>NC_140131.1:29060255-29660255 GCF_964035555.1 Netta rufina | reverse complement strand
CTTATATTTTTAAGACATTATTTGACGTTTCAATTTCTGTATCTTCCTGGGCAAGGAAGAGGTTAAAATCTTTCCTTCTAAAACAAGAAAATGCTCCATTGAAAAGCTGCCTAAGCTGCCAAGCATGGAGGGATAGCACTCCAGTTGAAACTCATTACAGAGACAACATAGGAGAACTGATCCAGCTTTTAATTTACAGTAGAGGCAGAAATGACACGAACATCTTTCTATGTAGACCTAGAAAAATATGTTGGCCCTGAAGCCAGGGATCAGAACATTACCAACCTTGCCAAAATGATATAGGTTTGTGTTTTGTTGTTGTTGTGAAGTTTTTGTTGTTAATTTGTTTTGTTTCCTTATTTTATTTAGAAAGATTTGGCACTGATTCATATATTTTCCCCTGGAGAAGAGGAACTATTTATATTCTTCAAAGCACAGATCATAATTGTTAATTTCCAGTGGCCCTACATAAAGAAATGGTAGTCTTATTATTCTGAAACAAATACACCACAGCTTTTAATCTTGTAAACAGAAAATTTTGTGTGAAGTCATTTTTGTCTAGTCTGGTAGGTGAAGCTTCCAAGAGAAAGGATTTTTTCACATAAGCACACATCTGTTTCCCTCAGACTCACAGACTGCAACAAACAGGAAGTTAAAAAGTTAAAAGTTCACCTTCCATCAAGTGAAGCATAACTAAGGACACATTCCTAAGGATCCATCCCATTCTCACCTGGTTCTTTTGACTTCCGGACACAGTTAGAGCACAGCACATCAAGTGGTGTCAGTTGTGAGAATATAAAAATAAGAAGTGTCTCATCCTTTGATATCCTGTCCCTTGACACCCCTAAAGAAGGTACTCACTTCTCATATCACCATTCAGGTACTATGTACAGACATTTGTACTTAAAGTGCATAATATATAGCTCAGCTTACATTACTACAGCACTTCAGGTTGCCTGTGTGTTTGACACAAGTCATGAGAACCTGCTGGATGACCTTTCCAGGGCTCTGCTCACAGACCTCAGTTCAGAGGCTTACATTGACTATGCAGCAGGAGACAGCTCAGCTATTATGTAGATATTGACCCTCTGTAAACACCCAGGTCCTAATCTGCTTCTCTGGCAGTCAGATCTGGGCTTTAGCTTTCAATCTGCTTCCACTGAGCACTTTGACAACTCACCCGCCAGCCAGAGACTGAAGGATGTAAGATCAGCCTGGAAAGTCACAACCTTTCCAATACCTACTCCATAAGGAAAGGAGGAAACAATGTTTCAGTGCTTAGCTCTGTACTAACCTAGTGAAGTCACGGTCAGCTACATGAGTAGTAATCATAGAATCATAGAATATCCTGAGTTGGAAGGGACCCTTAAGGATCATCAAGTCCAACTCTTGACACCGCACAGGTCTACCCAAAAGTTCAGACCATGTGCCTAAGTGCACAGTCCAATCTCTTCTTAAATTCAGACAGGCTCGGTGCAGTGACCACTTCCCTGGGGAGCCTGTTCCAGTGTGCAACCACCCTCTCTGTGAAGAACCCCCTCCTGACGTCCAGCCTAAATTTCCCCTGCCTCAGCTTAACCCCGTTCCCGCGGGTCCTGTCACTGGTGTTAATGGAGAAAATAATAAAAACAAACAAACAAACAAACAAACAAAAGTAGTATACTGGAGACCAAAAATAAATAAATAAATAAATAAATAAATCAGAGGAAACAAAAGAGAACAAAACTAGGTAACAAAACTAGGTAAGTAGGAGTACAATACCTTGGCAAAATTGAACTAAATAAAAGCACTTCATCTTAAATGCGGAAGCTGTTTTTCTTAACTGGTTAACACCACCAACCCCTCCCCTTCTCCCCCCCCAAGAAAAGCCTACTTTTCCCTCCTGTTTCACCATCAGGGTATCTGAAACTGGTCATCAGGTGGGAGGGGAGATATTAGAAACACATCAGAAAAAAATGAGAAGCTGAAACTACCTTACTTGAAAATTAGCAAGAGATCAAGCCTTCCATGCTGTTTTAAAACAACAGACATGTCGCATGCTGCACAGAATTATCATTATTAGTCCAGTAAACCTACAAAACCATAAATAAATCACACCAAAAGCAATAAAATAATTGAAGTAATTCCTCCTCTACTTTGCAAGCAAATTATTTTTAATCATTGCTGTACAGTTTGCCAGGCACTTTTACGATATCAGTTTTGGAGATGCATTCAGTTTATGTATTAATGAAACAGTCTATCATACTTTTCAGTTTCAGATTCATCAAAAAACAGCTTTATTATATTTACTTTTATTAAAAAAATACACACCTCTCATTACACAACACATACATCCGAGCAAAACCGTTTGTTTGGGTCACCAGGTGTATGAAAGACATTTGATCTGTAGAAACCGTTTGAGCTTCTTGCTCATTTCTAGCAGCAGTGAAAGTTCCCCACAGTACAACAGCAACCCTGACCTCCCCCTACTCCTTCCAAAACTGGGACAATGAGCACCTCTGGCGCCTCTAAACCTTTAACGACTTGCTTCCACAAGGCTGACTCTTAAGAACAGCATGCAAGGACTGCAGCAGATTTTCCAGAAACTCTTAATCAGACCAAGCTGTTTCTTCCAAATGAAACTTATGTGGGTTAAACATCACCATACCTGAGCAATACTGTGGCAATAGATATCGGCTTGGCTCTTGAATAACTAGAAGCGATACGAGGGGAGAGTAAAAGGAAGGAATATTTAAAACACAGGTTTTTTTAAGAGTATTCTCATGAAGTCTTGCTAATATCCATATTAATTAGCAACCTCCTCACACTGCAATAAATATACTTGTCAGCAAACCTTTAAAAAGAGTGACAAACATATGATAAACAGGAGTCATTCCATGAAGCCAGTCTGTTAATTACCATACACTTTTTCACCATTATTCATCACATGGATAATAAATGAGCCAGAACATAAGGTTTATTTATCTTGTGACTACTTCCTCCCTTGACCATCAATTGTGGGGTTTACATGCATGTGGTACTGGTGTATTACATCAGTGAAAAATCTCAGCAGGTTGTGTTGACCCAAAGAAAAAAAAACATCAAGACAAAGAGAAACTGGAACGCTTCTTTCCTAGAGATGGGTGTACAAGTAACAGACTACTGGAAAATACCCCAAATATTGCTTTAAATGATTCTCCTTCAGGTACAGCAATTCAGAAAAAACAGATCAGTGGGAACTTCATGGAAGTGACCTTATCAGTTTATGTATTCCAAGTTAAAAAAAAAAAAAATATTTTGATGCAGAACAACACATTGTTTTGTAATTTTGTAATCACATCTGTTTTTCATTTGCTTTAAGGAAATGGCATCAGAAAAATTATTATTTTGAAAAAACATTGATAACATATATTGGAAGTCTGACACCCAGAATGTTTTTTTCACATTCCATCATCATTTGGATGTTATCTCTACTACACTAGCTTCACTATTATTCTATTCACAACTTCAAGAAAAAAAAAAGGTAGCTCGTCCATGCAAGAGAAAAGGTGCAACTGTTGTATTTCAGACAAACTTGCAACATCTCTGCAGCTCAAATCTTGGTGATGCAGTACTGATGCACATTTTAGAAATGCTCATGGACACAGACAGTTCCTTCAGAACATTGTTCATATTTATCCCTCCACAAGTCAATTCTCACAAACAAGCTTATCAAGCTGTTCTATATTTCTATTGGTGCAATATAGCAAAAACTGGGAAACAGATTCAGTTTGCAAGCTATCTGCAATTTTAAAAAATACTTTGAATTTAATTAAAGAAACGTTTTCTGCAAAAGAATCTTTGAAAAGTTACAACTAAAATGAGAAAACATTTTCTCCAATTTCATTTACTATAAAATAAGATACTAAAAAAAAAAAAAAAAAAAAAAAGGAGTTCATCATTCCATTAGGGTTATTTTTCAATGAAGTTTCATTAAAATATAAAATAGAAGGAAGATTCATCATCAAAAATCTTGTCCTTCAGTGAAATTTATCTTGCACTCATAATTTTGACAATTCTGAGTTACCATATGCATACAGATTTTTGCTTGTTACAGACCTATTTAATTAGGTCTCATTTGCTTATTCTTCCCATATAATGGTATCTATGATATTTTTCTAAATGATTTGTCTCAAAATTTTCTTTCTTCCTCCTTAGGATTTAAATATTTAAAGCTCTTAGTTTCTCAGCAATTTTGAAAATCTGGTCATCAGCCACTTATTTAAAATGGCAATTTTAAAAGGAGTTTAAGGTGAGCTATTCATACACAACTGCAAGTTGCACATCTTAACTCCCTGTAGAACCTTTTGAAAATCCCAATCTAATGAAGAAGAGGAGGAAAAATAATCACTGAACTTACCTTCCTAACCTGCAGTCCCCCAAAGCATACTTAATTCTGGTTTTAAGTGATACAAGGAGCACCCATGCCCACTTCACCACATTACATGACCTTGTTTTCTGCCATAATTAAGCTTCAGCAGCTGCAGGTTGTTATTGTTGTTTCTTATATATTGGGAACGGTATTTTTTCCTGCCTATTGATATAAGAATATATAATGTAATCAAATTTCTTTCCCTGTCCCCTTCCATCAAACAGCTGCCATAAAGTGGCAGCAATGAAACCTGAAATTGTCCCTTAATAAAAGTAACTATCCCAAAGCTCCCTTCTTGAAGGAAGATTCCCAATTCCATGCTGGAAATAATGGAAAAATAACAGCTTGATTGTTACTTTGTTAAATTAGCACACATATGCAGCTATGATTCCAGCTGATAATGGACAGACAGCAGAGGATTTTTTTTTAGTTTTCTCTCTTAAGTGTTAGGGTTGTTTGTTTTTTTTTTTTTTAACTTGCTTGTGTTTTTTTTTGTTTGTTTTGTTTTTTTTTTGTTTGTTTTGTTTTGTTTTTTTATATATGATTTTTGTTGTTGTTTTGTTTTTGTTTTGCAAGCCATAACCACATTTAGATTTCAATTCAAAGCACAGCTCTAGTTTATAGTACATAAAGATGTCTCTGAAGCACAAAGTACTGAATCAGAGAAAGGAAAGCACATCCCATCCTACAGTGGTGACATGAGTTATTTGCATAGTTGCCACAAAAGTAATAATTACACTGTAACTCAATGGGAACAATGGTAATTTCACAGTAGCTCATGTTGTTGTTATCACCCTATATCCTGATAACTGTGAAATTAATTTGTGGCACCACTGTATGTGTCAGCTTTAAGCTGTTCCCTAGGTAACATTACGCTACCATAGAGAAGGAATGCTTGGCAGTAAAATGGGTAGCAGCAGATTGATTATACAAAAAGAATCTTCTCCCTACATACAAATAACTTGGCAATCAGTGAAGATGATGAGAAAAATCCTTCTCCCTCCTTTAAAATGAAAAAATAAATAAATAAATAAAATGAAGCAATAGATTTAATTCTATTAACTGACCATTATCCATTGACTGGAAGAATTCAAAAGGAAAAAATAAAATGAGCAAATTAGTAGATTATATTTAGTGCCTTTGACCCATTGTTCTAACTGCAGCCAGGAAGCAGCATAAAAATGCTGAACGTTTTCTTTCTGCTATTCATTTTCCACATTAATTCCTAAATGACAATTTAAGTGCAAATATACAGCACTAAGTTGCATATTTAGGAGGACAATAATAATAGAGGCTATGTTTTCATAAATAATTCCAACTTTACCTGAGAGGCGCTGTCCTTTCACCTGCTGAATGCTCCATGTTATTATGCTGCACTATTACCACAAAAAGAGTTCCACACTGAAAGATGGCATGCTGCCACGCAATGCATGGAAATACTTACAAATTTACTGGTGAAAATTCATTGCAATAACAATTGAACCTCTGGAAAACACTGAATTATGGAATTTAAGGAGGTAACTGATCACTGCTTGTTAACAATAAACAAAATACAGTTTAATCCTTCCAGTCAATCTGCTTGGTACAGTAGCAGGTATGAGAATTTGGATGAAAGATAGAAATATCCTCAATAAACTGGATATTTCTCTTGCTTTTTACATTCTCCTGCTTTTTACAGGCCTGTTTACATAGCATCAGAAACTCATACTGTAACACCTTGTTCTCTCAGTATATGTTTGTCCATAAGGAAACAGGTGAAAAAAATCACAGCATGTTACATACGCAGGCTCAGTGGTTTAGCTGGAATTTTGTTACTGAAAAGGCAGCAGTATCTCAGTGTCAATGTCAGTCATCAAAGCAAACCAAGGTGTCGAGCAGATACTCTGATCCAGAATATCCAGGGACAAGCATGTTTTGTCACTCTGTAGTTTTGATCTTTATCTCTGACTGATCCTCCTTTCGTGATTGCTACCACAAGATACTGTCCCCCAAATCCCTGACAGGTGATGTTCAGATGTGTTTGTTTTTTATCATTGTTTTTTGTTTGGTTGTTTTTTTCCCCAATCCAAAATAAAGCTTTCAGAGTTCTAAAAGCAGCTGTAGGGGCATAAAGCCAGCTTGGAATGTCCCAAGTGTGTATTCTTCATTAAATATTGGCACATGCTATGCCAAATTATGTCACTGCTGAGAGGAAAATTTTGACCACCCTATACTCAATTATTCATCTGGAAGGCACTCTGATCGTTGCCACAGTAGGCCCAGGAATTCAACATATATCCTTTGCCAAATAAGCACGTGCCCTCATCCACTCAACTCTCACTCTTTCTCCACTCACCACTGCGTGAGCCAATTCTGATGAACAAGGACCCTTAAACCCAGACTGCATTCACAACATACTTTTGCAGCCAGCAAACTCACTATATTAGCTACATGGGCAATTGGCATGTGCTGTTAATGCTGGTAAGAATTACTGAAGGATACTCTTAGTACTGATCCCATCTTCCAGTCCTGTTAATAACTGTCTGCAGCTACCTTTGCATTGCTAGCCCTGTACAGAGCCTTGATGCTCTGCTAAATCAGTGGTCATTTTTCCCCACACACCAGACACTACTTCAGCCTGAAAGAGCATTTGCCAAGCCTGTTGGATTTTTTTTTTTTTCTTTAAACTGTGAATTTTCTCAGTTCTTTATTTTCTTTTATACACTCTTCAGGTGTCAGTGCTGAAACAACTCCAATCAGTTGGAACAAACACGCTTCCTGCAAAGACAAATGCTGCCAATGACAAACAACCTTCCATTTACCAGATCAATGCTGCCAAAGGCGTACAGAAATGCTTCAGGAAAGTGCATGTATGTAACTAAAGATCTTTGGCAAGCTTTAGAAGCTCACAGCAATTACTGTAAGCCTAAACTTAATAACGTAGAGAATATTTCTGATATGTCAGATATTCCTTTTTTAGAAGACAGATTGAGAAATGAGTAGTAGGGATACAAAATACCTAGGATTAGGAATTTTACCTTTATAATCACAAAATATAGCCAGGCCCAGTACAGATGGTATTTTCACCTATGACAGCGTTCAATAACCTTCTGAAAACTAAATAATGTCCTGTGTCTGGGGTTCCCCCCCAGAAAAAAAAAAAAAATATTATTTTTAGTATACACTTAACCTCTGTTCTGAGACTGTTAATGATGCTGAAGATGAACTCCAAAACTGTGAACTATTTTCTAATACTCCTTACATAGTAGTTGTTCCACCTCATACTTGAAACATGCTGAGAGATAACAAGAAGTTTATAGAGCTACTCCCATGCTATTTTAATGTGTTCATTTTACTGAGAAAGGCTCATTCAAAATTTTAAAAGAATATTAACACACCTTTGAAAGAGTTGTGGTAGTCTACTGCCAGACCTTGTGCAAGTGGTGTCTACTACATTGGATTTTAAAAATTTATTTTCAGAATGGCTTTAATGTGGTGGCAAAATTACTGAAATGATATAAACAGCAAAAAATTCTTGGACATTCTTATCCAACCCCCAGGTCTCACTACTGAGAAAGATGCCTTGCCATCTCTGATTTCTCCCTACCTGCCAAATTACTGATATGTTACTAGCTCTATGAGCTTCAAAAAGAAATGCTACTGTTTTACAGTTGTTGTTATTTTAGATATATCTTTCCTCAAAAACATTAGATACGCATTTACATCATTTGACCAAATTAATGGAGAAGTTATTTCTGGCTTCATAAGATTCAGCAGGTTCCTTGAAATAACGTATGTGAGCTCTACCCATACAGAAATTACACTCGATCACTAAAACTGCAATGCTGTAAATGCAGCATCTACAGAGATGCTTGTTCAAATATCTCTGGAATACCATAGTGTCTCAAAATTAAGATATAAAATCCTTGCAATGAAACAGTTGTCTTATGAAACGTATTTGGTGTTATCTCACACATTCAACCAGAGTTATTAGCCAGCATGTGAAGTCTTAGAATAACTTCCATTGCACTTCCAGCCAACTGTAAACTTGACGCATTATCTTGGAAGAATGCCACATCTCCCGCTGTGCTAAACTTACTGAAACAAATAGGAAAGCAGCATTGCTGTGTTACATCCCTGCTTTACTATTGTGTAATTGGACCACACTACAGGAACGACATTTTATTTTGCAAACACTGAGCTACCATTATCAACTCGTGGTTTCACACACTCAGTACAGGAGCAATGAATTCTTGTCTTACATCAAGAATTAAATGAACATGATAGAAGAGAAAATATTAAGAGAGTTACATTTCAGAGCCCTGTTCCCAGTTATAATATTAAGAAAAATACATTTTGTGTGTTATTACTTTGTTACACTATTGGACAACAAAATGTTTAGCAGCACCAAAAGATTACTCAGGCCCTTCCAATTTAGGGGTAAAGTCTTCACTCATCCAGCATGCCCAAGTAGAATAAAATAATAAAAATTGATCACAGAAGCAGGGAATACAAGGAGGTACAGTTTTACACTCACTGAAATATATCTAATTCAACCTGAAAAGAGCAAAACCATTTATGCTGTCTAGTTCCTGCTAGTTAAATGGCTTCCTGTATTAGAGAAGGAAAATCAGGGATTTCATCTGTATCTACTTGAACAGCAGTGTTCTCCCCTCTCCTGTAGTATTAACCAGCCCTTGCCCATGATTTTGGCAGTCAAGGAATTTATCCCTAAAATGGCAATTTCTCTACTAGCACAATATACCCTAGAATGGCTATATACATACGAACAAGCAATGTGGCTCAGTAGTGCCTAAAGTGTTCCAGGGCTTAACTGGCTGCCAACCAACTTTTTCAACAGCAACTTCAATAAAAGAGGTTCTCCTGTAAAGCCTCTTTAGAATCACAAATGGAAATTGTTTCTCCAAAAGTCTGTAGACAAATAGCTAAATGTGCAGTACTGCACAACTTCTTACACAACTAATTTATTGAAAAAAATCCAACACATTAGGATCTTACTATTTAAATTTAATGTTCAACCAGAATCTACTTGTTTTACTGAAAATCTTTTCCTGCTCTCTCAAATAGCCTCAAGTAAGTAAACAGGATTTAAGTTCAGAAGTCTACAGAGGAAGGGCAGATTAACTTTGATGAAAGTTAAGTATCTTGGGGCAGAGTTGGACCCAGTTTAATCTCTGAAACACTCTCATCCCAATATACAAAACATTTCTAGGAAAATGGAGATTTACTCTTATCTCCAGAACTGCAACACCTGGTACAGCGTAAGTCAAGATTCCTGAGAAGTAGCAAAAAGAAAAATGTAAGCAGAGCTACTAATACTCAGTATACTCAGTAAAACTGAAGTGTTCTAAACACACTATAATCAGAAAAGATAATTATGATCTGTCCATAATGAACGTAACAATGCAAAGACACAAACCACATAATAATGCAGTTTTGAACAAAGACTATTGTATCCTCAGTCCAAGCTCTGCTTTCTATCTTGAACTCCAAGGAGAATAGCATCAGAGATGCCCATGGCAATACAAAGCCCAGTGACTTCAAAAGGACATGATGGAAAGGAGGGAAGACAGATAACGTTTTTAGAGGATTTTGAGAACTTCAATAAGTGTTTCAAAAAAACAAGAGCAAATATTTAAAGCAGTATTGGTAAAGGCAAACTGGTTTCTGTCTCCACACAAAACTGATGTTACTGTAGTAGTTTCTTGAGCACATGTGGAATGTGATACGCCATGTAGGTTGGCTACAGTGGAGATTAAATTCATGAATTACAGACAAAACAGCATGAGCTTCAACAGCTTGAATAAAAACACCGTGATACTTTGACAAAGCTGTAACATGCCCAGCTAGTGTGTCCCAGACTTTTTTTTATGATCTAAAATAGTATAAGCACCTTCCAATTAAATCATTCACAGCCCCTGAACATAAAAAATAAATAAATTAATTAAAATATCAATAACCTACAGAAAGCTGTACAAGGCCATCAGCAAGCTTTCTCCACACTTTTTTCTTTTTTTTTTTTTTTTTTTTTTTTTTCTTTTCAAGATGAACCTATGCCTTTTCCAGCGTACAAGCTGATGAAACTAAAGGTATTCATAAGCCTAGTAGTAGCAATTCAGGGCATTTGCCTGATTGATAATGGTAGCAAAAATAAAATAAAATAAATAAAACAAATCCAAGAAATATTTTAAAATCTTCCATTTAAAAAGTAACAAAGGGGGAACCCATAGAGGGAACTCAAGATTCTCTAATGCAATTTTCTGCTCTAACAGTTTGCAGATGAGTAGCTGTTAGTCACTGAAAGGTACGACACTGCACCCACTGCATGGCATCTTTGGAGTCTTTGTGGTAAGCCATCTGCCACAGTGGTTTTCAAAATCTCTTTCAGTACCAACATCAGACAACATCTCCTGCAGTTTGCTAAAAAGCAAATTTTTGACTGTTATCCAATTTTTTCCTTAAATTATAAAACTAAATGGCTCAAAAGCAAAACAGACTCCTGTCCACTGAAGTGTGAGAAAAGTGTTAGCTCTTTTTTTTGTGTGTTTTTTTTTTTTCCTCCTCTCCCCCACCAAAAAAAATATTTTTCAAGAATTGTACAGATAAACACAGTACTGATATGTTTACTGTGCACAGTACAGACTTGAAGCCCTAACAAGCAGGTTATTAGACATTTTGTAGTTTGCACTGCATAATTTTGCCCACAGTTTTTAAAATCTCTTACTATAATTCTGTAAACCCACAAACACTTGTGAAGTCATGGAACTTCTTACAGTATAAT
The DNA here is from genome assembly GCF_964035555.1 of Netta rufina. Lineage (NCBI taxonomy): Eukaryota > Metazoa > Chordata > Aves > Anseriformes > Anatidae > Netta > Netta rufina. Next base: position 29,649,084 of record NC_140131.1, on the reverse strand, counting down.
TTCCTTGGGTTTTGCCCAGCCATCGAAACTGTTTGTCAAATACATCTGAGTCTAGATCATATTAAAAGCAGCTTGATTATTACTAACCCCAACTTACACAGTTGTCGAGACAACAGAGTGAATATCATTAACAGAAACTGCTTCTGTCAAACTGGAAATCATAGCTGAAGTCTCACTCCCATGTTCACATTATCCAAAACAGTATGCAAATTTGCGAATGCAAAAAAAAATTCCAAATGAAGTTTGATGCCTTTTGAAAGATGTAAATATGTTTACATCTTTCTTTATTAACATAAAGTCTATAGAAAAAATATTCAGCTTTAATTTTCACTTGCAAAGCTTTCATGCAACTCAGCCAATGTTCAGAAGACAGACTGTAGATGTATTTACCTACAAGTAAGACCTATTCATGTATAAAACATCTCACCAGTCTTACTAGCTGATTGCTCACATCCATAAGCCACCACATCACTAAGTAAATAACCACATTGCCAGATGCACAGGATTCACTCTGGCTTCATTTGTCTGACACCAACCAAGTTCACGAAAACTATGCTAGACATATGCCTAAAGCATATCATTAGTAGAGTGCTCACAAGCAATGGACCATAATTTCAGATGCAATACTGTATGTGCATAGTTCAGTTCCCTGTCACTAAGGTGTAACCCCTCAGAATGTCTGCAGATGTTGGAACATTGTGAGGAACAGTTGATACTCCAAAGGGTTGTGCTGCTGTTCAGAGAGGCATCAACAGGCTTGGAGAAATAAGCCAAAAGAAATCTCAAAAAGTTCAAAGAAAATTAGATAAATTAAGTCCTGCACCTGTGGAGGAACAACCCCAGGCACCAGCACAGGCAGAGGCCAACCATCTGGCAAGCAGCTTTGAAGAAAAGGCCCTGGGGGTCTCGGAGGACAAGCTGACCACCAGCCAGCCACGTGTCCTTGCAGCAAAGGCCAGCGGTGCCCTGGGCTGCATCAGGCCAAGCATCGCCAGCAGGCCGAGGGAGGTGATCCCTCCCCACGGCCCAGCACTGGTGGGACACCCAGAGCGCTGCGCCCAGAGCCGGGCTCCCCATGACAGGTACATGGCCTTACCAGAGTGAGTCCTGCAAAGGGCACTGAGGTGATGGAGGAACTGGGGCGTCTGCCCCATGAGGGCAGGCTGAGAGCATTGGGGGCATTTAGCCTCGAGCAGGGGAGGCTTGGGAGGATCTTATCAGTATGTTTGTACATACTGCAAACAAATGGATTCAGTGGAGAGAAAAAAAGAAAAAAAAAAAAAAAAAGAAAAAAAAAAACTCCCTTCCTGCCAGCTGATATGTGTTGCTTTCTGAAATTTGTCCTTCACCTTGTTAAACCTAGTTTAAATCTTAATTTACATCTTCTTTTCCTCTAAATATATACTAAATGATTGGGTTTGGATTTCCTCCACATTTCTGCTACAACGTACTTTATAGCAACTGGAGGCAGGGTTTGCTTGTTTGTTCTAAAAGTTCTCAGGACTGCTTTACTGTACGTTCCCAGAGGCACAGTTACAGCAACAGTCTGGGTTAGCCTCCTATGACACCAGGGTCAGCATACAGTTACCTATGCCACATATCTCCATGTAGCAACCAAACCAATCTAAAAGCTCCTTTGATTTGCTAGAATGAAGCTTCACTGAGGATCAGGATCCAGTTTTTTTTTTTTTTTTTTACAAGGATTAATATATGAAGTACAAATTGAGCCCTGCTTAATAAAAGCTTAATGCTCTTACTTATGTAACCTGATATTATAAGTGTGTATATATATAATATGCTATTTTTCTGCCAAGTTATGCTATTTTTCTGCCAACTACATAAAACACCTAATTATATTATAGTATATACTTTCAAGGCATGTAAAGCAATACTGTCCATTCATAAACCTCTGTTCAAAAAAATAATTTTTATTGTTCACTCAAACTTTACAGTTATATTAAAATATAATAAACATTTGAGAGTACATCATCAAAACAAGAATAACATGAAATGAATTGAATGCTTTATGATTTTACATGCAAGCTACTATAAACCAAATTCTTATGATAACACTATCTTAGCTTATCTCATTATCTCATTCAAGGTCTATAATAATATGTAAAGTAGAACTAGAGAAAGTTCATATGCTTTATAATCATTTCAAAACCTTCCAGAAAGTTTATTTTGCACATACACACACAGACACCACATACACTCTTTATATATATAAACAAGAAACATGATTTTCCAGTAATCCTTAATTTGTATATCATTTGGTTTCTGAAGAGCTGGAAAAGAACAAGACCCTTCTTGGTTATTAGTGTTTATGTGGAGCACAGTGATATTCATAGACTTCAAATGTACTGAAACCCATATTAAATTGACCATTTTTCTCAAAGAGAAAGTTAAAACGGAAGGTCTAGTTCCAAACAGGAGCACTGGGGAAAAATGTTCATTGTGTCTCTCATCTGGCAGACCAGTAGTACTACTCTGGGAAATCAGTGAGGATTTGGGCAGACTGCCCACTCAACTTAAGGCTCATCTGAGATCCACATACATCCGCTTAGCTATCCAACTAGGATTTTTTGTTGTTGCTTTCATGCCCATATGATTTTAGTGCCTCTGTGCAATGTGCAAACCACTCCACATGCTTCCACAACAAAAAGGAAGAAGGTATCTCAATACCAATGCCAGAAAACCTACGTTCTCCCACATTTGGTCCAACGTCCACTATGGTGACGGGAAAACAGAGTGAACTTTCATCTGTCAAAGACATATTGCTAGAATTAAATATGTTGCAGATTATCTTGGGATCCAAACAGAAAAATGAAGCTATCGAGGATATGTGGTGACTGTGCAGCAGCTGACAGGAACTGTACAGCCTAAAATAAATGCCTTTTTATGTCTGAAAACAACAACAACAACATGCAACTACACACATACACCCCTCTAATCTCTTGCACCTTTAATGTGTTACTCAAGTATTCTGTAAAAACACGGTACAGTGTTTATGTAGTAAGTCAGGTATTTTCTTTACCTCCATAAAAACATCTAAGAAAAAAACAGAACTATATAATTATATATATATATAACTATATAACATTGCCTGCGATTAAGAGAATTCCAGCACTGCACAATATCTGTCACACTTAATCAATAACTATTTCTCAGAATGGTTTGTATGCTACCAGAAATGGCCAAGATGCAAATTTTTGAGTTTGGAGAGTGCTTTTTATTGTATGCAATGCATAGAATCATAAGAATCTTGTATACAGTCCTTGTAACAGATACATGACCTTTGAAATGCCAAAGATCTGTTTGCTAGTGAATGTTTATCACCAAATAGCTGTCAGCTTCCAAGTTTTTAAAAGATTAACTGTGCTGAGTCATGTAGCACAAAACGCCGCAAACCATCCATGGAATGTTGTTACAGGAGACCAGCAACTTGAAACCCAGCTTGCTGAAAATACTAAAAGTAGTTTCACACACCAAATGTTCCCTAAATCTTTATTTGAAATAATTTTCTGAATATTTCAGAAAGGAAGGGATATAATTCGGAGGTAATAAGTAAGGCTTTAAAAGAGGCAGGTTGCATTTCAAATTTGCAATTGCAAAACGTCTTTACAAACAGTTATTCATAGCAGTGTTCATGAGACACGAGCATCATGAACATAAAGTCATTCAGAGTCACGCAAATAAAGTCATTCACACACATCCATAAATGTAAAGGAATTATGAACACAATCATAGCAAATGAGTGTAATTAGTTTTTCAAACTCTTCTCAATATTTTTGCTGTTTTTATTTTTTACTGTGCAAATGCAAATTTAAGAAGTTACTTTGACATTAGGCAAGAGAAATGAAGTGATGTGTGCATCATTACACCTTGCTGTCTGTCTTTCAAAACCTTTCAAAGTATAGGTTACTCTGATTTTCTGATACAAAGATAATCCTAAAATTACCATTCTTTCTGAATTTATTTAGCAAGTTATTTTAGAAAACCTGTCTCTAATTCCACCTCCTTTTATCACACCGATCATTCCCTTTTTTCAGGCACTATAGCTGGTGAGTTTCTTTGTAGTCCTGTTCCCAGATATTCTACAGCGCAAGTAATGGTGTTAGGAAAAGATTCGTGTACTGACTACTTTTAACCCCCATCCAATAAGCATTACATGAAGTGATAAGAGGATATTAAGCAAAATATACATCTCCACAATATATTAAATACACGATACATTTTAAAATTCCATTAAGGAAACCAAAATCGTGTAAATATGGTGATAAAATCAGAGTACACAGGCCACTACATACATAAAAATCAAATCCAATTTAGAAGCAAACACAGGTTCGTTCAAACAGCATTATACAATTTCTTTAACACTTACAGAATTTAGATGAACAATATTTTCATTCACTCACAGTTTAGTATAAATATAAAGCAAGGCACCCCTTAAGCATTTTAAATAACAAATTAAACATTTACGTTTTTTACTGTGCAGTCAGGCTTAACATTTATGCAGCTTCAAAACCAAAGTACAGCCTCAAGGGAAGCCTCTCCACTGACAAATTAATACCTTAGAGAATAGAGCTGAATGGTGGCAATGAACTCATTTGTTCCCCCAATAATGAAGAATGACTCTTTCTTTACCACATCTGTGACTGTTGCTATGGTGACCCAGACTTACCTCATTGCTTCTCGAAGTGCTCCTCGCTCACTAAGAGTCGTGTGCTTGATGTCATCAAAATTATTTTCTAGTTTCTCACAGTTCTGCAACAAATGGAAGAATCCATGTAAGGCTTTTAAACAGTTTATTGTGCATGTATTGACATTATTCAGCACCACGCAAACAAAACTGATATATATTATGTAATCTCACAAATTATGCATTCTGTTTTAATTACACGGGAGTCATTAAAAAGACATTGAGAACTCAGAAACAAAGTAAATATGAATCTTATTATATGGTTGTCATGGAAATCATCTTATAAATGTTCCATAATGAAATGTACAGAATTTACACTTTTTTCCTTCCTTCCTTCATTATTTTTTTTTTAAGGAAAATAAAATTTTCCATTATCAATATGCAAGGCAACAAAGCTACTACACACACACAAGAATTAAAACCTAAATGTGTATTTACAATAATAAAAGTTATAAATTCTATTCCAATGAAACAGGCAGTGTTGTTATAACAAACCTAGCTTTATTAGCTCTACAGTTTTTAAAACAGAAACTGAAAAAATTAATTGCTTATGGATATCTCAAGGATTTGATATATTTTCCAGGTTAGAGCTCGCCAGTATTTCTAAAAGTAATATGAAGCCAACGATTTTGCAACAATAAATGAAATAAAACTTCCCTATGTTCTGTTACTTATTATTAAATGTGTGACTAGTTCCATTACTCCAGAGTGCCAATGCTTTTCTCCTACTCCCATATAGGCAGTAAAATTGATTCAGCAGATGCTGGGTAATACAGAAATTTATATCTGTGTAAAGTGAGTGTGAAATACCAGCAAACAAGAGTTCTCTGAACACCTGCATCGTCTGTAGGATTTTATATTGTCTTGAGGCTTCTCCAGTGCACGAGTCTTTGAGGTACCCCTGTTCTTTGCAGCACCTTTCGCCAATACCAAAACTTACCTCTGGGAGGCATCATTTTGCCACATGGGTTGAAAAGAAACACAAGTTGCAAGCATAACGGTTACTATTGCTAACAACCATGAAGAAACCATTGTCAGTCTCTTTATGCAGTATCTTCAAACAGAATATATGAACTGTTATGTGGTCATACTGCTTTTTAGGTTTTAACATTTGAATCAATTTGCAAGTTGATATCTGAAAGAGATATAGTAAATGTTACCTATTATTTCTTTTGTATATTGATTCTTTATTTTTATAATTATATTCAGGTAGCAGCTCTTGTAAGAGCATTATGGGAGAGAAAATACATATTTCTAAATGGCCTAACAAGATACCTTAGTTTGTTCAATTAATGTTATTTTTAAATAAAATCATACATGCTTTAACATAAAGTTTTAATACTTTAACAATGCATTACATTTCTGAGCAGGAGAAACAAACAAACCCACATTTGGAACTCTGAAATTTTCTTTCCCTTATTAAAGTGATAAATGTCTTAAGTAGTAGTAAATCTTATCCCATGACTAATCTAATATTTGTCTTTGTTTTTTATTCCAATCAAATACCCTTTGTATGGCAAAATCCTACTCAAAAACTCAAAAGGATTACACAAAAAAGAAAGGGAGTTCTACAATTAAATACTCCATTATTCAGATCAGCATGCATTGACTTTCAGCTCCAAGCACGTACACAAAAGAAATCCAAACTGACAATAAAGAATTCCAGATTTATATGTATTAAACTGAAAGCATCTGTGCAAGAAAACAATCAAAACTCACATCCTCCTGGAAAACAGACCAAAGGAAACACCATTTGGAATAAAGCTCCAAGCACTGTAAGAGGAAAGCCCATTTATTAACAGTCCCATGCCACCAGCATCTCAGCACAGGTTCAGGAATATCTGACCACCACGCAGTTCATTTCTCTTGATGTTTTAGTATATATTATGTAGAGAATGACAGAGGATCGAAAGCTCACATGATTTTATCAAACAGAAATAAATCCTCTCTAAACCAACAACAGAAAATAATTGTTGGTCTCTAGAGTGGAAATTCCTAAAATGAGTAAGTCACCAAATTCTGTTCAGCTGGTATTTATTCTTTGTCTATGTACTGTGTTGTCAGTTGAAGGGCAACAAAGGTGGCTCATTTCTAAAGAAAATGCTGTGATCATGTTGTCTTACACAAAAATTCCCTCTCAATAACAAACCGAATGTGGAAAAAAACAATGAATAGATAATCCAGGACAAACAATAGAACACGCTTTAAAGACTCAAATAATAGGTGTTATAATAATTCAATTGGCAAGAAGATTAACTTACTTTTAGCACTTCTGCCAATTGTTTCTGGACAATACCACATCTACCTTTCTCAGCTACTTTAAGCCAAACAGCTCTCATCCAAGTACAGTAGCTGGAAAGCCTATAACTATTAGGCAAAAAATGACCAAAAACAGAGGCAGATACAAACACCTAAAGGAAGATAACCTCATAATACAATATCATCACTTACTGCATACATGTTGAACAGGAGAATAAGCAACTATTGATTATACCTACTCTTTTCCAGTTAGAGCTGCAGTAATCCAAAATTTACATTGGATCCAATCCTCTCAATGAAAAGAGAACAGAAGTCTGAAAGACCAAAATATAAGCATAGCTTATAGTCTATAGATAGTACTTCTTCACAGCTCTAAGTATCAGGTTGCGCACTACATCTCCAGACCCTCTAAAAGAATACCAGCCTATGAGAAAGGCTACCAATATGCATGAAACTGAGCATGAGAATACTCTGAAGAATACATCTACAAAGTGATGAAACTTTAGTACAACATCTAGGTTAATATGTATATACATCTTGCACAGGAAAGAATGTTTTGGTCCATAATACTTTGTAGATTTAAGTATAATGAGCAATTAAACTCCCAGGTGTTTTTTTGTTTGTTTGTTTGTTTTTAGCAACAGTTCAAGCAGAAAAATCAAAACACAAGCAATGGCTTTTGGAGGTTTACGGCCAAGTGATTTTCTGTGGATATAGATAGGGTCTAGAAACTTTAACTCTGTGGTTGAATAATTATATATTGCTCTATATGCTTTTGCTGTTGGCAGATCTATAGTGCTGTATGACACTAAACTAAATACCACCTTTGAGAAGTTTGGGATGAAAAATAAGTAGGCAGAGATATGATTAGGGACATGGTCATTATAAATCAAACTATCAATGCATATCAAAAAGCCACACAAAAATAAATCCTGTGTTTTCTTCTTAAAGAATAAATACTTTAAGGTTTTTAAATGAAGCAAAATATCAAGGGAACTGTTTGGATATATAAATGAATGTTTTATTTATCATATGAGATCTTAAATAAAACTATGTGATAACTAGTTAAAAAGGGCAATGTACCTTAGATATCCATAAGTATCTGTGGCATTATACATAGCATACTGGTGAGGCATGCAATCAGAAATGAGAAGGATGAATTGATGAAGGATGAATATATGAAGATGAGGAAGAAGGAAAATTAATAAACAAAGCTTCTGTAACAAATATATATATATATATATGACTTGGTAGTCAGCAACTACCAAGTTCAAAAGACTTTTACTCTTTGACACTAGGTGTAGTAACACATTATCTCTAGTTCACATAACTAGAAAATATAGAGTCACTAGTTTTAAATAAAAACTGACTTTTATAAATAAATAATTTAAATTATTTATAAATATATATTTTTTAAAATAAAAACTTGACTTGGCCATTAGAAAAAAAATCTTGATTTGGTCTAGTGGGTCAAATGCAACACTCAAAAAGCAAAACTGGTCTATCAACTGGTATCACCACTGAGGATCTCCCTAAATCACAAAAGCATCGCTATCTGCTCTGCTAAGGGCTAAGATAGTTTTGAGAACAGCAAAACCCAAATTTGCCGATTCTGCAATACAGTACTGATAAAAGTAGTCCTATTTCCATCAAAATCAACTGTAAATCTTCCGTCCAGTCAAACTAGAGTGGGATCACATTAAGCCACATCCCGCTGTATCCTGAAATACTTCACTTAAGACTTTCAAAAGTGTTGGTATTACAGATAATGTCTTGCACACATTTCTAGATAGTTGAGAAATAAAATCGTTTGATCTGACAACAGTGTAAGACATATTCTAAGGCAGCTTGTGACACTGAAGTTCAGTAGATCTCTTATCCTAGTTGATATGCTGCCAAATCAGAAACCTTACCTAAAATATCCTCTTCCTCTCTCTCCCCCATGAAAAAAGTTTGTAGGTAAGTAGGATTGCTGAGTTCTTAAAATTCATTGCTTTCACAAGAATTTAGGAAATTTTCTTTAGAAGCTTATTTTTTTTTCCAAACATTTATTAAAAAAATGTTTAAAAAAAACTTACATTTTTACTGCCAAATGACCTCTGTATAAAAATCATGAGGAACATATAGCATTTAAAAGCTAGAATCCCTCTCACTTGTTAAGTTTATGTCTACTATTGGTGCTAATGCTAAACCAAAATTTTTATCCCATTTTTCTTTATTATCCATGAAATAAGTTCCTACAGAGTACAGTGTCTTAATTTTCTACTGTTTATGCAGCCAAATTTTAAAATGCGTATGCTAAATGTACCTAGATTTTGGAGTGCTGGTCCGAATTCTGAAGACATAGCTATCTCCATGTTTCAGTTTGCAATCTACCTCCTCAAAGGTAGCTATGAGGGATTTCCAAAAAACAAAAATTAATAAAAATCCCCTCACACACCACATGTCTGGACATATCAGCTTGCTCTTCTGAAAATATTGTCCGTACTGCAGAACAGAAATCTTTTTTAAAAAGTTGTAATAAAAAATCTGACCTCTTTTAGATCGTAAAAAGGTCTATGTATAAAAAGTGCAGAGTGATTATTTCCGTATTGACCTTATTGATAAATAAAGTGTAAACACCAATAAACACTTGCTATTCTGGAAATCTGATATATTTCATCAGTAGAAAACTTTAGAATAACTATCTTGTGTTTTATAAACCTAAAGCAACATTATAATAGTAATCTAAACTGTAATATATTGCTGCAAGGATAATTATTAAGGGAAAACACAGCTGACATTTTCTGATTTATGCACACAATCAGAGATGGAGTCCAAGGACTGTGACATAATTATCTTCATGCTAACAATTTTTGTAAATCTCTTGACAGAATTTTAGCTAATTTTAAAATGCCTTCTGAAGATTAGCACTTAAAACTGTTGGGGAAAATAGCACAATTTATTAGCAAGGGTATAATTGTAAACCTTCCAAATACTCATTGTGAATATCATTTAGACAGTAACTCCTGCTCTAGCAGCTGGTATATAAGACTCCTGTTTATGGAGTCTTGAAACAACAGATAGAGTATAATCTAATTAAACAGGATTACATGCAAAAGAAAAATTATTAAAAACAGACTAATCAACAATTGCTATGAATTTGTAATAGCACTTCTACTTCTTCTTTTGATGTGAACTTATGTAACACTGTGCTTTATTACAATAAAACCTAAATACTCTTAACAGACCTCTCTTGATCTGGAACAGACTGTCTTTCTATACTGAAACAACACAAAAAGCTAAATTGTTCCATTGATCTTCTCTTCCAGACTTAAGCACCCATCTGCTATAGGGTAAAATGACTTATGTATTGCATTTATTATAATGTCGGTGCTTAAATTAAAGTTATTCAGTAGTCAATAGCTGTATTTCATATAGGAAGCCCCCTTAAACTATCTTCATATTGAGCAACTAAACAAAACAGATGCCATTTGCCAAAGAGTTAACAGCATTTGTTTTATCTACAGAGCATTGCTGAAAAACTAAACAAGAAAGAAAAAGGATTGTTTGATCCTATCTGCAAGATATTACAATCTAAACAATATCCACCTAGTAAATTCCTCCTTTCCATTTGCTGTGACTCATTCTCAAGGGGTTCTCATTCTAAACAGAGGGAAAAGCAGCTTAAAACTGGTACCTGACCAGCTGTTCACAAAGGAAAAATATGTATTTTTAAAATGTGTGTATATTCTTAGTATCTGCAGAAACTATATTGAGCCCTCAGGTATTTACATAACATTTGACAGCATGTCATTCATAATACATGAACATTTGTTGTAACAATTTTTTCATTATGTGATAGTCACATTGGCCAGACAGGCTCTTTGTGAAATGCAGATATCAATACACCAAAAATAGCAGACTTCCAACAGAAAACCAGCTCTAAGTGTTAGTAATCAAACAAAAATCAATAGAGAAAAATATTAAGTAGAACCGTGGGTGGCTGTAATCAATGCCTCATTAGCATAAGCATGTTATTTCTTTTCAGTTCATTTAGAGGAAAATTATTTTTAAGGCACTAAAAATAGTGTGCATGCAAACTCACACACAAATAACGCTTTTCCCCCACAAACAAGAATATATTGGTAAGACAGGATTCATACTGAGAAACTCTACCGCACGAGGTGTTTTCTGAAACTCTGTATGCTTTTTGTTACTAATTACCACAAATATTGCCCATGTAACTGGTAATTCTGAAGTGGAAGCAGACAGTTTTGGAATTTGTATAGTTCTCTCAGTTTATAAAGTGATGCAGATAATCCTCAAAGACAGGTAATTATATAAAAGTTAATTACTTGTTAAACACACATAACACTTTAGTTTGCAATTTTACCGGGACTGTGAAAGTTCTTCCGATATGAGTTGGCATTCTGCTAACTTCCCTTTCGTGCTGCTTCACGCACAAATTTTAAGTGGCAAATTTATAACAGCCTTCATGTTCACACAAGGGTATGGAATCTTGCTTGCATCCAACCTGCTGTTGTCAGAGCAGATGTAGACACCACGTGTTTTGGCAATGGGTAACACATGAGATAGCAGTGATACGGGGAAGATAAGAAAAGACATTCTGAAAGGACCAAGCATACCACACAAAGAATAACAGACCAAAGAACTCAGGAAAAGAATAAAAAGCTAACAATATGCAATAAAGAGGCACAGCTGGAAATAATAAAAGGAGAGAACGCAGGTGATACCACTAAACAGGACATTTTATAATAGTCCTCCCCTTATGACTCATCTTTACAAGGCAGAAAACTTTGAGAACAAGAAAGAAAACTCTTGCCTCTTCCACCTTTTTACTCATCTTCCTAGAACAAATATTAAATCTGATCAACAGAGGAATGGGAAGACTTAGCAATAAGCTTCCAGCAATAAGGTCCCTCTGCATCCAAAGGATGCTCTTAAGAGTGCTTCCCGGTGTGGTGCTGGGCTCTGTAGAAGAGAGCAATACACATCATCTCTTAGAATATGATAAGAAGTTCATCTAGACACTTTATCTTTTAATGAGGCTGCTATCCTGCCTTTTTTTTACACTGCAAGGTCTGAGCACCATATGAGGGCCTTCACAGTTGTTGTTCAAGATACTATCTGGGACCCATTCTTGAACGTTGAATCCTCAAGCTCTCCAAGGCTCGCAGCATGAATTTACAATTTAATTCTTTCAGGGCATGCAGTCTAAGTAAAGAGACAGAGTCTCTTTATGCACAGTCTCACATAATTTCTAAATACCTTATTTTCAATTGACAGTGAAAATAGAACTGAAAAAAAGTTTATTAAGAAAACAAATATCCCAAATGCTATACTCCTTCCCAGTACTTTCCTGTACCTCAGCCTAGCTTTTCTCTTGGGATTCTTCACTCTGCTTAAGCAAATATTGTTCTCCTGACTCACTGAGATTAAATAAAATGAGAGTATGTAAGTAAAGACCAGAATCATATCGAGAATTAACATTTACAGAGCTCATAACATGGAAAAAAGAGAAGAATATTTAAAATGTGGGTAGAACTCTACTCCTAAGGAACAGATTGTGTTCTTGACCTTCAACAAAGAGCATAAAGATAAAACACGTACCCAGAAGCCCACGGTTTTGTGGTTTTGTTTTTTTCTTTTTTGAAACTGAATGACCAAGAACTTAAGGAATTAATCCAACATGTTTGAAAATACTGCTTAAAGGATCCCTCTTATTCTTCATCCATAGCTCCAGAATTATTGAATATAAAAGCTTTTCAAAAAAATAAGGTTGATGTTTTAAACAGCATCATGAAGTGATGGAGTCCAGCCCTATGCAAGGAAATAAAAGCAACGCACATGTTAGCAGGCTTGCTTCCTCAGCCCAAGATCCCTTTTCATCTCTTACAAAATGAGAACAACAGTATTTTGCAAAGGTTCCTCTATAAAACATTTTGAGTTTGTGTGCTCATCATGCACTACAGTTCCCTGTAGTTACCTCAGTACTCAACAAATTAACATGACAACTTTCAAAACCACTCATGCAGAGGCCTATCTGCCTAAGCTATTTGTCATGATTTGCATAAACCTCTTTACTAAATAAGCAAACTGAATAGGCAATGTCCTACCAAGGGCCACCTCTCCTAATCTTATAGATCTTATTGACAGCTACAGAAACAAAAAAAAAAAAAAAAGCTGTAACAATTAGATAAGATTTTTTTTTTTTCTTGGATTAAGATCCTTTCCTCTGATTTCGTGTAGTACCAAGAAAGTAGAGTATATACACTTCTATTCTGGATTACTGTAATATCTAGAAATCAACATCACAGCATTAAAAATTACTTTGATAGCAGTGAAACAAGTTTCCTCATGTGATGGTTGATGGTACTTACCACAGGCAAAGCCAAATATAAAATTGAGACTAGATTTCCCCAGAGAAATAAATGGAAATATTAAGTTTACTGAAGTACCATCTACCAGACTCGAAGGCATAAGAATTAGGAAAACAGCTGCAGCCAGCACAGCATAACCCTTGTAGCAAGACCCTGTTGTGGTTGCCTTACATGCTGGCATTTTATATCAGATTTTTCCATTACTATCCTTCCTCATGAGAAACTGAAGAACAATTTGACTTGTAGTAATCTGAAGCTTATTTGTATACTATGTGTTATAAACACCAACAAAAGGCCAACTCAGCTCTTGTGTTTTCAACTACACATTGACTCCAAATGAACTGTGGATGACAGCAGGATACATCATGAGAGGACATATGAGCTGACAATGCACGCATCTCTGAAAAAAAGATAGGTGACAATCTCTTCTATTTCCATTTGATTTGAGATTCAAAAGACAAAACTGACATACAGGAAAACAAGGGATTGAAATAAATTTTGTATTAAATACAATCTAAAATACTAAGTCAGAGGAAAAAATTATTTTTTTCCCTTCAAATTTACCTAAAAATAGTTAAAAGATTAATACATTTGTATGCATTCTTTACTGTCCTCATCACTGACTGGTATCTAAAATCTTACTGTAACACTACAGGCTCCACATAGAGTAAGACAACGGTCTCCGTAATTTATACGAAGTCAAAGGAAAGCAATAGAAGCATCACTACCACACTCATGAAGCTGAAAATCATGTACAAGAATGAAAAAAAGAACCAACAAATTGTTTTTCTGGGAACCAAAACTCTTTAACAGTCAACACAATTACATATTTTTAAATATGCATCAAACTAACTTAATTTTTAGTCAAAATGAAAGCTTACACTCATTGCTAAAATCATAGCAAGATAAGTCTGGGAAAAAGAAAAAAAAAACACAGAACAGGACAGTATAAACACTGTTGCTGTAATATTTTTTATAACCCCTCAGGATTTGGGCAGAAAATCAGAGGTATAGGGCTATTACACTAGCTGCAGATCTTATAAAGTTATCACCATCTGTTCTGTCATCTATTTACAGATACAGAGCCATAATCAAAAACTAAGTAAAAATTTCTCAAATAAGCATAATTTTCTTCAAATAAGATACTGGGCATCTTTAATAAACTTGAGACTCTCCCAATTCAAACAAAAGGATAAGCTGTATCTGTTTCTTTTCTGTAGGAAGTGACATGAATGAGAACTCTCCCATACACAGAAGCACACAGTTTATACACAGCTACATGCATCAGCAGGGCATTGAGAAGTGCTTTTTATAGTCAACATTAGAAAGAGTATTAGGAGAATGCTTCTGTAATGCTGCTTATTCGCATATCACTAGAAAACATCCAGGATAAACGTATACAGGTCTCAGTTCCATTTACCATCTCAGAGCATCCAACACCTCAGTATTACACTGTGCTCTCTTCTAGTTCTGTGTTCCATTTACAGTCTTATTTGTAAGGTTTTTATCCCTTTAGAAGATTTCGTGTCACCACCTGAATAACTTTCATCTCCAAAAGCTTCTGGCCTGTGTTTAGACACCTCAGACTGCTGTATTCCCCTTCTTGTCAGTCTCTTAAAAATTGTCACGTTCAAGATGAGGTGAGCAATACCAAGCATGCCATGAAGCACTAGAGAAGACCCTCCTCAACAATTCTCAAGGACACAAGGACATCTGATGACAAAATTCTGAAGAAGCCTGGAGCAAAGCTCCTCGGTACAAGCGCTCTTTGGAGGACTCTGGTTCAGGTCCCACAAATAACACTCCCCATGACAAAATAAAATGGAACAGCTGGGTGAAGTAGCACAGTTCTTGAGCTAATAAATTGGCTTTCTTAGCAGTGCTAGCTCCGTCATAGCGTTTTCCTCACACGGCTATACTATTTTCAAGTCTAGAAGTGGGTCCAACTATTGCAAGTAAAGGGCTTTTAGTTCCCAGAACACCGCACAGAACAGATTTGCTGCTGCTTACGTGTTTAACTTGGAGAACGTGAACAACCCACGCTCTCCCTGCAACCAGAGCTTAACCTGGTACCCTCAGTGCAATCATTCACATTTTACAATAAAAAGCAGTAAATTAGTTTTGAAAGTACTATTTTCAAAGTTACACTAATCAGTATTATAAACAACACTGAAAGTCTTATTATAAAGTATTTTTCCTCTCCACAAAACACATTGGACTCAGTCCCCTGCTCCTGAGCATCACTGCTACTTTTGCATGTGTGCAAGTACAGCTGTAGGACAGAACAGGGTAGCTGCAAAGCAAATAGAAACAAAAAATCATTATCCTTTCAACACACAATCACTAATTTTTTTCCTTCTTGAAGCCATCTTCACCTCTAATTTTTAATTCTTATGCAGCAGTTTCCTCATTTCCCTTGTGTATGAACTGTTTGAGCTTTCAATTTTTAATTTTTCTTCAGTAGTACCCTTTCTTCCTTTATTTTTCTTCATTACTTGGATTTTTCCTCTCCTCTACTGTTCTGTTCCCCTTTATTTGTTTACTTTTTTCCCTGGTCCTCACTAATTATTTCATGTCTCAGTCTGTTTCATTATGTCATGGCTTTTCCTTTCCCATTTTTTAATAATGCATTCCTTTATTCTGCTCCTGCAGCTCTCTGATTTCTGTGTGCTTGCTTAACTATTACCCAAATGGCTCCAAGCAGGACACACTCAAACTGGTGAATAAATAAATTAAAAGAAAAATACTATCTGTGGTGGTGCACTGTTGCCTAGCAACACTCTGCACCTCTCCACAGCTTTTCTAGAGCCCTGGTGGCAACAGAGCTTTTCGGACTTATTGCTACAAATATATAAAAGATCGTTCTCCTATTGTTTGTCCGTTCAGTAGCAAATAAATGCAGAGAAAAATATAAATGAGAAATAAAAACTCCAGAGGAAGAACCAACAATAGCACTTGTGCTTCCACAGCACAGGAGCTGCAGCGGAGTGCAATGGGTGCTGCCTCCTGCCTTCTCATGCACTATGCAATATGCGAGCAGCTTACATGTTATTATTGACCAGTAATACTACTGCCATGCCAGTAGTTGACAAACGCAATGTGAATCTTTCTTACACAAATAACATCCATGACAAATTCACCTAACTCATGGACTGCTACTGGGAATGCTTCAGTTGTTAAGACTCTCTGACTTCCTACAGCCTTGCAAAGTTGCTGCTGAAAGCTAAGAAAAGACAGTAAGTAGCCTCCAGATTGTATAGGATGGAAAAAGTGGTCCAAGCATTATAAAACCTGAAAATACAGTGGAATTATTAAAGAAGTTAAGTTTGTTCCTAGAGCTTATATGAAGAATTGTAAAAGACATTCGACATTCAACTTCAAATGTGATAGAAGCTAAAGCTAACTTTTTTTTTTTTTTTAAGTTTATGGCATTCAGTCTTCAAAAGATAGAATCAAATGCTCATTAAGTCCATACTTTAAAAAATATTGATGATTCACCAACAGCTATACCAAGTTTCAAAAGGATAGATACATGTATGAAGTCATCTTCCCTGACACTCCTGTTTATTCCACAGTATGGAAGACTCCTTCCAACAGCCAATGACAACTTAGAAAGAAAAGAGTCTTTCCAATTTTGGGATGGAAATAATCTTTTTCCCGGGAACAAAAATTTTAAGGGTATTAGGACTCCTGGAAGGGGAGTCTAGAAATAAGCAATGTTAAAGCAGAAGATAAATGAATAACTTAGCTGAGCCACCTGTGATGAAGCCCTACAGAATGGAGAAAATGTTCATTTTACATATATGTTTATGAAATGCATCAAAACTGGTGTTATTACTTGGGAATTTCTGATATGTCCCAATCAGCCTTAAAGCAGTTTGATGCCTGCACAGCAGAGTATTGGTAGCATCAGAACACACACTTTCACAAGACATTTAACAGCATCAGTCTGCATCACTCAGCTACAAATTGTTAAATAGTAAGGAGAAACCACAAGTGATTCACATAGGTAAGGCTAGGAAAAACTAATATTCAGGTAACAATCCCTGTTTATTAATCATATTCCTAAAGTAGTGTTTGTGGGAATTAAAGGCTGAAGTAAGGGTACATACAGCTGGTTGGAGAACACAAGAAATCTTGGTGATGTAGGCCACCATAAAGCAAACATGGGCACTGTAAAGTCAAGCACTTAAATTCAAACATGCCTTTAAAAGAATATTCTTTCAAAACTTGATTTGGCCCCTTTGCACATATGCATTAAAACACTGGTATGACCATGTGCTATTTTACACAGAATTTGTCCAACTCAGAACAGAGAGTGTTCACCTACTCAACAGCCTTGCAACTTTTGTACTTAGTGTGTAGCCTTTTTGTGCTCAGTGTGTAGCCTTATTTACTGCACACTATTCAAAACCATACTTGAAGGCAGAACTATTTTTTCCATGAACATTTCAATGGCACTCATCACTTTGGTATCTGAAGTGATTTAAAAGCAATTTATTCTCCTGTATACCACAGATATCCCCTTTTAACAGATAGCAATCAGCAGAGAAAGACTATCCAATAACTGTGAGCATGCTATGTCAGACACCTATGGTCCAAAATGTGAAAACATGTAAGTGACTGGAAGTGACAACTTGAACGATCAGATTTGGTCTCTTGCTTTCACATTCAGTTATGTCATGTAATCTTTTGTATATGAAGTGAGGTTTTTTGTCCCCACTACTGCTACTGAAAGACCCTGGCACAATGTTTCACTGCTCTGATCATTAGCAACCTATTCTCTTCAAGGCTTCATTTATTGACAGCTAAACAATATCTTTGCATCATTATGCTAATGTTGCCATCAAATTATTAAAAATTTCATAGTTTTCTGAGAACAACAGTATACATTTTTATTCTGCTAGACTATCCACACTCCTCTAATTCTCCTCTAATCTCATCTCAAAAAACAGGACTTTCAATCCCTTGATAACTTTAACAGTTGATAGAAACTGAGAATGAAAATGCACTTTCTCTGCCTATCTCTACCAGAAGCAGTGGATCTGATTACCCTGACACTGTACTTGACTTTTTCATGTTCTTATCCAGTTGATGGAACAACCACCCTATAATCAGCTGGTATTTCTAAATCACCTTCCCTCTTAATTTCAACCATTAAGCTTCTAGTCATTCTTATCCTCAAGCTCTTGGCTGTACAGGTTCCTAAATGCACTATTAAATTTATTCGTATCTTTTTATTGTTATTATTCTAAACTTCAGTGTCTTATAGTTCTTTTTCTATGATGTTCTAGTTCCTTCTGTATTGACAATGTCTGTCAACTTTCAGGTAACACGATCCTAATATTTATGCCAAGCTTATTAATGAAAATACTAAATGGTATGAAGCTGAAGACTCATCCTTCAACAATCTCTGCTAAAACCCAGAAGCAACTTTTTCAGCACTACTCACTATAATTCCCTTAAGCCAGTTCCTTATCTATGTTACTATGCTAATCCAAGCAGACAATACTTCATTATTAACTGGCAAAAAATAAAAAAATAAAAAAATCATGTCAGTGTGTCATGATCTATCCCTAACAATAAAGCCCAACATAACTCGTTCCGTCTTATATTTGCTTTAATGAATTTAATAAATCTTTGCTTTAAAACTTGTTTTTGAAGGTTTGCTCATTCCTGATACAAGATAAATTTGGGTTACACTTGCCCATCAGTTCTCCATCTTTTAAAATATAGAACTTTGTTGGCTATTCTTTAATCCAGTGCTATAACATACAGCTTGATTTATTTAACAGTCTTACTCTTAGGCCTGTAATTTCACCTTTTTTTTTTTTTTTTTCCTCTGTGATCCTTTTATAGACATTTTTCTGTCCCCTTGACTTCAGTGATGAAACTTGCCAAGTTTTTCTCTGTCCTGTCCAGGGTACTTTCCACTTCTGAACTTGTTTGCCCATTAGCCACCTCTCCCATTATATTGAAAATAGGACAAAAATTTACAAAGATTTTAGACAACACCTACAATGTATAGTGCTATCTTCACTGTTTTTCCTCTTTCTTTTAATTAACATAGCTTTAGAACCTTTTACGGTTTGTTTTATACTGCTGAATAACCTACTATTTGTTTTAATTTCCTTGGCCAGGTGTGACTCGACTTCTGAAAGTTCTCACTTTTTCCTCTGTATTTCCTGCTTTGCTCATTTTTCTCCCCTACTTATTCTCATGTTCTTAATAAACTTTTTGAAGCTGTTTTCCAATTTAGTTTGAAACTCTTCTTTACAAGTTAGGATGCAGATTCTAAATAACTTTCACATATTTGAATTAATAACAACCTTCTCATAATTCATGTCTTTGAGCAGCTTAGTTCAGTTCAAAGATCTGAAGTTATCTTCTCTGTCTTATAAAATACAATAAAAAAAAATAAAAAGGTTTATTCTTCTACAGGATTTACATTCAATTAACTCAGAAAACTTGACTAACATTTTGCTCTGTGATTATCTACTCTATAACTCCTCCCCTCTTTATGGCTAAACTCTTTCAGCTTGATACCTGAATTAGTAAAAGTTGAGGCTATTTTAAATCAGAAGAGCTAAAGTCAAATTTTAGGGCTATTATTAACAAAGTTTGTCAGTTATCACATCAAAGAATACCTGCACCTTACCGTTATTAGGATTTATGTTATTCTAGGCTGTATATAGAAAGCCAGTGTCTTACAATGACTTACCTCTCTGATAGCATTAAGCTTAGAAAGTTGTGAAGGTAACAGAATGAGGACAATGAACTTCAGAAAATATGATTTCAATGGACAGCTTGGTATGTCTCCTGAAAGATATACTGATTGGTAAAGGAAAGCAAGGGAAAGGGCAGACCCCAACAGAGATTAAATTAAACACACAAAGGAAAACTATCTGTGAGTAAAGCAAAGAAAAAAGCGCTCAGGCCTTTATGATGTTACTATTTCTCCCCATGGTCTGGATATCAAAATTGTAAAAGCGGGGAAACTATGACGTATACACAAGTAAAAATATATACATTTTAAAGTATAAATGAACATCAAAGGCACTATAGGTATAAGATCAGAAAGCTAATGCACTAAGCAAATCTCAATTAATGAAGGAAAAGAAAAAAATAACGAGGAAAAGGTTCTATAAAGATGAAAAGGAGGAAAATAAAGAGAAGAGCAGGTTAAACAAGAAAGGAAAGCAAACAAGTGGTGCAGAGTAAATTGAATTATTCACAGCCTTGTCTGTTCTCTTTATGACGATGGCATGATATAGCCGTAATGACTACTAGAAGTGTTATTTTTAGCAAAAACATGAGATGTTCACATATCACTGAGTCATCAACGAAATATGTGAAGCAATCCACAGACCACTATCAATTACATGGACAGACTCTGAAGACTAGAGGTTCCAAGGGACCAGAAGAGACCAACATAATGCTTCCCTTTACAAAAGGGGGGAGCAAATAGCAATTATATCCCCGGTGGAAAAATGGAATGAATTTATCAAAAATGATAACTTATCCTAGTCCTCTTTAATTATATGCAAAAGGTTCCTTCTTATCTTGTGGCTCTCACTGAGTGCTCTGCAAGGCCACCTCCAATAAAAAAAAAAAAAAAAAAAAAAAAAAAACAAAGCTAGATCTTTCTTGACAGATATTTGTATAACCCAATTATAAAGGTATATTAGAGACTCGTCACTCTTCTAGCTGTCACAGAGTAGAATGAAATGATTTCTTTGCCTCACACACTGAACAATTCCACAATGTGCAATTCCTTCTGCAAAAGCATTGGATTGACATGTATCCAATTTATGGCCTAAATTCTGACCCCTTGTTTTCCTGTTCCCAGCATTAAAAAGGAACAGAAAGTTTTACTCAGTTATTGTTGCAGATACTTGCTGATAAAACTGGACAGGTCGGAGATGGAAGAAGTGACTGCAAAAAACATGAATGCATAGACCTGTGAAGATGGATGGAACTGCTGCAACAGGAATACATCCAGAAAGGCTAAAAGCAAATATGTTTCCACATGGCACTACCATAGCTCCAGAGATTGGAGCAACCACCACTTTCTACTACACGAATATGAAGTTCACACACACTACATGCAAGGCTCTTTCTGAGGAGTCTTATCTATAAACCCAAAGAAAACCAAACCTGAAGACTTTGGAACAGAGGAAGGTCAGATGTGGTTTTGCACAACAATCCAGGAAAGCCACAAGGTAAGAAGGAGCCTTTTGCAGGTGACTATAAAAGCACTTAAGTTGCCATCAGATAATATATAGAGTTTGATACAACTTGAAAATTTGTATAAAGGCATTAACTCTTAGCAGTCAAATTAGAAGCTATTGAGATATTCTAATAGAAAAACCTTATGACAAACTAAAATAAAACAGAAAATTAAAGGATTATTGTACACGTTTCTTAAAGCAAGGACAAGTGTTATCATATACAAACATGTAAACCACTTTATTCTAGTGAAATGGTTACGAATGCCAGCATATGGTATCGATACGAGAAAATGCAGAGTAATTAGTTAATCTAAAAAATGCATGAGCAGGAATTTGACTGCTAAATGATTAAAGTGGTACATTTTAAAATGTGTATTAATATTTAATTATTGACACTATGAGAAAAGAGAAAATCTCTTGATGTTACTTCTCAGCTCTTTCTGATACTCAAAGTAACCCATGTATTATTCATATGAATAGTTTGCGCATATACAGTCAATCACTAGTTATATAAAAGAATCATTCTCAAATTCCCTAATCACCTCAATAGATCCTAATGCAATATTTTCCACATTTGGGAATCAGAGCATTTTATTTAAGAAATCAGTCTGGCCACGATGAATACAGCGCAGCCTGAGCAGACATCAGTTCAAAGAATCAGATGTCAAAGTGCTCCCTCTAATGTCCCTTAATCATCACACCAATTAGTGGTTGAATAGTGATGTGATTAAAAAGACTGCTGCTATCCTATACCTATTCAGACTAGAAGAATTCTACATATGTTCTACCAATTAATGTTTGAATAGAGTAGCGATTAGACTGACATCTGCCATTGTATATCCATTCAGAAAAGAGCTAAACTTGCATATTCATATGCAATGAAGACAAAAATAAATATTTGCAAAGGTAAACTATACGTTTAGATTATAAAGATAATTGAGTTGATTTCCTTTAATGACTGTTCTCTGTTTTACAATACATGGTATTATTTTTTATTTATAAATATATCATCTTTCATCAATACATGTCTAGAAATGGCCAAATTATTCACTGAGAAAGTATTTATTTATTAAGGTTCCCAATTTCAGGCTTTGGGTGAACCAGGTTTCATACCCATTTGTTTACAATTTGCAGTATTTCTGCTTACAGCCATTAGTCATTTGTGAACTGCTAACTTAATTATCCTGTTACTGTGATACCTGATTGGGCACAAAAATCACATAGCATTTTTCCATCTGACTAGAAGGGAATGCTTAGGAGTAACAAACTGATTGTAGCTGAGAAAGAATAATCTCATTTACTTTTTTTTTTTCCTATGCAAGTACAGAAATTTGTATAGCAAGAGGTCCTTATAAGCTTTCTTTTAAATATAAATTCCTTTTTACTGTTTACAGAAGTCACAGCCACAGAAACGCTGTCAAAGTGAAAAGCAGTTTAAAATTTTAGCCAGCTCCTGATTACTACTGTTTTAAGGGAGTAACCATGTCCACTAAAGCTAAAGAGCAACATTAACTGTTATATCTTACAATGAATTGGAGGTCTCTCTCCATATTTATCACAGACCAATTTGATATTTGCATCATGTTGCACATGTGATATATGGCATAATAATTCATGTCAAGAAGACGGTTGATATTAATAAAGAAGGGGGAGATGTGGGAGCGTGGCAAGCCCCGTGGTTGATGATAACATCAGACTCTTAACGATGAGGCCATCAGGAATGTAAAAGAGTTTAGAGGGAACAAAGAAAGGTGATTCAGGAGACTCCGTGGAGTCTCGGGTTGCTTGCTCTCCAGCCGTTAAGGCATGGAAGTTGCTGGTTGTTTGCTGTTGTTGTTATATGCAAAGTTGTTTGACCAATGAAAAGTTGTTTTTGAAAAGGACTGCTGTGGGGAGAAAGGTATAAGAGGGGAGCCTGTCCTCGAGATTAAAATAAATAAATAAATAAATAAAAAGGCAACACGATATAATGAAGTCATGTCATCAATAAAGAAGCAGAAGAAAGGAACGAAAAGGAACAGGCTAGTAGAACGGAGACCAGGACGGGAACAGGCACACTGATTGCCTCATGAAGATAGGTTCGGCCAGACTCAGCAAACCGCCCATAGAAGCTCGTACTGAAAGTCGCTGGAAATGGCACACCGGAGCTGGAGAGAAGCGGACACGCGCAAACAACTGCTTCTTGCTGGTAAGCAGTTGCGCATTATGGAGAATCATACGTCCTTAGGAACAAAGACTGTCCTGGTAACCTTACAGCTTATTCTCCTTATTAACAATCAGACAGCTTATGATCCTGAATATAGCACCAAATTGAGGTCAAGGTGAGGGACTCTGCAACTAAAAGCGACAAGGTTGCAGTGGGCTTGCTCGGCACTTGGCGAGCAATCTCTGAGGCCTTAAAGAGCCCTGTGGGCCCACAGTCAGAAACGTGTGGTTTGCCAGATAGTGAAGGAGTTGCGGGCTCGTTCACTGATACGACTGCTACTCCATCGCCCCCCCCCGCTGCTACTGCCATTGCAGGCCTTTGTTGTTCCACCCCCTGGAGACCTGAATGTACCCAGGCCCTATTAGCCTTGATATGTTTCCCTTCGATCCTGGAAGAATAGGATGCATAAGGCCCAAAGACTGAGTTGTTTGACAACTTAAAGCAAGACATATTGTTCCCGTGACTAGCCCTGAAATTCTCTGGTGTTTGTAATCAAGGAAAGGAATGGAAAATGGAGACTGTTAAGTCATGGAACTTAAAGGATTGTTAGTTACCTTTTCTGATTGTACATATGTTTAGGTGTACTCCGGTGTTCATAGTCAAGAAAAGGAATGGAAAATGGAGACTGTTAAAAGTCATGGAAGATATGGGAGCACTTCAGTCCAATTATGCTCCCCCAGTCATGGACATTAACAGTAATAGACTTAAAGGGTTGTTTGTTGCCTTTTCTGATTTTACATATGTATAGGCGTACTCGAGTTTAGTATGTAAAAGCAATGTTCTGTATATTTAGAATGTTTGATGTTCGTGTGTGCATGTTGGTAGAGCATAGACTCCCCACGCATCCAGCGCTGTTTACTCGTCTTTTATAAATATTACTAAATTCAGATTGAGTTGAGACTTCATTTATAACACACAGAAAAAGACAAAGTGAAGCATCTGTTTTTCTTTGGTGGCTGGAAAGAACTGTAGAACAATGAGTTGTGCCCAAAAGTTATGCCCCTGCAAAAAACAGCTGAGCTTAAAAATGATTTTGTTCCAGAAAGAAAGGCTCATGTTGCACAATGTTGATCAGCTTTAGCAAATGTAAGGACACAGAACAATACTACTACTGCTAGAAAATCAATACTGTTAAAGGCTATGGCAATTAACTACAAACCAATTTAAACCCCATTTCCTTTTCATCTTTCTTTTTTGAAATACTTCCAACTCTTCCATCTAGAGCAACTTCTATTGCTTCTAAGTGCAGAAACTGAAGAAATTTTGAATACATAGATGGGTTTATATCATCTTCTCACCTACCCTCAGTAGGTACCTCCAAAGTTTCTTTCAAGAAAAAGGCTGGAATATAATATCCTACTGAATTATCCATTGACAAGTGAATTTATTAAATTTGTGCAAGTAGATGAAAGCCACAAACCTGCACATGTACAAATAAAAGCAGAACTTGGCCCAGAACACTTAGAAACCCTGTTCATAAGCAATGACTTTAGTCTGCTGGGTGTAATGCAAATGAACACATGTACCCAGCTATTTTACAATTCAAAAGTTAGCGAGATAAAATACCTAGAAAAATGGAATTATAGAGAAATGGCAACAACAAATAGAAGCATATCTTGGACTTTTGAAACAATCCTGAATTACCTAGGAAACACTGAAATAAAAGTTCACACAGCATCTGCACTTCATTTCTTTGATTGGGTTTAATCTATTAAATCTGTGATCTAATGTGACCTAAATTTGACACCCTTTTCAAAGATCTAGTATTAGTATAGGCAGCACAGTTTTCTATCTTGAATTTCTTCTGACCAACAGAAACATTTGTTTCCCCAGACACACTAGTAGAATCTATTTACACCACCTGCCAGCATGACTCAGAAGAAACCAAATGCCTAATGTGTTAATGCTTAGGTTTAGCAGCACTCTTACCAGGGGTGACTCAGCAATAACAACTACATATACTCTGATCTAAATCTGAGTTAAAATTTCTGGAGAAAATCTGACTGATAATGCATCTACAGCAATAAATCATTTTTACTGCAAAATTTGGTTGCTAAACACAGTAAATAAACAATATCATTAATTGAAAGTACAACTAGACTGTCCTTTAAAAGTGCTGAAGAAAGATACTGACACTCAGTTTCCACTTCAGAACTCATTTAATGGGCAAATGTGTCTCAGAGCAGAGTAGGAGTTAAAATTTCACTTGTGTAATTATTCTGAAGAAATATTTAAGTCTGCCATCTGGAAGTATATTAGACATTACAAAGTCACTGTGTGTATGCCTCAGCAGATGCAGCTTTTGTTCAGAGTTTTGGAAGGCTGTTAATTTAATTAGTTCTGTATTTTCATACTCCCACCTTCCCTCCAACAGTAATTCTGCAAAGGCAGCATTAGTCCAGTTTCAAAAGAATCCAAAACTAAAACCCTATTCCAATTTGAAGGAAATGCAAACAAGTGTTCTTCCTCCTATGGACTTCCAATAGAGTCTGACCTGTTCATTAACAGGCCTATCAGTTATTGCCAGTGGCATTCTAGACCATAAGACAAAAAATATGCTCTATGTATTCTTTCCTACATCAGTTTTCTTATTTTAAGAAGTATAGTAAAGGCTTCTATCACTTTGTTTTCACTGATACATCAACAATGATTTGGAGAATATAAAAAGTTTCTCACTTTTTCCTAATGACCTTTATATAATAGGATACCAGACAAATGTTTAGGTTTGATTTTAGAGTTTTGTGGAGCTTCCTCTGTCAGAAGGAAGCTCCATTTACTATGATCAGCTGCATAGTAAATCTTGCAGAGCAAAAATCAACTACATATTTCTAAGTAGAGAGAAGTTTGAGATTAATAAAAAGTAGGACCCTTACTGACCTAGAAATAAGGATTACTCTCTTACTATTTCTCCTAGCATGTTTCTTAGCACTTGCTAACTAAATGTGACATTTCTACCAGGCAATTCACATGAAACAGCTGTGATGAAGGTGTGTGATATACACATACAGATATAACATTTTGGGCATCTCTAAACTTTAACTCTGTAAGATGCAACATACAAACAGATGCCTGTCAGCACAGGGTCCCAATGACACCACAGATCTCCATGCAGTAATGCAGAATTCTAGGACCAGGTTGATTATTAGATTGCAAACCTATGCAAAAATATCATCCTGTGATATTTGAGAACATTCAGAAGTTCTTTCAATGGAAAATTCAGCTGAGGCACACAAACTAGCTATGAACTCGAAATCAGTTCTGTTTGCACAGCCCAACAATGTCAGGTCTGGGGACCCCAAGAACATTTGAGACACCATGAGGTACATGCAACTAGCAGAATGAACATGGAAAGAGAGACAGCTTCTGGAAAGCTATGCATTTTCACAATTAACTAGAAAAACCTTCAAATACCAAAATGTTATGATTTGAATACAAAGATAAAATATGGAAAGCTCAGAGATAATAGTGATCTTAAAGGCTAAAAGCTTTAGAAAATGTGTATAACACACTCATCAGTAAGATACAAATGTGTATGCTATAATCAAAGCTTCAACTCACTACAATAATTTCCAATGGAACAGCTGATGAGGTATCTGCCAGCCCTGCTACATGGATATCTAATCCTCCTATCAAAGTTTCTGAAAACACAAGAGTTTACAGTATTGGTATCAGGATGCCTGAAAACTTAAGTGCGTAAACTGTAGCTGTCATGGAGCTGGACAAATTTATCAAAATAAAGTCATCCCTGTTCTGAACAGACTGAAACTATATTAGTTTCCAGTTATTACAACAACATCTACGCTAATAAATAAGAAAATAGAAGTGTCAGCTATAGTAAATAATAATCTTCTAATTGATGTACAAAGCTGGAAACTATCATTAACAGAGTATCACTAGAATACTATGTCTACACCCTTGGTTGCTCTTCCATGCAAATATTTGTTGGTCATACTGGATTCCTTAATTCTGAGAGAAAGTGAGAAACTTCAATTGAAAAAAATAAAAAAAAAAAGGAAAATTTAGGTTCAATAGTTGACACTCTAGTTAGTGACAGAAGGTGTTTCGGTAACACTATTAAAAAACACCATAACTCCATACCCGTGAGGGAAACATTTTACAGATGAAAAAGTAATACTCTACTTAGAAATCCTCTGAATTTAGAGGATTATCTAACAATCTGTAGGAGGATGGTAAAAACACTACAGACCTTCTAATCAGATGAGTGATCAAAGAGACAACAAAGTCTGATAGGTTTAGTCAAATATAACACAGACTAGAAATCTAAATATCTAGAGAGAAAAAGGCCATATTTAATGGTAGAAATACTGAAGATCATAGACAGCTTATAAGGAAAAATATATAGTCTAAAAACACCTATTTCCTGAAGAATAAACACACAAAAGCTAAAATCCAGAATCATGTTTTAAGCCCAGTTTTATGTATTTATATGTAATGTCCATACATGTTTACGTATATATAGTGTGTGTATATATATATGTAGCTGTATATATACATATATATGTACATAAAATGTCTATTGTTTCCCTATTTCTGCACTGAAATAGTAGTACCCTTAGAAGTCTCTGAAAAGATAGCAAAGTGCTACTCTACCCATCATTACCCTTGGAAAATAAGAAACAAAAGGAGCAAGTGGGCAGCAGCCCTGCAGAGCACGTAAGAGGCAGCAGATGCTGGCTGCCCAGGGACAGTGGCCAGCCCTGAGCCAGACGTGGTACTGACTGATACTTCAGACTAATCTGGCTCCATAACAAAAGGGGAACAAGTTGCACCAAGGACGTAGCAAATCACCAAAAAAGGAAAATGTATGGCATGTACTGGTTTTGAAGAAGTAAAACACTGCTCACAAAGTAACTTTTCATCGACAGAAACAGAACTGGGAGACAAAATTGGTACTGAACATGGGAAATTCAAGCCTGAATTTCTCATACAACAGAGAATTTACTCTCAATGGATTTCTTGCATATTCCAGATGCAATAATAAATGTCTACTTACTGAACAGCTTTTGTCAGAATTCCTTTTCCAGTGCTTCTTGACTTGTTTCTTCACTGCAGTTGAATAAAGAGCTGCATGAGTCTGTGTTCGGGGATTTAAAGCCAGAAGATTCTGTGGAAAGAGAACAGAAAATATTAAAATTTAAATTAAAAGTTCCAAAATAAGTTTGAAGATGCTTTAATCCCACAACACTTTTTTACATTGTAATGCAAAAACAAAACAGCTACAGTATTTTAGCATAACTTCATAGGAAATTGTTTAGATTTGTATTGTTCACAACACTTAGATTCTGAATATTTGAAGACATTTCTAGAATAGCTATAAAAGTCTTACACTTAGCAGCCAGTCATCTCTATGATAAGTTTCCATTCCTAGATGTTTGTTACATATGACATATGGAAGCACGCTATTCCATTTCATTATAACATTCCAAGTAAAATTTGTAAAGTAAAGCAAAACAAGTAAAAATATTTTAAAGCACCCATGGTATTGCTAGATGTTTCATCACTTCCATAAAAGCTCCAACTTCCCCCTCACAAGAACCTGCTTCTACACCTAGTGACCTGATGAGTTAGCTTCACCACGAGTTAGCTTCCTTTCTCTTACAATGCTTTTATTTGGTAGGACACAAACAAATGTTTGGAATATAGCAGTACTAAGTGATAGTTGTGTCTGAAGACACAGGCACAATGATGTTTGTAAAGTCTTTCTTTGGAGTAGTGTAACTCAAAAAGTTAAATCAGCCTTTCAGAACCCAACTCTTCAAATCAAACAAATGACAGGTTTCTGTAGCAAAATTGACCTCAAGTCAAGGGGCAAGTTTGAACAGTATGCAAGTGTTCAAAGACTCAGGTCTGAAATAGAGAATTAAAACAAGCATATTGTTGGTTGTAACTTCTGAAATAGTTTTGCAAGTTTTCCTTTAAAAGACTCAACCTTAGCCCTATACTTCTCCACTGTGGTGAATAGGGTGTGCTCATTCTGTTACTATATGTCAAAGGTGTGTGAGACTGACACTGATGAACATGATTGATTATGAATATTATGTCAGGATGTTTCCTTATTTTAAAAGTCTGTTTGAGTGGGTGATACAGATGAAAAAGTAACCCACTGTATGATTTTGTGTTGATGTTTATGGAGACTATTTTTAAAGGGTCATGTTCTTATCAACTAATGCTTACTCTGAACTGATCAGCAATCACAAAGTGTAAGAGAAATCTCACCTACTTGAAAACTCCAACTGCAGATAGCATAGTCCAATCTAGTAATTCCCATCTCATCCAAAGCACACAGAAAGAAAACGGAGGGGTACAGCATTCAAAGAGGTAATCAACTACTTTGCAGCCTACATGCTGTTGACTTTCAGGAAGTGTTAGAGGGTGTAAAAAGATGCACCTCTGCAATTTCAGCAGTAAAGGCTCTGCTCTGTTTCTGACTGTTCCCCAGCTGAATACCTCAGGCAAGATGTGGCAACCAACTGCACTCAGTGGTGTTTTATGCTAATTTGTTTAATTCTTAATTAAAACAGAGCAGGGACATTCACATAAGGGATGTCACTTACAGCATCTCAGTTGCTACATTGATTTCTCAAGCTGATCAAACTCAGTTGTCAGAGTGCATCTGACTCATTGTTGAGAGGTCGGTGAGTGCCCAAATCACCCGAACTGGACAG
Source organism: Netta rufina (assembly GCF_964035555.1). NCBI lineage: Eukaryota > Metazoa > Chordata > Aves > Anseriformes > Anatidae > Netta > Netta rufina. The sequence goes on along the minus strand of NC_140131.1, from coordinate 29,618,617 downwards.
TAGGACCAGAATCACACATACCTCAGTGAGATTTTGCCTATCTTTTGTAATTACTTAATGCAGTACTCTTGGCCATGAATATTATAATTATTTTAGCAAGCTCTGAAATGAATTGCAAATTTCTAGTAATAAACTGTAACAGATGTACTCCACTGGGTACAGCACCAGTTGGTTAAAAACGTGGAACAAATGGTGGGGCAAGCCAAGGACGGAAGAATCCCCATATGTTTGCTCCTGTTGGAATTCTGCAACAGGAGTATAGTTCCAAGTGCAACAGTTGCAGAAATCCAAGAGGACTACATAGTCCAGTATGTCCCAGAATTAAATCTGAAATGAACTGGCACATTATTAAGAACATACTAAATTGCATATACAATATAAAAATTGCTTATATTCCCACTAGCTAAATGATATTCTACCTTCCTAAATCTTGGATTCTTGACCTAGGTGGCTGTTCTAGCTGGAGGCCCCTGATGTTTAAAAATCTCTCAGAAATTAACTGCCTGAATGACAAAGTTATGTAAATCGCTTTGGGGTCTTTTCTTTCAGAAAGGAACACTAGTGAGGACATTCTTTTCCTATTCATTTCAGTTCTCTGGTTGGCTTTCTGCAGCTCATAGCTAGTCAGATATTTAGCACATCTAACAAATGCATTCAGGTAGGTCAGCTAATAGATAGAAAATTACTGAGAAGAGCATCCTAAAGGGACTGTTGAAACCAGCACTTAATATATGCACCTAGCTAAACAAAAATAAAACACACTGGACATGCAATAAAGGAAATCTGAGACCCCTGATCTTCCAAACACAGTGGCCATCTAAACAGGGGGAGAACTCATTGGTGAGGATTATTATTTGGGCATCTGTGATCTCGATTGTCCCAATCCCATGCTTATTCTGCTACATAAATTCTTGTTTTTGCCAGATGGGCCATTGTTTGATCTCTCCAGATGTTGAAAGGGCAATACTCAAGCTCCCAAATGGAAGTGGTGGCATACAGTGCATCACTTTTCAGAGTGCTGTGAAGTCTGGACTTCACATTAAGATGCTGTTTGAATAGTAATTGAGGATCTATGAATTATATATTTAGTGTTTGCATAAATGGTTATATTTATTACAATAAAAACAAAGTAGGTATAAATCCATTAGCATTAATGGCTGCTAATCTGAACATAATACCGCTGCATTTTTGTAGAAATCTATTTAGGTACTGTATTGATGCAGAAAGAAACAGAGCTGTAAATACCTGGAAATAAACTTGCTTTGTGTTGCATACACACTTTTGGCACAGCTGTACACCGTGCATAGTAGAGTTAAATGAGCAGTCTTGAACAACAGCAATGACTATGGGCACCAGCAAAGTGTTGTATGCTTTTTCTTTATTTCCATGGATGAGTTAGAAGACTTCACTTCAGGAAGAAAGCAAAAGTGATCTGACTCTACAGAATACAACTCAATATATATTGCAGATGACTCCTTCAAAATCCAACACCTTAAGAAATTCCTTTAATAATAATCCATGTCAATTATTTATTTCATGTCTTTTACAAGACAGAGATTATAAGCTAAAAAACATAAAAGAATTGTTTCATTTCCTAATACATTGTTTTATAGAAGAGAATGTATTTGTTACGGATAATATATATTAATTTAGGTTGTAAGTATATTAAAGTGCTATAAACTAGTCATATCTAGTGTACATGGAGAATGAGTGACAGGTTTAAATGATAGCTACAGTTTTAAATTTTGAGAATTTAGTGATAAATGGTTATGTTGATCTACGCCAACGTGGCTCCTCAGAATAAACTTGCTGTAAGCTGTAGATGTTTACTGCTCAGATTCTACTTGAGAGGCTACGATTAAGAAGACTACACAAAAAATATTGTATCTAATCTTTGCTATCATCTATTAATGACAAGGCTGTAGAATTTTTTAAACCAACATGTTATATTGCAGTGAGTAATTTATCAAGACTTTAGTATTACTCCAAGTGATTTCAAGGCAGTCATTCAGACTGCCTATAGGAACACATTCTGTAGCTGGGAGTCCTGTTTCTGATGCAGCATTTTCAGCTAAGCCAAGACAGGCTTCATTTGTGCTCTGCAGTAATCCTGCATAAATTTCTGGTATAGGGAACTGCATTAATTTCATTTAAAACCATCACACCCATTTTACTCCCATCTCATAAAGCCATCATTTTAGTTGAAATCTTAAGAAGCTAGTGCAATTAACTTTGATATTTAATTAAATACACATCCAACAAAATACAATATAAAGTTATGGAAGCACTATATTTATTAGTCACATATCAACACCAACAAGGGGCAGGGCAGGGAAGGGGGGTTGTCTTCCCAAGGATATTGTTCTGGTATGGCACTAGAGTTAAAAAAAAAAAAAAAAAAAAAAAAAAAAAAAAAAAAAAAACAGGCAACATTTTCCTACGTTTTCACTGAACTTCCTATCTGAAGAATGGGGAAAAGGGGTTAAAAAAAGAGAGAAAGCAAGGATTAATGAGAGAATAAGGAGGCCCAGTTTAAGCATACATTTTCCACAGGTAATAAGACATACTCAAAGTTTAAACAACTGAACTGAGAAGATACTGAGCTCTGCCATGAACAAACACTGTATAGCCATAGGCAGGCAGAATCTCCTTTCTACACTGTCTTATGACAACATCCTGGTAACTATCATAATGCCTTTTTTTTTTTCCTTTTGCTTTTGGAGTAGATTGCAGTTTTCCTCAGAACGATGCCACCTCTGATTCTGAGGCATACTTCTTCTTACACCACTGTAGTGCACTACAGCAAAACGTCTTTCATGTTTCTTTCAAGTTAACACATCAATGATAAGCATGATTCACACGGGACTCTTCCATCTTCTAAAACCCATGTCCCAGGCTTTTAGCCTCTTCAATGGGTGAAATTCAGACAATGGTGTTAAGAAAAGCAGAAGTACAATTTACATCGTTGATGGGACTGTTACTACCTTCAAGGCAGTCTTAAAGAAGCCCTGGGAGCTTAGCATGGTCTGCAAAATATGTGGAGTTATTCCCAGTTTTGAAAGTTTAAAGAACTTAAGTTTAAAGAACTTCCTTTAAAGAGCTTCACTTTGACATCTTCAGCATTTTTTTCAAATTAACAACCCTAGCAAGCTGTCCTAGTTACTTGGACCTTAGCTCTCATTTATAACAGGAAGTCTGGTTAAAAATTGAACACAGAAGATTACTCTGCCTCTGGAAGAACTCCCCCTGAAACCAATGAGTTGCACCAATAGCTTTTAGTCCTTAGTGATCCTCATCTTTGCTACTGGTAGCTCAAAGGTAGCATAAGAATCAGAAAGACCCTCTGCAGGCTCTGTCACAGGTTGCAGTACTGAAACTGCATATACTTACTGACAAGACAAAGTTGTTCTTTTCACAGATTCTGCCCACTTCCTCTAATTTGTTGGGAAGATTCTTAGTAACAGACCCAGAACCCCTGCTGAGGTTCACCACAAATCAATATACATACAGCCATAATGAAGTTGCTGAAAATGCAACTGTTCGCATACAGATTATGACTATGAGTATAAATGTGGTCCCATGTGTTGTTTGGTTTGTTTTAGCATACAACACATTTACCGAGTTCAGCCCCTGTAATACATAGATATCCTGTTTTACTCCAGTTGCTTCGCAGAGCATCCTTAGCTAAACTGCTATATACATATCAATTAAAATTCAGGAGTAGGCTAGGCATGCTAGGGAATGCATGTGGAGAGCAATTTAACCCACCCCATTCCATTAATCTACCCAATTTCCTTAAAAAGAGTTGTAATCTCCCTCACAGCAAGTAACATTAAATGTATTGCAAGGTACATATGTTCACCAAGTGAGCATAATGAGAACATATTTATTTTTTCTAAGAGTAATGAGCATACTAAACAATTAATTTCAGAGCTTTGCAAGTGCTGATTCACTGACAGAAACAAGTACCTGGAGTTTTTCCTGTTATTTTCTTGTATATCTGAACATGAAACTGATTTTATTAAGTGTTAGTCAGTCAAAGAACAAAGAACAAATACTTGTAATTTGAGTTTCCATGAGACTGGATGACCCAGAATAATTAAGAATTGTGTCAGTTAAGAAGATGACGACTAAGGGATGAACTCTGTCCATTAATATTTCATTTTGCTTTGCCTAGTTTACATTTTATTTTTCTCATCTGCCAGGCCTTTTGGAAAGCTGCATGGAACACTAACAGTTATATGCAGCTCTTCGAACAACATGCATCTTCAAACATCCTTAGCAGTTACAAGTGGAAGATCCACTACCAAATAAGCATGAAGTTCTAGTCCTAAAAAATATCCAAAATATTGAAAGACAATCAAGATTTTAAAAAATAAGTAGTCATAGTGTCATGCTTTCTAGAAGCTAGCTCTGTGTTATCTTTCATTATTGAAAGAATGTGGGAAAATGTTGTGAATGTCTCTATCCTACAATTATGTACCATAAGACACCTCAAACTGATACTTGTGTTGAATGTGTATTTCCTTGCTGAAAGCCTGAACAAATGAGGAAAACTTTACAAGCAATTTATGTAACCTGGTTTTATAACATATCTCTGTATGTCAACCAAAAATTTCAAAAATGAGAAAAAATGCACTTTCACAGCATTCAGACCTGATTTAACTGTGATGAAGGTCAGAGAAAGCTAGTTGAAGTAGCAAATCACCACAAACTACATCAGAACAGCATGGTCAGCCTTCAGACAATCACAAATCTTGAATAAAAAATTATCCTAGACAGCATGGAACTGACCCAGGAAATCCCCCAGGATTTTTATTTATTTATTTATTATATTACTGGACATGTTTTCTTCTAACACCAACAGTTGCACGTATGGGCAAAGGCACGCACTGACTGTGATCTCATTTATAGTATGATACATCAAAGTGTGGCAAGGTGCAATCCTGTCCTATCCCAGTGAGGCTAAACTCCTCAGGTAACCCTCCTCTCTGTCCATGCCCAAGAATCAATGATTTGCATTATAATGGTACCATCAAATAAAGAGTCCTCAAGGTCCAGAGAGTTAGAAGATGGGGCACCACTTCTCTGGATGGACAGGCAGCCTGCAACTAGGAAAGAAGCCAGAAAAGCAGCAGTCCTGTAAGCCAGAGAGGCTGAGAAAGATAGACTGGAGGCTGATGCTGAACCCTGTTGAGTGTGGTGATAGGGGGAGTTCAGCCACACCTGGGAGAAGTTCCAACTCTGAATCACAAAGCTTCTTTGAGCTGCACAAGCTCAAAGACAAAAGAGCAAGAACTGGACGGCCAGAAGCAGATCAGCAGGGTAAGCACACTCTTGCTGTGCACTGATGGCTCACTGGTTTTAACATAGCACTTAAGTGCAACATTTTCATCTTTACACTTCTGAGTGGTTTTAGACTTCCCCACGTAACAGCCTGCTTCTGTATCAGAATAAATACATTTCTGGCATCTTGCTTCCCTTACACAGCTACTAGAATTTAATGAGAGTAAAACTACTCTTTAGCCTGAAATAACATCAGAGCTTACTGTTATCCTAGAGGTTTAGTCCCAAACCCAGCATTAGATATTTAGAAAGCAGTGTTTCCACAACATTTTTATTGCTAGATTCTCATGGTCCTCGAGTGTCTCTACATTATATAAATGCTGTCCCTTAAATTGAGTAGTTTTCTAAATCACTTTGATAACTTAGAAGTCTTGCTTATGAAAATGCCTATATTAACATAAACCTGTATACCTCACACACTTTGTTATATAAAATAAAGTTAATTCCTTTACTGATTAACAAAGAAGCAAAAATTATACAGCCATAGGCACGGTTTACCTAATTTTGTTTACACAATGTTAACTTTTGGATTAAGACCTTGATTCCTCTACCACAGCACTGCATTTATGCTAGGTATTGCTGCACAATCTAAACGGTTTATTAAAATGGGAAACATAAGTGTTACTTGCTTACCATAGATAACAAACACTATTCTCTATTAGAAGAGCTCTGGGTGGTAAATTACTCCTCTGGAAACTCAGCATGCGACTGCCTTGACATAACTCATCTCTGCAGAGATGCTTTGACCCTCACAGGGAAAACTAAAGTGAATACTCACCCTCTGTGCTTAAAAGTTAAGTGTCCAGGTAGCACCCCAGCATTCAGCAAGTTACTCATATGTTCAACATGAGCAAGTATACATTAAGAGCTACACAGCTTGTAGTGGGCTCGGCTCCACCGCACCACAAGCTAAATTCTCCACTCTGAGGTTTCTCCAGGAACACTTTGCCCTGTGATGAGACCACATTTTCAGACTATAACCCAAATAGCCTTCAGTGTAGTGTGTTGTTTACCATACCAAACTCAGAGAAGGCATACCTGAGCATGGTTTTCATGGATTTACTCAAAGCTGAATTTGGTATTCTGTATTCATTTTATTGACTGGAGGGGAAAAGGGAGGGGGCATTTACTGCCTTTAAAAATAGAAGGGTTTAAATTTTGGTGCAGTTATCCTTCTACACCTATATTTAACGTTCAAATATAATATATATTTTCTTTCTCTCAAACTGCATAGTTTTTAATCAACCATCTTATTGACTAAGTGCAAAAAAGCAGAGCAGCTCATGTCACAGCCAGCATCAGCTTCTTCACTGCTGTTACTTTAAAAGCAGATACATGTATGGTCTCCATGATACATGAAATTGAATGCACACAAGTTACAGCTCAAAATTTAAAGCTTCAGAAAATATTTACATTTACGTCAAAGGTATAACAGAAGTTTGTTTTTTCCTCACCATCATATTTATCTATGCCACTCGCGCATCAAATTGTGCAATTGCTCTCTTACCAAACAAAATTTGTAAATGATCACTTATATGGACCTCATTTTAGAGCTATGCCACAGTAAAAAGGATCATCATACACATATTTTCAACCCACTTCTGTTTTTCTGCAAGATGACAAACTGAAAGAGGAGACAAACTTGTTTGCCTTTGTAAATACACTTAGTGCCAAAACAAAAAAAAAAAAAAAGCCTTTGTATCCCAACAATTGAATGCCTCAGACAAAACCTCCACTTTCCTGCAATTATAGGTATTTGTTTGCTTAACCAAAAAAACAAACTTGCATTGGAGACATGTCAGTTAATGAGAAGTGAATGCTCTACTGACTTTTGATCATAGGAGGGAAATTAGCATTAAAGTTATTACTGCTTTAAGTTTAATCATTGGCAAAAACAGCAGAACTAATTTTGGCTGAGCAAAGCAATGTTCTGAAAACTTTGTTAAAGGTGATTTTCAAAGTCCAATAAATGAACCTGCAATGCAAGGATGCCAGTGACAATATATACCCAAAAGATCTAGTACATTCACTGCTTGAAAAACACGTGATGAATTTTTGTATTTATTCCAAGAACATGCCACCTGTATCTTTACTGACTTTTTAAATCTGTTATAATACTAAGAAGCAACAAGGAAGGTTACCTATGTGACTAATGAGCAAAGTTCTTAAAAATAAAAAGTCAGTAGCAACTATTTGATACAATGGTAAAACACAAAACTGATTGTGAAACTACTGATTTTCTCATAACTTTGTGCATACAAAGAGGAGACCTCCAATCCCATGTTCCTGCCTTCCACTGACCAGGCTGGAAGACAAACCAGAGAGCAGGTCTGACTAGGACACTGCTCCAGCACTAAGGGAGCTTTGACCCTGCTCTCACAGTTGCTTATACATTCTTCGTTAAGGGTTGACTAAGTGCACACAAAAAAATGATTCTGGGAGTTGAAAATGAGCTACCTTTGGTTTTATGCTTTTCTTTGGGCTCCTAAGCCTTATTTCCTCACTTGGTGCCAAGATTTGGCAGCATGCAAGATACTCTGCTTTATTCAAGAAAGATCAAATACTCTACAGCCTTCTGAAAAACTACTTCTGATCATACCCTCCCAAGTCGGTCCTTCAGCAATCACTAATATTGGTTACTGCTACCACATCAAAATGATGACATTTTACTCAAACTGTAGTTTTTTTGAGATTTGTTTTTCTTGTTCTGCATTTTTATCACCAGTGTTCTGGACCAGCTACTCTTGTGGTTATCTTGTTTGATATTTTTTTTTTCCTCCCATCTCTTTTGTCACTCTCACTTCCAACTGTTTTGGAAAACTATGTATGCTTACTAAAATCTTTAAAATTTTGAATTTTCAATTGGAATTGAAAGAAGGCAATATCAAACATGGTTTTAAAACAGAAGGAGAATGACTAAGTCTGGGAACCACCTCTAAGCTCCCGTCTCAAAATGTTCCTCATTAACATGCACATGTGTAAGTTTGAGTGAATCTGCACAGGCTTATTTTGTCCCTCAGACTCTGAAGACCAATGATATTAACAGGGAGGAAGGAATGCGTCTAAAACTGATGAACAGAGTTGTTAAGGCTGAAATCAGATGGTCCCTTCATTTGCAGATATATTCCAAACTACTACTCCATACACAACGCACAGATCCTCACAGCAGTTACAAATAACATTCCTTTAGAGCTAGTACATAGACCTAAAATGACACACCAAGAAAGGCCAGCCCGCTTAAAGCGCATCAGTACTAAATCAAAGGCAAATTTGTTACTCAATCCCATTTTTGCCCTAAGCAGTAAGTGATGGAGTGCTTCTTCAATGCTGATTTAATTTACAATTAGAGTTTTCCTAAACAGAACGGCTACACCCTATCTCACAAAACTCATTTCTAACCTTAACATGTGACATAATATGAAAACTGCTGACACAAATAATTGACTGCTTTATAATAAATAAGAATACTAAGAATTTTTAAATGCCTCATAAATCCATATTAAATCTATGTTATTGATTTCAGAAAAGTTCATTTCATTTCCACAGCAATATTCCATGATCTGAGCACTTAAAAAAAAATCACTTTTCTCAGTTTTAACTGTCATTGAAATATCCTTCATTTCAAAGATATCAAGAAATTATCACTATTCATTTTCAATACAAAGCCTCTTACATTTCAGCTGTCATTTTCAAAAAATCATACTGAAAATAGTGTTTCTAAGCAGAGTTCAGTTGCAGCGTAATAAGTAATAATTTCATCAATTAGCAGTATTCAGCATCCACTGAGAGTTCTCTCACTATTATTTTATTCATAGAGTCCTTTGTGGAAGTAGCATACTAAAAAGATCCATTTATCCTTCAAGGTTTTTCATAAATGTGTCATACATCTTAGAAAACAATTGGTTATTATTCTCGTTCAATCTAAATAACTATAATAACTTCCAGGTGTAAAACCTCTTTTTATACTTCCAATCTTCTTTACTCACATTATGGGTCTACATTTTTAATAACCTATTCTAACACTTCTACCCACTTTTACACACGCATTCTGGAGTTTTGCATGGATGCTAGACATGCCTGGATGGGAGGGTCGCTGGCTTATTGTTAAGAGCAGAATAGAACTGGGTTTCACATAATGCCCTTCAGAATCAAGGCAAAAACAAGCATTTTATAATAAGCTAGATACTAGCATAGATGCTAACGGTGCAAAGGCTGCAAAGGAAAATGCTGCAATTGTTAAATTCCCCCAATAGCTTGCTTGCAGTCTTGTGAATTAGAGTCTATTTTATTTCTCCTTCCCTCTAGATCCCTCTACTTATTTATCAGACCATTTCTTCTCACCCACAAGGGCATGTCCTGGCTTCTGTCCTTTCACCTCAAGGCTGCAAAATGCTCCCTTCAGAGCACAACAACATCACTCCTTAATCAGCTCACAGAGATGTGACTGAGCAGCATGAGGGCCCCTCTCATGGGTGGAAAAGAGCCCTGTGCAGAGCAGGCAGCACAACCAAACATCCCTGTCCTTGAAAAAGCAGCCCAGGTTTCTGAGGTGCACCTCCTGCACATCAGCCTGCTGCTTCCTCTCCATGTTGGTCAGGTGTCGGAGTGACCAAAACACCGACCAGGAAAGTTCATTTCAACAGAAGACTCAATTTAAGTAAGGCCTGAGAGCACACCTAACAAAATCACAAGACAGAACCAAGGAAAAGTGCACAGTAATGTATTACTACATTAGGCACCACAACAACCTATCTATCCAGAAATGGTGGAGTCCAACCTCCATAATAAATACAAAGCGAATGACACTGCTCATATGACTAATACTTGAAAGAAGAACATCATTAGGAAGAAAAGATTAACTAAAATAAAACTATCAAAGCAGCTTTCAGTTTTTACACCTCATTTCCACATTTTCAAAGCGGTGTGCACAAGTATATCTTTTAAAACCCACACACACTAGCAAGATGTGCGTCAATCAGACAGTTTGGCTGCCTGGACAGTTCTCTCTTTAATTATGCATATAATTGTTTTTTTAACCTGAAATGAAAATGTTGGAATGCACCATGTTAGCCTTTAACTGATGACTACCATCCCATCTAAATGGAAATATTTAGATTCAACATCCAGATATTCTTTTAATTAGCTTTCAGATGAAGTCACAGTCAAGCACGTCTGCCTTCTCCCATTCACAGTGCTGGTGTCAAGTTGAACTGGAAAGGCCAACCATTTCAATGAACTAAAAGAAACGCAATTTTAAGGTCAAGTCACTTGTAACACTTCAGGCAGCAAATGTCACACTGGAAGTAAAATTGAACCTTGACTTGAGCAGAGATGAAAGGCTTGGTATTTCAAGGACTTCATTGTGTTTATCACCTTAAATTTACAAAACCCTATCACATATATTAATATTTATCATATTAATAAAGCTTTCTCAAGCTATGTGTGTAAATACTGGTAACATTTTTAAAAAACAAAATACTTTCATAAGCAGGCTTAACCTAATTTCAAATCATGAAATTCCTGCAAGACTTAAAAATACTCAAAATTCCACATTGACTTAGTCAGGCATTTCTGGCTATGATAAGAGACCAGATGTTTCACAAAACAGTCAAACTATTATGACAGAGGGCAGAGGTGAAATCGCCCAACCTGGCCCACAGCATGAAAAAATGCATGGTTTGCTCTGTTTGTTCTGAAACTACACATCACAGGCCTGGAAGTGCTCCTCCCTGTCCCCAGCCCGAGCCATGCTACCCAAGCACTTCCCACTTATGGTTTCCAACTCCACAGCTACAAGACATGGTGAGCATCCAGTGCCCTTGCTGCACCAGGGATATGGCGACACCTGAGGGAGTTAAAGCTCCTCCTGCCTTTGACTAGCACCTACCACTGTTTAATACAGACCCTTCATTTACCCTAAACACTTCACAAATACCTATTGGCTTGATATAGACAAGCTATTCATCCAGATGATGGCATTTCCATGGGAATAAACGCCCACTATGTTGTAAAGCAGTCTTGGATGGTTAGTCAGGGATTTCTGTGTATCAGAACTACACCACAAAGACTCTTGCATTCCTCCTTCTTGCAAGGAAAACACAGTTGATCCCTACAGTGTAAATCTCGGCTGAGAACCTAACTGCCTAATAGCTTATCATTAGGATAACTCCAAGAAAAGGAGTCCTATACATATCATGACCTAAACAGTCACAAAACATACTTGCTTTGGCATTTCAGCCTCAGAGTCTGTTCTGTTTTTTGGTGGTGGTGGCATTTTTTCCCAATATTTAAAGAAAATTGCCCACTTGAATCGTATGTTCTTTGTTATCTGCAACAGCAAAAACAATGTAGGCATTTGCTATAGCTGTACCAGTCCATGAGCAGAAGAAAGGGAATTTAAAGTAAAGCTTAAGACCCAGTCTGAACCGCCTGGACAATTCTAATGCAAACTATTTTTTCTTATTTCCTAAAAAACAATATTATAAGAAAACCAGACAATTTAGTTTATTTCTTCCACTTACTCCTTTAACTTCTTTCTTCCCCAGCTCCAAACTGACCTGTATATCTGACATTTATTTATTTACATTTTTAATTATGGCATCACATTTGAGCTGCATACAGACCAAGACAACAAAAACGCCCACCAAGATCTGCACAGCCGATCTCTGTTGTCATTTTGCAAACTGATGCTCTCCATGCGTAAGGACGCCAGAGATTTACACCGTGCTGATCTGCAAGAATTCTGCCCTTCATATACAAATGATAGCAAGTGAAAATTAAAGGAATCTGAATAGCGTGCCCACACAAATGCCACTCTCTGAGCCTCTGATAAGACATTTACAGCCAAAGGTTTCCTAATCCCAAATGTTTGATTTCCTTGCCAAATCACATACTTGCTGAAGTCTCATATAAAGGCACAAATCCTGCTCTTCACAAAGGCGATGGCACAGGGCAGGGAGCAGCGTGTGTAACACTGTACTGATGAAATAAAAAAGGAATAGAAATCATATGCTAATAAGAGGAGGGAGGTTGCCAGGCAACCAGGGAGGGAGAGAAAGCAGGTTTTGATGTGAACTCTGTGCTGCCAAAGGGCTAGCAAAGCCAGAACACACGGGGCACAACCAACCTGGCTGGTCTGCAGTCACCAGCAATTCCAGCTTTCCTCAACATTTTAAGTGGAAGCCTGCCCTCAAATTGGTGCCAGCTATGTTTGTGCTTCATGTGTCATTTTATCGACATGGACAAAGTAGCATAGGATAGGATGGACAGTAGATTGACACGTGCATTGGAAATGAAGCAGAACCTGCCTTTGACTAACACCAATTGCACCAGACACATGTACCAGCTTGCAGGACAAAGGCAGCTGTGCACCCTTGGTCCAAGCAAATCCCATTCTGCCAGGCACAGCCACACCTCTGAGCTTCACCAAAAACTACACAAGTTCTGCCCTGCTGTGAAAACTGTACCCTGGCATGGGTAGACAGAGAACTATAGTCCTGGCATGTGACAGGCAAAATCCTGCCCCACACATCTCAGAGCCCCTCACCAACACATAGTGGTCTTTGATCTTCTAGCTTAGATGATGCAACAGCTGGACATGGTTAAAATAAACACTGGAAAGAATAACATTCAAGTCCAGTCTACAACAAAGTCATCAAAAAGCCTTTCCACTTAACAAAAAGGAAAATTAATTTCAGTTTCTTTTTGTTTTCAGAACTGATCGCTGCAGCGACAACTGTCAAAAGTATTGTACTAGCTGGCATTTCCCATCAATCTCAGCCATGAGAAAGGGTGAGAGCAGCAGGTCTCTCTTTCAAGGACTATCTTATGATCTTCTTACAAAGAGTAAATTTAAAAAAAAATGGGAAAGGAAAGTTTATTTCAAGAGTAACATTAAAATTCAAAGGCCAAGTAAAACTGAAAAGCATGAGAGTTTTGTTTTGTTTTTCATTTTAATATCATTACTTTGGAGAGCTTGACTGAATTTCAGTGCTAAAATTTAGCAGACTCTATGCAGAGGAGACAAGACCTTACACAACTCAACAGGATTTGAACATACAACATGAAAAGACAAATCTCATACAGAGAACTTTCCATCCTACTTACCAGACCAGGTTTTAACCTTGAGAGCTGATCTTGTTCATTTCTCCAAGACTGACATTTTAACCATGGTCTACAATCTCCTATGAGTACATAGCAATCACGCTGTAATTACTGTTCCACTCAGCTAAGAGGTTACTACAACAAAACCACTAAAACGATAGAAGAGCACTTTTGTTTGATCAATTTCTCTGAAGTGAACTGGGAAGTTGTTTCCTCACTGAACACTCATCAAATGACCCTAAGCATACAGAGCTATAAGGCTGGGACTGCCATCCGATCACTTATACCCAGCTATAAAGCATTTACTTAAAAAAATAATTCTGCACATTAGAACTTCATTATGGAACTTCAAATAGTGGGTATCTAACACAGAGAGAAACTGTAGCAGTTGGGGCTTTTTAAATTAAAGTTTGGCCTAGATGAAAGAAAGCTAGCTTCACCTATTTATTCACATAAACTTTTGCTAATAGTTTTCAGAGACACGTTGACTAGTAGGATTCCCTATCTTACTGGAGGTTTCCTTTTTTTTTTTAAACAAGAAAACAAAAACTATATTTTTCTGTCCTGGCCCTACCATCCAGGACACCAGGCTTGGCTCTCAGCTGTACCTTCACACATTTGCTACATGCAGGTTTTTCACTCAGTTCATTTGTACTGGGAGAAGAATAAACCTGACAAGAGAAACTTGCCTAACTTGCTCTCATAGCCCATGCTTTCCAGCACTCGCTAAGGTAAATATCCCAGAGAAAGAACCTTTACTGCTGTTAAGTTTGCTATGTTTACAACATACAGTAGCCACACTGCTTAAATAAAGTCTTATTCCCTGGTGTTCCCATCCCTGGACTGGCTGCAGCCCTGGAGCTGAGGTGTGCTGCCCCCAGCAACAGGCCCAAACAGGCCACAGCCTTGTTCCACCTCCATCAGTGGCCTTCACCTTGCAGCTGGCCAAACTAAAACCTACACGAATATGCCTGCAGTGCACTCAGGAAGTCCTGAAGCTGCCTGTGTCCTTCCTAAGGTCAGCACCCACCAGGCATGGTCTGGCCCTGAAGAAACCATCCCTTTCACCCCAAAGCTGATGTGTTTTCTACAGCTTTTGTCCATAATGAGCAACAACTCATTTGTGCCTACAGACTATACCACCACAGAGAAGGCGGTGGTCATTGAAGCAAGAATTACAGCAAATGTCAGCTCGAACATAAAACCGAATAAAGCTACATGGATGAATTCTATAGCACTTTTTGTTTGAAAAGTTGTTAATTTTACTGCTGGTGTTCTAGGTTTTTGATGACAGCATGGCAAAGTTATTTCTACTCTGATGAAAAGCAGCCCTCTCTGAGGGAGGCTGGCAGTCCTCCTTACTTTGTCTGTGCAGCAGTTGACAAAGATGTAAGAAGGTATCCAGCACCCAACCATCACCAGATGAGAGGACCAAAGGGACCACAGAGACAATGGGGCCTGCTAGCCACACAAGCAGAGCAGGTGGTTATTACCTAGGGGGATATTGCTATGCACTCTGCTCTGAAATATCTGGGACTCATCTCAAAATGTTAGTTATTTTGACGGTTCTGGACTTCGATGGGAATGCAGTCAGGAGAACATACACAGTTGCATCATCTTGCATGAACTCAAGAAACCAAATTAAGATTCAAATGAATTAAGATTCTATTCAACATTTCACAGTTTAGCGATTCATTAATTCTTGAGTACTTGATCTGACACATTAATTCTTTAAAAAACCCTAAAGTTTCCAAGAGAATTAATTATGAATGGTTTACATACATTCATATTAAAGAAACTGATTAATATAAAAAAAAAAAAAAAAAAAAAAAAGGATTTCTTTCCCAGAGTATTCTTGAAGAGGTGTATGTATGAGGTTGGTAAATAATATCTGGAGTATTTACAAATACCAACAACAAAAAAAAAGCATTACAGTTTTGTGAGTATGTCTGTTCACTGTTTTTGTTTCAACTAACATTTCCTGGAAAAGACCTTATATTTAATCACAAAAGCTCCTATTTCCCCACAGTGCAGAAGTAGACTTTTAGAACAATAGCATCTGTGATTTTTTTATTTTTTTATTTTTTTTTTTTTATCTCTTTAGTAAGACAGTGCTATGGTTAAGCCAACCACAGCAGATGAGATTCCTTGGGGACAACTTCCTGGATTTTTTTTTTTTTTTTTTTTTTAAACTTGAGAACTGGCTGTGATTTTAGCAGCTCCTAGCACAGATTCTTGGCTCCTCTTTAACCAGTGATATCAGTTTTTCATATGGCATTAGCTATCTAAATGAATTATAAAGCAGAATCAGCACTCCAAAGGTCACATTTAATCTTTTAATTATATGAACTATGTTGTGTGAGAGGCCAACCATTGAGATAAATATTCTTAGAAATCTGGTTGTCGAGCAGGGAAGTGCATCAACGTGAGCCCTAGGAGCATAACTTGAATGTTTTGGTCACTTTCTTGGCTGCAGTATAAAAACTGAACAGAGGATTTTATGAAAGTTATTTCTCTACAGTGATATAGGCTTAGCTAATATACACTTTCCCTACTTCAAATATAAAAATAAAATACATTTTGATGGAAAATACACTACGTTCTTTTTTCACCAAAGGAAGTCAAATGGAGGAGGGCAGGGGGAGTTGCAATTAGACTATCAGTAATTATTGATATATTCATCTGGGAGACAAATCATACAGTGACTAAATTTAGTCAAACAGATGGGGAAACGACAATATGTTTGGTTAGAAGTAGCCTGCCTTTATTTTCTCGCTAATTTCAATGAACATCACAAACAAAAGTGACACAGGAAGATACTGAGGAAAGTTTGCGTTTGCAGCCTGAGAGCAACGCAAACACTAGTCTGTTTCTAAATCCACCTTCCCTATCACATAGTGCTGCTACTACTACTGACACGTGGCCCCGCAACACCATATTTTCCTTTGGATGAGTCACACTCACCTACAAATGCAAAACAATACTCCCGGAAATAGTGTGTGTTAATAAATAAATAAATAAATAAACGAGAGAAGTACACAAAAGCCTTTACTGTTGAAATCAAACTTTTGCAATAAAAAAAAAATGATCTTCAACACTGAAAGAAAAATCCCAGATCTGCCGCCCTGAAAACCCTGAGCCGATAAGACAGTCAGCACCCATTCCCTGACGCAGTGCCTCCCTCACTTCCAGGAGGACTCGGACAAGTTTGCTCTTCCGGCCCGTTCCGCGGTTCAGTTTTGTCAGTGTCTGTAAGGCAATTCTGGACACTGGTCACGGCTTGAGGAGCAGCTCGGCTGGGACACGGCACAAGAACTGCTGGCAGGAGTCACTCCGCTGCTGCGTGTGCCGGTGCCACGGCGAGCTGCTCCCCCAGACCTGCTGCTTCCCCCTGCACGGCATGCCACGGCTAAAAGTTGCGTCGGGCTGGAAAGAAACCTCGAGATGAGCCGGTGCACTGCCACTTGGTCCTCCTGGGCTCCCCAAAGCCACTGAAACTCAGAGCCGGGCCGCGGCAGCGGCACAGCGCAGGTGACAGCGGTCACCGCTGAGCGTGGACCAAAGCCCCAGGGCCGGGGGCGCTGGCAGCGGGGGCGCTGCCGGGGGACGAAGCCGAGGCCGCCCCCTGCGCCCAGCTGGGGCCCCCCGAAGCCTCCTCAGCATCCCCCGAGCTGCTCCGCCCCGCTGGGACCCTGCCCGGGCGGCGGGGCTGGGGCTGACCCCGTCCCGGGGACAAGGGGCTCGGCCAAGCTGGAGGGGAGGGGTGGGGAGGGGAAGGGAGGCCCGGGGGCGGCGAGGAGGAGGGGAGACACCGCCCCCACACGCCCCTCTCCGGGGCGACGCCCGGGAGCCTCTCGCAGCCCCAAGCGGCTCCCGGGGGATGGGGGGGGACGACACACCGCCCCCGGACAAGGGCCGAGGCTGCCCGGTGCCGGGGCTGCCCTCGGGGCACAGCGGAGCGGAGCCCCCGGCCGCCGCAGCCAAAACTTTGCCGGGCGCCGCCGCCGGGCTGAGCCCCCTCCCCGCCAGCCGCACGTCCCGGCGGGACGCTTGGGTACCTCAATGTCCACCGGGTCCCGGCTCAGCACCCGAGCCATGGTGTCCGCACCGCCACCGCCTTCCCCCGGCTCCCCGCAGTCCCGGAGTGGAGCGGAGCGGAGCGCGGGAGGAGGCGGAGCCGCCAGCCCGGCCTGCAACGCCCCAGTGGGCGGGCGCCCCCCGCCGGGACCGGGCCGGGGCCGGGGCCGCCCCTAGGGGTCACGGAGCGGGCAGAGGGGAAGCCCTAGCCCCGGCCCGGGGTGTCCCCGAAGCTCTTCAGGGGAGCCTCAACCTTCCCTCAGCCCCCCTGCTCCCCCGCCAGAGGGAGCGCCCCAAAGGCCAGCAGCCGGGTGCTGCGCTCTCCGCGGTCTCCTCTCTCTCAGAGAGTGGTTGTTTAACACCACAAACACAATATTTACCGCATCTTTGAAACGAACATTCCCACTGCAACATATATACAAAGAAGCCTGTCTTCTCTGCTACCTTAAGACAGCAAAAGCAAGTGTTCTCCCTTCGGGAAAACAAAAGCACGCAGCAGATCACAGCATCAGCCTCTAGACAGCACTTTCAGGTAGCCCTACCTATGATCCCCAAAAGTGCTTCAGAGCTTTTCTCTCCATTTCACAAGAATACAGGAGTTTCAATTACATCCAGTCTTTGATTTTATTATTTGCGGGTCAAGCAATTTCTTGAATTTTCTCTCTCCCTTCTCCAAAGACAATTACGGATCTGGCCCTCAGCATGCTTTTCTACAGTACTCATTTTATCCAGTTAGCTTTCAAACCTACCCTTCTTTATTCTAGTATGAAAAGGATTTTTTTTTTTTTAAAGAGTTTCCCATTCTTATTTGCTTTATAAAAAAAAGAAGACTGAAAAGGTGTAAGTAGCTTTGACACTCATGTCCCTTTGGGTGCAATAGAAAACAGCTTTGCCTTTCCTTTCTTTCAGGTCTCTTGAGAGAACGCCTCTCTCAGAAGAGCGTGGAACTTTTTTTTCCTTATTATATTTCTTTCTATCTCCATAAATGAGCATTTTTGAGATGCCCAGTGGAGACTGTTTGCCTTGTAAGATGTGGAAAAATAAGGTTGTGGTCTTTTGTGTCTCAAGTGAGAGCTCTTTCCTCAAGTCTCTTCCAGCACTATCATGTAACAATTCTTGCTGATTACAATCACCCATGCAAAGCAGTTAAACTCTTGGCAAGAAAATCAGAAGCAGTGTCCCCTGCATTGCTGAGCACTTACTTGTAACATTTCATTAATATCAACTTTGCCAAGTGGCTCAGTGGTCTCTGGTGCTAGCTTGCTTCCTCAGTGTGTTTGTTCCTGACCTACAGCAGTATATGGGCTATACAAGTGTATTAAGCCCGAGTCACTTTTCATAAGGAATATTTTCAGATATAGGAAATACACTGCTTTGTGTCCACCTGTTTACAGCTCACATTTGCATACATTTGTTCTAAATACACATTTATATTAGAAGAGGCTAGCAGCAGCCACTGGACTGTAGTTATCCTATGCCCTGCCAGGTTTTCAGCTGTTATAAATAACACCATTTTGAGATGCCTCCACTTCTTTGGGAAGATATCACAGCCATTTTCTCTTTAGCTCTGCAGGTTATAAGTCCTCCGTTACTCCCACATTACCTACCAAGTCAAGTGAACCTGACACCTGTAAGATTGCTGCCCTGTTGAACATTCAAATGCCATAGAAATAGCTTTTTCCCCTCCAAATGAAGCAGGGGGGGGAAACTTATTTGCCAGTAAGTACGGGTCAGAGAAATGGATACGGAGATGTATCCATACATCTGCCTAACACATTTCTCCTGGCCTATCTGTAAGCCATGGCAGGCAGGCAGCCTGTGTCAGCTCCACCCAGCAGCTCCGGAAGGTTGGCCTTCCCTTGGATCACTCTTGTGGCCTCTGGATTCACAACTGTGGCAAATAATGCTCTGATCAGCACTGAGCATCTATACAGCTAAACTTTGTTTCAGGAAATAATGAGCAAAAAAATGGAGGTGTTCACAACATCCATCAGAATACAAGTATTCCCACTTTCCTAAAGCAGAAGTTATAAGAAATTTTGAGAAGTGTTACACAGCCTAATATAGCTCAGGCTTTTCCCTGGAGTGCTAAGACTGTTTTCCCCTTCCCCTCCCCTAGGCTGGGCTTTGAATGCATCAGAAAGAGCATAGGTGCTGAAGACCTAACTTTCACTTCTGGCATGAAATGCTGTTGATGCCTGGTTAAGTTATAGGCTTTTGAAAATTGCCATAAACCTTTTGTTCCTTGTGCTCTTCAAGTAAAAGCTGCACACATGCCAAAGAAATAATTGCACCTGGACTTTCTCAGAGAGCCCTCAGGCAGTCACTGCCACCACAGCGGCAACTTCCTGGTGTGGGGAATGGCTGTCTTGCTGGGAGGGCAGAGCAAGCAAGGCCATGCCCTTCAAACTCAAATGGTTCCAGGAGCACAGCCTGCAATCTAAAACAAGAGGTTCCTCCTCCAGCCACTGCAGTAGTTAATCTGTGAGTTTAAAGGCTAAACTGTAGCTCTGAAAGTTCAGCATTCAAATTCTAGCAGTGATCTATTAATGAGCCTAGAGGTCTCAGTGTACTGACATATCATACAAGTAACTTCCCACTTTTTCCTCAAAAATGCCCCTAATTCACATCAGTTCAAGTGTTAGAAAGACAGGACATTCCAGACTATAATTTGCTGTGCAGCTGGTAACTTAGAACCACTGTACTGTCTTTAATCACACATGATTTTTACTGCAGGCCCAGTCTCATCTCATTGCACATGAAGAGTGATGGTTAATCTCATAGCTAACATCTACCAACACCTGTATGCCTGATTTAGCAACTCAGATTGCTCATCACACTTTAGGGGGTTTGTCTCTCAAATTCATGGGATTTCAGAAAGCCTGTAGTGAGCCCAAGTTGCTGTCTTATACTTTCTTTGAGCATCTATGACAGTGCACGGATTTACACCTCGGTTATTTGCTTCTACTCTGTCTGGCTTGTCAACTTCCATGTTCAACAGTCTAAAGATGATATATCCCATATGCAAATGGTCCAAGAGAAATTAAATTAACAAAATGCCGTGAAGATGACAGGCTTCCTCTGAAGACTCCCTACAGCAACTCAGATGTGAGTTTGATTGCTTCCAAATCACTATTAGCGTAAAGTTGAAAGAAAGAGCTCCACTGATTCCACTGTCAGGTTCATCAACCCTGAAGACATCTGCTGCACGTCTTCACTCTACTGTGTCAAGGAAGAAACAAGTGCATGTACTATGTGAAGCTGGAGTGTGAGAGGCAGAAGTTTTACTGTACTGTTTTCTGAAAGGTCTAAGATTCATAGACCAACTCTGTCACCCTTCGCCCTCCTTAATCCTAATCCAATCCATTGGGATTGGCATTCAAAAGTTAGTTTGAGAAGTCTTGCTTCCACTACCTCTCCTAAATAGCAATATTTTGATATTGGGGGACATACAATTACAACTTTATGCATTTTTCTTATCAATTTAGCAAAAGTGTTCAGCTTAAAACATTCACAGTAATGATTTTGCTTTACTAATCTGCTCTATTACAATTGGGCAGTGCTCTTCAGAAAGGGTAGCTACACAGGATAACCCAGGGTATGGCACGGTACAGGAGTACTAATGTTCTTAAGCATAAGATATACATATTTTTTAATTCTGTTCAGGGGAAAACCCTGACCTTACTCAGACAGCCTTTGGGCATGGAATTGTAAAGCACAAATAGATGAATAAATAACAAAATGGCCACCATGTGAGCTTTGATAAGTGTCCAAATGCATTTTAAACTAAAATGAACTGTTCTTTAGTGAGACCACTAATTTATTCCAGCCATCTGTGGCAGTGTAAACAAAAGCTTGTCTCCCTAAACTGCTTTATAATTTTATTTTTAATGTAGTAAGGACCACAAGTTTCAACATGATTATCTTGGGGAAAAAAAATTAAGCAAAAAGAACCCACATTTTCACACCACAAACGTCTTTTGATAATCACTATCATGCAATTCAAAGAAATATTAAAAAGTAAAACTTGTTTCTGGCATAGCATAATGTTTTCCTTTTTAAATGCCACCAAATGTTTCTGTAGGATATTTTAGGGGATAGAAAAATCTGACTTTTTCTCCACTTTCCAGTGATGACATCTGTAGACAAATCCAATATTTATTACTAAGCTTGAGAACTGCTAAGTCAATGACCTGGGTTTACACTGATCCAAGAGCCTTTTCTCCACAGGCACCTCATTCTTTTCAGTCCCCTAATGTGCTTCACGTGTTGCTGGACCTTAGCTAGGCAGAATAGTCAGACAATCCCAGCATAAGGTAAAACATATATACGTTTAATGTGAGTCTTCCCTGGAGAAAAGCTCTTAGAGATCTTAGATAAATATGGGACTTGGGGGCATTCAACTTCCTCCTCCCTACATCTATAGTACTTTACAGGAAGAGTATGCTGGAGATCATTTTAGAGAAACTGAATAGCTGTTCAGTTACATCAGACCACATTATTCTTTATGGACAAAAAATGATTTTTTTTTTGAATCTTCAATTTTGGAATACAATGTTTACATTGAGACATCCTATTGTGGTGCCAGGGTTGTGACGTTTGTCTCCTTCAATCCTGGGTGTTAAAAGCAAAGGCTGCTATTTTCTGCACCTCTGGGATAAGAAGAGCATAAAACAAACTTTGTTTTAAATCAAATCATTTGCAATGAGGCCCAATACACTGTGTTATTTCTATCTTTTATGTCCAACAGGTTTCTGATAAGGGTCAGGTCTGCCTTTCAAGTGAGACCTGGTTCAGAACCAGATCATTGCGCAGCAGAAGTATGACAATGATATTGAGTCCTCCTGGGATGTAAAAGTCCCTGTTGATTCCAACCAGCTGGCTCTTGTTCCATCTGGCCTTGCAACCCTCACCTCCCCTTGCAGAGGTTTCTAAGTCTTCAAGAAGTCAGACTACTAAGCCATTAGAGAAAAGGCTTACTACATACCTGACTTCTGGCAACAGCGGGTACTTCTCCATTCAGTTATTAGAGATGGTGATTTACTGCATAGCTTATGACCATGTAAAAGTAACTACTTCTGTGCTTAGTTTTAAAGGGAAGCATGCAGTGAGAGAAGAGTTAATCTCTAAAATACAGAACTCAAAAAGCATGTTCACTGAACTATTAGTATTTCAATTTTTCCAGCAATGGCAGGAGCATCAACATAAGATTTTTTATTTTATTTTATTTAAAAAAAAAGGTAAAAAGTGGTCTCTTGAATTATTTAGAAAAACCTCTAGTATTTACTACCAGTCTCCATAGTTGCAGCATGGCTGGTTTCAACTTTGACAGCTTTTCAAATGGCTCATGAAATGAATGTTTGACAAATAAATCAGCTTTTTGCTTAAGTGATGACTATTCTGTCAAGAAAAACTACCACCAAATTAACATACCTGAAACGAAAACTGATAGTGTTTAGGTTTTTCTTTAGTAGTTAAAAAGAACATGTTTGTAATTTTCTAAAGGGACACTGAACTACTGATATTCTTTTAAGTAATTACAATTAGTCCTTTGACTTTTCAATACATCCATCCCTATCACGGCTGAAATCTCAACCCAACTTGACAATGCCCAATGACCAGTAACAGCAGCTTTAGGCTAGATTAGTATTATTTTAAAGCCTTCAGCTATGCCCTGTGACCAAACAAAAGTCTGACAATAATTGCACAACTATTAAGTACTGATGAGATAGGAACTAAAAAAGAAAAAAAACAGCAGCTACTTGGTGCTATATGCTAGTCCTATAGAAAGTCACCTCGGTAGGCACATTGACCAGAGAAATCTTAGTTTTAATGGTAAACTCACAGTTGCCACCTTGCACAATTTCCTAACGTGAGCATTTTCCTTCTCCGTAGCATATATATATAAATGCATAACATTCCCAAAGGAGACTGCCTGCACACAGATAACCATTTACAAGTCACACTAGTTGTTTATCTGTGTCAGAGCATGTTAGCATTATCTTAAACATTTTCTCATCCAGAGTTATTATTCTACACAAAAAAAATACAATTAGATTCTTCACATTACTTAAATACATACTGGACTGCCATTAAGATATTTTTCTCCCTCCAGTAGTGCTCTATGTCAATACTAAACACAACTCCACACATTTCACCAAGCTCTTTGCATGCCTGAGTTGCTTCCCATAGAGAGTTCCACCTATTTGCAATTGATTTACACTGTCCTGCAACTTCAGCATCTGTGGCCACACAGTACGTGTGTATTGCTCCTTTTAAAATATTTAAACAGTTTAAAGGCTCTAACCTGAAAGTCATTTTCTGAAAAGAGGCTATACTTTTCTCCAAGTCTTTACAGTATTCAGTACAACAGACCTCTACCTATCTTGGGTTTTATACAGTATTTTAACAGCCTTCAACACTAATAAACACAGATAAGCAACCTTAATATTTTGTTTAAGCCAAGACAAGCAATGACATATTGTTAGGAAAAAATGGTTCTCTGGTGCT
Organism: Netta rufina; assembly: GCF_964035555.1. Classification (NCBI taxonomy): domain Eukaryota; kingdom Metazoa; phylum Chordata; class Aves; order Anseriformes; family Anatidae; genus Netta; species Netta rufina. Next base: position 29,594,581 of record NC_140131.1, on the reverse strand, counting down.
TTACATTGTATAAATGTAAGATAATGGAGTACCTGGGATGGAAACATTAAGACAAAGGTCCCAAAACTCCAAGGAAGCTTGTAAAGCGATACCAGGCCCGACATTTCCTTTGCTAAAGCCCTACAACAACTTTGTCATCTCCCAGTTGTTGAAAAACATCAACTCCTTGTCAGATAGTTAATACACTATCAAAGGCAGCTTACTGTGTGTTAGAATTTGTGTTCTTACATGCTGTGAATGCACATTTCACTTAGTTGTCAATTAGTGTTTAATTACTGCTCATAACCTTTTAACCAGACCCACTAAAATATGTTAAGATTCACAAAAAAACATAAGGATCCACTCTAAAGTGCACATTTGGCTCCCATTAATAAGAGATAGAGCTTGCTAGGAAGGTACGTGTATAAACACATGCACCTGTGTATATATGCACAAACAAAACCACACAGACTTCTACTGTGGATGTTTTCTTATTGGAAGTTGGAATGAAACAACCAATATTTATTCATCAGTAACCCAAATAAGTCTATATCTGCCCTTTCACCAAGATAGAGAAATGCAGATATAAGAGTAATCATTATTACCTTATGTTACACTCAGTTACACATGGTAACTTGAGTTCTCATTTTAGGCCATTACCCTTTTTGCTCTGTAGCTTCTAGTGAGTAAAAAAGGGCAAAAGCTTGACTAAGTTTCCTATAGGATAATTCAAGTAAATTTATCTTCCCTACCTTGCTGTAGAGCTGACTTGTACCCAGGACCTTTTCAACTGCTTAGACCTGACTTCCACTTTCAGGTATTGCATGTGGCTGTAACTCTCTAATGCTGATGTAAGATAATGGATAGAAACGAGCCACAGCCTTGGTAGTTGACTGGAGAAGTGATGCTCAGGTAATATGATCAACCTCTGAGTGCATCCCTCTGTCCTTGCTAAAATTCTAGGTTGATGGCAAGCTAGTCATCTGTCTTGGACTGTTCTGAGCAAATTTCAGAAGATTATTTCACCATTTCAGAAATAGCTAACTTCACAATCGCCGCAGTTATTGCCTTGTCAAGGTTGAAATGAACAGGAGAAATTAATTCCAACCCAAGGTCTCTGCAAAATATGGACAAGACATTATTTTGCTGCCACCCTAGCTTAAGATAGTAATTGTCAATAGGACAAACAGCCTGCATCATTATTTTCTAATTTAATCAAGGTCATATTAGATCACTACATCAGATCAAGTGGAGTCAATTTGATCAAAAAAAATCTTTGAGTTAAAACAGTTTCCTTCTGGAAGTTAACCCTTTATGCCAAGCTTTGTCCAATGTAAACCATGTTATTTCCACTGAAAATGACTACTGCTATAGAAGATACAGCACATTTAAAAAATATTCACACAAAATAAGACAGGATTGTAAATAAAATAAGACTCTGATCTCATGCCTAAAATTGTGGATTTCAAACAGATTCAAAAATTTAATTTTTGTTTCCTCCAAAATCAGTTCTTCTACCATTTTGTTCTTTACCATTTGCATCCATAATGCCAGCCAACCTTATAAAACATTTGTAAAAGTGTGTATGAAAGGCATTTGTGTTAATTATCACATTTATTTATTTATAAACCCCGCCCCCCCCCGGTATATTTGAAGTCTCACAGAGAAAAACAACTTTCATGAAGACTGAAATGTATGCTTAACATAAAATTACTGTATTGTTCTGGGTGCTATTTACTTCATGCACAGTCAGATATTCAAAAGATATCTATCACGGTGCTTGTGGAACTCTTTTTTGGAACTCTTTTGTGGAGCTCTTACACAAATGAGCATAAAAGTAAAAGATTTGGGGTTTTGTTGGTGATCTGGGTATCTTGTTGCTCATCTTTTATTTGTTTTAAACATTATGTGCAGCAGAGCTCCTTCCTCAAGTTTGTACCAATTATCACTTTTTTTGTGGTAGCACTTACACATCCAAGATTTTATTCTAACTGCGGAATAATCTTTTACCGTGGAAAGTTTTGGCTGAACTGCGTTCAACCTTCCTGCAAAAAGTACCTGCAGTTAGCTGGACTACAACCACAACAGCTTACTTGGAATGCATGATTTCCACCTGGTTGGACTCATGGAGAAAAAGAGGAGGACAGAAAGTCTTTTTAGCCCACACAGCAAGTTCCTGCTGCAAACGTTACAAAAACTTGAAGGATCCCTCCCACATGCCTCAACACCTATATTGATAGCTTCTATAGCCAAAACATTTTTTTTTAAAGCTTGTCAAATACTGACGATGAGATTGTATATATATGCACACTTGTCATTTCACACTTATTGACAGAAGAGAACCTATACCACTGTCAGTGGGTACATTCATTATAAACCTGAAATGATCATAATATTATAGGATGTAAAAGGTTTTATTTTTTCCCCTCAGTCACAGAAGAAATTAATCATCATCATATAAATAAAGCTATTGTAAATACCAAAGTCAATGAAGCTATGGCAATTAAGATTGACTAAGGAGCTCCCCCCGCACACAGCCAGACCTGCAGTTGAACCATGTTGTAACAGACTGGCTGGCCCATCTGTTTGTTACGCTTGTTTGTTATTCTCCCATCATATACTTAAACTGTCAACTCTGTTTTTGGGTTATATGCTTTGCAAGTATATACCAGTCATTTAAAAATGAGGCAGGGCCTATTATTAAAGCCATGGTAACAGAATCTGCCTTGGATCTGATGTTACATTGCTTGAGTACTGAGGAATTGCTATGCACTACAGATGTAGGTTGTGATCCTGCAAGGGACAAGCCTTAGAATCAGCAGGATGCAGAGTCGTGCAGAGACACATAGCTGGCTGTGCTTCCTCCAGTAAGGCTTTTGTTCCTTTTAAGTCTGCACCTCCATCTCATACTACTTCCACAGAACAAAATGAAGAGTCATAAATATTTCTAGTCTACTAGTCCTAAGCATAACCTTGAAGTGTTTCTGTAACAGGAATAGTTACACTTGGGATAACAACTGCTCTAAGTTCTACACACTTGTGAATTTTGGTAATCTCTATTGTAGGTCCCCTCCTCCCCCCTTCCACCCACCCCCTTTAAAGCTTAAATAAAGCACTTTGGGGAAAAAAAAAATAATAATCAAAAATGCATAGAATCTCTTCACCAAAACCATATTCAGTTGGAGGAAAATATGATTTGAAAATTAAGATTTCCATAACTTCATTTAATTTTGGATGTGATTTAGGGCTATGGCTGTGGATTGTGATTTTGAATTTCAAAAGCAGTTATGTTATTCTTGCTATCTACCAGCTATGAAAAGTTATATTTTACCACCAAAAATATTGTAATAAACTAGTTCAAGATTTGACAGTCTACACCAATGATTTTGCAACTTCCTTGTGCCCATGATTGAAGACATTTTATTTTCAAAGCATATCTAATATTGCAGAAAGTCTGTCTAGGTGTTTGATGATAATTAGCTAGAAAATTAGCCCACTAAAAATGTTATTCATCAAAGTACCACTGAGTCCTGGGAAGATTGCAAACCTTCATTGGAAAGTTTCTCAGAGGCAAGCTTCTTGGTTATGTTTAATCAATACTTATTGAATTTAAAGTCAATTAACTTCTGATAACCTAAAAGGTAAACCAAGTCATTCACATCTTATTTTAAGGGAACATCTAGGGCCAGATTCTCCCCAGTTTGGGCTCAGTTGTGCTACTCTGCAGTAGCCTGAGAGGCTGCTACTGAAAACAATGGTTGCTTCTACACTGTTCCTGCCTCAAATCATGGATGGGATTTCTCCACAGATGACTCAGTGTCCTCAGCTGTGCCTTCACCGTGCCAGAAGAGGAGGCGAAGGAGAGTGGTGGTAATGCAGTAAGCTTAGCATCAGAGGAATGCTGATGGATTAAAGCTTCTTTTGCAACAACTTTCAGAACTACAGCATGTGTTTTCCATTCTTCAATTTAGAAAGTATTTAATTTCTGTATACTGAAAAATTCTATAAGCCCAGCATCATCATTATTTCGTGTTTCCTGCAATATTTGTTGTTTCTGTCTCAAAATACAGTACATATTCATAAACCAAGGCATTCCCTGATGAAACTTTGAGGGATTAATTTTGCCCAGTCATCTATAGCTGCAGTGAAGCCTTACATCTTCCAGTGAGGATGTCTTTAGCCATCCCAAGCCAGGGAGCAAAGAGTTTCTCCTCAGATGAGGAAGCTACTGCATATGACATGAGCCTCCTAAGACATCCATCTGCATTAATATTTCTTGAACCATCTTTCTGGATGGCTAAATAGCCCTTGACTCCACAAGCAGTCATGTCCCACCATCCTCAAGGAGCTGAGCTTAAAGGAATATGGTATGTGAAAGGAGTTGAAAATAAGCAAGAACAGCAACTTCTATATCATGAGTGATATTGAAACCATGCTAACAGTAACTCCTGTAGGCTTTTTAAGTAACTACTGAAATGGTCAGTCAGAAGGAAGGGTACATCTCTTGCCTTAAGAGCAGTACAATAAACAGGCTTTTTAAAACCCAAAACACAGTTTTAGCCAACGCATGCTCCTTGCAGCACCTTCTCAGAGTCTAAGCACCCAGAATTGTGACCAGGGAGGTGCTGACATAAGTGTACTCATGGGGCAAAGCTGAACCCACAACAAAAGCTAAGTTTCTATCAGTTTTTCAAGAGACCTTTAAACATTTTGCAGACAAAGCCATGAGACTCTGACCCATTCTAGTACAGATAATTTCACTGAAGACAGGATCAATTCAGACTGGTTCCTGGTTTTGATTACATTAAAACAGCATGTGTAGTTTATTCTAGCCCAACTTTTATCTGAAATTCGTTATATCTGAACTTGTAGGATTTACATTCATATGTAAATATGATATCAAATATAAAAAATGAAAAGTACTCAAAATGTGAACTTGATTGGCTATGTGGGCCAAATATTAATATTGTAACAACATGAATCTTACTTAAATAACTGAGCACCTGAAATTTCTACAATACAGATATCACTCTTGCTATCAATATACACTCCACAGTAGTTGCTCCCCTTATGCTTTTATAAATTACCTGTACCTCATGTTCAGAAAACTAGTATCTCAAATCAAATTATCTAGTCTCAAGATACATCAGAAACAGCAAGCCATTATGTCTACTTGTGCTCTCTGTACCTCTGCATTAACAGAGCCATAGGATATCTTGAAAAGAAAGGGATGTGGGAGGATATATAAATAATGAGAGCAAGCCTTATGTTTTTCCTCTAAGTTTCCTTCTAAATTTTTGCTACCAGCTGTCACACCACCTTTTCCAATTGTGTTTTTACCATCTCTGAAAGTTAGTAAGACCTCTTCTGCCATATCACAGGCTTACCCCCTCAAGGCTGCATGTTTCTTTGGCACAAGCTTCTGCCTTTAATAGCCTTGTCCCCTGTTCTGTTCTCTCTTCCCCTTGTTTCCATTCTACCTCCCTTTCTTCATCCTCTCTTCTCACTTGCCCTTTTTACCATATAGAGCTTCTTCTCTTTCAACTGTCGTGGCATTAGTAGACTCCTCTTTTCTTATTTCTCTGTGGTGAACTGTTTACATTTGAGTATAAACTCAATCTAATTTCATTATTTTTCAAGCATACTAAAGCTGCTTTTACAACATTTATTTTAGTAATTAATCAGTCTGCAGAACACAGAGCAGACTTTTAAACCAAAGTAAACCTTAAGATGTTAAGAACATTCACCTTCTGTCTGATTGATCCTGAGTCTTAGGGGATGGTCTGCATCTGTTATAACTTGGAATTATCCTCCTGCTTATGGAAGGTCCAGACCACTGGAGAAAAAAAAAAAAAAAAAAAAAAAAAAAGGAAAAATGTCACAACCAAACATCCCTCTGATAAACATGCTTTGGATGTAACAAAATTAAACTGCAATGCAGGACAGATCAAGGTTCCTTCCACTCAATTTATCTTCAGTAGCTTCACAGTTTCCATTTAATTAGAAAAAGAGGAAATATGCTAAGAGGAGAAAAATACTTTTCCTTTCCCCACCCCTGTAGACGAGTATTAAGAAGTATTTTCTTCCATATCAAGTTACTCTGTGTTGCATTTCACCTCACATTAACTTAAGTGCTACAGCAGGGTGTGAAGTTAACCTGATATAACACATCATGATGAACAATTCTTTTTTTGCTCCATGGGGAGCTACAAGAGTATGTGCTAAACTGTTGTTAAAAACATAAACTCCGAGCATCTGTATGCCTGCCTGCCTTCTGATCAGGATAGCTTAGCATCTTTCTTCAAATTATATGTTCAGAAAACAGTAAGTTAGCCTTCTAGTAAAAGAAGGATAATGAAGAAAGCTAAAGTGATTAGGATGTAAAGTTAAGCAGCCAGCACTTCAGTTAAAGGTCAGCCTGTCTGTGCCAAAATAGGTGCAAATCAATACTTATTAAGAATTTTGCCCAACATTAGGGAGCAAAACAAGAAAATAAAGCCAAAAGGCAGAGTAAAGGGACTTTCAGATGCAAATAGTGATCTCTATAAGTTAAAAATGAGAACAAATATGACAAAAACGTACTTTCATACAGGGATAGTGGTTGGTACAGAGCAGAGCAGGTCACTCATTCCTCAACAAGCATAACAGTAAATACTACCAAACTGAGGGAAAACACACTCTCTCTCTCTCTTTTTTTTTCCTCCTGTGATCTTTAAGCTATAGGTATCATAGAAATACCACTACAACATCATAATCAACATCATAATCAAAGATATCAGGAAAGCTAAAGAACTGAAACCCCAGGCCCTTAAATCAACAATAAAGCTCACCTCTAAACCAGAACTCCAAGTCAGTAAGACTCCATCAGAAACTAAAGAACTGTTGAAGAGGACCCCAGCATTATGGTGTGGCTTTATTACACTTTCTAGTGACCCTTCATGTTAGAACAGGCTTTCAGGCCAGCAAAGACCTATTACTCCTCACCTTGAGTACTATAAGCTTAGTGCTCCTGTTAGGCACTAAATGATTTCATTGAGAACAGGTGATCTAAAGTTAAGCAAATTATTTCCAATTCATCTCCATATGGGGGAAGCCTATCAAAAGCAGCATCTGCTTCAGAACGCAGATTTGCTCTAACTTCACCTTCTTCTGGGGTAGAGTAGGTGATATGACAGACAAGGGGCAGGAGCTTCAATCTTTTTATTTTTGGTAATTTGAGAATTATACAGGAGGAGGTGACAGGTCCTGTCCCTCTGTGCTTTCCCTCTACATTCTGCCCTTTGGTTTATGGGACCTTGGCTCAGTGGCTTGCAGGCAGTACAGAGAGCTTGCATGCAATAAGCACGAAGTACTGCAGCTGCATATTCCTGACTCATCACTGTTAAAGTAAGAGTAGGTAGCGTCAGGGTAGATACAGGTAACTGTGAGAGTCTCCACCACGGAGTCTGGTCACCACTGTACAGCTGTTCCTTATGCTCCTTATGTTCCTTACTCTTAAGCTCTGCACCCATAAAGCAGTGGAATAATGTGGATGACAGTACCCCTCCGTGGCCATACAGACAGATAGAACCTGCTGGCTGTTCCTGCATCTCCTCATGATCTCTGTGCTCATTGTTTATTAAATTAGATGGCATGATGGGATCCATCATAATTTATTTCCCCTCCTATGCCTGCATTTCAACTCTATAAACCACACCTAAAAGCCCCTGTTTGCCATATTCTTATTACAATAAATATGACTTGTGTGAAAAATCTTTAAAAAGATTTTAAAAGATTTTAAAAATTTTAAAAAGATTTAAAAAACTTTTTAAAGATTTTTAATGTAGCAAAATCTTCATGAAACATAACATCAATTATTTTACCTACTGCTTTTTGTAACCTCATAGATTCAGCCATAGTTGCATTTGTATAGCCTGTATACTACAATATCAGAAACGTACTTTTTACTCTTCTTGTTTTCACAGTCTAATAAAACCATGTGATCATTCAAAATTCCATATGTAGACCAGGCAGGCATCCCTTATGAATGTGGTTCTGAGAAGGGAGTTTCATTTGTATGATAGTGCATAATATGGTATTTCACATGCAATTGTCTTTGAGTCTGTGGGATTTCAGAACCGCTTTGTTTCGCCATCCATCCGCCTATCTCCCAAAAGACAGCATGCAGCAGGCAATTGGGAAAGTCTTAGTAAATAACTATGAATGGTCCCTTGTGCTACCACGTTCCCTGCATTTTATTTTTTCACTTAAAGTATAGTTCAGATACACTGTCAAGGAAAGGCACAGTTCTTCTGGTATCTCTGGCATAAACAGAACATGTGAGTTAAGGTTTTCTAATAACTGCTATAAAATGGATTTCTTGAGCAGAATAATGTGTTATCTATGGGTAATTTCCCATGAAAGTAGAGACTATAATTCTGATTAGACATGGATATTATCTTTTCCAGTATGTTTCTGTCAATGCACTGATTCAGCAAACACTTAGACCCCAAGGTCAGGGCTGATCATAAGTCCCATCGATTTTAAAGTTGAATGTTTGCCCAAGATTAAACACAAAGAAGAATGCTTTCTTAAATCAATTCCTTTAAGTCTATACATAAGTGCTCTGTTGAATCATGGCCTAAAATCAGCAACAAATCAGGACAGATAACAAGTTTGGGCCAAATATGTGGGTATATTTAGGTGGCCAAAACTCATAATGAGACAAGGAATTCTCTCTGATACTTGGATTTGAACCAAGACTCCCAAAATGTATAAACTACACGTATCTATAACTTGCATTTCTTTTGCAGCTTTTAGCATAAATCTAAACGGTGAGACAGGTTACATTTGCCTTTAGACACTGGGCTGGCTCCTGGTTGCCTTGTGCCATGCGTGTGGGCCTATTTCCCAGAGAAGTCACAACATGAGTGGGAGGAACAGTGCCTGCCCAAGTTTTGTCTTGCTAATGTGGTAGAGAAAATATACCCAAAGTCCACAGATGGCAAGGGCTCTGGACCTCACAAGCTCAGGGTTGAAATCTTTTCTTCTGTGTAGTGTATTCCAAAAGAAGTTTATTTTGACTTTCTGTATAAAGCAAGTGGAAAGTCATCTTAGCAAACACAGGAAATGAAGAGTTTGACAGAGCATAATGTAGATCAAAATGTTTTTAATCATTAACCCCTGTTTTAATTACTACTTGACACATTATCATTATTGTCCTTCTACAAGTCTGTCTTTTGAATGAAATATTAAAAGCAAGTCACAGCTGAATATATATGCAGTCTAGAACGAAAATGGCTTTGAACTACTGGAAATGATTTATTGTCCACATTTCTTTATGAATATTTATTTGCCATAGTGAAAGCAATTCAATAAAGAGAAAACATGAGGACCAGTTAACTGAACATTTGCATACTCTAACAGTTGAAAAATTGAAGGAAAAATAATATGGTGCAATAGAATAATGTTAATGCCAGCTTTCTCCTATTTCTTGTAGTTAATTCCAAATGCGCATGTGTGAGAGCAAAGAGCTAAGATGAAGGCTCTCAGGAATTTATATGCTGAAGAGGAGATACAAATAGCCTACCAAATTAGTGTTCCTAACTTTTATGCATTCCAGTTCAGGAGGAAATAGATGTAGTTTCAGCAGTATTTTCAACACCAGGATGGAGTCTATCCTTTTGTTTCCGCACTGCTTCAGGTAGCAGGCTATGAAAGCTTGCTTTTTGCCACAAGCATCCATAACCCAAGTCCTCATCCTACCGGGGCCAGAGAGCCCTCGCTCTCCAACACTCCTCAGGAAGCAGTAGGTATGCATGCCCATCAAAAGGAGACGTGAACATGCTGAGTATTTTGCCATGCAAACCCTTTAGTATTTAAGCAAGTGTGCATGGATCAAATACAAGATCACCCTTGCAGCAGAGATACTGCTTTCCTGCATTTGTCAGTAGAGGAACAGTTTTTCATGTTATTTGCCCTCATTTCACCCATCTTGAATTAATTCTGTAGACAAAAAGTACTATGTGTTAGACTTGGAGTGAACTTTGTTCCTCAAAGCATCTTAGCGATATTCTGATACCCACTCACAGATGGGTGCTTGACAGATTTTGCTCTGATTTTCATGATTCCTTTTTTCTTTATATCGTTTAAGCAGGATTGTTGCTGCTTGAGAATTCAAATGCAAATGGAGATGTTCACAGACACTATATCATAAGGAAGCTCAGCTGCTTGGCTTTTAGAGCTCAAAAACTGAATAGCATGTCGCATACAGTATTTGGAAAAGGATACGCTTCACATACAATAATTCTAGAGAAGGATGGTTACAGTAGTAAAACACTTTGGACAAATACATAAAATCTCTGTGCCTCAATTTTCATTTCAGAGCAAGAATGATAATACTTGTTTGTAGTAATAATTATCATTATTATCTACCTGAAAGCTAGCTGTGAGGCTAATTCATTAATATTTTCAAATTACTCCATGATCCTCAACTGGAATTTGCCCTAGAAGTATTAAGTATTATAATTTGCTCTGTATGCCGATTTCATTTTGCTCTGGAGAAAAACACAATTAATGTGTTGCTCTCTTTACATTTGTCTAAATACCACATTCTAAAATCCTAGCGGTTAAGATTTTATAGAAGTTAATAACAGGTACATTTTACATTACCATATTATTTACTTATTTCTCATTCTTTTCTTATAGCATTCTAACCAAACCTAGATACCGTGATACCTGCCCTGGGTTTGTTACCATTCGCAAGGATACGTCAGTTGAGTCTTGTGATTGCTATTTATTTACTTGCCTGAATTTGGAGTTGGCAACAGAGCCACGCAAGGGTTCTCTGGTGTCAGAGCTCTCTTGACATACTGTTTTAAATGTATTGTGAGTAATCAGGGAGTGTCTTTAAGTTACACATAGTTAGAAGCTGACACATATTAAATGCCTGATCATATTCTTCCATATCTCAACAATTGTTTCCTTCTGGCAGTTTACCAGGTCCACAATTTACTGGCAAAAATGTATCTGTTATTCACAACTGGAGATCCCCAGGTCCATTTCCTCTGGTTGTTATCTGTTGGATAGCTAGATGCTAATGGCTAAAATCTGCATCTACCAACACAAAAGCCGCAGGATACGACACTGGTATCTTGTGGTTCCAATCAGCCTCCCAGTATTATAGCACGACTTTTTATTTAATTGCACTTCTACCGAGCTCAGCCTGCTCATGCCACGCTAGCAGTTTCACATTGCATTTTCGCTGCACGTTGCGATGGCTGGAAATGCCAGGCGGCCTGGCGGCGCAGTGCGTGGGGATGGGGCTGGGCCGAGCCATGGCCCAGCGGAGGAGGCAGGCAGGCAGCAGCGAGCAGGGCGAAGCCAGCACCGGCACCACAGGCATCTCTGCTGGACACGGATCTGGGTCGGGGTCCCAGGGGATGTGGGATGTCGTTCTGTCTGCTGTGGTGGGGCCGAAGTCAGTCAGTGACAACCACGGGCAGGTCCGAGGCTCACCTGGAAAATCACAGGAATAGATCAAAAGCAGCTTTGCTGTCACACACTCCACCGACAGCTCCCATCCTCTGTGTGTGCCCAGCCCTTTGGGCTCATTCCTCTCCCTACAAACACCTAAACCATCAGCAGCAGGGAATTGTTCTGGTAATTTTTTCTAGTGCTTCAGAAGTGAAGCATGTATCAATAGCTTTCACTTTCCAACACTCCCAATAAAAATTAAAACAAATTACTTGAATTAAATTACTTGAGCAGGGCACATTATTTCTTCCCATTAGCTTATGTAGAAAGAAAAAAAAAAAAAAAAAAAAGCCTGCAATGTAAAAAGGGGGTTGAAAGAAAATGAGAAAAGTCTTGGCACAAATAAAACTATTTCTTGCTCATCCTCTTGGCTGTGTCTATGAAGACCTCAACAACAGCCCTAGCTGAGGCCGGTAAGCCGGTGGCCTGTGCATCTGGTGGCGCTCTGGCAGCCCTCACCCGCAGGGAGGTCACCGAGCATCAGACACATGGGTCTCTGCAGCGGGACCTGGGAGCTTCTGGCACGGGCAGCAGAGCTGCACTGCTGGAGGATGCCCGGGGTTTCATGCGGCCCTACCTTGCAGTGCTGCCCCCGAAGCTGCCGGCTCCAGGTGGTCCCTCAGGGCACGGCTCTGCTGCTTCCGCGGTGGCCACGCATGGCGAGGGCCTGTCCGGGAGATGCCAGCTGCAAGGCTGCAACATTGAGATGGGTTGAAACCTCCACCAGCTACAAGCATCCCATGCAAGGCCTGTTTTTACAAACAGGTGCCTAAATGCACCCAGGGGAGCTGCTCTGCCCGGCCCTGTCCACCCGTGGCTCTGGCCTTGGCTCTGCCCCCGCTGCCCCCCTGCTCCCCAGGCAGAACCACGGCCCTGGCCCAGCCCACGCCCCGCCACCCTGTGATCCCATCAAAACGGGCATCACTTCTGGGTGCTAAAGCCTCATCTTCACAAATACCACAGTCACTGTGCAAAACCACAGTTCAAAATAGAGGCTTACTGTAATATTGCTATTGTAAAGCTGCCAGCTTTGGTATTCATTAATATGGTGACAACAGACTCATGGCTACCAAATTTTACTACAAATCAGAATTCTTACCAATATGTACATGAGATCAAATCCACAATAGCATATCATTTGAAGTTTCTATTAAAAAGTTAAGTTGGGATAACTATAAACTCTTCTGAGACTCCTTAATAAATAGTAACAACAAAAAATAAAGCTAAAATCTAATGAGATTTTGTGGAAGCATTTTAAAAGGTTGCAACAGCAGTAAAGTCAGCAGGCACCAAACAGCAAGAGGAATTATTTACTGATCAGAAGACAAATCCTTCCTCCCCCAGCGTTTAGCCATTTTACATGACAAGTATTTTTAAGGGAGAGGGCAAAACCAAGAAAAACTCTAAGCCAATGCTGTTCTCGTCTATGACATCCTGTATGTTCCTTATCAAAGCCTTCACATTCGTGTGCAAACTGACTTTTTTTTTTGCCATTGTGACCAAAACCTCCTCCCTCCCCACCCTCCATCTGTTCAGGCTTGGATTTGAAAATCACTACCACACAGGAAGAAAGCCTGAGCCCTCTTGCCTCGGCTGTGGTGTTGGAACCCATTAATATTCTTCTGGCAGGTACTATGACCCTGGTGCCCTTGAACATGCTTGAAAACATAGGGTATTCCTGAGCCTTTGTCCCTGGGAGGATTAACAGGGTTGCCCTGGAGCCAGCCTGAAGGTGTTTTAATAGGTAATACGGGTGGGCTGCACGTCTGACTGCAAGCCTTGCCTCAGGCTGCCCCTGCTCAGCAGCACAGATGCAGCTGTTGAAATTAGGGGATAGAACGTGGCTGGGTGTACGAGTTAGAGCCTGAATCCTCAAAATTTGGCAGAGTATTCCCATCCCCCTGTCAGACAGGCATCCCAGTTGAAGGGATCCAGGCTGGGGACTTGTTCTGCTTCTGCCACTGCCGCCTCCTGCAGCCCTGAGCCAGTTACTTACTCCTCTTGCCATTCTTCTGGCTCTTCAGCTTATAAACTGTATAAAGTCTCCGTGTGTTTTTGCTGTGCTTGGCACAAGGAGGTCCCAGTCTCAGCTGGGTCCTCTGAGTATATCATTGTAAAAGCAAATAGACAGATAATAGCAGTAACAATGGTTATTTTTTTGTATGAACAATAGGATGCTAATGGAGGAGAAGCCTCTCCTCTGAGGTGCTTTTTTATCTGCAAGTGAAGGTCTCTTTTTCCTTGCTCAGCTGGAGAAGATACTGCCTTTGTAAATCAGACAGAACTTATCATATAAAGTGGAACACATCTTTGATTATACTGAATACTATCTTGTCTATAATTTACCCTTGCTGCTGTAAAGGACGCAACATGATTAAACTAAGAAATGATAGACTGAACATTGTGAGTCAGGATGGAAAAAGGTATTTCCTACCTAAATAGGAAACAATCATCAACAAAACAGTGAAAAAATACAAGAAAATGTTTCTATATACAATAAACAAGCCACCCTGCTGTTGCCTTATATTATATTGTTGCTCTTCTTGCTCAGATTGCTGCAGCAACTTCCCCTGTGGCCTACAACATTCTTTATTTAAAAAAAAAACAACACCCTACAAACTGTCATGATTTTTAATGAGGTGAATATCTCTCCTCTCCTCCGTAAGTGCATATGTTCTGTCGCACGCTCGCGCTGCCAACTCTTCCATGTTTCACTGGGTGAGTCCAGATTCTCCAGTGACATTTCTCAAATTGTAGATCTCTGCAGTGTATTTTCCTGGAGCTGTTAAAAATATTGCTACTTCACTTAATAACAATGTTTAGCGGTACAGAGTATCACTTGTCACTGGGTATACACCAGGTGCTCCGCACAGGGGGAGAGGGGTCATTTTCCCCATTTTACAGACAAGGAAACCAAGACACTGAATTTGGCAGCGATTCCCCCAAAGCATGCTGCAGAACACGTGACCAGGAGAAGGACCAACATCTCTTCAGCTCACATTTTGTTCTTCAGCATTTGATGCTGCTTTTTTTCCATTGATATTACCACCTGCAACAGTTTGTCCCCCCAGCAGCACTGCCCAGAACGGTCACAGCAGAGCCAGCACTTTTGTGATAACAAATTCAGATACTGCAGCAAACAATGAAAATAATTTTCCCAATTTTGGAATGAAACTTTGCCATGTATGATGTTTAGTAACTTCTATCTCGTCTCTGATGATTTCTGGGTCTGATGCCAAAAACATGATATGTTGCTATCCAAATTAGCATATGATGCAATTTTGTGCTAACATTCAGATTATGAAGTCTGTTTGCTGTTTCCATATAGATGTATCTTTGACAAGAACAGCAATTCTATAATAAGCCCAGGATGAAAAGCCCATCAATTGAATTGGTACCACATTACCATGGCAACAATATAATGCTAATGAAATTGTGACTGTTGAACCTTGTTTATGGAACTCTACAAAATGGGCTTCATAAAAGGAGGAATCTTGTTGATTACTAAATGTTTCAAAGCATGATAAAAACCTTATAACCACATGTGCTGCGACTTATTAACCATGTTATCATCCTCATTTGAGATAACACATTGCTGTTTGTAAGAGCAATTGCACTCTCAAAGAAATAAAATTATATTGGAAAATCTGTGCTTCTCCAGCTTTCATAGTGCACCAAGTAAAGACTTGCTCGCCTCCATGTCCCAGCTCACAAAGTCGATTGGCATAGGTGTGTATCCAGCCATGCAGTCATTACTGTTTGTTTAATCTCTTAAAATCTATAAGTTATACTGCAACTGTAGATACAGCAAACACCTTTTCTGTAAGAAAAATGTGGCTTAGTTTACATCAAAGCATTCCACAGAAATCTGTCCCTCCAGATGACTCCCTGCACAGCAGACGCATGGTTGCAGGCACGGTCTCTGGGCTTCCCCTGCCTTTCTCTTTCCCCTTGGAGGTTTACTGCCACCAGTCTGATGACGCAGAGGCAGGCAGTCACCATCCCAAAGGGACGCCGCTCACCTCACAGCACAGCAGTCCTTGCTGATGGCACTCTGATATCATCTCCTGCTCTTAAGTACAAAAGTACCGACCATTCAGATTCCCTGGCCAGCCATGTCTCTGAGCTGCCTCACCCCCCGGTGTCTGGGACTCCAACATCCAGCTCTGTACAGCAGAACTGCATTTTTAGCAAACAGATAATCTTTCCCATTGCTTTCACCTAGGAATAAAAAGTATAGTTCACCTCCTGAAGTCCACTTCAGAATAGGGAAAATGGGAAAAAAGGGAAGAGCAGGGAAACTGGCAAGCGATGAGGTTGGTGAGGAAGGGGGCTGAAAGCATGTGACAAAAAATTTTTCTTTATCAGGCTAAGAATACTGTGATATATCCGACACAACAGTACTATGCAGATATTTAGCACAGACAGTAGAAGAGCACACTACTTGCTTTAGTGAAGTCCTGGCCCACACGGTACTGCAGTCAGCATGAATCCTCACCGCATTGCATCTTATGGGCCTTAAATCAGGGCTTTAAAGGGATTTATTTGAAAGCTTCACGTTTCAAAGTACTTGGAAAAGGAAGCACTGTCTAACATTTTGTTATGCCCGCGGTTTGTGGGAAAGCAAGGCACTGAATTTCTGAGTTGATCGAAATATAATGTAATGTAATTTAACTTAATATATATTTTGCACTAGCTGACAGTTTTATTAAGCAGAACCAATAATCATCATTACTCAGTGTAATAACTACCTCATTAGAAACGGTCTAATTTTCCCTAATTTTAATTTACCTCTCGGACTAAGCTGTTCTAAAATTACTGAAGTGGCTGCAGTTAAGTTTTGTAAGAATTAAAAGGAAACATAAGTCTTCAGAAAGCTGCTGCTGTCAAGATAGTAATATGTCAGAACTTCATGAGAGAAGTACAGAAAATCCAGTTTAGGAAATTATGATACCACCTTTACTTTCTTACTGTCTTTGAAGTAACACTGCTGCACCCTTTTTGCACAAACAATGATAAATTGTTTGATTGCTTGCAAGCTTTGCATGTACTCCACTTTAATAAAGGACCTGGCGAAGGTTCGTGGCAAAGAGTGCTGGTAAGGAGGAGCTGACAAGCAGAAATATTTCTTAGAGAGCCAGGGAAGGAGATGAAGACACTGATCAAGTTTCATTATCCTCCAATGAAAATAGGATGTAAACTGTGACATCCAGGCAGATTACATATGTCAGGCAAGCAGATGTGAGCAGGAACATGTAGATGCTAAATCTCACCTAATAGGCTTACTCTGAGGATTATTCTCAGTGACCAAGTCTATGTTAGCTGTAGTTAACATACAGTATATAAGAAATATGTATTTGTAAGTGAATCTGGGGACATTCCCAGCTGTGCTGAAGTTAATGCTCTTTGATATACCTTGGAGCATCCCAAAAGCACTTTGGGTGTCATACATTTCTAGAGAGATCATAAACAGCACTACAGAATATATCTTTAGCCCAAAATTTCAAAGGGAACTGTCTTCTCAAATAATGTGCTTGAAAAAAAAAAATTATATTCAAACCACTTGTGTGCAAACTGCTACAGTTGTTTAGCTACTTGATTTGTTCGTGCCAGTTCTGAAAACACATTTGATCAAAAGAATAGTGTTGCAGAGAGAAGTAACTTCACATGAGCAAGGAAGCACTTCACAGGTTGTGTTAGAAAGTAGACAAACTGTCTAAAGGTTTTGTTTATCATAGGGTGTTACTCTGCAGTTCCGAGTCATAAAAATAACCATATTTGTTTTTAACATAACCCAAAAATAACACACACACAAAAAAAAAGTCGCTCTTTTGGAAGCACTCTGCTTACAAAACCTCCCCTCTTTGAAATTCTGGTCCTCTTCCAGCTGTAGTATTATTTGCTTGGCTATCAGAACACACAGTACAGCAGTGAAAAGCATTATACTATTATCCCAAGATAATTTGATAGTCTGTAAATGTATTTTCCTGCCTGTGGTTCCAGGCATTATGCTCACACTTGAAGTAAGGCTTTGCAGTATCTTAGACAGTTCATGTTTGCCCATATTGGTTTCACTTTGAACATCTGCCTGCATGGTACAAACACGGTTTATCTGTGGATTGTACAAGCTAGACTAGATCAGGGATGTTTACAGGCCAGAGCAGCAGAGCCACGGGATGCCTATTGCAGGCACCCAGCTCTGGAGGAAGCTGGGTGGTGACTCACTGGTGGCTGTCTCCTGCCTGCGTCAATGTTATCACACCATGCATCAGCATGAGTCTGCTGGAAATGCTGAATTTTAAGTCCGACATAAAACCACGGCTTTGGTCTGATGCGCTCAGTAAATACAGCACAGCACTTTCCAGAAGTACTCACCCTGCTGTTCCCCTTGGACACAAGAAGTGGTAACTCACCTTCAGTTTCCCTTTCATTTCTGGAGCTCGTGACACCGCTCCCCCAGGTGCCAGAAACCAAGCTGTCCGGTGCTAGCTGGGCTGCTGCTTCTCCTCCGATGTGTCCATGCTCCAGCAGGATGTAATTCCCTCGTAGAACAGGTAAAGTTAGCGAGCGTGGACATGGGGCTTTGGTTTTGGAGTGGCTCAGAGGTCACCCCTCACCCTCTCTTGGGAGCCTGTGGTGGGAACAGATTTATGTGAGGTGGCAACGATCTACTCCTGGCCCTTAACTGGTCAGCAGTGAATACAGCTTCCCAGGCAGTGGTGCTGGTGAGAAGAAAGCCTCCTCAGGTGCACTGTGCTGTTGCAGCCCCTGGTGAGAAGAGCTGGGGTAATTCCAGGAGCTACGTGCTGCTGACAGCCACTGGACTGCCTCCTCCCAAGGGCATTGCTCAGATCCCTGTGGACATCTGAAAGGCCCCAGGAAGGTCGCCAGGTAAATTCTCCAGCAAAGGCACTCCCCTGCATACCAGGGCCCCTCTGCTGCATCCACACCCAAAAGGGAAGGTGGTTGCTGCTGCTGCAGTGCGTGTGCTGCTCCAGCTAAACATCTATCTCCCTTAGGCTCTAGAACTGATTGGAGATCCCGGAGGATCTAAGGATCCTAAGTAATCACAACAAATGAGGATATGGACTGATCAACAGTCACAGTGCAGATTTTTTGGTGAACAGCAGTGAGAATTTAGGAGCTGTAAGACAGCAGCTGGCTCTAGAGAGCAGGGCCCATAATGTCACTGTCATCAGAACACCTTCTGAAAGTGTGATAAATCTTGCCTGCTTTATAGATGCCCTATAAAGTAAGGGGCTAAGGTTCAAATAAAGTAATTGAGGACAGCATCCAAACAGCCTGGAATTATCACATTGCTGGTTTCTCCTCCCTCATCCGTGCATGGCGTCTTGGATTCTGCTGACACACTTCAGCCAGTTACTTTAAAAAGTAAAAAATAATAGTAATAATAAAAATACAACAGCTTTTCTAACCTCCATGTAAATATTACTTACGTTATGTTGAAAATCTTTAAGGTCCTTTATTCTGAGAGAAAATTTAAACTTGTCTTACAAGGACAGAGTGAAGTTTAAGAACAGCAGCACTTTAAAACAACAACAAAAAGTGCAAGAATACCAGTTTACCATCCTGCTATCAATTTATGATAACATTTATAACATTAATATCATGGATTATGACCTTTCTTGGCTTGTCTGACTGAGAGTTGTTCATGTATTATATGCTTCTTATCACCTTGATCCTTCCATAATAAAAATCACTTCAGTTTTCTGAGATGTGTCATCAAAACACGCACTCATAAGTGCTGATCTCATCCCTTAAGGAGTAGTACCAGGAATGCCTTCGGAGTTTTGTGTCACCTAAAATCTAGTGTGAAGTTAAAGCCCAATTTCAGAAAACTACCCTGTGTCTAACTTTATCCCACATGCTGCATAATGGCCACCCTTATGATTTTAACATTTTACTGAGGCCTGTCAAAATGCTGCGCCCTCCTGTGTGGAAGTTGTTGAAGTTCAGAAATATCATTATTCTCTACAAACCAGAGAGATCGTGAAGAAATGCACAATGGCTGATGTGTTACAATTACTTACCTTGACCCTTGACTTTTTTTTTTCTCTTTAATCCCGACATAGACAGAATAAAATATATTTTCTTCAGTACTTAAGAAAAAACTTTGCTGTGCAATGTGTGCCTGCTTTCACTGTGCCCATTTCCACTAAACATAGTGTTGAGATACTCTTTTCAGATCATCGGTTACACATGTATCATATATAAAGGATGACAGAGGAAGGTGAGAATTTTCAGTGTTTCTAAAAATTGACCATTTAACAAATGCTAGCAGCGTTTGGGTGGATGAAGACCTGGGGTGTACGCTGATGTCTGGCAAATCCTGCTCCACAGTCCTGTCACTTCCCGGTTTGCATGGGGCCTCCTGGTCCGCTCCGTGTGAGGCTCCCTGATGACCCTGAGAATCTGGGTCTGAACTGCTGTGGTAATATAGTCCATGTGCCTCTAGAGATCAAAGCTGAGAGCCATGCCAGGACAGGATATCCACATTCAAGACATGGACATGCTCCCATAAGGACACCTCTCTCTGCAGGCCTCACCGTTCCCCTGCAGCTACACGTGTCCTGGTACGAACATCCGATTCACAGCAATTTAAAGTTCAAGCAAGAGCAAGCAAGGCAGTGCTGGCACATACTGTTAACTTGATTGATATGGAGACCTCTGTCTTCTTTCCGGTATTTTGTCAAGAATATGACATGTTAACTCTTAACTTTTTATTGTTATTTTAAATGAACTGGCAAGGTTGCAGAGTAGCTACATGCACAGTGTTGGGTACTGTTCTCCTAACACAAAAGCAGAGAGGTGCTCAGTAATCACCTTCTGAAGCTGCCTTTAACATGGTAAATCAAGATGGTTCTTCAGGGACAGATCCTGGTTTGGCTTTTCAGTCTGGTTGCTGATGAACGGCCATTTCTGTCACTGGGCCTGGTGATTAGCTTTATTCAGCTGAGAGATGTGTGGTTGGACATTGCTCACTCTTTCGACAAAAAATACAGGCACATTTTCTTGGGCTATAAAGCAGGACATATGGGAGCTGGATTCCATCTTTCATTAGATCTTGGAAATGGTGTCCTCCTGAGGCAATTAATTAGCATGATGTTCTTGGCTGCTAATGTTTGCTTTCAGATTTCAGTGGCAACAGACTTGGCAAC
Source organism: Netta rufina (assembly GCF_964035555.1). Lineage (NCBI taxonomy): Eukaryota > Metazoa > Chordata > Aves > Anseriformes > Anatidae > Netta > Netta rufina. The sequence goes on along the minus strand of NC_140131.1, from coordinate 29,573,909 downwards.
ATAAATTTTGCAAGGATTGGCTAACGGTTTAGGGTGTTAGCCCCAGCCTCACACAGCTTTCTCCAAATCCTTTTCTTTTAAAGAATTCCCTTACGTGTATGGACAGGTTGCTTAATTTCTGTCCATGTCGCAGCTCTCCCTTTGAAAAACGAATGTTAACAGCGCTTTCTTGTGCCACAGGAGAGGTGCATTACAGATGGCAAGCCCCCGCTACTACAAGAGAGGCCAGACAGTACCACTGCAGTCCTCTGCCTCCTCCCTGAGATGGAGGATCTATTCTGCAAAGCATTTCTTTGATCCTTCCACATTTTAAGGCAAAACCGTTTACGTTAGAAATTTCTCAGTTGAACACATTTCTATTTGTTTACTTTCAGTTTACCCACCGTAGATACCTGCAGGCTGTACACATCCTTATCTGTAGAAAGGACAGCAATGGAAAAAGGCGTATTTCTCTATTTACGTAAGCCATTTGACCTAGGCTTGCATGAGGTATGATGTTTGTGATCATTTCCAAACTCTATCCTTCCTAAGCAGGTGTGATGAACAGCAGCACTTCTAACCCCTAAATTCAATCCAGAGATATGATCTAGAGAGTTATCTCAATTATATTTATAGTGCTATATAATTATAACAATTCCTGGCTGAAAAATAATGTTAGTTACAACTACAAAACATTTCATGCCTCTTTCTAAGGGAGATGAATACAAAATATAAAAGATATATCCAAACAGTTCTACAGCAAATAACATATCTGCCGTGGGGAGGAACACAAACTCATGTTTGTGTATCCATTAAACAGTGACATAGGCTGAATTTTCAAGGGGAGAGGAAAGGAGGAACCTATTTCAATGCACCAAAATGTTAGTGCTGTTTTATAGCTGCATTGCTTAAAACTATTGCAAATAAGTAGTTGTGCATGTAGCAGCTCCCTTAAGTGGTCATTACTATATGTGATTTGAACTCACAAAAGGCATATTACAAAGCTGTTTGAAACAGATGTGCTCCTCCCTCCATTTAAAACAAAATTAGTCTGTGGTGTTAATTTAGGTAACCTTTGCAGTCACTAATGTACAAACACACACTTTTTAAATATGTCTGAAAGAAATTAGGCAGGACAAGAAAATGAAAATACCACTAAACAGTAGTTGCAATGTTTGATGTTCCTTCCAGATAGTTTGTTCTAATTTAAATAAGAATGGGATGAGAAAGTGCAAAACATTATCATAGGACTGTCTCTTCACTTGATGTACCTAGAATTCCTAACATAAACACTCTGGGACTGAACCTTTTTCCTCACACCTGCCAGACAAATACTTTCCAAATATCCATTAATTAAAAACAGTAATAACACAAGAAGAACATTTGAATGATGGTGATCTAATCCTACATAACCAGCATATTCATGCAACACTACTACCTGAACAGCCCATGGTAAGGAAAGCAGTAGCACTGCCTTAATGCAGCACTTCCTCAGATGCTCCAAGTCCTCCCATCAGATCAAGCAAAGCGACCCACTCCCGAGCTGGCCACGTACCCCACATTCAGTCTCCAGCTCTGTAACTCTCAGAACTGCCTTTTACAGACCACCAGGAAGGAATTTGCTGAACACTAGCTGAAAGACACTTATTGTACTACTAATAAGGAAGGTTTAAATACCATTAAAATTCTGACTTGTACTTTAAAATGCCATGAAATCCCAAGTTAAGGCTTTGCCTTATTTCCCTCTAAGTACTGCCAAAGGTGCAGTAAGATCACAGGCTGCTGCAGTAACTGAAATGTGCTGGCACTTTGGACGACTCCAGCTTTTTGCTCAAGATCCTGTTGCCTTTTTCAGCAGCCTGGTCGCTACAATGGCTGTAGAGGAAGGTGCTGAGGAGAGGTTTAAGATCTGAATTGTAATGCCTAATATTTCAGACTTCTTTTCAATCATTGACAGAAAACAACTTGGTGAGCAGATACATTTATGTAATGCAATTAAGGATTTTCAGTTGCTGGGTGGCTTGCGAGATTGAATTTTTAAGACCTACTATACGAATGAGAGTTTATATTTGAAAATAAATACCCAAAGGGGCTGCATAAAAAAAAGTCCTTATGATTAAAAATTGCGGAGCATTGGTCTACGTTATTGACTAGCAACTGTAGACCCTTCATTTTACAGGAGATCTGCCTCCTAGTTTGTACACAAAAATTCTTCAAAACCATTTGTTCTTCTCTTTGAATTGTTTAAAATTGTCCTTAACTAGATATGGGAGAAATATTGCTTAGATGTTGACTCTGGAACTAGAATATGCAATGCCAGCATGAGAAAAAAAGACCTAAATATGACAGTGGAGTTGCTCAGAGAGCCAGCCGCCAGCCAAGAAGGAGCTGCTTTCATGATGGATGTCTGTGCATGATGTAAACCTCTTTTTTGGTGGTGGTGGCTCAGTAACTTCCATCACAGGTGGGTATTACAGTCTTAATTGATTCCTAGCAGCACAATCTGTATCCTTCACCAAGGCATGTCCATTTCACAAGGTTATTGGCTTTCAACGTATCTCGTTAGATGTTATAACGAGACAGATTTTTTCCACAGATTGATGTCTATTGATATTGCATTAGTTCATCAGGGTTACAAATCATATTGCATTGCAGCACATTTCACATTTGCTGTATCATGACAAGAGGTTTATAATATTCACTCTGGGGCACAGAAAGTGCCTGCTACCCATCTTTTGGATAAATAATTTAAGAAATTGTTGGGAAATCATACCTAATTAGTAGGATCTGCACTGAACAAGCGCCCTTTGATTTAAATTGTATTTGTATTTTCATAGGTATTGATTTTATAAGTAGGAGAGATGAATAATACATTTTGCATTTCTCCACTGTTAGCAGCAATACTCTGACAGAAATAATGGAGGAACACTCCTTTGAGGGAAGCTGTCTCTTTGGGGACTGGAATACCTCCCCCTAGGAAGCCCCTGGGGCAGTTAAAGGCACCCCTAAATTGCATGGAGTGGCCTGATCCTTTTTCTTCCCCCCCCCCCCCCCCCCCCCCCCAATTGATTTGCTGCATCATCCCAGACAAATCACACAGCCTCTCAAAGTCCCTCCTTTTCCATCTGCAAAATGGAGACAGAACGGTTTCTCATCAGCTTGCAAATAAACGTGAGACACAAGAAGAAAAGGAATAGCTACGTTCAAGTGGATATTGCTCAAATTCTGCCTGGCATCACCACAAGGACATTCAGCATGGGCTCAGCAGAGGGGTGGGGAAGGGGGCCAGTGACCGTCTTTCTGTGGGTACCAGAGGGTCAGACCACACACACCAGCACCCAGGGTGAACCCGCACACATCTTGCAGCAGCAAGGCAGAGGCGGGCATCACACCACACACCTGAACCCAGATAAGCTGCTTCTGTCTCTGCCGCCAGCACCAAGGCTCTGCTTATTTTGGCTACTCCCTTCCCTGAGCGAATTCCTGAAACAAGGTTCATTCGTTTTCCTTCACTGGATGCTAATCCCTTTAAGCAGGAGCAGTGAAGAAGGCGGAGGCTGTAGCATGCACATATTCCTGCTATCTTCACTCCACAAACAGGCTTGCAAGCCTGCTCATGTGCATGGTCAGGGTGAGGAACAGAAGCAGGCAAAACATTGCTGGGATTAGAAACAAACCAGAACATACGTAGGTATTTACAAACTTTGGTTTCCAGCACCCTATCAGCTATAACAAATGCAGACTCTATGAGATAACCATAATTAAATAAAAGCTTTATTTTTTACCCAGTATGTCAGTTCCGATTAGAAAGGAAAACCCTAGGCTCAACTGTGCTACACAATAAACCATGGCATCAGAGCAAGCATCAAAGTGGCCCCTCAGCTGCTGGCAAACATTACAGTCATAAGAAAAGAGACAATGAAAATACAATCAGTAGAAATAGCATTTCCCCCCATAATATAAACACCACAGACTTTCTTTTAATACAAAGAGAAGCAGGATCAACAGTGACAGCTTTAAATTTGCCAAGTATCATGGGAAGACTGCAAAACACATCCTCCTAGAACCAAGCCGAAGGAGCAGAATGAGCCAACTCGCTCTGCTCAGAACAAAGACATCCCTTTCATATGGCTCAGAGAGTTAGCAGGCTTAATTTTATTTTTATTTTTCATTTAACATCTGTTTCAGCAAGATGTGCTGAAATACCTATTAGTGCCTATTTGTATAGATATAGACTACTGCACTTAAATCACTTTGCGTTCTTCAAAACGTAGACATTATATATGATTAATTATTGTTTGAATCTGCACTTTAAAAAACATATATTGCAGAGTAGACAACTGGGAGCCGGGACCCCCAGCCCTCCAGCGGAGGGATCATTGTCACTTGGAAGAGCAGACGATGCGGATGCGTTTCAGCCCTCAGCTCGAGAGAAGATTTAAATAATGCATGGTGGGTTCCTTTGTGATTCCTTTCTTGCCTTTTTTTTTTTTTTTTGTTAATATTTTAAATTCTTTTAGAAGTATTACCTGTATGTTAAGGCCCATATTCATATAATCATGAGTGACAAGCAACTTCTCTGTTTTGCCTTTCTACTTCCAGGCAGATTTAGAGAAATTGAGGCCTGGCAACACGCAGCTAGGGTGCACAAGAGCACACAGCTGAAAGCATTAGAAAGGGTCTGCTTGAACATTTTTTTTTCCCCCTTTTCTCATTAAAGTTTCATCTGAAGAATTTTTGTGGGAGCCTTAGCAGGTAAAACAGCACTCATCACGTCTATGTTCCCAAGCAGCAGTGGCACAGAGGAGACCCAGTATCAGATAGATGCAGTCTTTATTCTGATGCCTACCATAGCCTCCCAGACGCAATAATTCACCCTCTTTAGTATCTTTCCACAAGAGACGAGCAATATTAATTATTCTGAAGTATTTTGGGGAGGATGAATACTGGAGAAGTTCTCACTTATTTCACAAGATATTTCACTTTCCAAGTAAAATACAAAGTGGTTGTAATGAGCTTCACTTTAAGAGAATGACAGATATCTCCTGGGTAACCCAGCCAGCAAAGTCCAATTCCCAGTGAAGCCAACATGAGAACCATATATGCTTTTATGAATGCCGAAATGGTCCATGAATTTCAAATACTATTGCACCCTGTTTTACAAGCCTTTTATGTGTTTTTCTTCAATAAATACATGTATTTTGCTTTACGAATCTCTGGATCTCGAGACCCCTTTTGAGCTGCACATCCCTTAGAATCTTAATAGAAAAGCAGCGACATTAAACTGAAAATAAATGCTTTTAACAAATAGGGAAAGTCTATATTTCACCAAGGAAAGTGTGGTTTAAAGTAAAACACGGGCTCCTGCGACATCTAAATCCTGCATATTTTCTGCAGAGCATGCCACAGCTATTGACATACTGTTGGTTTTATATGTCCCAGGATGCATGAATTATTACTGCCATTCGACATTTTGCATTCCTAGTTCCATAGCCTATAGCAACGCTTACCGCTGGCTGCTGTAGACTACACCAGACCTCTGGCAATGCCTCCTATTGATCAAGCGCTGCTCAATGTTTGCCTGCTCAGTAATGCAAAGACATCCTAATTCTCTAAGACAGAAAACCCACAAGTTACTGTGCTTATGTTTTCTAGTCCTTTTCAGAGACACGATACATGAAACACAATACAAATGCCTTCTCCCCCATCAGGAGGCAAACCGATAGTTGTCTTATGAGCTTCAGGTACCATGAAAAAAAAGCAGTGCACAATAATGCTAAAGAACAAAGCTGGCCGGATGCTCCTAACGAATGGTGCCAGCATGCAGGCTGGTTATGAAAGGAACCTCAGAAGTGAAAGAAGCATCCTGCTGAGATTTGATGGACTTGTCGTGACAGGTTTATTAGCTTCTTTAAAAAGGACCTTGCCAAAGTGAATAATAGAGACCACAGTAGCAGAAAAACTACATCCAAGGTGTTTGTGTTTATGGATTCACAGGGAGGTGAAGTAGCTCAGTGCTTACTTGGGTGAAATTCCCCAAGGACAGCAAGAACATGAGTTTGTGTAAATAATAAAATAGGTATTGCAAGTCACAGGACAGCAGGGAATGCCGTGACTACCCATGAGAAGACGCAGCACCACAGCGATGCATCCCAGGCTCAGCACACACACACGCTCCAACACACGCTCAAGCCAAAGGTCTGGGGACCTACCCTTGCTGTGCGGTGAGCCCTGCCTGGCACCACAGCAGCACAGCCCTTGCTGTCCCTCTTCCACTGGGCTCACCCTACTCGTAGGGGCAGCCCAGACCCCAGCAGAGCCCCACACAGCCACAGCTTTGTGTGGGGACAGAGCAAGGGGAGAGGCTTTAGTGCAGGCACATTCAGAGAAAAGCTGCTTTATTTCACTTTTTTTCTTTTCATCTCCAAGTGTTATTTGCAAATAATGTCACCATCAATGAGGCTTGTTAGCAGCATTTTTGTCTTCATTTGTTAAATCCTACGGTTGTTGTCTGAAACTATTTGCTCCTCTGCACCAGCGCAGCTGGGCTGGATTTGTCTGATGCGAACACAATGGGGCCAAATACCCAGCTGGAGCAGAAGAGCCAACAAATGAGCCCTGAAGCAGGGAGCACAGGGCTGGTAGTGGGGTGACATGCTGTGGCCCGTGGCTGCATAGGGTTTGCTTTCACCCACACACTGGCATGGCCACGTCTGCCCATGAGACAGCTGCGGGATGGGTGCAGAGGTGGGGGCAGCCAAGGGGCCGCTCTGTCTCTGGTCCACCACCACCACGTGTTTCCTCCACAGCTGTGACAGCAGCTGAGGACAGGGACACACCTGAGGATTTACCCAAGCGTGGGTTGCACATGGACTAAAATTCTCTGGCAGCACCCCATCGATGCATGTTTTCCTAGGGATCACCTTCAATAAGCTTGTGCAGCGAGCATCCCACCCAGCATCCAGAGCACTGTGTCCAGCCATGCAGCTTGCAGCAAAAAGGGCTTCTCTGCTTGGACTCTGCCTTCCTGCTTGCTCTTCCCATTGTCCTCTCCTGCTGCTTCCCTCGCCCTCCCCTCAGTGCTGCTCCCACCCCAGGAGCCCCCAGCGCCTCTTTGTTTCCTGGCTGCATCCCTCGGGAAGCATCAGCGGGTCATGAACCATTTCCTCCGAGCACCGACCGCATCTGCTGCCTTCGCACAATGACAGACTGGCTCGCGCGCCCCCAACGTGCTGCGGCAGAAAGCCACGCTCCCTCCATTTATCCGAGGAGTTTTTATGATCTTGAAATACGGCGCTGTGGTGCTGCACCCGCAACTGCCTTCAGAGTCCCTCGGCGCCACAGCCACAGGGACAGCTCCAGTCGAGCTCGGCTGAGCGCAGAAGGTGACTTCTGCCGTGGGAGCACTTTGTCATGGGGCGAGGCGGGCAGCACAGCACTAGCACAGCCTCTCTTTGACATCCTGAGGGGGAAGCATGGCTGCACACGAATTAAACCTTTGCAGCAAACAAAAATATTTTGCTTCACCAGAACATCGTAATGGTGGCATTTCTGCTGCCTTTTGAAAGGATGGGATATACCCAGCTGAACTATTCAGCTCCTGAGCCAGCTTAAGGAGAGCAGGTTAACAACAAAGGCGTCTAGCATTCGTACAGCCCCACCGGCCTCCTGGAGCACATCGTGTCTCTTTGGTCAGCTTCACTCAGGGAGGAACCAGTTTCCTACTCAGCCCCAGCACTGACAGGGAGTGCAGACCCCGTGCTGAAGGCCTCTCTTCTACCTGACTCACAAGGCTCGGCCTGCCAGCCTCACATCCCTATCCACACAGCTGGCACAGCTGCTACTCCAGAGCACGTCAGCAGCCCCCATATTCAGGCACCTGGTCACAAGAAATAAAGGGAGGGAGCCTCTGCTGCAGCTCCTCATGCCCAGGGCCTGGCAGAGCCTCGTGCCAAGCAGCCCCTCAGGGAGGCTGGGACAGGCACCGCTCCGCATGCACCGAAATGGCACCTGCTGCACGGCCTAACGCAGCTTTGGATTTTCAGAACATGATACAGGGTGTGTATGTATATACATACTACATACATGTTGCTGTGTAAATATACGTACATTTACATACATGATCAGACGTGTTATATATGGCATGCATGACTAGTCATAAATTTTCAGTAGAAAACTAGAATGCATTGTGTATGCATGCAAACAGATTGCAACTCCTGCAGATAGTTTATCCACTGCAACTGGAATTCTGCAGCTCTCCAAACCCCTGCTTTTGAGTCTTTCAGTGTTTTGTGCAATTTGGGAAGAATCTAATCCTGTCTTATTAACATCAGTGCAGTTACTGAGTGACAAGGGCTGAGTCCCACCATGTTTTTCTGTGAGACCTCGCATAATGAAACACAACGTATTCCCTTTCTGTAAATGCTAGATGAAGTGTTTTTAATAAAATGCCTTTAACTAAAATACTTTATATCACTTAATTTGTAATTCTGCCTCTGAAGATTAAAAAAAAATAGTGTCTTCCTATGATCAATAATCAATTTTTAAGCAGCTGTTATTTTCACAGTAAATATATAAAAGCAATCCAAGCTACTAAAATCGTATACATAGACACATCATAAAAGCCAAACTTCTTCATATTCAGCAATAATAAAAAAAAAAAAGACATGCACAGGTCTAAGACGCTGCAGTCCTAAGTATTTTGGACAGACCAGAAATCTCTGAAAGCTGGAAGCCATATGCAAGCCTTACACCAGAGCACACAGTACGGCAGAACCTGTGTAACGACCCTGGGTGCCCATTTGCCCAGGGCCAGGCAGCCGGTCTGCCTGGGGCTGAGAGCAAGGCACTATGAACAAGTCACAAAATCAAGGAGAACGGTTTCCTAGATGCATTGTGAACATCCACACCTGTTTGCAGATGTGGTGCTTCAACCAACAGATGGAAAGAGAAGACTCACTCCTTCATCTGCAGCTGGTTGGGCTTTGTTCCTCTTCATTCCCACCTCTTTCTGCCCAACACCATCTCTCATCCAGGCTCTCTAAGCTTCCTATTATTCCAGGCTTTAAATCAATTTGTGTTAAACTATTACGATTGTAGATGCTCTCTTTGTCTTCCTGCTGCTCAGTAGGAAGCAGACAGAGCGGTGCCACCCTAACTAATGAAGCTTTATTTAGGAACCGCTCAAACCCATTCAAAACGCAATGGCTTGATCCTGCAGCCCTGCACTCCAGTCTGCAGCCCCCAGCCCAGACAGATCACTGGTATCAACAGCACTGCTGGCAGACCTGCCTTTTCCCTCTCAGACATCTTTACATACATCAGCTGCACTATGTTACGGATGCTGCACAAAGCTGTCCCCTGGCCTCGTTACACATTACAATGGCAGGAGCTGCTCGGGACTCTGCACGGCACTCCTGACAGCCGCGGGTGTCTCCTGCCCTGAACACAGCATTGCCCAGGTTCAGCCACTGCACTCCAGCTCACAAGCATGGCTGTATTTTTTAACATCCCAGAAGCCGTCTTTGCGTCATCTCCTTTTATGGCTTTCCTGGAATATTCTCTACATTCTGTGGTTTGTACCAAACGCTGCACCTGGCAGGTTAGTTCTCCCTTTGCAGATTCGGTGTGTTATTCCTGCCCAGAGAGAAATGCATGGCCTCCCTGTTAAACGTAACATATTGATTTTAAAATTGCTTTGATGAGTTGGAAAGCGACGCATAAATAGGATCAGTGCATTTATCACCAGTCAGCTCTTCTCTGTTAAGGCAGCTGATGTTTCAGATGACCCAAGGACAGCATATCGGCCTCTCCAAAATACAAGCCAAAGGTACATGGAAGATGTGCTCTTAACTCTTGTCCAGCCCAATTCCAAAATTCATTCTCAGCAGGCTGGGAAAGCCAAGTCAGACACCTTCACATCTCATCTTAAACCTCTCATTACAGAGGCTAACTCTCATCAGCTGAGGTCTGCTTTCATTTTCAGCAGTAGGGCAAAACTCTTCAGGTTAATCTTTCACAATGATGCTATTAGTTTACTCCATATTGAAGTTGATTTATGCTTTGGCTTTTTATAAGGCAGCAGCAAGCAATTGCATGGGAACATGTGTTTTCATCGTTCCATCTGTAATTGTAAGAGGGCACAATAAGAGAAGAGATATTCTACAAACACCTTAAAAGAAAAACTTCGGGCTTTGATAAAACCGCACACATTTGAGTAACCTGATGGTCACCAAATCTTTGTTTGAAAGCACTGAATGCATATTTTATTTTAAACCCTTAGCTTCTCTAAATCACAATAACTGTTTTTTGACATTAACAAACAGATAAAAAACATCAGATAACTCTCCTTTTACAAGAGGAAAAAAAAAAAAAAAAAAAAAAAAAAAGGAGGACCTAGAGCCCAGTATGTGTCCAGACAGGACATTACTTCATCTTTTGTGATGGTTTTATAAGCGATAAACCTGCTGAGATTTAACCAGGATCCGGTGCTCGCTGCTGTTCCTCACAGATCTCAGGCAGCTGGAGGTGGCTGAGCACCAGACGGAGCCAGCAGCTCATGGGGCTGCCCTGGACATGGCTGACCTGTGTGAGCCCCTTCTCTGGCCAAGCTAAAATGGAGAACAGCTACTGAAGGCAGCACTGGGGGGCTCCAAATCACACTGTGCTCCCACCTGAGGAGCAGACTGAAAGATAATGACTGAGAATTATTTAGATCAGTCTTCTTTATCCACTCCTTCCTTCCATTTTATTTTTTCTTCTCTCCCCTCCTCTCATTTTCATTCCCTTATCTCTATTTGAATCTCTTTTTTATGCTTTTTCCTCTCTCTTCCCTTCCTCTGCTATTTCCTGTCACTTCCTCCTGTGATTTCCTCCTCCTAACGCTGCTTCCCTCTGCTCATGTGCCCGGCCCCTCTCTGCTCACTCCGCGAGGGGCAAGGTGGGAAATGCTGATTTAGCACTGACTCCTTGCCTAGCCTGGGACGGGCCACGACAACAAAGAGAATATAGCAAGTATTCTGTTTGAAAAGTGTCATGGGTCCTTCAAGACCCTGATTCAAAATCTGTCAAAAAAATAAAAAAATAAAAAAAAATTCAATTTACTTCAGATCAAAACTGGAAGGTCCCACTATTTCTATGCAGTTGAGACAGTTGGAGAAGCCTGGGGGACACAATAAACATTTTGCCAGTAATTCTTGGGCAATTCTGCAAAAATTAGTCATAAAGATCTCTATCGCTGATCTCTGTCACATGGACTTTACTCGGTCCCCTTCACTTCACATACCCATTCAAACACTGAAAATGGAGACATTATTTACTAAAGCGCATCTTTCTGAACATTTTTAATGCTGCAGACTCAATTTTATGTCTTAAGTCACGTGAAGGACAAGGCAATAAGAGCTAACAGGAGTGCTCACAGAAACATTAGATGCACTTTAGCCACCTGCACTACTATCGTGTCTTTAATACCGGGGAGTATTTTACATCTCAGAGTTAACACAAGCAGACTAGTCGCAGGTACAATGGCGTCTGGATAACAACATTTAGAAGCATGAAATTACGAGTGTGCTGGCAGGTTTTTATGTGCTTCCTTCAAGCACAGGAGCTGCTGCTCTTTGTCCCTCACATCCTTTGTGTCAGAAGCAGCATGACGCTAATAAATTTAAAATATATTTTGAGATTCATAGCTAGGGCTGCAGCATCCGGGCAGAATTTTTAAACGTGTGGTAATTGTTCCTGCACAAGGAAGCATGGGGAAGGGTCTCTTTTCCCTCTTAGTGAGCACCAGAGCTGAAAGCAGCTTCGTTTCTCTGCCAGGGATGTACCTGAGAGCCGCAGCTCTGGCTGTGCTCAGAGGGCATGGGGACCTGGCTCTTACCAGCAAAACCAGGAGCAGCAGCAGCACTCCGGGCAGCACCACCAGCCCGTCACAGCACTTCCTAGCAAACTGCCTGGAGAGCTAAAGAGCTCTTTAGGACACAGTTCCTGTGAGTATGTATGTGTATTTATGTAAGGTACCAGGATAGCTTTAAAATCTGGCACTGCCTAGGCTTCACAGCACTCAGCTATACAATTAGGATTTGGGGTTAGATTTCTTTTTAGGGATTTACATAACCTCAGACAGTGCTTTGCACGGCACTGTCAGTCATACAGTTTCCAGAATCATTACTAAAACATTAGGAAGTTTCACACCCAATGTACAGCAACCTGTTTTGATCTGAAAACTAGACCATGCTGTAGTAAACAGGTTTTTCCCTGATCTTATGCCATGTCATTCGGCAGGAATACTCAGGTGTTGGAGGCTTGAATCTTGCCTGCAGGCAGAAGGTGTGCTTGGGTTACACTGGGGGATCAGAACAGAGGGAAAACACAAATTTCTTGGCTCACCAGAACAATTACCTCCACCCACTTGCCAATCTGGCATCTCCAACTTCTTGTTAAGGGAGTGAGTTAACCAAGAGCAGGGACTGAACTGCAGGGATTTATTTTGTGTGACAAACAGCTTTTGTTTTGTGAATATCAGGCTTACATTGTTGTATAGATCTATCCTCTGGAAATAATAATCAGATTTCTACAGCTTTGGAGTAGCTCTTTCAGCACTATCTGGGAATCCATCAACAGAAATGTTGACAGGTCTGTGAGATGGGTGCTCAACCTGCAAATTCTTTAAGCAAGAGCCTTCTCTTTTATGTTTCCCAGTGACTTCACACTCTCAAATTTTAAAGTTGATACTAAATTTCTGGGGGAAAAAAAAAAAAAAAAAAACAAAAAAACAAAACAAAAAAAAACAAAAACAAACAAACAAACAAAAAAAACCCACTGGATTTAAATTATGAATATAAACATTTACCACTTAAAACTCTTCACTGGCTTCCTCAGCATTCTTCCACTTAAATCCTCTGTAACAACCCTGTGCTTTCTGCAAGAGAAAAACCCAAAGTCAGCAGCGCAGGGTGCTGATCACACCACTGAGATGCATCCCTTCCTCAGGCAGGGAGGAGCCGTGCTGACCTGGGGGCTCTGCACGACAGCACACCTGCCTTGCAGGAGCCAGCGCTGGCCATGAGCTGAAGCTGTGGCTTCATATTCTGTAGTTCCCCAGGACAGGGGAAAGCTAGCTAGCCATATTTTCAGCCCAACATTAGGCTTTGATCATGTGGGGTTTTTTTCCTAATATTTTTCAAGGGGATTAGGGTGTATCTGCTCATTACAGCAATCCACCACCCCTGACTGCTGAAGCTCCCTGTGCTCTCCAGTGTCCTGCTCCCAGGAGATGCCACCTGGCCCCGTGGTAATGATGAAAGAAGTCCCGTGGGCACCTGTGTGAGCTTCTTTAGCTCACCATACACCTGGTGCTCAGCACCATGCACAGAGCTCCGCCCTGCCAACAGCTTCTCCTTCAACAGAAGAGCCACTTACTCCCCCCTCCAGTTCACACAAGAAAAGAAAATAGGGAAATAATGGGTCTGTGAAATCAGTTTGAAGCCCAGGAGGCGTAGCTAAGAAAGCACCCTTCCCTAGCACCAGCCTGTCCCTGCCCACAGCCACCACATGGCCTCCGGGGAGCTGGCAATGCACCTGGTGCTGCCGGCTGGACTCGGTCGCTGCCGCCACGCTGCTGGCCTCCTGTCCTGCGTGGGCAGCGGCATGGCCCCACACATGTGGGTGCACGCTCACTGCAAAGCACAGCACTTATCCTCATCCTCAACACAAACACGTTGAAATCACATAACATCAATGAAGTGTCTTTTTTTTTTTTTTTTTTTTTTTTTTTTTTTAAAGCTAAGAGTTACATTTTAAATCCTTTATCAATCACAATGCCTAAGTTCGAAGTATCCAGATCACATACTCAACTGGATTTCAGTCAGCTCTTGCATTTGCATTTTGACAGTGTTTTTCAGCCCTGGCACTGTAGGGATGAGCAAGCTATGCTCTGACACATTAAAAACAGGAGCCGCTGCTCACGTGTCCTGCGCAGCGCAGCAGCCGCCTCCGCAAGGACAGCCAGGCAAAACTCCCACCGAAGCGCGTAGGATTTCAGCCCACCGAGCGCTGCCGCTCCAGGCTCGTTACTTGGTGACAGACTTTGCTGCATGGATGGCACCCTAGTTTTTCATTGTAAAAGGAAGAGAAACGGCTTTATTACCATTCTTCCTCAAAGCTGTCCACACGAAATAATAGGAGGTCAAATAAATCAGCATGCGATTTTGTTTTCTACATAGGGGTATGTTGAAATACCAGAAGATGTAGGTACCGAGGAGAATCAGACCATGCTCACCATGTCAGGTTAGCAAGGCATATTCATATTCTAATACTTGCGCTACTCTTGCCTGTTTTTAAGCCTACTCTGAAGCCCAGCCTGGCTGAGCCCTCAGAGCTGTGCCAGCCAGCGCTCACCCTATGCTGCAGCCCTGAGCGAGGCCACCCCTCTTCTGTGCTGGCCACCAAAAAGCTGTCACTGCTATGCCCATTTCTGGTTTCACTGTTCCCCCCACCCAGAGCGCCTGCACAGGCAGGGCTGTGGAGGACAGGCCCTGCAGCACCCTGCTACCTGGGCACCAAGCGAGGTGCAGGGCCAGGAGTGGGGACCAGGCACGAGACAGGGCGGTGACACTGTGTTTACCAACAACTATGGCAACCTGTGGCAGCAGTGGTCCAGCCAGAAGCTAAGACCCCACCTGGGTGGGCCCTAAGTGTTTTTCCCCCTCTTTCCGAGGCAAAGCACACATCAAAGCAGTCACAGTCCAGGCAGCTCGCCCCCAAAGAAGCTGCCACGCAGTGACAGCTGAGGTGGAACAGGGAGGCACAGCTCTGGCAGGGGCCTTGCCCCGCTGCAAGCAGCAGGCCTGAGACCTGCGTGGGCACCACGGTGTCCTCTCTTGCTGTTGGGGGGCCCGCACCCACCGAGAGCTGCTGGCCTGAGCCCTGTGAGAGGCAATGGCTGTGGGCACACGGGGCCTTGAGGATGCCAACCCCTCCCCGAGGCTGACCCGCAGCTTAAGGCTTAAGCTGAACCTAAGGCAGCTCTTCCAGGGTAGGGAAGTGAGGAAAGGAATCTGCCCCACACCACGGTGCCTTACTGCCTTTGAGCTGAAGGCTCTGTAACATCAGTCAAACAAACACGCCATTGCTTTTACTGCTCTGCAGTTGCCATTTACTATTTTGCTGGGAAATTGTCCAGAAAAGGGATGCTACCTAGAAGGAAGCATTATGCCAGTACTGGAAACCAGTAATGTTTCTAAATAACCCCACGGGCACAACGTCTATTCCTACACCATAGCAGGAACTGCAGAAAGGCCAAAGAGCCCAAGCCAGCCACTATGCACACAAGGTCTGAGGCAGCAGTTGCAGCAGCAGGCGGGGAGCCACTCCAGGGAAACCCGGCCCCTGAGCTGACATGAACCAGAGCTGTAAGAGCACACACCAAAGTACGGGGTTCAGTGAGTGGGAAAACAAACATCCTAAGTTTCATGACCCAGCTTCACCAGGGCGGCCAAGGACAGGGGGAGGCAGCAGTTGCTGCCGATGCCTCAGCCCCACCACTCTGCAGGGCTGGCACATCTTCAGGGATGCAGATGCCATTAGCAGGCATGGACTTGCCAAAGCCATCTCTTCTCTCTTGCAATGCCTCCTGCTCTCTGGAGAGCTCACCTCTTACTATAGGCAATACCTTAATTCTTAATTATCTCTCTGCTAAAGGTTTGAAGTAAATGCTTGAGTTATTTAATTTTTACAACATTTTGACAAGGCAAGGATGAAAAAAAATATAAAAAGAGAGGGTGGTTCTGAGTCATTCCATTGTATTACCACCTTATTTTTCCTCCCAATCAATCAATAAATAGAGGGGGGGGGGGGTCACACAATACACCTCTGCTCCCCACAAAGAAATACACGTTTACCTGTGCCATTTCCCCTTGCCATCGAGCAAAGCCTGGCTGGTTAGTCTATCCTTCCCTCTGTGCGGGAAGGGAGGAGCCCCAGACAGGGGTCTCAAACCTTCCCCCCGCCCCCCAAGGACATGGCTGCTCCTAGGAGGAGAGAAGAGGGACAGTACCCAGCACAGGTGGGGGGCACATGCTCACCACAGGGAGAATCAACTCCTGCCCAGTGTAAATCAGCTTAGCCAATAAAACCTGTGCCAATTACACAATCACCTGGCTCTGCTTTGCTAGAAGGCTCAGGAGTCATTTAATTTCTGACATATGTTGGTTTTTAGCACCTCATCCCTGCCACTCAAAGTGCTGGTGGAGCAATGGTCAGTTCAAGCTCTCATATTGGGGTGCCCAGTTCATAGCACTGGGGCAGCAATAACTGAGACCACAGAGTACCCAGCAAGCAAGGGATGGGGACATGAACAAGGAGGCCATCGTGGCTGCTGCCCAGCACACCATGAATTGATCTGACCTGAGCTGCTGCAGACTGCAGAGCTGTGTTCATTGCATCACAGGGGTTTGCACCAGCTGAGGACTTGGTCCCTACTTTTTTCTTTGCATGCTCTGCTGGCTTTAGCCATAGCTCTAGCAGACACACAAGCTGGATGAACGGTATTTTTTAATTTTAAACAAAACAAACCACACATTTTATTGTCCCATCATCTCTCAGATGGTATTTCTTAAATCCATGTAAGTGCAGAATTTTCACAACACATTTTGGCTGGGGTAAGCTGTGTTTGAATCATCATTCAGAGAAGTGAAGATTTAATTTCATGGTGGAATTAGGGCTGACATTTCCTTTTTATTTACACTACACCAAGGGTTAATAAGGTTACTATAACCTTAATCTTTGATAGCTCAACAATAGCATACTCTAGGATTAGTGCAAAAACTGGATTTTAACTTTTAATCCCATTATTGCTGATAACCTTATCAACACTGTGCCCCATCGTAGAGATGGAGCAGTGAAACCTTTGACTCAATAGTCCCTTTCCATGCAACAACATTTAGAGTTGCAGCAGAAGAGCCAGGGACAGTTGCTTGGTTGATGCCTGCAGTGAGGTTCACAGTTTGCGGTAGGGCTGCAACGCTGCTTTTAAACTGCTTGTCAGCAATCTTTGCCAAGAAAAACACTGGTCCAGTGGCATATGTTGGCGGAGCAATGCAAGGTTGCTCTAATTCCCTTACTTTGTTTTTCCTTCCTCCCATGCGACAGCTACTCCAAGAATCAGACCGCCAATCTGGCAAGTTGAGATCCAGAAACTTGCTGCTAATTACCGTGTTTACAATTCCCAACCTGTTTGTTGGTGCCAACAATCAAACTGCATCCTCTTGTGTGCACCAAAAGACACTTGCTGGCAGTAGCTTCCTAAGGTTCCAGGCTGGCTACATTAATTACTGTTAACTTAATTTTTGGGTATCGAGAAGCAGCTTTAATTAGCAATTTTATGGATTAAAATGCATTTCAAGAAATAGCAGCTTGACTTATAGGCTGCTTACCAATCCTATACGTACTTTATATGGAAACACAAGTGGTAGCAAATTTATATGTGGTCTGACAAATAAAATAGGCAGAGGTTTAATAAAAATCACACCAGGAAATGAAAGGTTATACTTTCCCTTTGAAATCAAATAAGATTCTAAATCTAGAGGATCTGGTTGGACATTTTTTATGACTTTTCAGCAAACATTTGACCAGACAGAATAAATCTCATTCTCACAGTGTATCACTGAATCAAAGTATTCAAACCTTGGCTAATTTATCTCTGTTTTAATGAATGCCTTTGGTAAAAATACAAATAAATAAATAAAAAACTTTTTAAAAGAGACCTATTTTTTGAACCCAGTGGAAGAGAGTCCAAGCTCAAACAAGTGCAGGGCAGAGCCCCACCAGGGGTGATGCCATTTGTGCCCTGTAGGAGCTAGTCTGAGACTCCTCAAGCTATCTGTCTGCTTAGGAAAAAATGATTCAGTTAGGATGCGCTTTAATGTGCACTTCATGTGCACATTAATGCACTTCATGTGCTTGAATCCCACTGGGATCGATGGAGCTCCATGTGCCCCCGCGATGCCCTGCTCAGACCAGCACAGGAAGGGCCTACCTGCCTGAGGACTGTGCCCGGAGCCTGCAGAGCTTGCCACTGCCCACAGCAGCAATCCATTCCTAACCCAGTTTTTCCATAACAGACTACAAGGGACTTTCTTTCTGTCCCACAGCAGATTCTCCACCCTCTCACAGAGTCCTAAATGCCACACACACAAGTCACTTGCCCTGCTGCTGGCATTTCTTGGGCTGCCCAGCTACTGGCAGAGCCCTGCACCATCGTCCCACGCAGTAGAAGTGCACTCAGCTACTGCGGAACAGACAGTCTGGGACAGAACTCGGCTGTACGAAAATCTGTGTGGGATTGGAAAAGCAGAGACAAAGAAGGCAGTGAGCCAAAGAGGTGCACGCTAAAACCAACACCGATTTTGACTTACAACGGGAAGAAAGGGAACAAAATGGATCAGTGCTCCCAGAGGAGGCAGCCTGGATTTAGTCTGGTCCTGCAGTAGGGAAGTGGAAACAAGCATTTAAGAGCAGTTCGTTTGTACAGGGCATAATGAACATGCTGAGCAAACTGCCAGGGAGTCAATAAACCTGTGCCTCTGAGACCAGTCCAAAAGGAGCTGTAGGGGCACCTGGAGGACAGGGGCATTCAAGGCTGTGAGCGCACGCTGCAGTGGCGTGGGATGCGTGGGACGGGGCAGCCCCTTCCCCGCTCCTCTGCTGTGCTGGCCCAGCCAGCCACCCGGCCTGGGTGCCTGCACCTTGAGTAATGGGCAGACGTCGCCTAATGGGAGTCTGCCAATCTCCACTCGATTTATAATTCAGCAAGCAGAGGAGCTTGATTCTTCTAATTTACATAAAACATACATAAAACTGAAAACCAAATAGCTTCAGAGCATATGGGCAAAGCACACAAGAGCCACCAAGGAGAGAAGGAGTGAAAAAGGACACGGTGAAATCACTGTCTAGATTGAGCTTTGGTGAGGTTTTTTGAGCACCTTGCTTGTGCTAAGCTTCTCACGGACAAGCAGGCTCCTGCTGCCAGGCCGTGTGTCAGTGCTGCACCTCGGTCTCACCACTGCACCATCAGCCCCATCAGCCCCACAACCCTGACAAGGGATGGGGTTTCACCACCACACCGTTTCTCTAAGAGAAGAGCAAGACTGGTGAAAACCTGCGGTGACATGGCCAAAAGGCGTCAGTGCACACCCAGCCAGTAACGCTCTCCTCCCCTCTCCTGGTGAACCTCAGGCAAAATGGTGGGAGAGGCCGGGCTGGAAGATGGTGGAGGGGCAGCGCTGTGCCCCAGGCTGCTCCTCCCCTGCTCCCTCTGCAGCGCAGGGTGGGCAGCAAGCACACCACTGTCCCAGAGCAGGGCTGGGCTGGGCTGGTGGCCTTCCCCATGGCATGGCACAACCCTGGTGCTGCCTTCTCTCCTGTGCATCTGAGCCACCACCCTGGGTGCCAGTAATAGCCTCGTGGAGGCTGGCGGAGCTCCGGCTGCCTCACCGAGCTCTGCGCGAATTCAGTCATTTCCAGCGAGCAATATATAAATAGATGCTGTCTCATTATTGATGTACATTGTGCAGACGGTTTAGCTTGGGATGAAGCTCGCCTGCTTTCCTTTTATGGCTGAAAAGCGGGATCCCAGAGCCTTTATCTGAAATCTCCGCACATGTCAATCAAAGCGCACCAGGACGAAGATTTTGCACTCTTAGGTCCTCGTTAAATGGCAGGCACCACTGCAGCCACACAGCTGTGGGAAATGTCCATGGGAAGGAGACGCAGCTCTGTACATGTGTGCACGTGCGTATAAGCACATTTACATACAACCACACCAAAACCAAGCTAAAGCAGAATATTAACATTTGCAGCCTAATTTTTCTATTCCTTTTCAAATCCCAAGACCAGGCTGTAGTCAGGGCTACTCTGACACAAATCTCATTTGACTTTCTTATAAGCCACCAGTTTACGCTAATGGCAGAGCTGGCCTCGTACTTGGAAAAGCAAAGCTCGGGGTGGTGCCAGGCCCAGGCCCTCCCGGCCTGTAACTGCAGCACACTGATACTGCAAGTTAGATCTGATCGTGAACCCTAGCGAAGGCAAGCTATCGATATTTTGGAAAGCCATTCCTCACACTTCTGAGCAGCAAACGGCCCATCACTAAGGAGGCCAAACCCTTGTCAGCATGAGCTGACTTCTATGAAATGAAATACTGACCTTACTGCTAGCTCCGGAGCTAATCTCAGAAGAGAAATTTTATCAGAGAAAGCAGAGCTATTATTCCCAGCCACTCTACAGGGCACTTATTTAAGTTTTGCATCCAATGAATGTGGAATACTCCAAATATAGTGGCATTTGATAAAAGTCAAAGATGAAAACTCCAGCTAAGTATTTTGTGCGGGGCTTTATTTGTTTTGCATTGCTCAGATTTCGCATCACTCCATTCGGGCTCCTTTCCGTTGCTGGAGTTTTCCTCCCTTTGTAGCGGAGAGCCAGAGCTGAGCAAGCAGCACTGATTCACTGCAGCTCCCACAAATGAAAATTAAACATCACTATTTTCAGCCCTAATTGAGGGTCTGTACCGCTCCTACGATCTGTGCTGGTAAGAACATATTTACATACACGTAAAAGACAAGCAGCAAAACACGGAGACCAAAGGGAAAGTGGCTTTGTCTGCTGCTTCTTACGGTAGGACTCGCAGGTCCTGTTTCATTGAGGGACTTCGTGAATGGTTAAAGGCGAATGCATTTATATCACCGCACACACGACAGTAGCATAATGTCATAGCACAACAAAGGGCTACACGACATGCACAGTAATAACGAAAGTGATTTTACTGAAACCTCAAAAGTAATCATTCTATTGTCCTCTGTGTAACTCAGACCCATGGAAAACATGCAGGAAAACAGGCCTCTTTCTTAGAGGCAGAAAAATTGTCACCTCTTAAACCAAGGTTTGAGGAAGTTTTCACTGCTCTTCTCTATAGTTCAAGACATTTTGAAAAAAAAAATATAAATAGGGAATTACATGATCCTGATGTTTCTAAAGTAAAACACAATGAGAAAAAAAAATCAAAACAAAAACAAACAACTTCTGTTCTCTCTAACCCTTTGCTTGTATCATAAAAAGGAAGGGGGCAGCCAGGTAGAAGAGAAAAAGAAGCAGTGGAACAATGAATAATTTCCCCCCTTTAGTGGTCATTTTTAGCAGCAAAAGCATTAAGACTATAATAACTGTTGCTTCAATAAAACAGCAGGCATTAAATTGCATAATTTTGTATTTTAGAATAATGTTTTTAGCATTTTGGCAGAGAGGTAATAGTGGTCTGTTTTCTTGGAATAACCAGGTAAATTTTCTCTTAAAAATAATTGTTAAAAGTTTATTTTCCAGATAGAATGAAGCATTAATGCATATGCATCAAGCCTCCCTGTTCTTATTATTCCCCACCTATTTAAAAAATAAATAAATAAATCCTACAAAATGCAATAACTACAGTGATGCATTTTTATTTGAATTCTCCATCAACTTCTTGTTAGGAGAATGTGAATACTTGCAAAGCTATTACTCTCAGATAATCTAAAAGAAGTCATATGAAATCTACTTTATGTATGTAAATCCCTCTGTAAGATGCAGTAAGATGCTTCTTTTTTTGGTAACAGGCTGCACAATTAGATGCTGTACAGACCTAGTTCAGAATTTCCCTCATTCTCCAATTAGAGAAGACCAATCCCACAGTGATCACTTTGTCATTGATTTGGAGTGATTTAAAAGCTAGGCTGACCCTGTGAACATTAATAAACTTTGTGATATCACCCTGTCTTAGCAAGAGAACTGCTAACATTCCAAGCAAAGTTATGAATCAGCAGGTTTTAATGTATTTTTTAAAAAGCTGAATTATTCCAACATTTCATGCCTAATCTCATAATGTTAAAAGGGTGTACATTACATAAAATCCAGATGAACTGATACAGAACACTATCGTGGCGACGACTGGTGCTGAAGCAAATAAAAGATGAAGACTAGCGCCTCTGAAATACTCTGAGAGGGTAACTTGGTAAGTTTAAGTAGCCCTTCATGGGCCTACCTCTTTATTCCTAACTGCCGTCAAGTACAGGAAAATTTTCTGACCCACTGCAACCCCACAGGAGTGCAGCACAGAAAACAGAGGCCTGAAGGCCTCCAGAGGTGGCTCTCCAGATGTTGCTGGTGCCTGCACTGTCTTGGCCAAACTCATTTTAAATCTCCTAGTGAACGGAGTTCCTGGCTGAAGATTGTGCCATTGCTCATCTTACTATTTATTTTATCTATTTGTACATTACTATACACATAATGTATACATTACTACATATTATATTCCTCACTGGCTGTACGTATTGGCTTCCCCAATAGGGACTGTTCCTTGACAGCCATACTACACTTCTTCCCCGCGCCGCCCCTAGGTTCATTTGCACGCACCAGGTTACCTTCCTGCAGACAGGCGGCAGCCTGGAAATCAATGGCAAAACTCCTGCTGACTTCCACATGAGGAGGATTTCAATAACAGGATACTCATTTCTTTTATGACATGGGTACTGTTATGTAACTTCGGCTAGGTATGCATGTATATATGTATGTGGACATATATATACACACTCACAGACGTAATACTCCTTCCAGCTATATATGCAGGGCTCTTATTTTTCCCACCAGCCAATCCCTCTAGCTTCTGAAACATTTCACCTCATTTTCTGCGGACTCTTTGTAACTAGGTACTGACTTTCCAGAAATCACACCTCCAAACTTGGTGCAGCCGTGGTTTCCACCCGCGTGGCACGCCCTGCCCGCACCACATCCCCAGGCTGCCTCGCGGCTCTGCAGAGCTGCGGCACGGCCACCCTCAGCCAGCGCCTCCAGGCCCCTTCCCCTCGCCTGCCTTAGGAGCCGCTCTGTCCTTCCCTGCCAGACTCTGCCCATCACCTCTAGGAGTTCTGACTTTGGTTTTAGCTTTTAGATGCCTTATTTTTGGCCTGTCATTTAAATTCCTTTTGAATCATTGTTATTATTGAGCCAACATTTTATAAATAGCTCTATGCATTGCAGGTATATGATAATTATGTCCTTTGATTTTTGTGCAATTTGGTTACGAAATGGTAAGAATAAAAAGAGTGCAAGCATCATGGAATGCCCAGGAAATGTTTCCATAGTTAAAGGTTTGGGGAGACAGATTCAGAATCTGTAAGAATTTATGATTGTTAGTAATGGGTGTTATGGTTTACCTTTACAGCACTAAACGGTGAGGTATCAGAACAGCTAAGAGACAATAACTAGGGGTTGTTTTTCAGAAATATAATCGTCTTTTAAAAGGAAGAGAAGAAAAAGCCTTTTTTGTGCATAGACTATTTATTAAAAATAATGCATAAAACTTCAGTTGTATACATTACTTTTAGTGTGATGTAAAGAAATAGAAAAAGGCTAGAGAGCTTATTCTTACAGCTGCAAACTGTGTGTGTATCTGTGTGTACATATAGGCATTATCTGTTTTCAGTTTCTTCAAGAAAACTCTGTGAACCACCTCAACTGACACAAAAGACAATGACCTGCAATGGGAAGAAATCCTACGCTCCCTGCAAAATCAGGTGGGGTCTTGAAAAAGGAAAGCAGAACTCATCCTAGTGAAAGGCGCCTGCAGAACTGCACGTATTACCTGCATGCAATACTGTGTACATTTATTTTGGGGAAATTTGCAGGCAGCGAGAGGAATCACAGCACCAGTCATAAAGACGTGCTGAGCCTTCGCAGCCCCTGCTGAGGTGGGTGGGGGTTTTGCCTCTCCAGGTCTGTACAAGTGGGGCTCTGGACAGCACGCTGCAGCCTCCGGTCAGAGATGCGTACAGTGATACGGATATTCCACTCAGACATATGCATAGGGGCTGCAGCATTTGCAGAAAAAGCACCTGAAATCAAATTGAAGCCCTCATCTCATACCATGGGGCCTTGCTAAGAGGAGCAGCGCTTCCTTCTACACGCGGACCCCAGCAGGGCCACTCCCTTGCCTGCCCAGGGACTCGTGCCTGCAGCTCCTCTCCCCTCTCTGTGGGTGCTGTGGGTGCACTGTGGGATGGCCATGGGGCAGTGCCCACTGTGGGAAGGTTCCAGCGGCCTTGGTCCCCTCACAGAGCAGGGCCATCCGCTGCCAGCAGGGCACAGGCCGTGGCCACCCCGTGCCAGTCAAAATGCAGCCGGGCCTGGCGCGGCCAAGACTTACCTAGGGAGCAGCTGTGTAAAGCGACCCAGGGATATAAATCTTCAGAGGATTATGGCCCTTAAAAATAGGCTAAGTTCAAGTAATTATTTTGGGGCTGATTCTTTATTTAATTTTCTACCAGGATGCAGATTACAAAAACAATTTTAGAACAGATATTTAGTATTCTAAATTAATTAAATACGCACTCACCAAAATAGCTCTTAGCACACAGTTGGTGCTGCCACAAACCTCATTCTAAAATGTCATCTTATAAAATACTCGCACCGGTACAATTGAATACCCCTATTTGTAAAGTAATTCTTTATTATGTTGCTCTATAGATTTCTAGTATATTTTTGCCGTTAACAAAATATTGTTAGACTACTAAAGGCAGGGGGCTTTTAGGCTCATTTTTTAGCACACAGGATTCTGGATTTCTAAAAATCAAAAAATAAGAAGTGTAGGGTTGTAAACATCCCTTTCGCTAAGGGTCTAATCTTTCCCGCAGTTAAATTGATTGGGGCTTTGCTATGGCATTGAATGGTGGTATCTGGCCCCAGATATTTTGGATTTAACAGGAGCAACCTTGCTTCTCAGAACAGTCCCACAGAAGCTCCACATAGTCAGGGGATCAGGCCCACAGCATAAACAGCCTCTTCTGAGAGGCAAGTTGCTCAGAAACCAATGCTTCTGCCCTTCAATAGCCGTACATGACAGACCCCAGAACCGCTAATGAACCTGAGGAGGGCAATTCTGAGATAATGCCATTGGGAAACGTAATTGGAAGAGCTCCTATGCTACTGAGCATTTAAACAATGTTTTATGATCATTTTGGTGAGCATATCCAGCACTTCTCCGATCAGACCTTACAGTTTCACTCTTTTAAACCCATAACATGACAAATCCCAAAAGAGTTTAGAGAAAAGAAAGCTACAATCATCAAAACGTTAATTTTGACAAAGAGTGCATGCATTAAAAATGCATCAACCCTGTCATTAAGGCATTATTCAGCAAAAACAGCTAATCATGCTAAACAGAGAGCAACTATAAGAAACCAGGTATAAAGGAACATTTCGCTAAGCTCGCATTTATGGGTAACAGTCCAGTCTGTACTGCACGAGATACTCAACCAAGCGAAGAGCAAACAAAACCACATCCTTTATGTGATGAAATGGGAACTCCTGATAATACTCTAAGTCATGACTCAAGGGAAAATGTCAACTAAACGCTCAGATCAGAGGAAGGTTTGTAATACAAACCTGGATGTTTAAAATAGTGTTTCCATCGCTGTTCTTGCAGCACTTGTGAATGCGGATGTGTTACGGTGCTGAACTGACTATGATTTAGCAGCTGATCGTGTCTTTTTAAAGCATAATTTAACATTATTTCTGAGGCTGTTGAACATACTAACTACAAGAAAAAAAAATCTGCTTTCAAGTGGTATTAGAGAAACACGGGGATCAGAGTACTAGCATCAAAGATGTGTCTAAAGAATAACAGATCCACACGTCTGTGTAACAATGAGAGCTCCACGCGCTATTGAAGGCAACAGAGTAAGATTCCTTTGGCAGTTGTTTGAAATAATTAAGCAGAACATAGATGGCCTTTCAATTGCTAAGCAAGAGAGAGAGTGAAAGACATTCTCCGTGATCCCGCCTCGCACTCACAACTGAACGATCACCCCACATCTGGCTTGCCCGTATTAAAAATCATTCTCATGCTCATCCAAGCTGAGCCTGGGGAAGGATCCGTTCAAAAAGGCTAACTCATCACAGTGCCCTTGGTCTTGCTTTAAAATGGCTTCTGATCTAATCCATGTAAGGCTGAAACGCGGTCTCACACTTGCCATTATGTGGCAACAAGACCTGGGATCACGGGGGTGTGCAGAGAGGTCTTGAGCTGGGAATGGAAAAGCGATCACCCCCTGCTCCTTGCCTTTAGTAGTCTTGGAGGTAGGAGAGCAGGGGAAAATGCTATGCCTTGATTTTCCTAAGCACTGCATCCAAAAAACCAGCCAGGCTTTTAATCAAAGCCCATACCCTGCTGCTGATATTGGCGAGAGGGACGGATGCACCTGTTCTGTGTTAAAGCAACGTGCATGGCTGGGACAGTAACAGGAACCAACACTTGTGCTTGCATCTCCCACCTGCAGGTACCTTTGGGGGAGCCCTCAGCCCTTTGAGGGGGGCAGAGCAGCCACCACCTGCGCCCCGGCAGGGAACCAACCCCTCGGCCTTGGCTTCAGCCATGTGCCTCAGCCTGGGGGGCTGCTGCCGGGCAGCCCTTAATTCCGCCCTCACCACGTCGTTACCGGGGGCAAGGATTAGGGAGGGGGCTGCCACCCCCCTCGAAGCAAGCGGCCACAACCGGCAGCCCCTCGGCGCCCCCGCAGCCAGGGCAGGGGGCGGAGGAAGGGGCTCGGTGCTCGCCAGCTCCCCCCTCGCACGGCCCGGCTGCTGCGGGCACGGGGCCGCGGCCGCCCCCGCGGAGCCCGGCTGGGGAGGGGGCGGCATCCCGGGCCCCGCCGCCGGCTGCGGGCGGAGCCGCGGCCGCCCCTGCCCCGCGGGCAGCCCCTGTGCCGGGGGGAGGACGGGGGGGGGACCCGGGGGAAGGGGGGGGGGACCCTCGGCAGGCGGGGCCGGCGGGGCCCCCATCCCCGCCCCTCTCTCCCCGCCGGAGAGGGGCGAGGGGCGGCGGGCGCGGCGCGGGCTGGGGGTCCCCGGGAGGGACAGAACCGGCCCCGGTCCCACGCCCCCCCCCCAACCCCCCATACACACACGCACCCACGGGCGGGCACCCCCCCCGCAAGGGACGGGGCGTCCGAGCTCTCCCCCCGCCCGGCAGAGACCCAGACAGAGCGACACATTGCAAAGCGTAGGAAAAGATGGAAAAGGTGCTACCTTGGCAACTAGAGGAGGTTGGGAGCCAGCTGGTGGGCTGGGGGCGGTCGCGCTGCCTGCCTGCCTGCCCGCCGCCGGTACTCTCCTCGACTACGCGTATTCTTAAGCAATAACAACGTAATCCGTATTATCCACCCAAGAATACCCGTCACCGAAGAGAGTCAGAAAGCTGCCGCTGCTGCTGGAAGTGCTGCACCGGGGCAATAAATCCATAACTATAATTCCCCTCTAGCAGAAGGAGAATCCACAAGGGTAGCCGAGCGGTCCCGTCCCATATCCAGCGGGCGCGGTGCCTTCCCGTCCTGCGGAGGCAAAGGAGAGGAGCGGGCGTTTAACACACGCGGACAGTTCCTCTGCGCTCCCGCTGCCTTGCCGGGGCGGGCAGGGTCCTGCAGGCAAGGCGAGAGGGAATCAAAGTAAGGTTGAGTTTACCTGGTGGTTGCCCGGTCTCTTCCTCCGCGCTTCTCCGGCATCCTATTCCCTAGCTGTATGCTCCACCAGTTCTCCCTGGGAGCTCGCGAGGGATGTCACACGCAGCAACAGATCCCTGTAAAAGAGACGCACGGTTAAGCACACAAATATTACAAATCTGTTTGCATAGGTGGGCTCGGAAGAGCTCCGATACGGCAGCAGCCACGCCTGAGAGACTTTTTCGTCTGGGCTTTGCGAACGCGTTTTACGAGTCCTGCCTCACAGTGACTCGCTGCGCTACCGAGAGAGAGGAGGGCGGGCGGGGAGGAAGGAAGGAAAGCGACGGAGAGAAAGGAAAGGCGAGCGAGAGGCAGCGAGGGCTCGGCGCTGAGCAGCGGCGCTCCCCCGCCAGGCCCCGCGCCCCGGGGAGCGCCCAGCCCCGAGGCAGCCGGAGCGCACCGCGGCGCAGAGGACCCGGAGCGGGAATAAAAGAAGTTCTCGCCAAATCGCGCCTGCGGCTCTGCCCGTCACCCGGAGCTCTTCCCTTATCAGCAGCGCTCGTACTTGGGGGAGGCGGAAAGGGGGAAGCTTTGTCTGCTGATCTGCCGCGGCGATAATAAACGTTTATTGTTCGCCAACTAAACAGAAAGGGTCTCTGCAACGTCACGGCACGGCACACTTCGCCTGGCGATCAGGAACTTCTCCGTCTCATTTCCCCCCAGCTCCTAAGGCTAAGGACAGCTCCCGTGCGAGTGTCGGGGGGGGGCCGGGAGCCAGCACCGCGCGGCCACAGCTCCCGCACCCCGCAGGGGCGCCCCGCGCTCCCCCGGCCAGCAGGGACTGCGCAGCACGCACAGCGCTCCTCAGCCCTGGCGCTCTGCGACCGACCAGCTTGTTGATTAGATTCCAAATGAAATTAATGCAAGACGCTGGCTTTTACTCCAGATTCCTTCCTCAACACGAGCTCTCGGCTCCCTTGACATATTGCCACTACGCTTCCTCCGAAAAGCCACGAGAAGATTGCATTTGTTTTGTACCACAGGCTCGTGCCTCTTTGAAAGAAAGGAGAAAAACAAAGGGAGAGGAAAAAAAAACAAAAAAAAACAACATCCACAAACCACGCCACTTTGACAGCCACATTACCTTAAATAAAATTAAAAAAAAATAATAATCCAACTCTCCTCTATTTTAATCTCCTTTTAGGTGTAATTTCCTATATTCCTCTAACGCAGGAAGCTTTGAAGTTACATTTTAAATGGCAGATAGAAAGTAAATAACAAACACTATAATTTTTCCCCGCTGTGAAATTGAAGGCTGTAACCCCATTAGCCGCCGTTAGAACTGAAATAACTGATGCCGTGGGTTGCCTTCAACTTGAACAAAAGCCGCTTGGAAAAGTAAAACGCACCGAGTCGTGGCGAAAACACGCTACATGGTACACCTAGGCTGGTATTCTCCGAAATTTGGAGGCGCTCCACAAATGCATCGAGAATCAGGCAGAAATCCAAACTTCGCGTTTTTTAAAGCAAAATAAATAAATAATAATAATTTAAAAAAATAAAGAGTGCGATTCCCGCAGCAAAGCAAACCCGCGCGGCTCCATCCTCACCCTAGCCCCGTCCCTCCGACACTGCCCTTCCCCTCCCTAAAAAAAATCAACCCCCCCCCCCCCCATCCCCCTCGCTCCTCCGCCAATTCGGCGCCTTCCGAAACTTCCCCGCGCCCCTGCCCGGCCCCGGCCCGGCCCGGCAGCCGCGGGCCTTCAGCACCGAGCCCCGGACAGCTCCGCACCGGCTCCCAGCCCCGCCGCAGCCCCGCCGCCGCCGCCCCGCTCGCCCCCGGCCCCCCGCGCAGCGCCCACCTCGCACCTCCGCCGCCGCATGCGGGCAGCGCCGGTGGCGGCGCAGCCTCGGCGTTAAATACCTTTGTTCGGCGGCTCCCGAAAGCCATGTTTTATCCGGCGCTGCCGCCCCGCTCCCCCGCCGAAAGAGCCCCCCGAGCCGGAGACCCGGCCCCGGAGAGGCCGAGGAAGGGCCCCCGGGGGCGCCTGCAGCGGCTGTGCCGTGCCCGGGGAGGGGGGGACGGAAGGGAGGGGAACGGGTGGAGGGGATGAAACAATTAAGCTATCAGGAGCGGAGCTCCGAGCAGAGCTCGGGTTTGCCACGAAAAGCAAATTTCAGAGGGGGGGGAGGATATCGATCCCAGAGCCCATCCGTCAATAGAGAGGCGCGGTATCTCTCCGTGCGAGAAATTGTTCGGAATTAGGGGGCTCGCGGGTGGGAGGGGGGCATTGGGGGGGGGGGGGGGGGGAGAGAGAGAACGCGACAAAAAAAAAAAAAAAAAAAAAAAAAGAAAGAAAGGAGGAAGAAGAAAATATTAATCCCCGCTAAAAGGCAGGCTCTTTTTAAAATCTCTGGAAGCTTGCTCTCTTCGCCACCTACCCGAGTAACCACCAGAAATCCACCTCTATTGAAGTGCTTACCCTTTAAATCCAGGTTTCAAGCAGAACTCCAACTGTGTGTAAAACCAGGGAGTCATCTGATGTGTGATGGGGAACGGGCTCTGGGCAGCAGAAAGCAGCTTTCTCTCCTGGTGCCGGATTACCATGTTAACAAACCCCGGGAAGGGACCCCGGCGCCTCTGGCTGGCCGTGTCTCGTTGCTTTCACACATCGGCGGCTGCTCTTGCTTCCCATGTCCCCGGCGATCGCTTCTCAGCTGAATGTGGGCTTCCAGAAAAGGAGTCGGGGGGGAGAGGAGGAAAAAAAAATCGCCTAATGCAATCAAATCGATCTGATCTACACCATCTGTCGCCTGCCACTACACACAAGCGTTAAAATAGGAAAACGGGAGACACTGACAGCTCAGGAAGGTTGTTCTGCAGAGTTCATTTTTAGCAGAGCATAATTGGGTATGGACAGCATACAGTTACCAAAGCTGCTGTTAACCATCCAGTAGAGGATCCCAAACATGCTAATGGTGGATTAATTGAGGAAGATCTGACGTGCAAGCTTCATAGTCTCTTATTCATGACTTCCCAACGGGAAAGGACCAATGCCGTGTGGGACTATGGTAACACAGAGTCAAAGAGCTGCTAAGAAAATGGCTCTGTGTTCATAGCACTTCTCTCTGATAACAAACATATGTCGACCAGAACCGTTTAGCAGGATGGGGGAAATGAAATTTTCTTAGCCGAGGTTAGCAATTCCCATCGCTTGCACTTAAAGACAAGCAAAAAATGGACTGCGGGTCTAAGACGCTTTCGAGTGCTGGTCTCGGGATTCGCAGCTAGTGAAAGCAGACGGCTCCTGCTCAAACGGGGGATTAGACCCCAAATCTCTGACTTCTTACTGTGACCAAAGTGCATCCATAGCAAGTCTCTAAACATGCAGCGCTGCTAATTTCATCAGGAATGACGCAAGGTCGTTTTAATGCCAGGAACCCTTTTGACTTTTTCCAGCGGGAATTGCTTTTGGGCAAGACATTTCCGATCAGTGAAATTTGACATAATCTCAGATAAATATGATCGGGGGGGGTGGGGGGGGGAGAGAGAGAAAGGGGGCGGCGAGTTGGGAAGAGACGGAGTGTGCATCCAGACCTGCAATCACCCCTGCTGCCAACACTCCAATTTGCTCGCGTTTTCTAGTCTTTCCTGAATAATGAGCTTATAGAGACGTATATGTAATTATTAAAGCACTAGATATGCACGCGAGCCACAGACGGCTACGGCTGCCGCGTCTACCCAGGCAGACGGGGAGACAAAGTCCCCCCGTAGGGGTGCGCTCCGCCGCTCCCGGGGCTGGGGGAAGGCGCTGCCAGGAGGACCCCCGGCCCCCGCGACCCCCGCAGCCGGGCGCAGACAATGGCCCCGTGCCCCTCACCGCCGCCCCAGGCGCCGGCGGCCTCCCTGAACCGAGGCTGCCGCGATCGCCGCCCCCAGCCCGGCAGCTCCTGCTCCTCGCCGGCTGGGCAGGGGGATAGCAACAGCCCCGGTGCGGGTCCGCCCGGCCGCACGTCCCCGTTCCGGTAAACAAGCGGTGTTACCGGGTAATTCTGGAGTTAACTGCGTGCCCCTCCTGCAAGTTTGTGTTAATCTCTTTAGAATAAATCTAACGGTTATGAATTAGATTAGCCTCGAAAACGTAGCCTAAAGACAAATCAAACAATTTAGCCGATCTTTTGTTTCAATATACATTAATTAAGCACCGCTGCCTACCTACACAGCATTCTTGGGTCCCGGCCACAGTGCCGAGCCAAGGAGCCTCGCTGCCTTTGTTAGCATCTGCGTCCAACTATTGCCCTCTGCAGGTCAAGTCCCAGCCGCGGCAGGGACCGAGCGCAGCCAGGAGCTGCCGGGCTCCGCACCCCAGGGCCCTTTTCCGAAGAAAATCCGACTTCACTGGGGCCGATTCCCCACCACGAGGGCTCGGAAGTGGGTCTTTAGGAGGGGCAAGGAGCGTGGGGAGCCGGCACAGGCGGGCAGGGTGCGCTGCCCCGGCTGCCCTCCTGCACCCCCGGCCAGGAGGGGTTGGGGCAGGAGGGGGCAGGTACCGCTCTGAGGACACGTTGTCTTCTTTCTCCTTCTCCACATATGACTAGGGGAAGCTGCTCGACCACAGCCTGCCCTTTCCACGGTTTGCCGAGGAACAAAGCGAGATCCCTCCCGGTCGGGGCGACTTTCCCACCAGGCACAACTTGAGAGTTGGCCTCTCCCGGTCCTGCTCCAAGGGAGAGCCCCGGAGAAGCGAGGGGCAGCGCCCACCCCTGCCGAGGGCAGCCCGGCAGCAGCCCCTCCCCACGGCCCCCGGCCCCGAGGGGCGGCTTTCTGCTCCCCAGGGGGTCAGCGACAACTTTCCGCACCTCCCGCAGCCCAAATCCTCCGTGCCCCCTTGCTGGTAAGGCACGCGATGCTCTACCAGAGGGGGGAAAAAATATTAAAGCGATCTAATTATCGTTGCTTATAATTCAATGACCGAAAAAGAAAAATGCTCTTTCTTTCTCCTATACCTGACCACAGGTTCACAACGACCCCCTGCTTTACCCCCTCTCTCCGCCCTACCCGGGGCTAGCAGCATCCACACGGCCTTTGGCCGCCGCCCCGAGGACCGGCACCGGCCAGGGCCGCCCCGTCCCCGCCGCAGGCTGCCCGCGGGGGCGGCCCCGCACAGCCCCGCACAGCCCCGCACACGCGGCGCCTTTTGTCTGCGAGCAGCCGCCGCCTCGCCCGCCCGGGGGCTCCGGGTCGCGCCGGCCTCGCCCCTCCCGGCGGGGCTGGGGGGGCTCCGCGCCCGCCCGCCCCCGCCGAGCTGCGGCAGCGGGGGGCTGCGAGCCCCCGGCGGGGGGCTGGGGCCGAGCCCCCCCGGAGCCGAGCCCCCCGCGGCCGCATCCCGCCTGCGCGGCGCGGCGGAGCCCCCTGCCGGCCGCCCGCAGAGGGGCGCGGGGTCCCGCCGGGGCTGGCGGGGAAGGGGCGAGGGGTCCGGCCCCGGCACGCTGCGGGTTCAACGCCACCCCGAGCTGTGCTGTCCAAAGAATGGAGAAAGAAGGGAGCTGTTCTGGCTGCTTGAGGGCAGGGAAGGATTCCCTGGAAAGGCTGAGGAGAGTCGAGTGCTAGGCTGGTGGGATAATCGGGGAATTGAAGAGGCTCCCTTGAAGAAGGAACCTAAAGAAAAAAACCATACGTGACATAACTTGGTACACATTGGGACTGGCTACTTCTTTTTTTCCAGAATGTGGCCAAGGTGCCCTAACTTGGCGACGTTCTGCATGTTACTTGGAAACACCAGGCCCATGTGGCCCGAGAGACTAACTCTGGTTTCTCAAGCATGATACCCATTTCACAGACCGATCAAGATCCATTTAAAAGGCACTCACTGTCTCTGGTCCTACTATTCCCCTTGGAAAGCTGTTCCAGAACCTCATAACTCAGCTTCTTAAGATTTCCAGCTTACATTTATTAGGGGCCCGTTTATATCCATTTGTTCAGATGCCAGTTTTGTCCTTGAACTTAATTAGTTCTGATATTTACTCCCCTCACAGTGTACTAATATTCCTTCTCATCATTTCCTTTGTTTAAATCAAGCTTTTTAGTCTCGTCTCATAAGATAGAATCTTCATTTCCCTGATTATCCCAATATCCTAGCAACTTATGAAAACTGGGTCACGACCAACACCCAGAAAATACGGTTTTCAAAAGGGTTCATTATTCTATCCATTTTCAGTTTGACCAAGACACAAGTAGGGAGAATGATTAGCATAAGGTCAGACAAACCACAATTCTCCTGACTTCAAGTTCTTTCGCAATCTATCAGGGACATGAGTTCTGAAAGGCTTGTGGTTTATAACTTGGCATTACATCAATGCACATTTATATACCTATATATCATCATCTGGAGAGGAAGGGTGGCCTTGTAGTTAAGAGGGTACATTCAAAATCTGGAGATTTTGGTTTAAACACCAGG
Source organism: Netta rufina (assembly GCF_964035555.1). Classification (NCBI taxonomy): domain Eukaryota; kingdom Metazoa; phylum Chordata; class Aves; order Anseriformes; family Anatidae; genus Netta; species Netta rufina. The sequence continues at coordinate 29,539,954 of NC_140131.1, read as the reverse complement.
TCTGCCATAGTCAACAGGGGTATGTTTGGCAAGTCTTAAATCTTTTGCCACATTTCCCCCGTTTTAAAAGAGGAACAGCAATACTCCTACCCTCATAATACACCTGCTCACACTGTGTGCTCTCAGACCAAGTGCCTCCTTTCTCTGTGCTGCCAGCGTCTGCCACTTTGAGTCCAAATCTGTCTAGGACTCTTACCTGACCATTAGAAATAGCCACTAGTCCTATAAAATATTCTTTAAGGGTCTATCCTAAAAGCTGTTGGACAGTAAATGTGGTTGGGATTGGAATTCCTGAGATCTGCAGCCCATTGATTATTAAAAAAATAAATAAATAAATTGAACTATAACCAGAGGCCAGCAGTGAAGTCAGACATGCTTAACTGCAAAGCTGTATCCTGACTCCCGATTCTTAAGTCTTTGTCTGGTTGAAGACAAAGTCAAAGTCTTACTATTATTATTTAAACACACATGCACAATTTAATGCATTAGCTCTTCCAGTTTTCATTTCCGATGACAATTTTTGATCAGCTAATACAGCACAGAAAATAGACCAGAAATGGAAACCCTGACAGATCCTCAGCTTGAGTGGTCGCAGTAATAACAAATATTATCATTGTCCTTCCACTGCAGTCAGAGTTTGGAAGGTTGAGGCTGAGTGCAGAAACCAAGAGCACTCTATTGAGCTGAGGTGAAGCAATGATATTTATGGGAGTAATTATCACAGAGAAAAACTGGAAAAATATGATTACAGCAAACTGTAACTCTCCCAGATATGTTCTTCGTTGTTAGAAATAGCTCAGCTGAGACCGAACCAATATGAACAACAGACTGGGAGTGCCAGACATGGATTCTCTGGAGGCTGATAGGATCAGACCCTCCGAGCAGAACAGGCTCCAGCTTCAGCACGCTGGAGAGCCTCCGCCTGTCCCTTTTTGTCAGGTAAAGGCAGACTAACAAAATGAGAGCTGCCGGCTGGCAGTGCTGCCCCAGACCTGCTGGTAGCAGAGGTGGCTGTCTCGTGGAGCCGGACAGTTCTCCTGTGCTTTTCACCAGTGGTTGTAGCCAAAAAGTGCCACTAAGCAGCTGGCAGGAGATGCCCAGCTCCCAGAGCACAACTGCAGATGCAGCAGGGTGACAGGGCAGTGCTCAGTGCCCCTTGCTCTCCATTCAACAGCGCTGTTCCTCACACCAGATGTGCCCAACGTGACACCTCACCCCAACCCCAGCCCCCCGGAGCAAGGGGCACCCTGGACAGATGCCAGGCTGTGCTGGGTGCAGGGCCATGAGCTGGACCGGGGGGGGTGAACCTCAGGACCTTACAGGAGATGGAAATTAGCTGTACGCTCTGCAAGCTCAGGGATTGCATAGAAGGAGAGGATATAATTAAGGAAAGCAATTCTCAAAGAGACGTGACCACTGGGCACCATGTATGCAGAGGGGTCTGGTGAACATGCCTTCTTACATAGGTGACACCTTGGCTTGATGAAAGCTGTCTGTGCTAGGGTGAGTGTTGGCTCTGAGTCGACTACTCACAGGAGGGATTTTTAGCACACTTCCGTGAGAGTAGTTTACATGCTTTGTGCAGCTAATATCTTGCAACTGATGTCTGGCAGTTTTTAGAAGCAGTAAGCAACCTTGTGTAAATTCAAAAACCTCACTTAATAAAAAGTGAGCTGTTCTCATTTAAATGTACCTACCCCATGGATCAGATGCATCAAAGAAGTTCTTCAGTCATCCTGAGAGCTCTGTAGGTGTTGTTGCTGCTCTCAAGTAGTCTGTGAGAAGAATTATAAAAGGTATTTACCTTTTAATTAAACAAAACATCTTACAAATTAAACACATGCTCTTGCACATCAAAATTTAGTTAGCATCCATTTTTATTGTGCATCCTATGACTCTCTGACAGCCTACTGAGTCCACAGCCAAATCTGAACACACGTTGCTTGTTCCTTTTTCTCCCCTATGTTTTGGGCATCATGGGCTAGATTTTGCCACATCTGAGGGGAAAAAACATTTTGTAATTGATTGCTAATACTTAAGCAGACCTCCTGCTTCATATTTGTGTTGTTCTTTCAAAAAGAATAGAATAGTTTATAAATATATATATATATAGGTGTGCCCTGGCAATGGCAGAGAAGCAGTTTTGGACACTTGTGTGACATATATCTTATTATCTTCTGTAAAAAAAATGACAGTGAATGACAGAACACCTTAGAGGGATTTAAGAAGATGATAAAGGCAACAGCTTTCACTTGAATACAGAGTTTAGTTCCTAACCGTTACAAGCTTTTTTTACATGTATCCTTGTAATTTGACATTTATAATTCACTGTAGTGCTGGATCTCTGTCATTTTCTCACTGTCAGGTTCTCTATATGTGGATGTACACATCCTTTCTAATTAGCGTATGTATCTGAACATTTAATCTCATCCTCTCTACCTTACTATGCAGTTACACATTTATCTGCTCTCTAACTAATACTTTTTAGGCAAGACATATATAGTTCCATGTCACCCTCTCTCTAAACAGGTTCCCAGATCTCTTTTTTAGCCATGAAACAATTTTGAGGTAAAGAAAGACATGAATTCATAATGGATTTCCTGAAAGGTAAGAGACAGATAACCTGTGGCGGAACATTAACCCTTTATCTCTCTATCCTATTCATCTCTTATGCTGTATACCATCTTCCTCACAGGGAACCCTAAAGGCCTTTTTGGAGGCATTGATGCCTTTGCAGTGCTGATAAACGTTAGATCTCCTTTGCCCATGGAAGACCAGCACACAGACTTGACAAACCTTGCTCCAGGTGAACTCAGAAAGCAGCAAGGCATCTGCAGCAAGCCCTGGAGTCACAGCACCTCACCCCAAGCCCACCCTAGATGTGATGAGTATGAAAAGACAAGCTGTGTGGCAGGCCTCTCACCACTGGATCATCATTTCGCATCAGCATCTGATGTGGTGCCATGCCATTGTCTGCCATTCCAGCTTATTAGTCAACTTAGTTGAGATTTAATGCAACTGAAATGAAAGCTTTTTCACTGTAAAGTTGAAGTGGACTGTGAAGGACACATCTTTTAGTAATGCTCATACTGATGCTGAAGTCAAAGAAGGTGTTTATTCTGAGTGTTTTAAATAGTATGGCTTTATATTTGAAGTTGGAGATGTTCAAGTGTTTATAGCACATAAAGCAGAGAAGAAAAATTATAAACTGGTTTTTATTTATGTGGTTGAATTAAAACATCTTTTACCGATATTTTAAAAGGTATGTTAGGAATTGTTTCAAAGCAAACTTTTCACAGCTTCCTGCTGTTCAAGAGTAAACACATTAATACAGATACCTGCAACCATTTTAAATGTTCATAATGTAACTTCTGACTTTGACAGATAGCAGGTTTACTTCAAGAAGAAAACAGGACCAGTATAGAAAAATTTGCCCATATTATTGAGAAGAGCGTACAGAGGCAACAAGGATTATTTTAAAGAGTCTGGACATGGATGCATGTCCATTACTCATGCCATTCAGAGAAAGAGCTGCAATTGTAACAAACAACAGATCTGGACCTTAGGAATCAGGGGCCATGCCAGGCAGCAGAGCCCCTTGCTTCCTCCTTTGGGAAGCTGCAGTTCATGCTGCTGTGTCCCCAGCTGGCACGCTGCACTGACACAGAGCTTTCAACAGGGAAGGAAATTTGCTCAGGCCAACAGCTGCCACAGATATTGATTATTACTTCTGCTGATGTGTAAAACATATCTAGGCAGCAGAGAAATTTTGTTTCAGTATTTTTTTCTGTTGGGTCTACTTATTGATGTGTGACCTTCCACATGGTTTACACAAGAAGTGGAAAAAAGTCCACTTTGGTTTTGGAGCCCTCTATTCAGGGCAACTTTTTCCAAATGACCCAAATGTAACTGGTTTGAGGCTTACCTCTTTATATTACTTCAAGTGTCTTCTAAAATATTTGGGGGATTAGTAGTACCTACTGAAAAAAAGTACCTACTGATGATAAATTGTCATGGAAAATATAAATAGAATCAAATGGCATCTGGATTTTCTTACGTACAAAATGGAGTGCAAGTGGCTCAGTTATTTATACATTTAAAATAAAAATATATACATTGTATTTATACTCAAGATATTTTTATGTTAATCTTTAAGAACCACAATAAATTCCAGCTCTTGTTTAATTTCTTATTTGGTAAGAACTCCTGTTCAGTCAGCGAGGATTTTCAGTGAGCAGAAAATGATTAAGGATTTCAGAAACCCTTGCCTGGGTCAGAGGGCTCTTTGGAAGGAAGACAAGTATGTGAAGCTTCAGGAATTTTTCCTGCAGAAACCAACTATGAGTTGGAGTGTTTCCAAAGCCAGGAAGCACAACGCATTGCCGTACTTACAGAAGGGTATGGCATGGCATTGAGGAAATCCCCCCAAAATGATACAGATTAATTATAAAAGTTTAGGTAGCATAAAAAGTAAGACAAATCATTCTTCCACAAATGTGGACAAGTTTCTTTCATGATCATTATAGTTTTTGGCTACGGGTTCACCCTACCCTGAGTTTCTGTTTTGACAGGTTTTCTCCCTGGTCAGGTCACCCCCTGCTATTTCCAAGGCCCAGGGCCGCCAGCCTCTGCTTCAGCACCCTGAAGTGCTGGGTTCCTCCTACCTCTGGCAGGCCTAGGCCAGGCAGTGACACTGCCTCCTACATCCTCACCTCCTCGTGGAGGATCCTGACAGAGCCCAAAGGTGGGCGGGTGGCCCTGGGGCCACAGGGACAAGTTCAGTGGCCATGGCCCTCACCTGAGCCCACAGGAACACCTCAGCAGCTTTGTGCTCACCCACACCTGCATACAGTGCACAGCACTGCTGCAGGAGTGAGCTTGCTAGCACAAGCGTATATATCATTCTCTTTGATATATATCTCCTATTTTCTGATCCCATTACTTCAGATCAGCTCTAAGTCTTATATCTAAACAGTCAGTCCAAAGGGAAAGTCCCTATTTACAGGCTGGATTAAGAGCTTTAACAAAAGGCATGGCAGAAAGTGATTCATTTACTATATAAGAAAAAGGACTGCTTTGTATTTTATCGCTTGCTGGCATCCTCCAAGTCTTGTTCCTTTCTTCTCTGGCCTAAACAAGACAAGGGCTGGGAGGCTCCTGTGGGGCAGCACAGACGGAGGAAGCCCAGCAGCACAGTGCACAACTTGCCCTTGTTGCCCCTAAGGGCTTTCCTCCAGCTCCCACCAGGGCTGCCAGACACGCACGTGGCCAGCTGTGTGCTTCCACATTGCCAGCCTTCCCTGGGGCTTTTCTTAGGTGGCACAGGCCTGTCTGGGAGGAGGAGGCAGGGCCTTGCTGCTACCAGCCTAGCCCCAGCATGCTGGAGTGCTGGCTGACAGCACAGGACACAGGCAAAGAAGGGCCTCTCCATACAGGATTAGAGATTTTGGGGCAGATCAAGCATGAAAATTGAGTAAGGGTTAGCTGAGGCTGAGCAGAGTTTGCCAGTTTTGAAAAAGTGTATGATCTTAAAATTTGTGAACTTGTTTTCTAACTATAACACTTCTTGAATCAAAATCCTTTGTTTTAAGAGGATTGAAAAGGATCATTTTAGCGGTTTCTAACAACTCATAGCTTATAATATTGAAAACCTACTTGTTTGAAAATAACTTATTGCTGCTTTTCTCCTACAAAAGGTGGAATAGAACAGTTCAGTCAGAAGGGGCCTACAAAGATCAAGTCCAACTGCATGCCCACTTCAGGGCTAACCAAGAGTCAAAGCATGCTACTGAGGGCTTTGCCCAAAGGCCTCTTCAGCACTGACACGCATAGGGCATCAGCCACCTCACTAGGAAGCCTGTCCCAGTGTCTGACCATCCCCGCAGTAAAAAAAAAAAATTCTTCCTTATATCTAGTCTGAACTTCCCCTGGCGTAGCTTTGAGCCATTCACGCACATCTTACCAGGTTGTGCTTAAAAACCAAAAGTGAACTTTCACAAAGAAAGGGACACTACGCAAACTATTTTGGTACAGAAACAGAGGTACAGAACAGCCCTACAGCAACCTTTGCTGACCCCACAACCTATTGCATGTACTTGTATCTCCATGCAGCTCAGATCCATGGCTCTTCTCATCAATCCTAAAGCCTTTCTTCACCTCCTGGTAAAACTCCCCTACTCCAACTTCCATCTCGGCAGGCAAATTTGATCTGAGGGAGTGAGACCCTTGTGGCCTCTTTAGTGTGTGTGTTAACCCAAGGCACCTGTGCAGGAGCCACCCAGGGTGAATGATCCTTCATTACCTCTGGTGTGGGAGATGGATAACACCATCCTGACGTTTCAGGGTGGTTTCATCTACACAGACATTCACATGATAAAACAATTAATCATGTCAACCAGCATTTTTCATTAGTGTGTCAGTGTGGGCAGGATGGTTTTAATGGCATTCATTTCTCATGGGTGCCTGTTTGGTTCATCCTACTTACATGCTCACGATTAACTGAATTACCAATTTCAGACACTGAAGGAAATTTCTTCCATTTTTTTCTTCAATTTATCATGACTCTGGCAGGGATTCTTGAGGCATTTTGTTCTTATCTCTGATGTGGGGCTCCAGCAAGTCATGCATGTTTTTCATTTAAGAGAATCCCTGCCCTAGCAGGAGCCTAGCACATGGACACTGACCTCATTTGCACCTAATCTTGTATAGTGTCTGTTGTGGCATTTAGTCTCTTGCTTTTTATCTCATTTGGTACAAGGCTCTGAGACGCATGGGACAGCCCGTGGCACATGGCATTGTCCACAGCAGGTGCTATGTATCCAACCACCCCTGACTGCAGCAGCAGGGAGTTGGCTTTGCTGGCTCAGCTGGTCTCTTCTGGCCAGGAGTTCCCTTGTGATGTCCCCAGGGACCTCTCCCAGCTTCCAGCAGAGCTCATGCAACACCTCCCACTTATTCCAGCAGGAGCCATACCAGACTGGGATGGAAGCACCTCTTTCCTTTTGCTCTCCGCCATCCAAGCACAAAGAGCTACCGGACTGATATTAGCTCCTTTCCAAGAAAAAATAACACAAATCCTTCATTTCCCCTCAATCCGAGTTTCTTTAATATGGCACATAGCTTGTCCTCTTCCTTTCTTAAAACTCTCTTGCCTTTTTGCAAAACAAGAGGACCTGCTGGTGCTTCTAAGTGGTCATAGGCAATGCAAAACAAGGCAGTGTGTTCCACGCTAAATCAACATTATAGTGAGGGATGAATAGAATCTACCCAACAGATATTTTATCATGAAAATTATTAAAATTCATAGCTTAGAGGTGTGAATGCTTCTTTAAGAAAGGTACTTATGTTATCCCCAAAATAGCACCACTACCATGTGATGTTCCAGTTGCTATGGTTACCACAAATTTGTTATTTAATAGCAAAGAAAATAGATGCACAAAACATGCTAATTATAACTGGTACAAATTTTTCTAAATGTTTTATATGAATATGCATGCATGTTTTATGCATAAGGAATAGGAATGCCCTTTTTCAAATAATTCTGCAAGTTTTTAGAAGGATTTTAGTAACTGGCTGGGAAGTGTGGCTCTCAACAACAGAGGGAAAGGAGACTGAGCATTTGAAGATGGGCAATTTGTGTAAAACAATGCAGTTTTCTATTCAAATACCAGGATAATCCTGAAAACCAAAGACGTTTAAATTTGTTGAACCCTTGTACTTTCCAGACTGTATTTGCTTTGCTTCTTCCTCTGCTCTTCACTGTGTTGAAAGCGTTCCCTCTCTGGATGGAAGTTTCTGGGAAAAAAATTGCAGGACTGCTTGAAGCAAAGTCATGAAATTATCATGTTAATACAACCCTAATACAGAACCGACCCTGCTCAACACCACTTTATCCTATCTCCTGCACCTGCATGGAGCTCCAGGGCACCCACGGGCTTCACAGCCCATGGTCCTGATGAGGCTGTGATGCTGCTGGGGTGGTCGATGAGGTGCCCTCAGGGTGTGGTGCCCTCAGGGGACACCCAGGGGCTCATGCATGTCCTGCCCATGCTCTGGGAAATATACCTGCTCCTGCTGTGGTCTCAGGGTCCTCCCCAGGCTGGGAGCCCAGGGGCACTTTGCAGCAGTACAGCACAAAAAGATGTGGCTTTTGGACTCGTGTGTATTGCAAGGAGAAGTAAAGAGGGCTGGCCTGAGAAATGGAGAGCAGGGTTGCATCCATGCTGGAAGGGATGTGTATGAGAACAGATTTCTCATAATTTCCTTTTCCCTTCTATTCTCCACTAGAAGTTCTTAGCTATAAGTCTGGAGGACACAGTGCAACAACACCCTAAGTGCTGGAGCTGTGAAACTTGCCAAGCCTAGCACAGCCCTGGGAAGGACCAGGAGGAACCTCACTCCTTCCCTTAGCCTGTCCACGATCACACTGAAAAGACTCCCAGGCTTCGCCCCCCATTAAACAAACCCTCTCTGGCAAGCTGTGGAGCTGGTGCTGGTGCTGGGCAGCAGCAGGGGGCTGCCTGCCTGCCTGCAGCCAGCCTCCCGCTGCCTCGCTGCGCGGCTGCCACGTCCTCCCGGCAAGGGGGGATGATGCCAGTGCCCCCGGGGCGGCAGCATCATACAGCAGATCCCGGTGCACTCAGGGGTCGTCACTGGAAATGTCATCGCTGTCACTGGGAATCAAACCCTCTTCGCTCTCAGGGGCTTTCATCTCTTTTGTTGCAGCAGTGCAATGGCTGCAGGCACCATTAAAGTCCTGTGCCCACATTTCACTGCCAAATGGCCGCACTTAATGACATGGATACTGAAGGCACCTACTTATGCTGCTGGTTTTTCACTTTCACACCCAAAGCACATGCTAGCTGGTTGCCATATTTCAGATGTTGCCGTGTGTCAGTGATTCAGCCTGGAAAAACCTTCTCTGTAGCTTGCTGTCACATCGTGATTGATACCAGCTGTAACAAGATAAAATGTTATGGCACTGTAATTCTGTCTGATGCAAGGTAGTCTTTGATCTTTACCATTTTGCAAAGATTATAATATATACTTAGTTTGATAAATAATACCCTTTCACCAGAGTCACAAAAAGTGGAAAGAAAATTGGCATCTAAAGTTTTGAAACTTCCCTGGTAAAGATGCTGATGCTTTTAAAGCAAAAGGCCAAAGAATGGGGAGAAAGTCCCACTCACCTAGTTGTGAGTAGCTAGAAAAGACAAAGCCATATCAGATCAGCAGCCAGTCCAAGCTGCTCCCCGTGTGTGTCCACGCACCTGCATCAGGGTGCGTGGACGGTGGCAGCAGGAGCCAGCAGCGCAGGGGGAGCAGTGACCGCCAGGCTGGTGCAGGGCAGGAGAACGTGCTCCGGGGGCTTCTGCAACTTTGAACCAGGCTGCTGTAGAGAAGTTCACCCCAAACACTGATTTCTGGTTGAACTCCAGGAAACGGCACGTGCAGTTCAGAGCTAGGGCGCAGCCCCAGGCGTGGAAACGCTTGCGTGCCCAAGGAGCGGGTGCTCCAGTGGGTGGCAGCTTGGCCCCCCAGGCTCCCTGGGACAGCCAGTGGTCAGCAAACAAAATCCCCAGTGTGTTTTCTTGGACTCACTACTTGAGGTGAATTGGGATTTAAGTTCCTGGATGCTCCTCTAAAGAGGCTTAGAAAGACCTAAAGCTGTCATCCTATTGGTTTTGTTCTGCTTTTGAATTTGAACCATTACTTGTATCATGGGAAAAATGAGCAAAAATCAGCACCGCAGCCATGAGAAAGTGTTCTCGTCAGGTAATCATTTATTAAAACATTTCAACCAGCTGGTATAAATGTGATTGTCATCAGAACATGACAGGCAAATATGTGCTCCCATCTGCACGGGCAAACCGGGAGGCAGTCCCTGCAGGGGACTTCTCTGCCACCCGTGCAGCCTGTGCCCAGCGCAGGGCACCCGGCAAGGCCCATGTGTGCTGGGGGGCTCTGGGTGGCCGTCAGGCACCACGAGGGTCCTGAGCTTGGGCAGTGGTAGGGCTTTACTCTGCCAGGAGCCTGACGGCCTTCATGGCAAACCTCTGCAGCTGGGCTCAGGTTCTGGGCAGAGGCTTGCCAGCGCCGTCTCAAGGGGATGGTCATGCTGGCAGCGGGCTTCAGCATCAGAGGGTGCTCTGCCAAATCCCTGAAAGATTCCGCATGGCACGAGGGGGGTGTAACTGCAAGGCCGTGATTGTTTTCCATGTAAATGTCTGTTTTGGTTTGTGCTTAAATGATTATCTGTCATTGATTTGTGTGCCTAACTACTACCGCTTCAAGCTGTTTTCAATTATTCTGTTCTCAATACGCTGCGATCCCAAGGATTAGCCATACCGAGCACCACAAACCACCTTGCAGCAACAGAGCCATAAACTGAGTAGGCTAGAAAGGATTTTAATGTGAGATTAAAGAGAAGAAGTGACTCGCTGAACAGCAGCAAGGAGGGAGTGTGCAGTCTCTGGCTGCAGCAGAGCTGCTTCGTGATGCCTCAGAGTGCACTGAAGATCCCAGGTTAATATAATAATTCTTCTTTCCTTATCATGCTGATTTCTGGTAATGATTTCATAATTAGGGGTGTGTTTACAAGAGGTCTTGAAGTGCAGCATATGCTCTGGCTTTGCTCTAGGAGAAGGTGGGTAGCTTCACTGTAGTGTTGCACAGGGCTTGTTTCCTTGCCTGCTGATTTTTCCTTGTAAGTTTTGTCTCGTTTCTTTCTCTGTACTTTTAATTGAAAATCTGCACCTTTGGAGAGAAGCTGTATTTCTCCTTGGCAGCTCACTCTTCCACCGGAGCTGATATTTTAAAAGTAAACAATGTTTATCTACACCAAATCCAATGAGCTGAGCTGAAAGAGGGGCTGGTGCACTGAACGATGGTGTTTTTTTTCTTTGAGAACGGTAGGTGTTCAGCCATCAATTGCCCTTAAAGCTGCTATTTATGCACCGTGCTCACAGCCCTGACTTACAAGGGTTGCACACACACAAATCTCATGGCATACCATTTCCCTGCTGGGAGACATAATTTTGCCAGATTTCATCCCATGGCAGATATCTGCATATGTGTCACGGTGAGGGGGTGAAGGCCAGGAGGTGGCACCTGGCCCTGCCGGTGGTGAGCAGAGGCCCCTCACAGAAGAAGCCTGCCAGTGAAAACCCCTTACAAAAGAGGCCACCAGTGAAGGTCCCTCCCAGAAGAGGCCTGCCAGTACACCTGCCTGGGGTTGGCAGGACCCGGGAAGTGGAGCCAGGGCTGGGGGTGCTGTGGGTGCTGCTGCCCTTGGTGCCTCTGGGGCCACAGGGCCGCACTGCCCCGGGGAAGCTTCATTCGGTAGCACCCCGCGGCTGGCAGCACCCCATGTCAGGGCCTTCCTGCCCCGTGTTGGCTGCCGTGGGAGTCTGTAGCAGGCATGAGTTAAAGCCTGCCTCTGGTAATGCTGGGATCTTGCGGTGCCGTCTTGTGGGTGCCCACCACGACCACTGAATTCAGTCCTGTGAGAGGGGATGACCTGGACTGCGAGCCCTTGCACTCGTGTGATGCGCAGTCCTGCTGTGAAGAGCTGCTTTGAGATTTACCAGCGAATACATCACTCTTATACACGCTCTTTCAGCAATCAGAGCTGAGGGTGCTTCAGCGCTTCTCCCCACACAGATGAGTAAAAGTCTTCATACACTTGGACTAAGATCCTAATTGTTGCAAAGTAATTAACTATGTACACTCATACAGTAGCCATTTGTGACAGTATCCATCAACTGGGAAATCGTAACTATTATAGAATTTCTAAGAACTGCCATTAATATTCTGACTTGAAACCAATTTAAATATTTGAACTTTCTGAGCGCATCGTTGAGATGAATAACATGGAGAAGCACACTTGGATGGATTAAATCCTCTATGGATTTTATCAATACAGAGAGTAGAAAGAGAGATAAGTTATTCGTCTGACATATATATATGTTTGTAGCAGATAAAATCAAATATGTTATCACTATCTGCACTCTGCTATGTATATTTTAAAACATTATGGGTGGATGGGTACACACACAGCACTAGTTTACAAGAGATACCATCATTAATTTCCACATAGCTATATGTTTTCATCGGCATTTTAACCTTTTCATATTAAGTAAAATAGCAACTACAGCTCTCCTTTGTGTCCATGGAAGTACCACACTTGTACAGAACTGCTCTTTGGAAGGCAGGAAATGCCGCTGCCCAAAGGGTCAGCCAGCTGCAGAGAGAAGGGACAAGGACCGGGAAGGGGATGGGGACAGGGAGGGGGAAGGGGAAGGGGAAGAGGAAGGCTCAGCCAGCAGGGTTTTGCCATGGGAGCTTCTGAGTGTTGTGAAATCTGGTGGCATCGTGGAGTTATGACTAGAGACACAAGCTCACCTTGCATGAGAAACCTTTTATTTATTTTTCTAGGCCAGCATTCAAAAATCGGTCAAGTAACTTTAATCTGCTGAATTTCAAGCAAATTCAAATAAAATAAGCAAGTCCCCAAAGCAAAGCTAAACTCTAAGTGCCCAGGTACTGAATCTATAAGATCAATAAAAACACCGGGGATGTCTGCAGTAGCTTTTGCAGAACACAAAGTAGTTGAGTCTCAGGCAAAGCTTTTATATAACTAGGCTTTTCCCATGGTACACAATATCCTTATAATCAGTCTTCAATCTGTTCTCTAACTTTCAATAATAATAAGCTGCAATGAAGCTCACGCAAATGAAAATAAAAGATGTATTCACAAAGGACCAAGAATCCTTGTGGGATGGATGCTAGAATTCACAGCATGAGACAGGACTTTTAATCTGATGCTCTCCTTTTGACATATCACAGGGGGAGTCAACAAGTATTTATTAAAAAAAAAAAAAAGAAAAAGGCCATCCCCAGTTGCATTTCAGTTGTTCTGGTTGAACATAGTGCTGTTCTTAAACCAAAGAGAAAAGCAATCTGGATTCTAGAAGCAACTAGTTAGAGGGATGTGACTGAGTAACTCGGGTAGATGTTAGGATTCCATCTGAAAAAGGAATTGCCAAAGTAGCACCACTTGTGCACATTCTTCGCACTGGTGCCAAGCTTCGAGTACTGGTGCATTCATAACAGCAAATGCCACTGCACCACAGGATGCAGGAAGCCTGCACAGCCCATGCACACCCCCCCGAAACAACAAGGCTAGAATTGACTACTTAGAGTTGTCATGAAAAGATTGGAAACGTCTCAGACATGCCTAAGACAGCCCTAAGCATATGTTTCATGAGAATTGGGCAGTTTGCGCTTAGAGGTATTTATTTGTAGAACAATATTTGCTTGAGAAAACTCTTGACTTGAATGAACAGCTTACAAAGCAAAAACTTTTCTTGGTGTCCTCACCTTATCACAGAGCTCCACGCAGTCACAGCCATGGGGCTGTTAGATAGCTCACTCCTCTGATACACTGTAATGGGTGTCATTCCTTTTTAATAACTCCAAACAAAACAGTTAATAAATCCTGAGGGCCTCCTATCATTTCATCTATAACTCTTGGCTTTCACTTCCTCAGCAGTGTTGATCTTCTTCTCGAAACTCATGGCATTCTCATAATTCTCTTTAAATAACGAGCTGTGTTTCAGACTTTGATTCAGCACTGATGCGAGTTTTCTGCACGTTTGACTGTGCAGTGTCTGCCGATGAGTCACATCTGATTTACACCCAGATAAACTAAATCATCCCTGGTGGCGTGTGACTGAGCGCAGCACCCACTGATCCACGTTGCTGATGCGGTTTTCTATCACTGTCGGTGTGGAGGATGCCACCCCAGTTTGGGTCTCCACGGAAATCGGCCTGAAATGTGTGAATCCACCTGCTATCAGCTCCTAAGAGGACCTCCTGGAGGTCAGCACCTGCATGACGCTCATGGGCCCAGGATTTATCAGCAGGGATGGGGGGAGGCTATAAGAAATGATTTAGGGGAAATGTCTGGGTGAAGATACCTCTTACATGTGTATACCGTGAATAAATCTTTCACAGTAATTTTTCCTTTTTCTCTTTGGCAATTTTTAACACTTTTCTCCTGCTGCTTTCTGGTGACACTGCAAAATATTCACAGTAAAGTACATTCTTTCAGCAAAGTAAAATAGCAAATTGTTGTATTTTAAGTGGAAATATAAATTATGTCCTTGCAAGAGCTGGCCGAGAACCAGGACCTGAACAACCACTCAGGAAAGGCAGCTATTTCAGACCCACTGTAAATGAGAGCATAAAAAGCCATATCTTAAAACATGCCAGAATAGAAGGAAGTTTTAAATATTAATTTTTACTTTTTTTTTTTTTTTTTTTTTTTTTTTTTTAAGCAGTGTAAAGCTGAGATTTCCCAAACATCTCTCGTGGGCTGTGATTTTCTGTAGTGTCATGCTGGCAGCAGGCGGGGGCTCACCATGTGGGTCTGCAGAGCCCCTCTGCAGCCACCCTTGGCGCAGCGTGGCCATCACCACCATGGGCTCTGGGTCTGACTGGCCTTGCCCTCGGGGTGAGCTCAGCGACACGGTGCCTGACAGCTTTAAACTCAAGATTTGTTAGGATAGGATGTACTGGATGGATACTGGAACTCCTAGCAGCTGTGGGGTATGGGGAGCCCTCTTACACATGTCATACGGTGAATGAGTCTCCCTGACATATTTCCTATGTTATGCAATACAACAGCAGAACTTTTCTATGATTTCACCTGATATCCACAATGCACTTTATTGTGCCAGATCTTATTTTAAGATGAAAAATTAATATTTAAAATCCTATTTTGTAGATCAAAGCACCTCTTGCTTGTTTGTAATGAGACACTTTGACTCTTACCTAAGCTTCATGTTCAGACTGTCCAAGAATTCAAGTGTTTCATTATAACAGAAGTGGGAGATGCTTTGATCTAGAAAATAACAGGCTTTAAATCTGTACTTAATAGCTAGCAAAGATAATTATTCAAATAACAACAATAATTTAAAAGTTGAATACAATAAAACAGTAGAATATTAAATAAGTCATAAAAAGGTGTGACTTGATTTATGCTATGTTCTCATACTGATAATATTAATAAAGAATAATGGTTTATATTATCATAATGTGTGTGTATTTCTGTGAGTATAAAGGACTTTTGCTCTAGGAGGCCTGATTGTGGTCTGAACCTCCAAGTATTAGGCAAAATAAAGAGATGGTATCTGCTGGAAGGGTGGACAGAAAATGGGAGCATGATGGGCTGAGAAAAGAGTATTCCCAGTATCATTTTAAGTGAGCACCAAAAGGCCAGGGCTGCATTTGTCAAGGCCTGACAAAAATAATAACAATAATAAAAAAGTGTTGTGCTAATTGAGACATAGAGGAGAAGAGGTTAGACGGGGGTCTTAGCCATGGGGATGGCCAGGAAAGGCTCCCTCTTACAGACGCTAGGCAGGAGGAGTCAGTGGGATTATGTCTTAGCTGGGATGTGAGGACCTGGGAGAAGGGTCTGAGTCAGATGACACACAAATTATGGGCCTGGATGACAGGCAAGATGGTGAGGTTGTCCGCAGTGATCAAAGAGGGGAGTAGCAGGGAAGGCATGATGTGGGGAAGATTACAAGTTCTGTCTCATCCTCATTGAATTTGATTTGACAGACAGTCGTCTACAAGAAATGTCAGGGAAGCAAGCCCAGAGCTGAAGCTGGACAGAGGAGACAGGTCGTGAGCACACAGGTGGATCTGCCATCGGCTGCACAGAGGTGGTAGCTGGATTTGTGTTTGCAGATGAAATTACACAGAGATGTGGAAAGGTGCAGAGAGCGAAGGCAAAGAGGATGAGGTTCAGTGAAATCACCACAGAAAATAAGACAGCTGGTGACATATTGTAAAATGAGGTTAGAACAATAAATACACAAGGAATTTAATTTCAAAATTGCTTTTAGTTTGCAATTTTATGTCTTTTTACCAAATAGAATTTCCCAAAGAGATAATTTGAATTTTTTTTTTTCCAGAAAATGTCATCAAAATTAATGTAATTCCATAAATGTGTCAATTTTGGCAAAAATTATATTTTGCAGTGGAAAAAAAAAAAGTTTCAATAAGAAAAAAAATCAGAGCAGCTTACTTTTAACTCTAAACATAGAATCTGCAACTGTCAAGTAACATATTTCATTATCTTCTTCATGTCTCAAACTGCATTAAAAAGAGTAGAGAGGTTTTGCTGATTCTGTTGTAATCAATCCTGTCAGAGTCATTATTAGATTTATCTTGGAATCTGAACAACAGCATTTTTCATCGTTGTTTTAGATTTTCTTTGTGATTGTATAAGTAACGTGGTTAAGAATATAAGAAAATCTGAGATATGCTAATCTGAACAAATAAAATTATTTAACAACCATAAAATTATCCACAAAGCTTCCCTGGCTCTGAATAAACAACCATGACTCTTATTTAGTGGACTTTAATGATATGCAGGTTTATCCAGGTATGAATTAATTCTAAAATTATGCCAGAGTAAAGAGATCTCATATTTACCTGGCTTCATTTGGCATAAAGGTGTTTAAACATTTATCAAAATAAAAGCGTGCAAGCATAGCAGAGCCAAGTGGCACCAAGAATGAAATCGGGCAAAATTCTGATGCTGCAGAAAAAAAAAACAGCCCCAGAACGAGCCACACACGTGCTTCGGGCTCCCAGAGCCCAGTATAAAACTGCTCAGCTGATGCACAGCAGTGTTTATAAATCACGCGTACATCTCACAGGCTTCAGTGCAGCACGGACAATAAAAAGGAATTAAGATGCTTAATGAGGTGAGGTACTTCCTACAAACCGCAGTCTGTCTTTCCTTCTTTCTCGCGCTCTTTGGGATATCATTTGATGTCTCTTTCTGCCTCCCTCTCATCATTTCTGCTGCTAACAAGGAGCCCAGCTTTTCCTGCTGAAGGATGCGATTAGCTATTGCGTTAGGCACATGCAGATCACCCGTCTGCTCATTTCCAGCACGTGGACGCACCCTTCGCAACCCCAGGTGGTTATGTACGTGCCGAGGTCAGCGGAGGCTGCCTGTACCACTGACACAATGCACCCCGATGCCCACATTTTGGCCATAACATGGGTTCAGCCACCCCAAGCAGGGTGCCCACTTGCCTGCGCCCACCACAGCACGGCACGTTGCGCAACCTGCGTCATCAGCAGCATGGCAAAACAACGGAATTACCGCTCGAGGATGCGGCTCACCGGAGCATTAATGCATTTCTTGGGCTATTGAAGCCACTCAGCCTTCACAGTCACGGCTCACAACGTGCCCGATGTATTATTAATGTCCCAGCAAAGCACACCCTGTTGTGTCTTAATGCTACGGCATAAGATGCCTGCAAAAGGAAAGAGCTGTGTAGAGCAGGGAGCGGCACTGTTAGGGAGATGGATGGAGGGACATTATGATCTCGCTCCCCGTGCCTGTGGCTCCAGCAGTCTCGGAAGGGGATGCCTCGGAAGCTTTTCCCCTTTTATATTCTGCAGAGGATTTTTTCCTGAGTGCTTCTAAACATCTATAAAGCACCGCTGCTCTGCATGGTGCTTCACAGGAAAGTAAAGGAAAGATTTCCTGCCCCGAGGAGCTTGCAGTGGCTGTTCTTGGTGCCAGGGCTGTGCAGGTAGGGGGAAGGCAGGGTCCCTCTGCCCGCTGTGCCCACCTCCCCACTCCAGCCCCTCTGGGAAGAGCCCAAATAAAGCAGGGCAGCCCCGCCACTCTGCGTTACTGCCTCTCCCCTGCTGCTTGCACAAAGTGTACACCTCAGATAAGGCACACTGCTCTAAACCAAGCACTGAGGTAATCTGCATCCCCATGCAATTCAGTGCCACACGGTTTCCTGCAAAAAAGCAGCTGTGGGTCCAGCCACGTCCTTCAGCACTGGAGCAGGGGACGGGTGGAGGCAGGGGGTCAGCGGCAGACAAAAGAAGAGCAAAGAGGAGGAGGGAGCTGCGGCGGCAGGGCACTGTGTGCACCGCCAACACGCACAGCCCACATGCACCTGAATCAAAGCACCCTTTACAAATAACCCCTGGGAAGAAGGTCTCCGCAGTGACAGCTGAAAAGATCCAAAGCAAACCATGCACAAGCCAGACAGCTCTGTTCCAGCATCCAAGCTTTTGCTTTATTTGGTTGGTGACGGGTCACAGGCGTCCCCCGAATGACTCAGAGAAGCCTTCTGGAGACGCCTGAAGCCCAGAACCAGGAGCTGGTGACAAGCCAGGCGGCTGCCACCCTAAGGCGCCAGAGCCATCCCCACAAGCAGCACAGGGTCCTGCTTCCAAGAGCAGCAAAGCCCCTGGGAGAGTGCCAGCATCTCTCCTCACAGCTTCTGTTAAATACTAGCGATTTTGAGTTACTGCATAGTTATGTAGTAAGGAGACTGTAACTGCCCTCTGAAGCAGCCGATCTTCTAAGGAAAAGGTAAAATGCACAGAAAGCACTGAGACAGATGAATAAATTTGGGGGGCTAGGCTGAGAAAGAATGAGCAAGTCCATACACTGAGCATATCACCAGTGGCTTGCTAGGCAGAGGTGGGAAATAACACAAGGCCTAGTTTTGGGACTGAAAAGAAAAAAAAGAAAAAAAAGAAAAAAAAAAAAAAACATGAGGTAAAACTACTTGAGATCAGGTAGATCTTGTCATTCAGCCCAAGACAAAATGCCGTTTCAAGTTTGGGTATTTTAATCGTTTCCTATAATTTTTCTCCTCTTTCAGTTCAGTTTGTAATTGAGAAATGCGTTTCAAGGCAAAGAGTCAAAAGGCTCATTTTTTGAAATGTCAGAGTGAATTGTCTCAAGGTTTTCAACATCTCTTGCCACCTGCCACTTCCCTGATATTTTTTCCTTGGCAGAGAATTTATCGAGTCTGACCCTAATTTGTTAACGGTTTTGATTCCCCTGAAATGCTATTTTCCAGAAAATTTACTGTTTATCACAAAACGATGTCAATCATCCTCTCCTCCCCCTGCTTCTGTGCACCCAGGGCAATCCTTCCCCACTCCCCATGCCCAGCTGGCCCGGCTGCGCTCCGACACGTCCCCGCTGGGCAGTGGGCACTGCGGCAGCCCTGAAACTTAAGCCAAGGTTTGAGAGGGAGAAAGCTAGCAAAAACGGGCATCTTTCTGGAAAGCTTTTTTTGGACTGTGTATACTGAGCAACCCTAGAGAGGGAGTGGAAGGAAATACTGGTGAGGTGCTTGAATTTGTGATCAAGGGCAGGTGGGAATGCTGGGGTGGGAGTACTGTGGAACAAAAGCAATCAGGGAGAAAGGCAGGGCCAGCATGGGAGGACAGGGGGACGCTTGGAGGCTGCTTGTGCAGGAGGCTTGAGGGGGGAACCATGACAGTTGTGGAGGGAAAGGGATGAGGGTGGTAGAGCCATCAGAAGACAAGAAGCTGGGCAAGAACTTTGGCAGTCCAGAGAGAGAAAATCATGGAGCACAAAGGGGTTATAAAGGAAAACCCACTAAAGGAACGACCCGCTCAGTGAATAAACTGTGCGGCAAGTAGGCAGCCCATGCTCCACACTGTAAAAAACGTCGTAAAGGAACTGTTGAAAAAATGCAATGATTAAATCAATATTTTCTTCTACTATTTCCAAAGCCATTGCTTTCAGTAGTTTTTTAGTTCAATAATATATATGCTGTGACAGATACAGAACGGTCAATATTAACAGCCCCCTCTGGCTGCAGTTAAATTTATTTAAAAATCTCCACATTTTCATACATGAAGTAGATGTTTAAAATTGATCGGAGAGTTCAACGTATTTATATTAAAGCAGGTCCTGCTTTATCTGGCTCTTTCTAACTGCTCCGATGCTTACAGCCCCGTCCCTCGGCTATAGATATGGCTGTCCTATGGCAGGTAACTGATTGCCACATACGTGGACTCCACATACCAAAATGAAGACCTTCTCTCCCTGGCTGTCCCCCTCTTTTTGGCCAATTCCACAAGAGCTGGGCTCCCAGCAGCCCTGCAGAACCATGGCATCCTGCTCTCCTGGCACCTCACAGTGCCTTGCCCTTAATCACAGACCGGTGCTGGGGTGGTGGCACCTCTTAACCTTCACAGCATGTTTGTGCCCCACCATACAGCCTAAGCTCTATGAGAATGAAGCCAGTGCCCTTCACTCAAGCAGTGATTTGGCAGGCCCTTGCCCACCTCTGAGCTTTTCTCCCCTCGCCCAGGGCAAGGGAGCTGGGGCTGCAGCAGCCGGCATGCAGCTCGCTGCCTGCAACTTCCAACTTGCCGGGACAAGTGGCAAAGATCACTGAACTCCCAGACTGACAGGTGATCGATATGCCTAACAATTAGTATCAAATATACAGTAAATGATGCATAATATCATTGGTGAAAAATGTTCTATTTAGGCAGAATGTAGATTGATGTCAGAAAATGCTCTTTAGTGTGTGAAATAATCAAGTCAACTGCTTGATGGATGTACTATATAGTCTATTTACATAGCTTGGATTCAATACACTTACACAATATTTGCATCAGAAACATATCTATAGTCAACCAATGGGAAAGAATACATGATTTTACCAACATGCTTATACATTAATAATATTACTTGGCAATCTGATGTTTCAAGACCCAGGGTGAATTACTTATTAAAAACCCATATACAGCTATCTGTCTTTATCTTTCTTTCTGTGTGAGCCATAATGGCCCTGATTGTTTTCAAAATTACATTTGGCCAGGATATGACTGTTACATGAAACCTCTTAAACCAATATCATTTCCCTCACTGATAAAATACATTATACTGCTGGGTGCATTGAGCCAAACCATTAACGAAGGAAGCTTAACCTAACCTTTGTGCTTCTGACCAGCCGTTATAGCAAACTAACATTTCAGAAATTGTTTAAAAAGTGGAATTGACATGATTATGAATATTTATATTAAGTTCACTTATTTCTTGGAGCTTCTCCTATCACCCTCACTTTTAATGGTTTGAATTTTGCAGGAGACATAGTTACTTGGGAAGATACAAGGAAATGTACTCCATTTAACATTGTTTAGGAACGCAGGCCCATGATAAATTAGCTAGATAAGGTCAAATTAAGAAAGGTCAGTTTTAAAACTTGAATTCAGGATGCATGAGAAAAATAAATAATCTATTCAGTACAAATTTGAGAAGAGAGACATGATGGAAGTCGTGGAAAAATCTCCAGTCAAATTCTTCATAATAATTGTGGTGCTATTTTAATAAAGCATCTCAAGCTATGCCTCGCTGTATGAAGAGGCAAGGCTCCCAGACCTCCTGGCTGGGATGACAGAGTATGTCTGACAGAAAGCAAGTGATGTAACATCAGCGAGAAGCACTGCTCAGACAAGGAGCTAATGAAGCCATTTTCTGAAGCTAATAATCAACTAGATGTTAGTGTTCTTTCCTCTTTCCTCAGGTCTCTGTCATGACTTCTCAGAAAAGAGAGAGGAGGCTTTTCATCATTTTCATGCTCAACAAGATCAGCCACAGAGCAAAAGTAAAGGCCAAGACCTACCTGTAAACAACAATAAGGCGTAGGTTTTGCATAGCACTTTTCCTCTTCAGGTGTCCAGTGACTTACAGACTACATCACGGTCTGTAAGACCTTGGGGGCTTGTTCATGGCATATCCCAAAGGCAGAGAGAGACACAAAGAAACTGCCTCAGGACCACAGAATGAAGAAGGCAGACCCTGGAAGGCAGATCCTGGAAGAAAAGCTGTGCAATTCATTGTATAGGCAAACTGGCAGGCACCGTGGAGTAACGCCGTCTCGCCACAGGAGTCTCGGCCCACCTTTCTTAACAATTTCCAGAGGAAAGCTGTCTCAGAGGCTTGCTTCTCTTAATTTTTGTCTTCCTTTGTTTCTCCTATTCATCTACTCTTTTGTCATTTCTGAAAACATTAAAAGCACCAAGTACATTCTGCATGTAGGCAGACATGAAACAAAGCGACGCACTGCTAATTGTAGGACACAAAAGGTACATAGCAGCTTTTCTGCTTGCCAAGACAGAACTAATTTTAGTCTGTACAGCTACAATTTTATCAGTGTAGATACCCAATTTATTGCAAGTAAAGCACTGGGCTTCTTCCTTATTTCCTTGTATTATCTGTGTAGCAAGAAGCATGCAAGTGTGTTACTCTGGAAAAAATTATCATCTGTGAGGGAACTCTTCTCAAAATTTTGGGATGACCGTATAAAAATAATTACTCCCAAAATACCTTGTCACACTGCTGAGTGTCATTTGTATTTATCATTTTTTGTATATGTCCTCTGGAATTAGATACTTACAACCTCGTCTGAAAAAGTAAAAACCTGTTGCTGGGAGTCCTGGAGGTGTGAGGGACCCATTTGTGTACATCCACAAAAATCTCAGTGATTCTGTGTCTGATGACATGGAGAGTTTTCTGACGAAATTCAGTTAATCTTGAGGAAGTACACTGAGGAAATGGCAAGGCAGAGGAGGTTTGGGGCTATATTGTGTTTTTCTGACCCTGAGCCCTGGAAACATGCTGGGCTTGCTCATAGGATGACTATGATGCATCCATCCAAAGCCACTATATAAAAGTAAATGCTCTGTCATCTGAGGTATTTCTGGTGTGAATGGGAGGTGGTATCAGTAGAAGATGCTGGTAAAATCTAATTTGAAATATCTAGTGACCAAACTACAAGAAGAGCTTTAAGCAAATGAGGTACAGGAGCACAGTGCTGCTCCTGTGATTTATCAGGTTACTCACAATTTAATGTGGGAGATGAAGCTAAAGAGCTGGGATTGGTAAACCCAACAACAGTGATGGACAGGGAGCAGAATGGCAAGCATGATGAGAAGATGATGTAGATAAATGAGCTAAAGGACAGCAACATTGTAAAAACACACGGCTCGAACCTGGCAGCAGGTGCTCAGCAAATACAACAGTAAAGCAGGTATCATCATCTGATATCACCTCCACCCATATTCACCCTCTTATACCACATCAGTGCAGCACCTGATGCCCTTTCTAACCCCCTTTCCTGTCTGCAAGCAATGCTCCACACCCCAAACCTAGCAAACAGCTCAAGCTGAAATGGAGTGATGCTCTTAGTGCTCTAGTTAGTGCTGTCAAGCAGTCTGAAATGGAAGCTGGCAGTTGTCCTTCCAAATGGCTATTGCTACATGTAGCCCAGAAGTGGTAAGCTAAAAAATCTTTTTGTATTTGAACTCCTTCCAATTTCATTCAGCAGGATACTGGCAGACCACTTTCTGTGTTAATTATTTCTGTCCTGATTGCCTGGCCACACAGAGCACTGGATCGACAGTATCGCACTTCACCATTTGTTAATGCTTCCAGCTGAACGCAGAAAGAAACTGAAATAAAGAAATTTCACCTAGAGATGAATCTCCAAAAGACAGCAGAGGGGAGAGAAGGTGCCACCGGAGTGAGAAGAGACATGTATCTCGCTGATCTGAACCAATCCTTCCATGGTTTCAGAAATCCTTAAGAAAAGAAGAATGACACATTATATTACTCATTGGAAAACGCTTAATGGGTCTGATCCTGAAATGAATTACGCTGGCTTAAATCTGGAGTGTCTCCAACAAAGTCAGAGATTAATCAAGAAGAACTTTTAATGCCTGATTAGGAAAGACTGCCTCTGCATTGCTGGCAGGTACAAATGAGAGGACCCAGGCATAAAATTACCTCATTGCTCCCACAAATCAGTGAGCTAAATGGCTACATCTTGACATGCGTACCAGCAGTAAATTATAGTCAAGCTCAAAAATCTGGGAACAATTCAATGTGGGTGCAAAACTGAAGCTAAAAGCCAGAGGGTATATGAAGCCCGCTAATGCAAATATTACCTGTTAATGCTCTGCACAGCAACATGCCTTTGGGAGAGCACAAGTGAACACAAGAGACAGTGTTTGTCCAAAAAATCTGCCCTGTAAAACCATTTAGAATTTGCACCAGGACTTTCCCATCCTTGGAAGAGAGTCTCCCTTTGTACAGCATTCACATACCCAGGGCTGGTTGTACCTGCAGAGCACAGTGAATCTGGCAATCCACGTGAGCCACAGCATTGGCATATTTGTATGAACTGTACTGCCCGCTGTTGAGATTGATGTCACCTGAGATCTGTGTATTTCTCAGGACTGCTACTCCAAAATTCAATGAAATTGTCTAGGCTCTGTGGCATACGTCCTGCAAAATAGCAAGCACTTAGGAAAGAAAACTGAACACCCTATGCACACACAAATCCATGTAGTAAGGAAATTGCCTCAATAATGGATGCTAATTAGCAGAACTCAGAATATTAAAAAAAAAAAAAAAAAAAAAAAAAAAGATTAGATCCTTTCTAGACAGACAAAATTAGTGAGATTCTCAATAAATTTTAAAAGCACACATGAAAGACTCTAGTTATAATGACCCACCCTTCCGCTGAAGCATAAGATCCTTGTTTTTGACAATGCGTGGAACAAAACAGTGCTGAAGAATGCATTGAAGAACTAGTTAAAGCAAACACATAGCCCTCACTTTCATTGCTTTGGAGTTTAAATGAGCCATTTTTGAAAAGCACAACTCAGAGGCTTTAAAGATACCTGTTCACATGCAGTAAATCATAAATACATTGTCAGATGACAAGAGTCCTTTTTGGAAGTCCTAGTTAAAGTTCACTGCCGGGCTGTTGCACCAAGAGTGCTGACTTTCCCCACACAACTACTGAACAGCTGCTGCTATAGTGAAAGCATTCCAGAATTTAATTGGGAAAGATTAAAAAAAAATGCATGGCAAAGCACGAAGAGAACCCCAGCATTGGGCTTCCTCACCCTCAACACCTATGCTGCCCAGTCAACACCGCTGCAGGAGGCCTGGGTCACAGAATCAGAAACTTACCTTGTTGGGCCCCTTCTTCTACCATGATAATTCAGTCAAGACAGTCCACAGGAGTATTACTACCAAGGGGAGTAATTACTCCTGACTTGACCTCAGTTGCCAGTAAGGAGTCAGGAACTCCTGGCTGACCCACACAGCCCCTTCCTGTGGCGTAAGCTCCCACCTCCTGCATCCATGCTTCTCCAGGCCCCTGTGGTCCCCACACGGTAGCTGAACACGGGCTTGTGTTTAGCAAATAACAAAAAGAAAAGTGAGGCAGGCTGGGCAGCAGCAGTGCTTCCTGCATATCCAGCTATGGGTGTCACAGGCACACGGACACATCACACCGCTTTCCAGCTTGCAACACCTCCCCATGGCACACACTGTGTTGGTGTGCGAGATGGAGATAAGCTCGTTAATGATTGTGTGACGCCTGCTTGCTGTGGTGTAGGAATTTTGTGGATACTGAGGTTAGAATTTCATCTCTTTTTCCTTCATGGATTTAACTAAATCTCACCCAGGATTTTGAAGCATACCAGGATTAGAGAACAAACTCTTTAAACATGAGCTTACTTCTTACATTTCTTACAAAGAAGCATAAGAATTCTTACAAATCCCTCCAGCTGGGATCAGCAATAACAGAAATAGTTTTAAGGTCTCCATCTTCATAGCGGCAGGCTGTGTAACAGCATACAGACTGGGCCTAGGCAGCTGCGGCTTTGACTGGCTTTAGCTGAGTTCTGGGTGCTCATTGTGGTGAAAGCCAGCACTTAACTCACCTGAACCTTCAATCCTTAAGTACGAACTATTTGAGGACAAATACTATCAGCTAACAGGACTGCGAGCCCCCTTCCCCAGGAAATCATTTTTTGTCTCAGTGTTTAGGAGTTTGCATGGAGCACAGTCCAGTGGCAACCACCTGATAAACAAGGAACATGAATGAAAAGTGTCTCCTTGTGGAAGACTGTGGACACAAAAGCATCCTTGAAAAATGCATACAGGATTATACAATGCCTGTTCAACTTAAGACAGTAAATGCCTCATTCTCCATCTGAAATGAAACCAGTATGAAACCTCACTCGAGGTGAGGAAAGCTGTTGCAGCTTGTTGGAAGATGCAGGTTACATAGATGGTCTGGGTGCACCTGGTGACACCTAGCCTTTTGTCCCCTCCACCCGGGCGTGGTAGCCCTGTCCTGACAAATTTCCTTGCAAACACTGGCTAGTTTTCACAGGACGTTAATTCCTGTGTCTTAGCATGCCCAACAGTCCCAGCTGCACCCAGAGAATTGCCTGGATACCCAAGGGAAGGAGTGCCCAACCAGGTCGGGTGTCTTCCCTCAAAAGTGATGCCTTTTCCACCTTGCATCTACCCACAGCCCACATATCTTTAAATGAAGGAGTCAACAGGCTGGGTATAGACCCCGTGGTGCTGGCACTGAGGTTTTCCCTCCTGCCAGCTCCTTGTGGAGGAGAGGGGAAGGCTTGGGAAGTCTCACCTCATGGCAGATGGCAAGTCCAGACCCTCAGCAAAAAAACTTTTCTGTCCGCTGTCCTGCACCCTCATTCTGCCTCCTCTGGGGCTTGGGGAGAAAATGCTGTGGTCTGACAGCTCCGCGCGGGAGGTCTGCGCTTCAGGCCGGGAGAACAGGAGCAGGTAGTGCAGTACGCGCTGAGCCACTGAAGTCTGGTTCAAACATACTTCAAAGCTCATGGAAGCCGACAGGGGTCTTACGCACTGCTACTGATATTCACATCAATCCAGAGCACTTTGTCCAAGTCCACACAGTGGGATCTCTGCAGAGTTATAAATAGACCCCAACTCTCAGGACTCCCACTCCCATGCTCTCAGTCCTTCTTATTGCTCACTGGCTACACCACTACACTCTTGGATTTTGCGTCTTGTTTTTCTGCTGGCTACAACTTGTTTCTCACCTAAGGAAAAAGCAAAGATCAGTAGTTTTGCTGGGACACTAGCTCACCTTTTCATCATGTTCATCTCATTACAAAGAGCTAATTGGGCAGTAGACTGTCTGACAGGCAGCTGAAGGAGAAAATCTCATCAAAACAGGGTGTCGCATCTCTGACATCTCATGGAAATGTGCTCATAGATCTTCAGCAGCTTACATTGCTAAGTATTGATATCTTTTCCCAGCATTCAGCATTTTTTTGTTACTACAGGAGCACTTTCTGTCAGCTTCATGCTGTCTGTAGACCAGCTCCACACACAGCCAGATCAGGTGTCTCTGTTGAGTGGTCCAGGGTACACCCCGAGGCTGGATGCATCTAGTCTTGTAACAATGTTCCTGGTGTTTTCACTGAGACCAGGACAAAGTGCTCTGCCTTCATTATACCTAAAGCCAAGCGTAAAGATTAAAAACAAAGAAAAAGTATAATGCAGCCAGTTTTATCCAAATTGTTGTAGGCTTTTATGGAATCATAAAGATCAGTAAAATGGTCTTTGTGTAAAATACCTCAACTCCAAACATAATAAAAACTAAAATCAATGAACATTCTTTAAAACGAGTGAATACACCCACACAGTTCAAATTTCATTGTGTTTAGACATGCACTAGATGTTCTGATGCATCAACTTTGATTTTGCCTTCCCTTCCTCCCAGATATTCTTTTTATCAGGTTGCCTGTAAGAAATGCATTGAACCCAGTGGGGGGGGTAAGGGAGGTAGTGTTTGGTTTTAAGCATTCATTAAACATCTGTAGGAGTTAATACAAAGGAAGAGTCTTTGAATAAATCTAAAAATTAGGAAATTGTACTTCTGATCTTGACTTCATCCTCATGCATCAATGAACACATTTTAATTTTGTTCATCTTTATTGTGTTTAAACCAAACACTGAAAACAACAACCCTCATCCAACTGTTATATATCTTTTTTAATGACAGGGTAGCTTTTGTTCTAAACGCACATGTAAAAAGACTTTCACTTTAATATTCCAATTCTTAGCTCTTCAACTTAAAATAGTGCTTTACACGCGATCTCTACTGATAATGACATACATTTACATTAGAATTCCAACTTGATTCTCTACCTTTCATAATCTACATATATCTTTTGTTTTGTTTCAGATTCTTTTTCTTACAGGTTATGTAGATTTGTCTGCAGATTTTTTCCCCCAAAGAATATCCAAAAATACACGTCTGCATAGCATAAAGTTGGAAGAACTGTTTGTCGCAGTATGCTTGACAAAACAAGCCCTTTTTCTGTGTGCAGATTATTCATGAGAATGTTTCCAAGTTTTACAAATGCATTCTTTATTAGAAATTATTCTGTGAATTTCATAATTTAAGGCCAAAAGGGACTATTAGTTCGTCTATACTCTGACCTCTTGTACCACATAGGCCACTACGTTTCACCCATGCACTAAACTCAAAGACTTCATTAGACTAAAGTATTTCTGCCTTCAGATTAAATTGTGCTCCACCGGTCAAAAATAAAAAAGACAAAGCTGCCAGCAATACTGAAGCCCCCTGCAATAGCAAAGAATTATTGAGATGAAATATGCCCAGATCATCCCAGTAGGTGAGGCTTAAATTTAATGAGCAGTAGGACCTAGACATCTGAAGATCATACTTTGCACCAGAGCACTCATCTGCTCTGGCCCCAGGGCAATTAAGGCTGGCTTTGGGTCCATAGCCATAAATGTCTAGTGCCACTTGACACTTCACTTGAGGTATCCTGGTGTGTCTGACTGCACAGTGGCAGCACGGATCTGTGCTCTTGGGAGGAGGGTGAAGACAAGACACACAAGACAGTGACAAGTGGCAGTAGACTCTCCATTTTGCAGCTCATCGTGTCCCAAGGATGGGATTCAACCCCACAGTGAAGATTCAACTGCAAAGGTGCCCGACCAAAGCCTTGAAGCCTGAAGTTTCATTATGCACACACTCCTAACGCAAGAAGTGGAAACATGAAGGTAACACTGATGGCAATGCTGGCACCCCCACCAAAACTTGTGCCAGGACACACCAACACTCTCCACCCAGGCTGACCACCCGTGGGCTCCCCCAGGCTGCCCTAGCAGATGGCTTTCTGTCAGCCATACAGTGCACAGTTTAGCCGGTACATTGCGGGCTGCAGGGCTCGCTGAGGAGGTCTCTTTCCCTCACTGCTTCCAGTGAGGAGTGATAATCTCAAATACTGACGATCTCCTAATTATGTATCCCTGTCCTCTACCTCAGGCACAACACAATTGGCTTTGGCGGTTTGGTTCCCACATCTTGTAGGCTTTGATATTTTCTTTCCCTTTCTTTCACTGTCCTACTGCCATGGGTTTGCAGACTAGGCCTGTGAGAACACAAGAGCATGCCCATCTCTACTTAAGAAACACTGTTTTTTCATGGCAAACAGTCAAATTTCACAGTCTGTGAAATCCATGAGATGTGAAAATAGTGTAGTCTTGCACTGCTATCCTCTCAGAAGTGCTAAGCAGAGAGCAGCTCTCCATAGCCCCCACGGCTATGCATTTCCATAAAAGACAAGAATCGAGGCCTCACCAAGTATTAGCGTTCTTTAAATCGTAGGTAAAACTAATCTGTATTCCAATTTAAAGAAAGTCTCTGAAAGGACAAAACATGCATGTTGATGGCAGAAAAAAAAATAAAAAAATCATATGTCTGCTCATTGGGAAAAAAATCCAAGAATATTTAATGTGTGAAAATAGGACTCCAGTTATGCTGTTAAGAATAATGAAATCTAGGGTGCTAAGTACTCTATGTGTCGCTGTACAAGTTGAGCTGCCTGAGGCAGTTTTAATTTCTACAGCCAATTTTTCTTAAATTTTCTTTAATTTACGCACTGAAGTATCCATCACCCACGGAGGATGGGGCTGGACAGGGCAAACCACAGGGCACTGTCTGCCCCAGCAGAGCTGGTCAAGGCAGGGATGGAGCTATGGGGCTGGGGCTGCCCCTGGGCAGCCACACATGCCTCCCCACAGGAACAGCCCCTCTGCCCATGGATGGGGCTGATATGCATCCAGACACTGCGAATCAGGACAAATCTAATTTCTTTGTGGTCTTGGGTGGGAATGCCTTGGGCAGAGAGGAGGGCAGGGAGCGCAGAGCAAAACGGCCTTGCCCAGGCTGCAGGACCAGTGGCTCACCCCTTCCTCCTGCTGCTTTACCTCCTCTGGGCAGGC
Organism: Netta rufina; assembly: GCF_964035555.1. Lineage (NCBI taxonomy): Eukaryota > Metazoa > Chordata > Aves > Anseriformes > Anatidae > Netta > Netta rufina. The sequence continues at coordinate 29,509,950 of NC_140131.1, read as the reverse complement.
TCAAAATGCTGCAGCCATTGCACCGAAGACCTAGGAAGGAAATACCTAGAATGTTCTCAAACTGTGAATCTAGGAACTTTTTTTTTTTTTTTTGCCATTTTTGAGTCCCTTTGGTTTAGCCTACACGTGCCACCTAACAACATGCAAATTGCCTGCCTCAGGACCTGTATCCATTTCTCACCAGAGCACACGTCATGCACCTTTCTCTGGGCAAACAAGATATACTTTGATATTAACATTTTCAATAGTCTCAAAATGTAAGTAGCTTGCCATGCAATATCATGCTATTACCTTGTCGGAGCATTTCACTCCTCTTTTTTTTTTTTTTTTTTTTTTATTCCTTGTAGCTACTTTCCTTGTCAAGAACAAGCTGAAATTAACTTGTCAAAATTATTAAATTTGAGAGGCAAACATAATCCAAAATTGGATAGACACAAACAAGTGACAGCAGCAGGAGCGTGCACTTTGGGGGACTACACAAGGCACATTTGCATTTTACTCGTGAAATATGTATTTACCTCTGCAAATCACCATGGAGCTTGCTGTAGTTTTACTTCATGGGAGTCACTGAGTTTTAAGCACACGCCGTCTGTTTGCCACTTTGTGTATCTGCCCAAACACCAGCAACCTCCTCTGCATCTGGGAATTCTTCTGGAAGCTTTCTCTTCTGGCATCCACCAGAAAGAGCAGAGATGGTGCTTGTGAGATGGTGGAGACCATTTTTTTCTCTCACACACAGTCCATTGTTAATGAAATGTCCCATAAATATTTGGTTTGCCCTTAGACTGCCAGGAAAACATTATTTCAGATTTGCATAATCTTCACTGCTTGTAATCTACCACGCAGAGCTGCCACTGGCTGTGCTTGCTGCAGTACACAGCTTAAAGGGAAATAGCTGCAGGAGAACCAGCAGGCCAGCAGTGTGTGCCATGGGGGAACCTACAGGAACGCCCAAAGGAACAAGGACGTGAGGTAGCATCTTCGTGGGGTGCACTGTGTTAGGATCAGAGGCCTCCTGGCCAGTGGAAGCAAAGGGATAAGTAAGTGTCCTTGGCTTTGTGAGGAGGCAGGTGTGCTGCCTGTGGGGCAGGTGCCATGGGCATGCTGCCTCAGGGGTGATATGCAGACGTGCCGCAGGTGTCCCCATGGTGCATGACACCAGCAGCAATGCTGAGCAGCAGGCTAACACACACCCGTGCCATCCCTGCATGTGAGCAGGTCTTTCATTCACAGCAAACAGCGATAAATGGGCACAGCGCAGTCAGATTAATGCAGGCCTTGCTCATGAGCAGCCACTCCTGAAAGCACCTGATACCATTTTACACAGCTCTCAGTATTTAACAATTACAAGTCAACAAACTATTGGCACAGCAACTGGGAAGTCCTCTCTGGCTTCCTCCCTCCTGTGTTCAGGTTTCTTCATGAATACCGCAGGAGGATTGCAGCAGCAGCCCCGGCTGGGCAGGGCAGCACAACCTCTGCGTGGTACAGGGAGAAGTGGCTGCTCTCATCTGCCTCCCAGAGGGCGAGGTGGGCATGTCCATATCCTTATCTCCAAGCCTCAGGCTTTGCCCAAAAACTCTTCTTGGATTTGCCTATACTCTGTGTTGAGTTGTTGAATTTAGGCACAAACCAGTATGCAAGGACAGGTTCACCGCTTTCAGGTTCAACTTTCATGCATTCTTAATTTTTTTTTTTCAGCGTTGTATCCAAATCGCTGCAAAGATGCACCTACTCCACACCCTCCATTTTCTAAAGTTGAAAACCTGACTGAAGCAGACTATGAATGTTTTTCTCTGCTTCATTGTGGGGTTCTCTCTTCTTTCCTACTCCCATCAGCAACCAGAAAATGTCTTCAGAACTTTGATAGAAAGATAAGGCACGTGAGATAGTATGTTATTCTGAATGGAGTTTCTGGAGCAGCTGAAGTTTTGAGCTCATCTACTGCTCTCTCTCTAGTTTGATTCAGAATCACATTTGTCCAAAATTTCAACCGTGATGAACTTTCCCAAAACAGAAGCAGCAAGCTGCTTCCCACCATCGCATACTTGGCCTGTATCCCGTCTATCCATATGCAGCAGATGTAAATATATTTTACTGGCACAAGCAGCTTTCTGCACATGGCATATTTCTAAGTCTTCTTTAGCATCCATGTGAAGAAATAAATTAATTTTATTGATGCACTCTGTTGCCCCAATAATGCTTCATAATGACCTATGAATGCAGGTCTTTCTTAATATGCATTGATCAATAACTCAGATAATTATGTCTCTTGTCATTTTGCTGAATTGTTAACAGTTCTCACCAAAGCTATAATCATTCCTTACAGACAACATAAGTCTTCCAGGAGCTGCATTTCGCTGGCTTCCACGTATTGTAGACCTGCACATACATAGATTTAGTGCAGACATCGGTTGCATCAGTTAATTTTGCGCATTGCCTTTTCCAGCTGTGCCCAATTATTGCAGGTAAAGCTTGAAAATTCTCTCAACATGTTAAGGACATTCAGAGATGTCTTGGAGAGCAGAATGGAGCAAATTCAGACAATATATTTTTTTTTCTACTGTATAGTAATAAACTGGTTAGGGAGATGGTGCTTTAATCAGGGAGAAGACAACTATAAAGTCAGAATGAAGTATTCTGGATGGAGACAACTTGTCTGGTGGCAATGGAAAATCCTGCATGTCAGCACATTCATTCTTGGCTTTGTCCCTGCTCACTGGATGTGACTCAAAGGAAACGCTGGGCTTCAGTTTCTTCATCAGCAAAATGGGGATAATATTTCCACTTATGCAAGTCACTTTAAGTGGAAAGCACTGCATTCATGCAAGATAGCATTATCGTGCCAGTACACCGCAGAGTTTTTCACTTTCTGCCTGGAACATTTCATACAAATCCCTCCACATATGGAGCAGAACAAGGATTGCAGACTGCAGAAAATGTGATTTTTAGGGAGCTGACAGCGCCACTTACATTTCTGCATTTTCGCATTTCAAGTACAGCTAGGCTTGGCAATGAAATTCGCCATCATCTGGTGGCTGTTCTGAACTGGGCTGACCGCTGGGTGTTTCCTGGCTGGGGTCGGGCAGCCCCACAGCCCTGGCTGCAGGGCAGGGCCGGCACGTGCCAGGCACCTTGTGCCTTGCCAGCAGGGCTCGGGGGATTAGTGCTTTGGTACCCTGCAGCCAGCCGGTGCCACAGCACCCTGCAGCCTCTCAACGCCGCTCCATCACAACTGGAGGCAAGAGCAGCTCTAACACCTTGTTGCTTCGCCACAACAACATGGTGAGAACGTGGCTGTGGCCCCGTTGCAGACAGCCCCGCAGGCCCCACCGCAGCCGTCACAGCCTGGCCTGCCCATCACTGCCTGTGCCGAGCCCAGCCCTGCCTTGCATCCTGCTGTGCCCGCCTGGCCCCGCGTGCAGTGCCCGACTCTAGTCAGAGGGCTGGTGGGCATGAGGCTCTGCTCTCCCTCCTCCCCAAGCCAGAATGGGGCTGCAGATACGCACCATACGTTGCATGGCTATCAAAGAAAGATGAATGATATTTTAATTACTGTATTTATCTCAGAGAACACAATGATTAGTTTTTTTGATGAAAATAAATGTAATAAAGGCTAACGGACTTTTGGTAGCAGAGCCATTAAATGCTCCATCTAAATATGGTCTAGATATCTGGGGTGCAATTAGGCTACCGCGCTGAGTGCTTCTCAGTGTAAGTGTGCGGATGCACTCTAACCTGAATCTAATTCTGTGCAAAGGCCAAAGCAGAGGAGCACTATTTGTGTTGTAATGATTTAGTAGAAACGGGCAACATTACATTTCTAATCCCTTTTGGTCAATGAGCACGTTAGGACTTTCAGTGCATGCTACTCAAGACCTAATTGCTTTTAGCAAGTCCTGCACAGAAGATGCATCATCACGACAAATGCAGGGCTCGTCTGTGGAGAAGTCAGATGCAGAGCAAAGCGGTGGCTATCAGGAGGATGTGACACATGATACAGGAGCTTTTGTAGCTAACTGCAGAAGTCACACGCGGCTATTAGGCCGCCACTTGTAAAAACAGAGCTGAACAAATAATTCAAAATGAATAATTTATTTGATTAATTTTGTCTCTCTCTGCTCAGGGAATATATATAAGTCAATCACACCATCTTGGATTTATTTGTTATTCAAATATATTCAGCAACTTTCTTTTCACTATATTTTTTTACTCTATGGATTAATCAGAATATTTAAAATTAAAAATACACTGTTTTCCTGTGATTGGCCAGACGTGCCACATGACACTAGTTTTGTTCTTCGAGCAGCTGAGCATGCCAGCACTTCTGGAGTAATCCTTATGCATGCAAAATTGAAAATTCAGTTTTGACAAATATTTGCATGTGCATCTTTGGAATTCACTTTCTGCCAAGAAAACTGTCAGCAAAACTCAGCACCTCTTAAATTTGTAAAATGTGAGAACTAAAACATGCATTTTAACATTTGCATTTTTTTTTTTTTTAACTTTTATCTGGAAGTTTTAGAAGAATATAGTTGCCCTTAAAGGATGCAGCGTTGCCAATTAGGATTGCGTTATGGTTTTGAATCACTGGTCTTACTATTGCTTGGTTCTGTCAGCAGCCTGTTGTCCTAAAAGCAGATAGTTTTCTAAATGGGCAAATGCTACATGCATTGCATGGAAGCTTTCAAAAGTCAAGTGGTTTTGCCCTGATGGATATGTGCATCATTCCTGCATTAAATATTCCCTCAATTATTGAACAGTTCTTGTTCCATTGTTAGGAAAAAATGGATTTGAGAACAACTCAGTGAATGCATACACAATGATGTTAGCATCTAACGTGGCTAAAGGGAAAAAGCCAATTCACCAGAGAAAATTTTCCTCTCGACTTTTTGATTTACTACGAGCAGCTGCTGGAGGAGCACTCGTTACCTGATGCGTGGTTTCATCCAGAGCCCCTTGTCAGGGATCATCCGCTGTTCGTGTTCCCAGGAACCTCCTGCGCTGTCTCTGTCCTTGTTCCCCATGGCTGTGAATATACACATGCCCAGCTAGGTTCTCGAGATAGCAATTGCCCACCATGCGTAATACATACGGGGCTGGCATGTGTATGCACTTGCCTGACTGAGAACCAGTACATCTGACTGCAGGATTTCTGTCTTAATATATCCTTAAAGCAGCCTCCTAGTGTTCACAGGTAAGTACATGCATTAAAAAAATGTAGGGTCTGTCTGATCTCCAGTACCTCTGTCCTGCTGCTGACTCAGGGTGGGAATGAAGCAGAATACGTCCCTACCCACATGTGGCAGAACTACTGAGTTGGAAGCTCTTCCCCTACCAGTTATAGGGCCTGTGGGAGCCCACAGCAGAGCTCAGCCCAACCACCACTACCCTGGCTGCACACAGACATGGCACGAGGACCTGCATGCACCAGGACTCTGTGAAGTAGCAACTGCCAAAAAAAAAGCCCAGGCAGAGGGAGGGATAACTGTGAAAGACCATAAGCACAACTACACACCCATGGTGTATGGTAGGCTATTAACCCATTGAGCAAACAGTTAACCCATTGAGCAAACAGGTGCTTCAGTTGCCAAGCAGGATGACTTAAATGGCTTAATTTACACATCACAGCAAGCTTTTCCTAGCACAAATTAATAAATTTGCATAGGTTCTTAAAATAATCAGGTAGAAGCTACAAATACTTCCAGCAGAGCTGCGCAGGCAGGAGAGGTATGGGCCACCTCCCAGGGAGCCTGACTTCACGAGGGTACCAAACCAGTGGCACCTAACAGAGGTTAACAACATTTCACGGAAGCATCCTGGCACTCAGGGGCTCCTCTAAGCCCCAGCAAAACCCAGATGCCACCGTGTTATCCCTGCAACTTGCCCTCATTTCTGTACCCCCATGTGTACAGCTGCAGCATGGACTGACCTCTGGTACTAGAGGAAGGGCCTTGCACCCCCGTGGACATCCTGCGGCTTCACTGGGTTGAGAAGGCCTGAGGCAATTCAGCAGCCTGGCCCCAGCACCTTCACTGGTGCTGCATGCCCACACAGTGTGCTCAGGTCTGGCCACGGGCACTCCACTTGGTCCAGTTGGCAGCAGCCAGCTCTGAAGGTATCAACATCAAACAAGATTGAGAAGGAATACTTGTGTGCTTGCAGCTGTGCAATGACTAGGGGCATGGAAGTTAATTTTTTAAACAGATCCTTCTCTGCTAAATTAAAAAACAAGGTTTTTAAGCAGAGAGGATGGAAAAAAACATGGGTGTTTGTGCAAAATCCTAAAGAAGCATCAGGCAGGGCCCTGCTGGTTTTCCTGCAGAAGCAGGGTTGGATGCCTGCCCAGGGTACAAGGGGCCAGTGCCACCCCGGCTTGCTCTCTCCTGCTTTTCCCAGTGCATGTCACAGCACTAGGTCATCACCAGGTGCTTCAGGAGGAACATGAGCATCCCCTCACCTAAGCATAGCGCAAGGTTGCCTCTGAACCCCAGGGACACCTTTTCTTCCCTGACTGAGCTACGGTTAACAGACCACCGCTGGCATCTAGAAATGATGAAAGAATTAGTGGATAGGGAAAAGAGGCCCCTATGTTAATCATTTGCTAGCAAGGTGCAATCCTGCTGTCCCTCCTTTCTTTACATTTCTCATACTTAATTTGTTTTTCATTTGATTTTTATTTTTAATATTTATTACTTGTGGTTGAACGTTGGGTTATAGCGTGTCAAACTTGACAAAACTTCAAGCAAAGGGAATGATAAAAAGTATCTTGAAAATCATATTTGCCCCTTAATAATTTAATTCTGTAGAAAGGGAAATCAAAGCATCACAAATTGATTGCTGTGAAACAAATTACAATTATTTCCACACATCCAAATAAATCTACTAATTTTAGGCATCTGACTTCAGGCATTAGATGGAATATGCAAATGCACATGTTGAAATGATGGCCGTGTCTCTAGAGCTGCTCACTGATTTCTCTGTTCTTACTAGATGCTCAGTAGTTTCAGACTGCTATTGAGACACACAGTAAATTAGCTGCTCTTAAGCATAGCCTGTTAAAAATATTAAAAAGCATGGCTGTAAAATACAGCTGACGGTTTTAGGCATCCACTGGCTCCTCTTTTCCAGAACGCAGACTCCAGTGTCCACTACTGCTCTTCCCAAACCTGCCTCCAATTAGGTCGTTCTGTTCCAGCAGCCATTAGCTGGAGCCCTCTGCTTTGCCTTTTAGAAAGAGAACAGCATGTGATGAAATGTCCCTGTTGAACACAAGTTTTCCACACGTATTCTACGAAGTGTACTTGTTCAGCTGTCACACTGCTTCACATAAGAGAAGTCATCTGATATTGTTACTGACATACTAGTCTAGTGTGGCATTTAATATTAGGCTTTATATAACTCACAGGGATAGCAGAGCAAACTCAGGTAATCAAAATAAATGAAGACAGGCTGAATAATGCATTTGTTAAATCTAAATAACATACAGTGGACACCTTTAAAGTGTTTTCCAGGAAAATGTGACTCAGGTACATTATTGATTGAGAAGATAAAGACAGGTGTTTTCAATTCCTGTATTATGGAAGCAGAGAGGACTTTGATAATGTAACAATCATCTTTTGTTATTTCGCTGCAGTCCAATACAGCTAGAATCAATTTTTCATTGTACTCATTTACGGGAAAAGGGGATAATGGCAAGGACAACACAGCTTTAATAGAAAGAATAAGTCATGATTTAATTCAGATGTTGTACTACAGCTACAAGTTGGAAGATATATTTGTATATAAGGAAACAGTACAAAGGAGTCTGCATGCTTTCGAATAGAAGTCATGGCTCTGCATTTCTATTTATTGGTAGTTAGGTGGAATGATGCAGCATTATCCTGACAGCAATAGGAAGCAAGAACCTTTTAAAGTGGAAAAAGATAGCTGTAGGATTATGAGCAATCTTTATAGACAAATAAAATAAAAAGCAATAGTAAAAGGGCACGTTTAGGTCTTCATTAATATTTGTATTTAAGTAAAAATGACAAGCAGAAAAATCTAAAGAAAGGCAAAGTTCACAATCAATGTAATGTTTTTCTGCACAATTGAGATCTTTCACAAATATCTCAGGCATTTTTGAAAAATTTTGTTCTCATGGAAAGTACTCAGGATGATGATAAAATAATGATTTTTTTTTTCTGGCAACATAGATTGCTTCATGACTTCTTGAATGAAACACAAATCTAAGAGTGATAGTGTTTGGGGCTGGATTAGTCTCCTGGGGTTGCATCCAGTGTATGAAATTTCATAGCTTTTCCAAGGAGTTCAATAGTGCTGTTCTCTGTGGCAAGATGCTGCTGAATGACCCCTGAAAAAACACCCTACAGACTGAGCTTCGGAAATATTATTGCTGAAAGCTGCCAGGAGTTAATTTAGCCCAGGTACAGCCCAGAAATATTCTGCATGGCACATTTCTGAGCAGTACTCACTAGGCCAGCCTAAATATGACTTTCATCACCGACTTTGGAGCAAATCAGGATTCAAACTCAGATTTTAGACCTGGTTTCTATGTCTGTAATAGACCTGCAACTAAATCTCAGCCTCGCTTTTTAAAAAGCATTTTCTATGGGAAAGTGGACAAAAGGGGTAAAATCCTTCCCTAATCCTAAATTCTCTGTATATCTGAGTCCACATTCCCCTCTGAGGAGCAAAGAGGAAATGAAAAGAATAAAATAAGAAAAATCAGTGAGGTTTTAAACCTTTCCACTGCGGCAGCAGTCACCTCCCCCTAGCCCTTCCCAGCCCCTTTGTAAGCTGGTGAGAGGAACCAGGCTCATCTGCATCTCAGCTAGGGCAGCTCAGGGAGGCATTTCCAGCCCCAGGAGGACACCTGGGATGTACACCAGAAACCCTGCATCGGCTCTGTATGGCTCCTGCCATGCTGGGAGACATCTGGCCAGTCCCCGTGCCCCTGCTGAAGGAGTCTCTGTCTGATTGTGCGGAGCTCAGGGCTCTGGTCACTGGAAACCCTAGTGTTGCTGTAGGACCCAGGAAATGGCCAACAAAAATGCTCAACTACATGCAGAAGGTGCAACATGAGTTTGGGAGAGGCATGGATATGCTGCCAGGGGGAGCTGTTCCAGCTCAGGGGGCACTGTGCTGCAAGCATCCAGGATCCCAAATATAACAAGGCAGGCTTTAAGTTACAGTTTTGCCTTAAAACTTCTAATATTTATAAGCAATCTCAAAGCATAGTTTATATTTTCTTTATGCTGCTATTTCTCAGCCAGCAGGCTTCCCATTCCGCTCCTCAGCTGCGGGGTAGGTGCTGTGCAAAGCCCTGGCCTCTGGGGCCCACCTGCACCCAGACAGTCCAAAGGTGCCAGAAATCTCCTAGAATGGCAAGGTCCTCAAAAGCTTTGAGCCCGGTACTGGTGACTGCAGACCTGCTATATGCCTGCTGTAGAGGGAGGTTAGGTAAGTGGTGGCTGGTGTCTCTGCCTTGTGTTCACAGCCACTGAGCCTGCTGCCATGGAAAGAGGAGCTATCTGATTAGGTTTCCCCTGGGCTGAGAAGGACCGTGTCAGTGGTGCTTTATGAGAGGACAAAAACAGCTCGTCCCTGAACCCACAGGATCCCAAGGCCAGGATCTCTGGCCCTGTACCTACCAGTGGTGCTAGACGAAGAACAAGGGTGGCATATCCACCACCTTTTCCTCACTATCTCAGTGCATGGGTGGCTGTCTCCCCGCTGCACAGCTGTGGGGACAGACAACTAGCCTCTCTTCATATGACCTTTTCAGGGTCCTGAGACATTTGAAGGAACGAGCTCTTTCTCACTGCCTGTCCAGCAGCTACAATATCACCTGACAATGATGTATGACCTCTTACATATGTGATATGTGCCTTTTAATAGAATGGAAAACCCTCTCTTCATCTTCATTAGATGGGAAATTCACCACTAGCATTCACCACTTCCCTATCCTTGAAGGTAGATCTGCCTTCATAGGTAAAGTTCATCTCCTCTTCGCTCCCTTTCCATCTGTCTTTCCTCCCCACCACCTTTATTTTTCTATTACATCTCATGTATTTTTCTCCTAGTTAAAGGTTTCCTGATACCAATGCCTACTGTTTAGTTTAGAATTACATGGTCCAGGCAGGAATTCCCCGCAGAAAAAGATCTTTGTTAGTGGGGAGGTGGTGGCATTCAGGTTGCACTGATAAGTCACAATTCAGAGATTTCTCTTAACCCCTGCTTTAAAGGAAGTATCTAACCAGTTCTGATCTAGCAAGCATGTGAGCAGGGTGAAAGCCACACCCTTTCAAACACTGCTCAGAGCTTCCAAAACACCCTGTACAACTTCATTCCTGTACAACTAAGGAGAGTTGATGTTGATAGGAAACTTAACATTGCAATAAGAAGATAAAGTAAAATAATTAACAAACCTTTCATAACTTGGTTCTGTGCCACTGCAAATGCAGTCTCTGATCTGAAGCATGTCAACAGGCACACTTTTAAGCTAGAAAGAATCAAAGATTGACTTCCTTACATGTAAAGGTGTTTCAATTTCCTGGCAAGAAAATAAAACTGATACAAAGCACACAAAGGACCCCAATATCAGTGAGAATGTCACTGGTAGTGCAATGCATTATAGAAGATCATTGCAACAAATCAAGTTCCTAAGCGTGACTTTCCCTTTCATGCAGAGAATGGACTAATTCGTTCCCCAAACAATGGAAAATTTCGCGGAGGCTCTGGAACAGATTGCTCTGCTTGCTCCATTACTCACAGATCAGCTTGCCACATTCAGCAACAAAGGCAAGGGCTAAACTCTTATTTGTTGTCCTCAATTTATGAAAAAATAATCTAGTTCATAGGCAATGAGGTGCTTCAAGAACTTGCTGAAGTGAAAGCATCTCTCCATCAGCACAGATTAAGCTTCAATATGACTCGCATGATCTGTGCACTACTATTTTATGCTATGTTGATTCATCTAAGGAATAATTGTGAAGACTATTAGATTTCCTTTGTTGCTAGAAAGAGAAAAAGAAACAAAAAAAACTGAGCCTATCTGACCTATCTGACTGCACCTTGGCTGAAGTTGCAGATCTCAGCAGGACACGGCCATCACAATTTTGGATAGGCCTGTTGTATGACATGATATCAGTAGTCTAATGACATGGTCCTGGGTCATGGCATTTCCTTGCATCCATGGAATACTCATTTTTCATAAATTTTTGACTGCCACCACTTGGCGCTAGTGGACCATCATCTGGACATGCAAAAGGAAATAGAACTTATCATACATAATTCAGTATGGCATCCAGCACCAGTGCTTTCCAGCTGTGAGATTTAGGAAACTCTCAAAAGGTCAGTGAGTGGCTTGGAGCTGCCTAAAGCTGCAAGTGAAATACCTCCAAATCCTGGCACACGTAGATCCCACAGGGCTCGGTGTTCAACCAGTTCCCACCACAGAACCTCCCAGCCAGGCAGCGTGCACATGACAGCCGTTGTTCTGCCAGGAGAGCCCACAACAGCCACCCATGCCAAAGGGATTTCTTTTCATGATACCATTCACAGGGTGAGCTTTCAGGCTCCCAACACGCTGCTCCCTCTGAATTGTTTCAATGGCACTAGCAAGACTGCAAAAGATCAGCCACGAGACATTGCCAATTGTCCTTTCCACAAATCGGTTTAGTGAAACTTGGTGCCTAGGAAAGGCAAAACACGTAAGGAGATCATTCTGCAACCTGCTTAGGAAATAGGCATAGAAAAACTGGATGCCCACTTTGATCATAAAATAAATCTTCCAGAGACAAGTTCTGAGGATCTTAATCGTATTGAGTAGAGCACTCCTAGGAAAAATCCCATGGTAATCCATGTTTTTATTCAGAACGTTTTCATTGTTAATACATCAGATTTTGCTTTTATCTGATTTATGCTCAGTGATTATAATAAATAGTGTTTGCATACAAAAGAACAAGAAAGAAGTGCTACAGTTACCAGAGGATGGATGGAGGATATCTGGCTAGATGTTTGCATTGGTAAATAGTATTCAATGTAATTGTTTTTAAAAGCATTCAGGTGCATCTTGTTTTGCTTCCATATGACTAAAAAGGAAGAAACTGATTTGCAGCTTGGGATTTGAAATAGCTGATAAAAAGCCAGAAAATCATTTCTTATAAAGTACTTGTTCAGCAGCTGCAGCATCATGCTGCAACCTGTTGGGCAAATGCCAGGCTACCCGTTTAATGTCTGAAGATTGATAGCCATTAGGAATCTGATGAGTGACAGACTGAGAAGGTACACACAGTGCCTGGACCTCAGACAGGCCTAGGGATAAGATCCTTAAAAAAAAAAAAAAAAAGTGTATCTTTGATTTAATTTAAGACTGATCAGCAGTCTTTGTTGTTCATTTGTTATTTCTGGACCTGAAGGCAGTCTGGTGAATGGCCACTGATAGCTTTCTTGAAACAAAACCTGTTCTTTGTCTCCAATGAATTCTTGACAAAGTCCTGTTTGAGATATCCAGAGAACCTGGAACATCCAGGTCGCGTGATAATTCCATGTAATCCAAGCAGCTAACTCCTTTCCTTTCTCCTGCACATCCTAGCCACAACTCCCTGCTCAACAACATGCAGGATGTGTTCGGCACCAGGACTAAAACACACTCACTTTCTGTGCCCTGCTTTCAGGGTCCAGAAGCCTTCCTTCTCACCAGCAGCTCCCCCTCAGATCCACACGTGACAGCCTTGCAGGCTCCTGCAGCACCAGCCCAGTCTGCTGCCATCCCTCTGGACAGACAGACCTGTTCCACGTCCCTCTCCCTGCCTCTTGCATTGGCAGCATCCCTACTATACATCCTGCACGGGACAAAACAGCAAAACAGATGCTACCTCTTCCTCATGGATGGGATGAAGAGGATACTCAAAGTGCAGTCAGTCACTTTGTCTAAGTGCCTTTTTTGGGAGACTGGTCTCCCAAGGGTGTAGTGGAAAGGCTCCTTCTTTACCTGGTCCGAATTGCTTTGCAGAAGAACTCACATCTCATGTCTGACTCTACAGGGAGCCCAAGGAAACTAAGCTATTTTAGGCTTGAGTGCAGTCCTTGCATGAATGAGCTCAACCGCAGGCTTCCTGCTCAGTAGGGGTATGTGGCAAAATGAATATGACCATGCACAGGAAGGCAAGTCCACAGCTGTGGTAGATGCACTGTCTCAGGTCATAGCACAAGGGTGTCAAGTCATCAGCAAGGAGCAGCCAAAACCCTTACATGCATCCCATACACACCCCATTGCCTGCACTACTGGGCTGCTCCTTGCTCAGCTGCAGAAAGCTTACAGGCACTAAGCCAACCCAGGTGCTGTTGCACTTTGGATTTATTGTACAGACACAAGCCTGATGCTGTTTCACAGGAACCCTGTGCCTGCCCTGAAGAAAGATGTGAGTGGGAAACTTCACAGCATTTTGCATCTGGAGCTTCACCTCAGTGTTACTAATACAAAAAGTATGTATTGCAAGGAAGTAAAACAGATGGCTTTGAGGTTTTACACACACAGAGCAGCTTGGGTGAAAATCTGATTTAAAATGACTACCTAAAGTCTTGGTACCTCTGGATTTTTCTTCTGGAGAGCTCCTACACTATTTCATTAGAAAAAGCAGCCCAGGAGAAGCTGCTCAACCTTGCTGGCATTAACTCATGCTTTGCTCCCCTAATCTTTTTGTCTTCAGTTTTGTCAAATAACAGAGATGCAGAGAGAGATGGAGAATTCTAGCCTAAAAGCCAGTTTCCTCTGTTACAGCAAGTGATATCCCTAAGGTCAAGGATTGTCTGAATCAATAATGTACCAATCTCAGTAGCCCCATTTAAATGGTGAGTCAGTTCACATAATCCAGCCACATGTCAACTGAAAAATAATGGTTTTGCAAACACTTTGCAGCCATCCATTTTTTAGAACTTAGTAGTAGTAAATTATTGGATATCAGTCCATTGTTGCAACTATATATCTTTATGCAATAGCAATTTTTCTTATACTTTTCTCATGCTCAGTTGCTTATTGAGTATTTTTATATACCCTATATTTATTTTCAACTACAATATAAAAATTTTCACTGGAATTTTTCTATCTACAGCAATTTTAAGTGGCTTAGTCCAACCAGAGTTTACAAGTGCATTTCTCAGGCAGTAACAGCTGCTACAAAGCATTTGGCTGCCCCACTATTTCAGAGCACACAATGACTTACCCTGGTCAAATAATAGCTTAGGAACTACCTTTGCCTCCGGAGCCAACTGCGTTTAACCAGGCTGTCCTTGTACATTGGTTAAAAGAAACAAAAGTTCATATACTGACATTTTCTACTAGAGAAAAAAAAATCTTACTCCATACTGCATCCCCTCGGTACCAAGGGCAACTGAGGCAGCTGGCTGCTGGGACACACAAGGAGCAGGAGCCCTGGCAGCATCCCATGGTGAGACCAGGGGCAAGGGGTCCCAGGCAGTGTCCCCTACCTAATGGGGCACATCCTGCCCCTGGCAGCAGGAGGGGACAAACCCCACCAGAGACCAGCCAGTGCCAGCCCCGTGCTGTGCTGCAGCAGGACAGCCCCACATGGGGCACTAATATGGTCTCAGCTCCCACAGCAGCTCTAGGACATATCACACCTTGTCCCGCAGCACAGATACCACTGCAGGAAGATTTAAAACCTCTCAGGGGAGGAGCAAATCAGTAGTGCCTGGGGAGGAAAACCCTCATTAAGAGATTTGGCAGGTGAACCTTTTTGTACAGAAGTGGATGAACTCCACCTGGTGCACTAGAATGCTACAAATAAAAAAGTAAGCTAAATTAAAGGCACCAAAAATGTCTAAAGCAGTACAAAAAAATCCTCTGGTTTAAGGATATAGAGATTATGCAAAGCTACTTTTTAAACTTCTTGTTTTAAGTTTTCATTGGGATTGCATGGGAGATACTGCCAATATTTCACCCATATTTGTGGCTCATGCAAACACAGTCAGTGAACAGAAAACAATGCAGTAACAGCCTTTTTCTGGTACATAGTAACTATGCGTAGTACGCATTTAAGGATTTGCTCTAAGGTTACTCTGGAAAACACAGGTGAATACGTAACAGCACTGATGCTCTGTGCGCAGACACGACACTGCAGTACAGAAAACCCCGCATGCGTGATGGTGCAACTCAGACCCTGAAGTCGTCTCTAACCAACGCGTGGCATTGAGCAGACAATGTGCTGTCCCTGCATCACTCACCAAGCAGCTTGTGGTCAGAGCAGCCTGGGGGGCAAAGCAGCTCAGCGTGGCCTTGGGGCATGAGCATTCACCTCTCTGAGGAGCAAAAGGCTGATCAGGGACAAACCACCTTGTACATGAGGCTTCTTATGAGAGCAAGTTTTCTGTGGGTACCGGGTACATGACAGCACGCTTCCTACTTTGAGTTAAAGGAAAATCAGATCCCGTCTTATAGCTGAAGTATTTTGGCCATCAACCACAAGGGGCTTTAAACCGGGAAAAAACATAAGGCAGTACCAGCTGTTAAAATATTACCAGAAGAAAGAACAACATTGCAATACATGTTATAAAGCACATGACATCTGAAGTGCTGTTTTCTTTTTACATGGATTGTCTCATCAGTTTCACGCGAAATAGCAAGTTAAACTAATACTGCAGTTTTTTGCTTTTTTTTTTTCCCCTAAATTACTGATTTTACAGGAACACGAAACATCATGGGAAAGTCAATGCACAAGTTCTGCCTCCCTGTCGAAACTTGCCAGCAATATATTACAGAATCACAGAATCACAGAATTTTCTAGGTTGGAAGAGACCTCAAGGTCATCGAGTCCAACCTCCAACCTAACGCTAACAGCCATCCATTAAACCATATCCCTAAGCTCTACATCTAAACGTCTTTTAAGACTTCCAGGGATGGTGACTCCACCACTTCCCTGGGCAGCCTGTTCCAGTGCCTCACAACCCTTTCAGTGAAGAAGTTCTTCCTAACATCTAACCTAAAACTCCCCTGGCTCAACTTAAGCCCATTCCCCCTCGTCCTGTCACCAGGCACGTGGGAGAACAGGCCAACCCCCACCTCGCTACAGCCTCCCTTGAGGTACCTATAAAGAGCGATAAGGTCGCCCCTGAGCCTCCTCTTCTCCAGGCTGAACAAGCCCAGCTCCCTCAGCCGCTCCTCGTAGGACTTGTTCTCCAGGCCCCTCACCAGCTTCGTCGCCCTTCTCTGCACCTGCTCAAGCACCTCGATGTCCTTCTTGTAGCGAGGGGCCCAAAACTGAACACAGTACTCGAGGTGCGGCCTCACCAGAGCCGAGTACAGGGGGACGATCACCTCCCTAGCCCTGCTGGTCACGCTGTTCCTGATACAAGCCAGGATGCCGTTGGCCTTCTTGGCTACCTGAGCACACTGCTGGCTCATATTCAGCCGACATATTGTGACAATGTCTCACACAGATGGATACCAAAACCGACATTGAATACAATGCAGGGCTTGACTAATGCTAGGTGAACTTGACACAAACATCAGACCAGGAGGATTTTCAAAGTTGTGCAGGCTATGCAAAATTTGCTAGGAATGTTTAGTTTTTAACATGGATATCAATAAGCATGTGTTGCACTTGTGCCACAGCTGGGTTCCTGCTGTCCTGATTTCCTGCTTATCTCCAGCTTCTTTAAATCCCAGACATTATGAGCTACTAGGTAAAACTATATTCTTACTTCTCAATTAGCTGCTGTGGGAATGGCTATTCCAAGTTAAATTTAATCTTGATTAAAAGTCCTCCTCCTCTTTTTTATTTTATTTTTTTTTTCCTTTGGTTTGAGGTTACCAGTCTTGAAAGAAGGACACAGGCAATAGAAATGAAGGACAGCAAAGCCCCAGGCTGGGAGGTGCAGCCCCCACTCCTCCTGCCCAAGCACTGGTCCTTAGCTCCACTGGTGTCAATACCAACCTTGCTGGCGATGGTGGAGGAGTTGTGGTTGGACTTTGACAGTTTTCCATAGCTCCCCTAGAGGGTCCTATAGCTTCATAATGGTCAGAAGTGCTTGATGTTGCATTGAATTTCTGGAGACATGAAAGACCTTTGGCTTTCAAATATGTCTACTTGAAAACAAAACAAAACAAAACCCTACTTCTCTCCCTTCCCCCAGTAATGTGCATCAAAATTGAAGGGGACAACTGAGGATATAGGGCTTGCTGGCTCTGATTGTAGGCTGGGGAGGCTCATTGCAGAGTATGAGGCCATGAAGCTTGTTGTATGGATTGACACCTTGCAATCCCACTCTGCTTTTCCAAAGACTTCTTTCCTATAAAACAAACTTGTAAATATATTCAGAGTAAAGAACCATACCAATTTCATATTGTAATTTATACTTGCATTTATGTGAGTGTATGTATATTTATGCCTTTGTTAGTATTTTATCTTGCCATCACTTAAAGATTGTGAAGATGAAATAGTCATTATTTTTTCCACGAGTATTTCTGTATGGAGTAGTGTGGTGAGATGTAGGACTTGAGGCAGAGAAAGAACATTCTGCACTGATCACCGAATGCATACAAATGCATTTGAAAACAGGATGAGTTTCATGGTTTTGGAAACAGATCTCTGAAGATGATTCCTGTTAGAAACCGTTAGATGAAAATGCCCCATTGCTGCTTTGTTTTCTGTCTGCTGCTTTAAATTAACACTTTGAAAAAAAAAATATGTATTGTAGCTCTATCTTATTAATGTTTGAGTAACAGAACACACACAGTTTTTGAGCTGGCCTATGTACAGAATTTCAAGAACAAAAGAAATCACTTGAGGATAAAGTCATATGTGCTGAATTCCAGCACTTCAGAAGGATGAGTGGTGGTAGGAACACTTTCTTATTTAAAACAACAAATGACAAATCCTGATCTTCTCTAACACCCTGGTAACTAAACTAGGGACTAACATCATCAATAGGAACCTGAACAGAAAGAATAAGTGCCTAGCCCAAGGTCACAAAAGCAGGGTGAGGAATTCAGCCTCGTGACTTGAGACTGTAAGCCAGCTATTTACTTAAGAGTGATATTTTCTTCCTCCCTCTCAGCTAAAAACATCCATGTACAATGTAAAATGTTAGCATCCCTAGTGGCTGGGCCACTTTTCTGTCCTTTAGGGCATGGGAAGCTTTTAGCTTCTTTCTCCTGATTTCTAAGGCACATTGAAACATTACAGGCTCACAATTAAATTTTAAAATAAAAATATGAAGTTGCCTCAGTCTTTTTTTTTTTATTATTAAACAAAAACAAAAACAAACTAGATTCCATCCTCTACAGGACTGCCCTGCCAAGAATGGAAATGTCATTGAAAACACCACCACCTATTCTAAACTCCACATGGTATAGATTATTTAATGAAGTCTTGCTGCTTTATCAATAATAAGAACCGTTGTGGAGAACAGTATAGTAAGAACTTACAATTCTCTTCCTTACAGGCTGCATGATATCATGATGTCCCACAGCTTCTCAGAAGCTACCCACATCACTTTATCTCTGCATCACTCTGAGAAAAAGACAACAGTTTGATGTTTGCTACTTGGGTATCTTGAGTTGTCTACTTCTTCAGCAAGACAAAACTGAAGACAAGCACATTTCACATGAGCTTCATGCTCTACAAGGAATGAAAGGTCAAAGGGTAGCAGGCAAAAGCTATTTGCCATTCAGTTCTAATTTCCCTCATAAATTATTAAGCCATCCCTTATGCATTTCCATCTTTGATAGTCTTGTGGTATGAAGTGTAAGTCAATGGATAAGCTAATTGCAATAAGCAGAAGTGGTATTTAATGCACTGGACACTTTCAATAGCAAAGTAGTTCTAATTAGTGTTTCTAACTGATGTGACAGCAGTTTACAGAGCGCCAAAATAGTTCCTCATTTGTCAAGTGGGTCTGAAGCTTATGGCAGCTTTCTGATCATCTCCCTTGCCGCAGGACCTGAAAGCACCTTCAAAAAGCTTTCTCTCATTGATCTTTAGTCAGATGCTGACTGAAAGGCACACAGCTTTGCCAGAAAGAAGATAGATAGATGCTGCACCAGCATGAAAATGTCACTTGCTTAATGAAAAAGGGTATCTGCCCATAACCTCTCTGCATGCGTGTATGTGCACACACATGCACATACGCAAGCCCAAACCCAAAGAAACTACGAAAAGGCATTTTCATTAAGCAGCTGACTGCGTGTGAAGTACTGTCTGTAAAAGCCTGTCACACCAGGTCACAACATGCATGTACACAATCGTGTATCTATGCACAAATGATCACACAGACCATGGCTGAAATGCAGACATTTAAAAAGGTGCATTAAGCTCTTCCCTCTAGACTTTTGATGGAGTATTAGGCATGCAGTGCATCAGATGAACTACACCATTAGTTTCAAAATGTCAGAATTTACTTTCCTTGTCTATGATTTTTCTTCTAATATATCGATAGTTCAGCTATCCTGCTGTTCTCTAAGGGCTGAGGGAGTAAATGATGGTGTGTCAAATAAAGAGCAAGTATTTGCCGTATCTAGTGTCAAGAAAGTTCAGAACAGTTTTCCCTTTGTTACACTTGTTTTATAGCCATCATTAAATAATTAAATATTGTGGTTAGTTATGGGATAAACTATGACATTTTCCTATGCATTGCAGACAACACTCAAAAAGGCCCTAAAAGCACTTATGAGACTGAAGGGGGACTTCTGAAAAGTGTTTGTAAATCCACTGCCAAGTAGGTCTGTCAAAAACCACTCTTGTACTGAAATATGTGCTCTAGATACCAGGAGCTGTGCTGATGCAGTACAACCACAATTTTTTGGTGGCACCATATGTGAACCATAAACTTACTCAGATACTAGAAATCCACCACTTTTCTACAATATATGTTCCAGAAATCTCCCAATTCCTGAAAATGAGAAGGGGACATGCAAAGAATTGGGGCTGATCATTTATCCGGTGCCTGTACTGGATGGAGGCCAGGTACCTTGGCTCATGTGGCTGATCTGGCAGCCAAATATCTGGTGCAAAGAAGCATCCTTGCTCAGCTTTCTTTCACTGGTAGCCTTCCTTGCTGTGTTTCTTGGGAACAGTGCTCCAAAGCCAGCAGACATTTCAGAAGTGCTGAGTGAAGTCTCCGTCAGCCCACTAAGGCAGGTTTAGGACTACTTTTGGCTCCTTGCCTTAGCATAAGTCAGACTTGAAGGATATCCTGGTCTGCTGTCCAGCCCATGCGCTTCCTTAAAACAAAAGCTGTTTTAAAAATGCATTATTTGTACCATATAAGGGGGCCAAAAAAGGTAAGAAAAAATAAACAGGAATGCAGAAATAATAACCACAGAAATCTTCCTTGATAAGGAAGAGAGCTTCCCCACTATACTTTATATCCAGAATGAATCCTGGAAATACTACTGCTCTTTCCACAGGCAAAAGAAGACTCAACATCTAGAAAGCATTTTCTCTCAGCACAGTAGCCACAAACTTTACCTCAGCATTTTTTTATTTTTTTTTCATATCCCACAGGTTTGATGTAGTCAGGAGATATTGAGCAGTGCCAACTCTCTCTCCCATATCTTAGCTACCTCACATCTAAAGAACAAAATACATGGTGAAGATGTCTAAGTTTCTCACTTTGGGGTATGGCTTTATTTTAAGAACTACTACAGGCCTGATGGTCCATTGCTACTCTGGCATTATGAACATCTTTGAAGCAAGCACAATATGGTAGGATAAGCCCCCCTCCATCTGAAGAGGTGACCACTTCCTTGCTCTGAAGCATCTACTTCTGTAAATATTCCTTAGTTTGTAAATATACAGTTTAACCAGCTGAAATAAGTCATTTCAAATCAAGCAAGGCAGATACAGTTAATTCTTTCTTGCAGGAGACCACAGCTCAAAAACATTGAAGGCAATGCCTCTTGGTACAGCCCAGGCAATTAGGAGTATGGAAGGGACTGGGTCAGAACACGAGTCAGAAATAAGAGAGAGTGTGCACTAATTGGAGAAGCTTTTTATTTTATTAGTGCTTCCATGTCAAATTAGTCAAATGGCTCAGGCACTTGCAGAGCAGCAGTGAAGTGTGCACGCTGCGTGCCTGCCCTAGCACAAAGCCACGTGCATCTTCACATCTCACTGCCATTGCTTTGCAAAGTGAACATCTTCAACAGTGAGGCACAAAGCTGGCCTGAGACAAGTAAGCATGGAAATATATTTTCACCTCTGTCGCAGCACAGGCACTTCTCTGAGGCAGAAGAGCTGGCGGGGCAGTCTGTGGTACCAGGCAAGGACCTGTGCTTGCCCTCTTTTGCTCTAATGTTGGGTGCTTGCATGCTGGCTTTCATGTGAGGCAGAGCCTTCCTCCCTTTGAAATTTTCATGCTGATTCTCTGAAAGTGTTCCAGAATGCTATGCAGCTTTGTTTAGATTAAAACAAATTGCCAGAAAACTTGCTTTTATAATGGAAGTGTGCTCTCTGCTGCTGCTTCTGATGTTTATGGCTTTAAAAAGCAAATAGGCAGCCAGTGATGCAGCAGGAGAGCCTGTTTCACAGAATCCCATCTTCTTGTTTGTTATTTCCCAAAGAGCATAGTAGCACAGGGCAGAAGAAGCCAAAGCACCACTGTTTTACCATGGTTTAGGATACCATTTTGGAAAAATCCATGTGTCACGGGGGACAAACATGCAAGCTGTGCTATATAACTTGCATTTTGTATGATTGAAAGTTATCCTCATGTTTAGTGTCTCAGGTCTTCATAACATTGTCATCTTCCCAGTCCTTTCATGTCTGTCTTGTTTTCCCTGTATTTTTGGAAGTTGTTTTTGCCATTTGGTCCACTTAGTGACTTTTTGTCTCTGATCCCATTTTAATGCTGTCCCAGCAAGCCTTCCTATTCTTTTATCAGCTGATGCCCTATACTTTCAAACTAATTCCTCACTAAACAATAGTTCTCCAGTTTCTTTTGTAGCCCTAGATCTGTTATGAATATTAATAGCTCCTGGCAAGCTCTGTATTTGTGGGAGAGTGCTGGTGTTTGATCTGTGGCTTTTGCTTGAATACACTACCACCTCTGCAACTGGGGCTTGGGTCCCTTTTATGTTTTTCTATCAGATTCCCTGCTTCATTTCCATCTTTCCCTTTTACTGCAAAGATGGAAGCTGTGGAAGACTTTTAAGCATTTTTCTTTATTAAGCAAGCCTTCTCATACTGGCACAGTCTATGGTGATTTCTGTCCTCATTGTGGGCTATTTCTGTACACTCCCTAAAGGCATCAAGCCATTCAGGTAGTAGCGTGTAATTTGTTTTGTACTGTGGAATTCCTGCCATGCCTATATGTATTTAGACCACAGGCAAACCAATAAAGTTGTCATAGAAACAAAGCATTTCATGAATAAATCAATTGATAACAAACTTGTAAACTTTGAAGAACCCACTGTGCTTTAACAACACATCTATTATATATACACACTAATCATGTTTGTAATGAACAATGTACCAACAATACACATGTCCATTTGTTTTGTCCTGTTGGGCATCTTATAAATATTCGTTAACACTTTCCTGTGCTGTGCATGTCTCAGTATGGAAGGATAGAATTGGATGCTTGCATGATAATGTAGCAGCAGGAATTCTTCTATTTCTTTTTTGATATGTGAGGTGGAGATTCAGTAAACTCTGAAAGCCTTCTTTACAAGCCAGTGAGGATTGAAAATATCAGTGCAGTAATTCTTTTTCTAGTCACAGAAAACTTAATAGTACTTCATCCATTGTTCATGTAATTAGAAAAAAAGCCCGGAGCCGATGGGAGCCTGATAAAAACATATAATATTGCTGAGGATTGATAACACAAGCAAAAGTTGAGGTTGAGAAAATCCTGTCTCCTTTTACTCCAGCTGAGTCTCACCAAAATACATGTACTCTGAGGTAGAAGCACTGCTAGATGGGGTCATAATGCAGTCTTCACATTGCACCAGTTGGCTTGTCATGCTTTCACTAGCACCTGAGTGCAAAACGCTACCTGACCTACTGAGCATTTGACTGGTGTGGGTGGAAGTGACCAAACAGGCTGGAGATTTTGGCGAGTCTTAGTCTGACCAACCCCTGGATTTCAAACAGATATTCACACAGGAAGGCACTATTTGCTCTGATAACATCTGAAATCTTAGCTATCAATGCAAAGCCAAAGGAGAGCCTTAAGTGCACCTATGAGAAACTTCACTACTAGCAAGATGAAAGGAAAGGACAACACGTTCCAGGATACAGCAGAACGGAAGAAATAATGCATTATTAAAGAAGAATGTTTAGCATTCAGATTCAGGCTGGATATCTTCCCACTGATAGACACACATAATTAAGACATGGTCCCACACAAGGACAGACTCATGGGGTGTGTCTACACAGGGCCACCACAGAACCCTCCTCAGCACCATTCCTCTTGTACCTGCAGAGGTGTCTGTTACAAACTGCTGTGTGCCCCCTCCATATGGTAACACCAGTGGAAACATAGGAACAATGGGGTAGTCTTAAGCATCTGTCCCATAAAATGTGTCAAAATAACCCTTTCACAACAGCTATACATCAGAGCATGTGAACCTCCCAGATACAAGGTGGGGTCTCATTCTACTGATCCCTGTAGCTAAGCAGCAGGTTATAGGCTGACATCCCTCTACAACCCGTTAATGTGGTTGCTCAAACTTGGTTACAAGCGCCATCAATTTTGTACATCACTTCAAGGATTTACCCTGAAACAGCAAGGAAAACCCAAGCAAATTGGATAAACGTATTATAACCACAAGTTCAAAGTAGTCTTTTCTTTGCAAGACACTGTTTTAGTGCTCTTTCTACCATCTAGGATATTCATTACTTGCTTAACAGCTAAGACATCTCCAAGTGCTTATTTTATTACATTCTGGGATATATACAATGAGACCAACAAGAATTAAAAGTAAACTAAATTGCTCAGTTGGCCTATTTCTCTGCAGAATTTTCCCCAGTCCCAACAGGAAGGCTGCAACAAGAATGAGCTCCCAGACTCCTGCTTCAGGTTGGATAACTTTAGTGTTGTCTAAACACAAAAGAGAAAAGATCTCAGTGCAGTCCAGGAACATGCTGTAGGGAACAAAGCTCGAAAGCAAAAGTCTGCTATTGAACTCACAATGCTTTCTTTTAACTACATATTTTACAGATATGTTGTTTCTGTAGAACAGTGCATTATCCAGTAATTAGGTTCATTTATGGAATCAAATCAAGGCTGTCTACATTTCTGCTGGGTAATGTTCTTCACAAACAATCCTCTCTCCTGGCTCTTCTGATTATTTTATGATTCCTCTTGCTTCTTGTCAGTACAGATTAAAGGTAACACATACTGCTGGGAACAAACATAATTTTCCAGCAGTAGCATTTTGTTTTCCTTAATAATTAACAAGCGCTGCTGACTAACCTTCCAGTATAAAATGTGCACCTTATCGAAAGGGAGCGGACACAGGTTACAACAGCTCACTTGGGATATCAAAATAAGAAGTGTGATTAAAGCATTAAAGATTTAGAGGTTGACATTAAGGGATGAAAGGTGGAATTACTGTAAATATAAAACTGTTCAGCATTAAATGGAATGTGTTGCACTTGAAACAGTCTTTCAAAGTGCTAACATTTCAGCATTAATTATTAATAGAAACTGACAGCTCATTTTTAATTTGAGCCTAATGACAAGGTTCTTTAAAAGATAAATACAACACATGGGCTCTGAGGGTTTGTGCATCTTTTGAAAGGCTCTTTAGGTTGTCTAGGCCTTCATCTGCAAACTCATTATTTTACAACATGCTTTCCTCAAAAGTTAAAGACGGACAAAAGCCAAAAAAAACAACCAGCAGCTCATGCCACTGGTCCAGCTGGACCTGTAGAAGGGCTCAGGGTACACCATCAGCCTCCGTTCCTCCCTTCCCCACCAGAAAAGAGATCTGGAAAGCCAGTATCTCGTCTTCTGAGAGCTTTTCTGATCAGACCACACGTGTTCACCCACCACTAATCACCTAACGTCTTGATGGCATATAGCCTTTTCCTACTTATTTTGAGTTGTCACCAAAACAATGGGTTTTATGACCCAGTTCTGATTCCACCTCAGCTGCATCACCCAGAGGTAAAGTCACTGCATCCAGGGACACCGTGACACACTCACCAGAACAGAGAGCAGGGCTCTGAAGTCAGCCTGGGTGGAAGCACCTGTGCTAGACACTGCTGTTGCTCCATTTCCTCCAGTGGTCAAAGTAAGCTTTGACATGTCAGTGATCAATAAAAAACAGTTGTTTCTCTTACTGAAATTTTTGAGACTTTCTCATGCAAAACAAATGTAACATTGCCATATAATAGTACAGAAGTATACTAGGTTATATCTATATAACAGTCATATTATATTTTTTTGTTAATATTTTTTGTAATACCCCAGATACTCCTTTGGGACATTAGAAATCTGCTTAGTGTGAAGTTCTAAGTAACCAGCCAGAATGAGGGCCACACTTAACTCGTTAGCTTTGGCAGGTGTAAAGGCTCATAAGTGACAGCATACTTTCCTTCCATGCACACAAACAAATTGCAGGAAGGAGACCAAGTAAAGATATATGGCCATTGCTTTCCTAAAGGGGAGGCAAGAGATAGGGAAGAAATTGGATGGGGCAAGGAATGGGGAAAAGAAAATGAAAAAAGAGCACCATGTTTTAGGATATCATTGAGAAAAATGTTTAGAAGAAAACAGAAAGAACGGGATGGTAGTTTTATCTGTTCTTTCTGACATTCAGAATTCCTCAAGGAGCTGGAAAGAAACAAGACAGTTTGCAAGCTGGGCTTTCACTGTGCTCAGCTCTGTCGCACAACACAACAGGAATTAGCTTGTGTCTGTGAAAAAGCAATATTTGGCAAAGAGGAGCACTGAGGCTATGAGGCTGTCAAATTAAAGGATATTCAGAGAAAAAGCACTTGCACACTAGTTTAATTCAGCCATCAGCATAAAGGAAAAGCAAATGCAAGAAGGAAGTCAGAAATCATTGCTTGAAAATACATCATGATTTCACTGGAAAGCTGGTGGATGCTGGCCTTTTGGGGTGTGGCTTGACTTTTTGGTTTACTCTCTGCTTTTGCCCTGCATCAAGGAAATTTGTGCTAGAAGTGACACTTGAGTATCAGAGCTACAAATTGTCTTTTGGGAAACCAAAGTAACATTAGCTAAGCTTCACTTCTGATGTTCTCCTGGATTTGGCGTTCACTCTTGGCACATGCAGGTCTTCTTCAATAGCATATAGGAAATCTGATGAATCAGATGCTTTCCCAGTCAGTGCCAAAATGACTATCATGAAGTACCTGTTTGTGGTAGTGTTTAGGCACAGTGTCTCTGGAATAACTTATAATATGATTTGGGAAGCTAATACTTCTTGGTTAAGTGTCCTACATAGACTGCTCCTGCGGATGATTTCATCCAGAAACTAAAGATCTGTGGTCTGGCAAGGGGAGAAGCTGAGATACAAAAATCTTTTCAGCTTATATATAAAATAAAATTGCTAAATTCACCTAAATGAACCATTTAAAGCAATTTGTTTTCCCAGGCATTTCTTAGGATTATTGGCCATTTAGGGATTGTTAGACAAGTATAAAGGCTGCCTAATGAAATACACAGCTATGGAAGATTCTTTTTTAAACAATTCATTCTGTAATAAAAGACAAGGAAAATTCTTGTAAAAATAATGTCACTATTTATAATTCTAAAGAATATTAAGAAACACAATCAAACAGCAGGCCATTCTATCTTCTGCTCATTTCTTTGAAAAAGTCACTGTCACAAATAGAAATGGTATCTGAAAAGACTCAGTGAGTGCAACTTTTTCTAGGAAAAGAAAAGATTGTCTTCATTTGAAGATTTGATTCCAGGGATGACGAGGCAGTTTGCAATTTCAGCATGAATCTCCTGATTTTTATAAAAGGCAGGAGTGACAGCTTCAAAGGGCCAGCTCCCAAGTATGAAACACTTGAAAGTTTGCTTCTTAACTCCTAAATATCTACTTTATTAAGCAGTTGCTTCAACTATTCCAACACACATGTTGCTCTCAACGTGAAGATTCATACAGGCAGTAGGCTGGACAGTTCCGGCATCCCATTTCAGCTTTGAGACCCTTCCAGTTCCCTTCATCATGTCTTACACAAACCAGACCTAAAATGAAGGTTTCCATAATCTCAATGCAGAGGGAGCTCCATACGTAATGGGAACATGTATGCTATGCCCTGTGTTTGGAGGCTACTCATACTTCAGCATGTGTCTATATTCACTTGCTACAAGACAGCATTTATCTGTATTTTGACCCTTAGCAGATGCACAGCAGGAAAAGGGCCCTAATATACTGCCTACACATACCTCTTGGAGGCTACACAGCCTACTCCAGAAGTACAGACATCCCATCTTTATGGCATTTATGCCCTTATTTAGGGCAGCAAGTGCTGGTTTTGTACGTTTTAATACATCAGAGCCCTGTGACATCCTCTGAGGACTTTTAAACTAGGAATGCATACTTTAAGTCGTCTGCCTTGCATGCAGATGAGAAAATATTCCACAGTTCTCTTCCCCTTGCTTTCCCTCTTCCTAACCTCACGACAACCTCAACTTCTATAGAAAAAAGGTTTTGAACAGAAAAGAAACAGGAAGCTTCAGTGACTCTCTGGAACCACAAGGAACCTCACCTGGCAGAGATTTGAGCTCCTTTCTAGTTTTCCAATGTGCAGGACAGAAGTAGACCAGAAAGTCTTGTGTACTTAGAAGGTAATGTCTCATACTAGGATTTTGAAGATGCAGGCTTATTCTAATATGTTTAATAATAGTGTATCTATTAACAAATATGAAATTAGTTCTGAAAATACAAAGCTCTATTGTGCAGGGATTTCTCATTGTTCAGTGTTCCTTCCACATCAGCAGTGGCTTTCCATGAGAGGTGAAATGGATTTATTAGCTGTCTCCATGCTTACATTACAGTCCTCACTTAAGGCCAAATCATCAGCCAGCACAGACCCAGGCCATATCCCCTTGATGCTACTGGAGCTTTTCTGGTGTGCTGCAGATGGAGATGTGGCTCCTACAGCTCTGGTGTAGGTGATAGCCATTTTTAGTACACGATGAGCTACAGAGACAACATTAATGCAGACGTGACTCCCTGCTCTTTGAAAGCAGATGGATCTGCTACAATCTGACTCCAAAAACTTATACACCTGAAGGGACCCAAGCGAAACAGCAGCAGGAACCTTTTCCATTATTTCATTTTGTCAAGATTAGAAGGTGTGTATTTTGAAGGGGAGCACAAGGGCTGCAGTAGTGGGAGTGAAAGAGGCTGTGCCAAGGAGGGGGAACAAACTCCTGTTTGAGACACTTGGCAATAGGCTATGCAAGTCACTAGTAAGTAGTGAGACACAGGGAGGGAGGAGGCGGTGAAATCGAGCACAAGACAACTGTGAGCCCTGGGGACAGGAAGGGAGAGGTACAGGAAAACAGACTGGGAGGAAAGCAAGAAGCTGAGCATCAGTCCCTGGTGTTGGAGGGCAAGGGGATGTCAAGGTGGAGATTTCTGGGAGACAGCTGAAGCCCTGAAGATTTTGGGGTGGAATAAAGAATGAACTGATTGACTTGGGAGCTGTCAAATGGGGGCAGCAGGTTAAATCACATAAGAGAAGCTGGTATGGAAAGAAATGGTCCTGAAAACCACAGGAATCAATAAAACAGTTTAAAAGGGAAGGTGCTGCTTATAGCAATACTGGCTAATAACATTGAATGGGACAATGAAAACCAACACAGCAAATGCAAATCATTGCATAAGTAGGAAGCTCTAGCATGCATCTTCCTCAAGGCTGAAGGGCCCAAACTCAGCTAGAACAAAGCAGCGGAGCTCACAAAAGACAAAGATCCTTTCCAGTCACTGAGTCAGCCCCAGTAACACCTCCCAACACAACCATGCTTCTTGTGCGCTGCCTCCCAGTGCTGTTAAAGGCATCATATGCACAAGGCTAACAAGGGTCTTCCCCAAACCTTAAATGTATGTAAATAGTATGTGACGGAGGTAGTAGAATGGGAAGAAAAACATTCATAGTGACCTTTATCCATTACTGATTGATAAAGCATTATGGATGCTCCCATAAAGAAATAAATGAGGAGGCTTATTGTATAATTGTTCAACACAATGATTTATTGTGCAATATAGCAAAGCTTATCATGTAACCTCACTGCAAAACTCCTTGATTTCCTGTGAACACAGCAGAGCTTATCACAATGTGACTATTCCGTGGGAAAGACTTGGCACCAGCCCGGGATAGGGTTTCACAGACCATTAATGACTGGCAGGTTCATTTCAAATGTTATAAAAGTTCACTGTACAAAATCATCATGCCTGTGTGATATTCAGATATTTTAACTTCATGGATGTGTAAACATTCCCTGCCACCAAGGAATTACCGAACAAGCACATATATTACAGACTGGATTGGTTTACTTTTCTCTTGTGTTTTGTATATTATTGTTACAGTCGGCCTTCACATTTTCACAGTCTATATATGAAAAATTAAAGCATTTCCATTTCCCTCCAAGTTGGACTGGATATGTACAGCCCTCAAACCCAATTACAAAATGTTAAATGCTTTCAGCTTAGGTAAAATACAGTCACAAAAACCTTAAATCTGCATTTCTGAAGGCTCAAATGTGTCTGTAAAATATAAAGTAGATACCTGGTAAAGGTCTCAGACCTGCATAAAATAAGATAAACATTTGGCTAACTGCTCATCCATTTTCCCTCTTCTCCACTGGGCTTAGCAGTGTTGCACATGATACATGGATAAATGTGATAAAACTCCATCTCTGCACAGCTCTTGTCCTTGAGGGGTCCTGCCAATAAGCTTGGAGTCATGTATGACTCCTGTAGGTGAGAAAGGAGATGCCATCAGGTTTGGGTGTCAGTGTCATGCCAGAACTGTACAGAAATAACAAGTGTTACTTTTTATAGGAAGTAAAAAAAATAAGACAGATGAAAAGGTCAGTTGATTTACATGAGTCAAATGTTAGAAATGGAAAACTGAAGAGGTCAAATAGCAGCTACAACCAGCTCCACCCAATCACTGGCTAGCCTTGTATGCAACACAAGGGAAAAATAAATGGTTGAAATAACCTGTGGGGGCAAACAGCTATTTTAAACACTCAGTTCTCATCCCCCTTGAAAAAATAGTAACAAAGGGCTTTAAACAAGATCAGAGTTTTTTCACCTCATTCAGCCATACTTGGAACTGTATTCTACAATGGAAGATTTCTTGTGTTAACCTTGCTAACATTTTACTCATTTACTCAAGGGAGGATCAGAAAATGCCAAACATCCAGTCTACTCCCAAAACCTCAGTGCACATCATTTTATAGCACAAACATTGGATCTTTTTATCTGTTGTTCGGACAGGTGGATGCCAAGATATGTTTTCCTTATTCTGGAAAGAAGACAGACCTGTCACAGGTCATCAGGTGCTCTCAGTGCACACAGCACTGAGGGGATGCTTGTCTGGGATCCCAGGCCCCAGGGCAGGCTGATTTTCCTGCTGCTCTGAGGGGCACAGAGCAGGCTTACAGGGAGTGAGGCACAATCCACTGAACTTACATGTAAGTCAAACACCCTCTCAAGATAGGTCTCAGCAAACCCCTCACTCCCAAACCCTGCTCAGTGTTGATACAAAAGATGACAAGCCCAGCTCTGGGTTTTATACCTGGTGCTTTCCTGTCGCAGTGGCTGTGGCCATCTGCATGCAAACAGGTCTGAACTTGGTAAATGGACATGGGCTGTCACAACTGCAGCTGAAAAAGACAGCTTGCCTGCATCTCCAGCAACTTCTGTGCTTTTGTGGAAGAGTTCAGTTTAAGGCAACCCCAAAAGTACCCCCCAGCTGATTAGGCAGTGTGATGAGAGGCATTGCAAAAGCATCCTACGGGCCTGGAGGCTCTCACACAACCCCTAGACCATGGCAACAAGCAGACTTGCTTTACAAACAGGTTAAATCTACTACTAAGGTGTTTCCAGATCAGTAAGTGGCAGTAGCACATACTGCGCTAGTCACAGTCAAGAGAGAAGTCTTAAAGGAATTTATTTCTGTAAAAAGAAGTTCCTATCATTTCTTTTGTGAGAAAGCATTAGAACAAGCCTTGCACTCTTACAAGCAAAGAGTAGTGAGCCAGCACGGGCACAGAGCTGCCCAGGCTTTTTAAGGGATTCACCTTTCTTATTTACTGGAAGACAGCAGGATTTCATATTCCTGTGATTATCTTCTACTGCTACATTAAGGCTCAGCACTGGATTCCACCAGCTACAACAGGGACCAAAGCACATGCTTCAGTTTAAGCACATTGACAAACTGTTCTTTGAAACCAGGGCCAAGGAATAGTGCAGCAATGTCTGTTGCAGGTACTTCCAGAGTCATTTGCCCTCCAGCTTCCTCATCTGCTAACATGATTCACTGCTATTTTGTCACTGGACTGTCTGACCTATTAAAAATGTATCTGGACACACAGCTGTACCCTATGATGTACAGTTAACTGTGGTCCATCAGATTGATTTAAGGGACAGGAATATCTTATCTGAGAAGGTAAGACTCACAAGGCAGGAAAGAAACAGCTGGCAAATCTTAAAGACAAAGGGGAGGCTCTCTTCAGACACTTTTCTTGTATAATTTATGCTGTAGACATTTTACTCTGTCTAATTGCCCCATTTCAATCTAGTGTCAGTTAATCAATGACTTCTGCATAACATAGAGGTGAACCCTGGATGCAGAACAAATGCATAAATTTGGTGTGCCTTTTTGCAGGCTCTACGTACAGAGCTCCATCTTTTGCATTTGCTTTCTGGAGTTGAAATTTCTTCTCTTTTGACTCATCCCCAGCAAACACCCACGCTCTCCCTCTTTTGAGTCACTGTTTTTGTATTTTTAAATCATGATTACACTTCTGTAAAATGTAGATTTCTGAAGTACCTCACCACTGCCTTTTACTATGATTGTTTTATTATCCTGCTATTTTTATTTGGAAAGTCTGTTTCTCAAGCCTACCCAGGTGGTAAGATCCCAGATGTATCATGAACTGAATGCTGACTTTTTGCCTTTCTTCCAAAGTCTTGTTTTTATGCCTTTCCTTTCCTTACTCAATATATTCAACAGTACTTTTAAAGTGAGAATATATTAACCCAAGTGCTTGGAAGAACCCACAGGTTTTTGAATTTGCTAGGCTAATCTATGTAGAGCAGCTGGAAACAAAAACATTTAAAGATTATGCCAATTAACCCCACATGTGAAGAGTCTGACTTGGCAGGTGCTCCAGGCTACAGCTTTGTGGGATAAGGCCCATATTCCTCCACTTTTGCACTAACACTGCATTTAAACAGACAGCATTCAAATTCACTTACAGATACCCTGAAGGAGGAAACCGCACTATCCTGGATGGGCAGACTCCTCACTCCCACAACTTTGCCCTATCAGAATCTGGTGAAAATGAGACTCTTTTGTACTTTTTGGGAATTCAGAACTTTAGAGGAACTGTCTTTAGAAAACCTGCCAGAGCAATAACTGCCTAAATACAGTCCTTGAAATCAATAGGCAGTTTTCCTCTGTCTTCTCCTGGAGGATAGATCAAGGCCAGTATTGGAACTGGACTAAAGGAGACACTATAGGAGAAAGAGATGACACATCTAACTTTCTTCCAAATAGTGGAGGAGCTCAGTATAAGGTGTGGGGGTTCATCTATTTCTTTAAATGGCCTACACATTTCAGTCATTCTGCTTCATGTCTGAAACAGTGCCATAGGTTTCTTGAGAGCTGATATTTACTGAGGAGAGGTATTTAAGCCTGATCCATTCTGCTGCAAATCACTGTTGTGGTTCTCCTGAACTCCTTAGGATTTAAATCAACTCATTACCTGACATGCTGTCCTGAAGAGAGCAAACAATGGAGATGAACCATCCAGCTCTCAAATAACCCAGTGTCCTGAATTTTGTTGTATTCTCCAAGTAGGAAGAATTTATCACAAATGCCTCATGACCAATTAGAAACCAAAGAATTATCTGGGCACTGGAGTAGTAGAGGGAGTGCCAGCTTGAGGGAAGACATCCCTCTGCAGAAGGTATTCTATCATCAAGCTCTGCTTTCCAAACATTAACATACTACTTCAGAGCTATAGTATCAAAATACCCATTCAAAACACTAGGCTTGCAGTCTCAGTGTACAGCAGTACAGTATCTACTGTGCTGAAAAAGCCTTCCACACTTCACTGTGCTCCAATTTGAGGGATGTAAGCACTTATCCCCACAGTGCTTGAGAAGCACAGGTGAGGCCCCCATGGTACAAGCCCACACAGGGAACAAGCAGTGCTCAGCCTCTGCTGTGCACCCAGCCTCATGGGAGCTTGCTTCCTAATGCTGGAGCAGGGGGCACTCAGTCCTACTAGTCACTAGGTGCGCTGCCCCTCACCAGCACACTGTCTCTTACCATTGCATGCACACTTGGCACAGAATCCAGGAAGCTATTTTGACTATTTTACTTTGACTAATCCACATCTTCTCCCAGCAGGATGGAGAGGCAGGAACCGAGGGCTAGACAGGGCCCATCCCAGAGTACCAGATGAGAATAGCAGTGCAGCTCTGGAAACAGGAGCCAGCTTCAGCCACAAGCCCAAGTTAGCAGAAAAGTTCATGTTGATGACAGAGGTATGAAGCCAAGCTGGGTGATCAATCCACAGCTCAATGTCAGGATGAAACAAAGTCCAGAGACCACCAGACAGGTCCATAGTGACAAGGCAGGCCTGCAGCCAAGCCAGGAGGTTCATGCATGAACCAAGGTCCAGTGGTACCCATGGATAAGCACAACTAGGACCAAGCTAGGGACTAAAAATTCCATAGCTTTATTGAAGAAAGGAAGCAATTGGCCAGGGCTGAGGTTAAATAGAACTCCTGGGCCCACAGGCGGGTGAGAGGCCCTGGATGAGGCTGGTCAGGACCATTAAGGCCTATCACTGCCTGAGGGCACCTGACACATCTCATGAAATAATAAATCTCTGTGCACATTTACAGCAAAATGGGGGTTAAAACTGTGTTATTCTATGTGTCTTGAAACAAACAAACAAACAAACAAACAACACCTTCAACAAGAAAAACCACAGGCACCTGAGCGAAATTGTTGAGAGAGGCCTCTTTTAAAAAAATACCAACTGTGACATGGAGCCTGAGACAGGATTTGGAGTTTTATTCAGTATTTCCCAGTGGAACTCAGAATTGTGCTTGGGGAACTGCAGTGCTGCATGATAAAAATGTATTCTTATTTACCATAAGAAAGTACATCTATTGTATTGCATCAAAGTGTTGCTGGTACATAAAATATTTGATATCAATTCTGCAATTGTAAATTACAGTTCCAATTTTTTCCATATGTTTTATCCAACACACATCGAACTGTAATGTTTATTGCTCCAAAATGGGCAGAATTTGCCATAAAAGGTCTGATCAAGATCCCACTAACTTAAAACTGCCTTTTTTCTTCTGAGTAAATAGAATTGGACTACCTGGGGAAATTTTTTCCACTGCCAAAAGAGAGAATCAGACTGATGATAGTTTGGCTCATCAGGAAGATGTAAAATGTATTTTATCTTCAGTTTTTGAGAAAACCCTGTGTCAGAAACATGTGTTGTAGGTGGAATAAATTCACCACTGTATAAAATTAGAAAGCATTCTGAGATCACATGTAAAACAAACATGGTCAACAATACGGTTGTTTTAAAAGCTATTGAATTTGTGGTAATATTCCTTTTTGAATACACTATCATTAGTATTTTATTGATCTAAAAGTTCCTGGTATTTCAAAAGCTCTGATTACAATTTTCTCAAAATATGAGAAAAAAATCTATTGTACCAATTCTAAGAGCAATCTGAAGTCTATAGTGTGCATCTCCTTTACAGGACAAAACAGCAGCAAAAGGAAATAAAAGCCAGTGTCAATCTTCGATGAAATTAACACAATTTAAAGCTGCTCCAGGCAAAACAATGAAATCTGTAATTTATCAGCACTGGATAACATCACCAGGGGAATTATTTAATGATTAACTACAGTGGGCTGGAGCCTGGGGTGAGGCATGGTGGCTTATGGCTGCACTAGAGTGTGCTCTGCCTCCAGAGATGACACAGCCATCCATTTCCATGGGAGAACAAACCCCAGCAAGCGCTGTCACTAAACCCTACTGTCCACCTTCATGAGCTGAGTGTGGAATGAGGGAAGCAAGGAGGTGAGCTTCCTGCCAGCTTTGCAAGTGTACAATGACTCCAGGCTTGCATCAAAAGCATCGATGTATTAGAACAGCTTTAAATGCAGAACCAATAAAACCGCTCACCATAGTGAGGGCAAAAGCTGCTCTGTCGTTGATGCAGATTTTATCATCGACTCTTGTAGAGTTGAGAATTTCACACCAAGTATTTTTTGCAATAAAGAATTGAAAAGGTGAAAGATCTGCATGCTACTATTTAATATTGTAGTGTAAGTGCTGGCAAATTACATTTCTGCGCTTCATGGAAGCAATCTGCTTCTGTGACTAAACAGATTTCTGTGGTAGAGCTTAATGACAGGGCTCAGGATGACTGAGGGAAGCCACAGGGAGATGTGCTGCATTTGCCAGCCTCCCACAGGACACAGAAAGATAGGTGGGGTTCAAAACTGGAGGCCAAGAACCTGTCTGTACCCTCCAAAATAAGGTACACTGGACTAATTTATTAAGCTGCAATTACAGTCAGGGAAAACTAATATAACCAAGAGAAGTCAGCAGCTTGAGAATGATCTGACATCTTCTCCCAGCTGAAGTCTGAGCTCCAGGCTTGGTCCTGGCACTCTCACCAGGCTTTGGCTGCACAGCCACCTACGCTTGCCCAACAGCATGGGCACCCCAAGGCTGCTGGACTGGTCTAGGCATCTTCCTCATCACCTAGCTTTAGGACTTGGATTTTGATTGTAGGTGTGTGGGTGTGTGCATAAATCTTTGCAGCAAGTGTATTTCCTCTCCTGGGAGCAGTGGTTTGTGAAGCTATGCCTCTGCATGACTTTCTACAGCAGATGAGCAAAGGAAACACCTAATTCCCTTCATTATGCTTCTTAGCCTGAAAACAGTGGAAGTGTTGAGCCAGAAATATCCTAGATCAACTTATGAATCACTGTAATCAAATAGCACATGGGTTGTTGATTTAAAAATACATTTTTTGCTATAGATATACCAAAAGTGCAGAAGATATACTGGCTTTTAGTTATTACACTCATTATGATCCATTGGGTTGTTAACTGCATTGCCTTGGTCATTTTGTGTCTGGGTTCTCTTGAAATTCCCTTGTCATTTTTATGCATCTCAGAGATGTCTTCAAATTGGCAGATGCCTTGTCATTGTAACTGCTGTGATGAACACCAAAAAAGTTCTTGTTGCTGCAATTAACAAAAGTAAGGCTGTGTCTCTGAAGTCTGTCTGCAATAATATCTACAACACAGATTGTACTATTCCTCCTCTAAATCTTGCTGCTGATTAACAGTTGTCATGTTTTTTTTTGTTGTTTTTTTTTTTTTTTTCCTGAAGAATATGTTGTTTTCTAGTTTGCTATTAGCTTCCACAAATGACTATGTGATTCAGCTTTATGTCTCCAAACCTACAGTAAATGAGAAGCATTTTGTAGAATTTTCTTTTGCTCTTGAATTTTTCAACATGCACATGGGATAAGAATGTAACAAGACTCCAATAGAATTTTATAATTGGATCAAAACACAGTTCACCCACATATGAGCTGGATTGGTTGTGATAGATGTCAGGAGAAACTCTAAGGCAATACTAAAATTCTTTTATTCCATAACTGCCAAATAAAATAGTACTAGAAGCCTGTGAGCAAAAGCCTTCTGGTTTGTCTTGGTTTAAATAGGAAAAGAGCAATCAGATAGTGGATGGGGCATCAGTGAAATCACATTAAGTGAAGCCAAATGATAGGACTGCTGTACCATCCTCCCTGCCTCCATTTCTATTTCAATTCTGAACACATTAATCATGGCTCGATCATTTCCACCCTGAAACCAAACCAGGTACGTATCAATGAAAGGCTGAGACCTCTTCCAACTGCATGTAATAACTGCATGCAGCTCCTACTGCTGCCATTAATGCTGTATCAAGCCACACAGACATAGGACTGGCCAGAGCATGTCTTTTTTTTTTTTTTTTTTTTTTTTTTTTTTTTTTTAACTGTAAATCAAGATTACTGACTTACATCCTTCCAAGGAAGATGCCGGGATGTTATTCCCACCACCTCCTCCAGGGTCTGCAGGGCTGTGCGGCCCCACTGGTCCATGCTGCAGAGCCACAATTTGCAGGGTCCCCCAAAATCCATGTGCCCTAAGCTGGGGAGCCAGGCCATGGGACCTATGGATCCTGCACTGGCAAGCCAACTACCAGTATCTGTCTGAGCTGCTTTCCTGGTCAGTCCAGGGCCTAGCTCCAGGGCATCAATCTCAGCTCCACAAGTATCTGTGCAGTAAGTCAGCGGCTACTGAAACATTCCCATTTCTCCACACGGAGTAGCTGCACTGGGTGCCCGTGGTCTGTGAGCAACCCCTTCCAGCAGCATCCTCGGAGGAGGCGGCCACAGCATGGTAGCACACATGGGAGAGGAGGATGAGCTCACGCCGTGCCGCCCGTGGAGCGCAGCGAGAGCCTCGTCTGTCTGTGTTAGCCTTTCCTCTGCAGAGATGTCGTCACTCTGACCCACAGCCCCAGAGGAAAGCAAACAACAGCGGGGAGGGCAGAGCAGTCGGCAGGTCCTACTGAAGCCCCGACGAAGCTAAGAGTTATCGTGTGTGGTGCCTAGATTTTATGTCAGCGATGCAACGTAATTAATTAGATTTAGGCTAGATGTGAATACATTAGACACACTGAAATGCTGCCTTCCTGCCTGTCCATCCTTGGAAGAGCAGGGCACTGTTTCTTTCTTTATGCACATTCCCTTAATAATATATTTGTCACAAAGATTCTTCCTACACCCATCTGGCATATAGATATTTTTCCAGATTTGTCATTTTTTATGTTCCAAAACCTATTTTACTTCAGATGCCTTCATAATGAAGCAGCAAAAGCCTGCCATAACTTGATATATGGAGCAGAAATCACATCTGTGCCAGGCTGTTTTCTAATCAGATAAAGCACTGAGTACCTGCAGTGCTTATTCTTCTGGCCTTTGACTAGACGTACCTGAGTGACTTCCAGTGCTAGTCTAGCCTTGCATTTACAATTAAACTACAAAATGCCACTCTTAGTTTTAGCTTTCAGCTAATTTCAGTGCTTTTAAAGAATAAAAAAAAAAAAAAAAAAAAAAAAAAAAAAAAAGAAAGAAAGATAGAAAGAAGAACCATTAGAACAGCCTAGTGTTCCCCTGCACAACACACACCACGGAAATGCATTCTGCAACACAGTCATCAGCCCAGTGACCTGTGCTTGATCTAGAGCATACTTTTCAGAAGGGCATCTGCCCTCAGTTCTCCTTGTACAGCACACAATGTAGCACGCTACTAGACAACTTCTGCTATGAGTATGCACTGGAAGTGGACAACAGGGCTGGAGACTTCAATGAGCTTGCTCTTACCAAGTCTGGGTCTTGAACAAAAGAAGAAAAAGAGTTTTGATGTCCTGCTTTGATCATCACCATAAGTCTGCATGACAAGGAATTTCATTTAGCCCAAACAAGAGTCATAGGGAGGTGCTTCAACTTTTCTCCAAGCTTTCACCTGCCCTGCTGTGGCTTGGCTCCTTGCCACTGCCTGGCTCCTTTGCATGCACACAACCGCCAGTGGAGATGGATTCTGCAGGAGATAATTTCATCTGAAGCCACATTAACTCCCCAGACGCACTGTCTGCTCCTCATGGTGCATCCCAGGAGAGGCCTCTCTGGCACAGCAGAGACAGGAAGGCTGATGGTTTGTGGCACTCCCCTATGCCAAATCCCTGGAGAGAGTTCCTCCTACTTTGAATTTCCTCTGTTCATATAAAGCAAAAGGACAATCTGAGACATTGCTCTCAGTATAGTTCAAAACACAGTTTGAAGTGTGAATTTTTCAATATTTGAAGCATTGGCTTTTATGATTTATTTACTGATATTCCAGGACAAGCACCGCAGACTGTAGCTAGTGCCTACTCCAGCTATAACAACAATGATTGAATGAATAGCAATGAAAACATAGACATTTTGTCCATTGCTATGCAGACACATTTTGTCTCTGTATAATAACATAAAGATACCTGCAGCTAAGATCAAGCATTTTGGAGAATCATTAAAAACAGACCCTGAAACATGACAGTTCATAGTGTTTCATTTCTGACTGTAGTATGTGCTTTATGAGCAGGACCCGATGTTACACCGGGTGTGACTCAGGCGTGGGAGGTGTGCAGGGTTTGCTGTCTCTTATCCCTGGAGTCCACCTTGTAATATTGCTGGTATCCGTGTGTAACAGATAGTGTTGTGCACTGGGCTGGAAGATAATAAATAGATGTGAGCTGATGATTTACAGGAGGGTGCTTGGAACTCCTTGAACCACTAGGGAAGGAAAACTGCTCTGGTACAAGGTTGTGCTGTCAACCTCGCAATAGTTTTTCCTCTCTCCTGAGGGCAATTTCTCCAAGATGTAACTTGCTCCCTGCCTCATCATCTGGAAATTCACAAATCAGAGGAATTGTGGTTAATTACTAAAATGGCTGATCCATAGATTCATAGCTGTCAAGCTGTCTGGGGGGAGGGGTTTAATTGTTGTTTTTCTCTGAAAGGTTTTCTCTAAAGTGATGAAATAACTCACATTAATGAAGATTGCAAATAGAAGACTTTTGTGATTATTTCCAGTTGTGGAAAGAATTGCTTATTTAAAATGCATTGCTTTTTTACATGAAGAAACTTATATTTCTCCAAACTGCCAGAATAAATTTAGTCCTAAAACATTCATAACAAAGGATGAATGTGTATTCAGGCTAACACTGTATGTGATCTCTGATCATACAGTAGTTAAGTTATACAATCACAGTGATTTATGGTACTAAACTGTGGAGCCTCATATCTGCAGGGGTGTGGGTAAAGGGGTGGAACTCTCATCAATCAAAAGACTATACTTGTTCAGCATTGGGATAATTAAGGGAGACAGTAAAAAAGCATGAAATAATATTAAAAAAAATGAAATCAAAATTTCTATTTGCATAGTGTTATTAAGCAATACAGTGCTGAGCCACCTTTTTAAACATCTCGCCTAGAATTCCACTTATTACCTTGTAGCACTTGATATATGTGGTCTTCATATTCATGCTGAGGGTATTTGTAGAGTAGTTATGTCATACACATACTGTCCCAGACTTAAAAACCTGTGATTACAAATAATGGCTATCTTTCCAGTTCATTCCAAGACAGAGATAAAATGAGAAAGAAAAAATAATAATAATAATAATATGTAAACAATTCTAACATGCAGATTTCTGAAATATCATTCACCTTATTGACAGTGCTTTGCTTCCTGTTCACCAATATCAGGTAGAAATAGTTGGGCATAACGAGGGGACAGCACAGAGGAACTGTATTAATCAACCAATGTTTAAAAAAAGTTTAATTAACTGCGTATTTTGTAAAAGCCACATTTCATTACTGTTTGTTAGGAAGATGGAAGCATGCACTGGAAACACTAATTCTAATTATTACTTCAAGTGGGAGTTTTTGGCACAAGGTCAAGGAATAATAGAAGAATGTGTGAATCTGCGCTACAGTGTAGCAGTAAGACTAATCATTTGAATAAAGCCAGTTGCTTTTTCTTGGACTGTCTGTGTGCTGTTCAATGTTCTGGATGAATCTAACACAATCAGCCTGTTCTCTGGTGTATATCCACTTCCTGCTGACTCAGGGCAGCTTGCCTCTTCTGCCATTTATTAAAATGAAACATTCCTATTAAAACGCCATTTTTCAGAGAGATGACCAAATAGATATTAGCAATGACATTATTAAAACTATTTTGTTTAAAATGAACTGTCACACTTGTGTGTTGCAAAGCAACACAAACAAATCTATTTCATTTAGTGAGAGATTGCTTTGAAGAGCTGGCTTGCTTTCTTTCTATTAGAAGGTATTGAGGAGGGGATGTGATGTGTGCTCCAGGAAACCGTCAGCTTTCATAGCTATTAAAAAGGAGGAATACTGTTTCTAGTACTCTCTATAGCAAATAATGTATAATTCATGGATTTCATTAACATGCAAATATGATCCATGGTCTCCTATGTTTATAACTCCTAATAATCTATTAATGGTTTTAAAAGTAAAGGGTAATAGAGACATTTTGTATGAGCAACATTTACTCACGAATCTGTGTTTTTCTCTAATTGTATAGTATAAACATGTATAGAAACAATGGAAATTAATTAACCTATGGTTTTCAAATAAATATTTATTGAACATAAGGTCAGAGGCCCAATAATTTATGATTTTGTAATGAAAGACCCTGTTATCATTCCATGCCTTAAAAAAAAAAACTGTGCTAGGGAGGTGGAGAGGTACTTGAAATGACCCCTAGATTTGTAAATATCATTTGTGCTGAGATTTCAACTCCCACATCAAACATGGATGGAACAAGAAAACAAACATCAGATTCATCTTGAAGACCTGGACTTTTCCAGTTTTCTCTGTAATAGCAGAAGGAGAGGTAAGATTTCACTCTGATGTAATCTGGTCCAGTATTTTAGGATCAGCTACTCTTCACTTCTATATTCCAGCTGAAATGTTAGAGTTGTCAATCTGAAAAAATGTTGAAGCCGACTTCTTGCTATTGTCAGAGCATAGTTTATACAGCATTGGCAGGCAGATAGTTCCAGATTTTTTTATTTTTTTTTATTTATTTTTTTTTTCTCTGGGCACTACTTACTGCTTGCAGGTATTCTTGTGCTTCCTCCCACTTTCTGTGGAGCCCTCTCTGTGCTTTTGCACAGCCCCAGTGCTGCTCCTCATGCTGCCAGTGCCCTGGCCCCACCAATAGCCCCTCACCTTTCCTGCTTTCCCTCTCTGAAACTTCACTGAGGGATCTGTCAGGCAGTGACTTCACCGCTGTATTTATCAAAAAGCACACAAAGAGAAACAGTGCGGGACATGGGCACATCTGGTCTTTGTAAAAAAAATACATATAAAGCAATGGTGCTGCAGGCAACAATAAACCATTTTAATCAACTAATGGAAAGAAACATCCTGCCAAGGACAGTTTTGATGATTTTCATATCACATCCCATAAGCACTGGACAGTATTTTAGACCAGGGTCAAGGACCTTTTCTCTGAGGCTGAAGAGTTTCCCTGAGCATAAGGAGAAAAAATAATGTGTCATACCCCACAGCGTCTCTCTTTATTTTTAATAAAAAATGTTTCTCATGTCACATAATGATGGGAAGAATGATTGACTTCTACATATTTATTAACAAATAAATACAGAGCCTTTAAAAAAATACTTCAGGCTGGGAAACAGACACAGGAACTTCACTCAGCATCTTTAGCTCGCTCGTTTGTGCTCATCTCAGTAACTCAGTGGTGTGCAGATCCTGTCCACAACCCCGTGGCAATGTTTTAATCTTTTACTGGGATGACCTTTTTCAGGTAACTGTGACTTAAACAGTTGGTCTCGTATCCATGCTGTTGTAAGTCACACCTTTATTGCATCTTCTTCTCTCTGAAGCACAGAAGAATGTGTAACCTTTCCAGAAAAGAAACTTGTTCTTTGCCTGAGCCAGCCTCCAGGACAGCTACAGCTGCAGGAATTCAGGGAGCTGGGTCGTGGGTCCATCAGGAGAGAGGGAGCTCAGAAAAACATTTATATGCTATTCGTATTGACCTATACATATATATGAAAAAAATATTTGTTTAGTAGAGGCTACCTGTCAGTATAAACAAACACAATCACGTTCACAGGGAAAATATGCCAATTTTACACAACAAGAAAGCCTGTTGGTACATACACTCCACAGTTCATTACAGATTTTCTTAATTAAATGAATATAACAAGTTGATTAGACTTTAGAAGCTCTGAGA
The DNA here is from genome assembly GCF_964035555.1 of Netta rufina. Lineage (NCBI taxonomy): Eukaryota > Metazoa > Chordata > Aves > Anseriformes > Anatidae > Netta > Netta rufina. Next base: position 29,466,823 of record NC_140131.1, on the reverse strand, counting down.
AAAGTCAGATCCACTTATACTGAAAAGTAGGACTCAGAAATAAATTATTCACAGTTGATTAGACTAAGACAAGCATTTCTCAAACATTTCTCAATACTTCAGAAAAAGCGACATATTGAACTCTATTTTACTGTGAGGCTCAAAATGGCAATTAACAGTCCTAAGCTGCATATAAAACCCCGTATGAACCACATTTACAAGAACATTGTGTGTGAATCAAATTATGTTATCTTTGGTTTGAAGAACTTAGAAATAATTGCCAATAAGTATTCATGTATAGGAACAATTTTTTGAAACAAGTTATTTTAATTACTACTAGTGTCAGGAGTACGTGTAGGCGATTTTATTAGATTTAATGTGTTTAGTGAAGCTCCCTGAACTGTAGCTGGTTTATTTCTGTAGATGATGAAATATTTAATGTATCTTTATTATTCTTACTTTCTAATATTGTATTTATTTGCAAATGAAATCTCAATATTTGATGCTTTTGATGCTATCGTAGGAAAATACCAATATGAAGCACAGTGACATATTATCATCAAAAAATCTGAACATGTAGATTTGGATTTTCATATACCACACAAATAATATAAATACCCTTCAAGCTGCATTTATTTAGAGCCATCTACAGTTGTACCCACACTTGGATCCCGCAATGCACAGGAGCCCTTCCATGAAAGGATATAACTACAAAAAAGGGAGACAGGGAAAACGTCTGTAGGAGGTATATGTTGGTCCTGGAAAGTGACAGAAATCACTGATGACTTTAGATCATCCAGTTAGCAGCTTTATCACTTCTATTGCCATCTCTCTCAAATACAGAGTTCCTTGAACCCTCCAGTTTTGAATTATTCAAAAAAATATCAAACAAATGATATCAGCAACTTTGTCAATAAATGATCCTAAAAGAAATGGCATTTCAAGGTATCCATGCACCAAAACAAAACAAAACAAAATAAAATAAAAAATAAAATCTTAATACATTTGTCATACAACCCTTCTAGTCATACGACTAATGGATTTGCTTCCTTTGCTGTTCTTCTTAATAGCTGAGGCCATATATCCACACAATTTCAAACACTGCATAGTGCAAACTATCCATCCCATTACATGCAAATATCCTGTGCTACACCTGGGAGATGGGCAACATGCAGCCTGGCATGACAACATGCAGCAAGTGATCACAGGCACAGCACTGCTACCTCCTTCTACTGCAGGAGCAGACCCAGCCTGCCCTACATCAACAGGATGGTTAGAGGAGCAAGGCAATAAAGGTAAAATAATGTAGTTCTTCATGATAATCAGTATTTTAACCCCACCCAATTTCAGAGCTAGACTAATTCCTTTACACGCAATAACTTGAACATATCAATCCCATGCAAAGGTTTTACAGACATCTGCAAACATTCATACTTCAAGGAACACAATACTTATGCACTTTCCTGGTGTGATATAAATTAACAGTTTCCCACTCTTCATTGCCACAATAAATCCACACAGAAAGAACTGTTGGTATATACAACAACATCAAAGAGCCTGAAATAGAAGTAGTGAATTGCGGTTATAAAAATAAATTTCTAAAAAGAAGAGAGAAGAGAAAAGGAGACGAATGTTCTAATCTTACCTTCATCATAATCTTATTAGCATTTCTCAGTGAGTAGTTCAAGTATCAGTCTATACTCTTATGAATCTGTCTCATAAATATGTCAAGTGCAAAGTATAGTTATTTTAATAGTCTGTGTTGGTGGGCCATCATGGATTTAATTAAGAGACAACTAGTGTATGAAATATGACACAAAAGCACCAGACTAAATGGAGAAATGTTTTACTGCAGATTTAAATCAGGGCCACAGAAGTAATGATGATCTGGCCTTAGAAATCCTACTTAAATTTAATTAATGCAGACCAGCACAGACCTGTTCATATAGGAACAAAAAATAGAAGCATTAAAAATAATGATTTAAGCTATACTGTGTTATTTATAAAGACATTTGCATTATCCCCAACTGCATTATGTTATTTATAAATGCATGTTGCTCTTCAATTAATTTTAAAAGGCTGGAAAGGCAAGTCCAGTAAAAATTGTTAAAATATCATCAGCTTTTTTAGCTTTTTTTTTTTTTTTTTTAAATCTCTCTAAATGAAACCTTTATAAAGCTTTGTGCCTTATTTTGGAGGGTCTCAGAATGCTCAAATCATGCTGCCACAAGATTGCAGATATCCTTCTAAAGCTGCAATAAAAACTGTGTTATTTTCCATCCAAATCTCCTCTTTCTCCATCTTCTCAAAAAGCAGGAGCACAGTCAGCATTGTGAATACGCAGAATTAGATCTTCAAGCACTGCACAATCCTTACTGTTATCATTTTGGTGCAGTGTTTTGACTCCACAGGAGATTTGGCAAGATACGATGCTTTTTAGAAGCAATACAAGTGCAAATTCCTTACTACTTCTACAAGTTTAACGTGATTTTAGAAAGAAAGAATCCCATAATTCCATTAGCTCGATCCCAGCTTTTAAAATCATTGAGTGACAACAATCTCAGTTGCACTGAAGTTGAAAGCAAGGCTTACTATTGATTTACAAAGGCACAGAAGCAGATTCTGAATAGATGCAGTTAAGCATATGCCTGTCCGGTAGTAAGAACTGATATCTCGGTCAACTATAGGGACTACATTTATGTATGGTTTTCATGTCTGAGACTTTCCATTTTATTAATCTGATCCAGCAGGTACTAGCCATTGCATGTTACCTTTTTCAATTCAAGTGGCTTCCAGTCATTTAGATTAGAATAACCTTTAATTGGTTGGTTGCTCTAGCAGGCAGTTAAAGTATTCATAGATTTTATTAACCTTTTATTACTAAAGGAAAAGGAAAAAGGCAGTGGCCAGAAAGCATCATTAAGTGAACTTCATCCCTATTTTCAGAAAACTCAAAGCTGTGGACTCTAGCTTCTCTCCAAACACAATAATTTGGACTGCCAGGAATGTAATAAAAACTGTAAATTGACACAAAAATGAAAGTGCTTGGGAGAAATAAATTCATAACTACTTTTATTTTTTGGTGAAGAAAACATCAAAGGTTTGCAACTCAGCCTGGAAGGCAAAAATGGATAAAAGGAGAGTGCCTATAGTTTCAAAATATTTTTTCTCTTTAATGAACAGTTGAAAATATCCATAAATCTCTTCCAGTATCACTGTATTTAAAAAGCAGTCAAGTCTTTTGTGCCTGACATGTTTATAGTAAATCTATTCTCATCTGTCGTGTTTGCATAAATTGTCCAAAAGTTCATCCTGTCTTGGCTGTCTTTCAGTATTCATTAGTGTTGAAGTCATTTTTTGAGTAAATGAAGGGAAAAAATGCCCAGAAATTCAGATAATGCATGGAAAGAACTACACTTCTGATGACTAACAAGGCAAATACAGCTTTATTCACCTAAATTCACAGAAATTTGTTTCTTATTGCCAGAGATGAACTAAACAGTGTGAAGTATGTGTACAAATGTGTAATAAATGCAGTCAGTCAGAAAGAAATGCTGAATGGTATATAATAAGGCAATAATATAGTCCCAAACAATTACTTATATGAACATCTAATCAATCAAAAAGCTCCTGACAGGAGTTTGGTGTGAGCCATCACCTGGATTTAGTATGCCTTTGCACCTTCCTCCAATAGTAAAAATTACAGTGCAGAAACATAATGTCAAACCCAATCTTCCACCTTCTTTCCAATTAAGAAGACACATATAACAAAAATGAAAACAATAATGTCAAAAAAGTACTGACGTGTACAGCCTGAAACATGTGGCTGGATGATGCACCTGTGGACAGATGGGGGAAAGGAGGCATAGCTTGTCCATGGGAAGGAAGGTTGGTGTGTTAGAGGTGCAGCGGCCTGCCCCCTGCCTTCTGGGCTCACCCTGGCTGGTATCTCCTCCCGTCCAGGAGTTTGCCCAGCTCCCATGGCCTGGCAATTGGTCCCCCAGCCACAGAGGCTGGAGCTGTCCTGAAGCAATACGAGTGCGGCCCCCTTCCCTTCTGGGCAGCAGGAGCACACACTGAGCTTTCATCTCCTCCACAAACACTCCCTGATTCAAGAGCTTCCTCTCGGGAATTAGAGCCACTTTGGGTGGCATGGTAGCTGGAACATCTGAACACATGTTAGGTTACTTTTAGGACAAAATATTCACTTGATAAGAAGAGCTGAAGATCATGGACATCATCTGCTGAGTGGCTCCAGTAATCAGGAGGTGAATAGGTAACACTCAATGCACAACTATACAACTAAACCACAACCAAGGAAACAAAAAAAAAAAAAAAAAAAAAAAAAAAAAAAGCTTTCCAGTCCAGACTCCTGTGGAATCAAACCTGAAGATGTGCAGACAGAAATTTACCCTGGCCTACTCAGTGCACAATGTGCTCATTAGATTTACAAATAATAGGGCACTATATCTCTTAGCCCCAGGGCACGTTTTCTGTGATTGCCATTAAAAGTCTTGTTGACAGTGGGGTTTGTTGGCTGGAGTGTGAATATATGATGGTTTTGCAAGGAGTTTTATATAGTAACTTATGTTCACAGAAAGCTATCCACACCTCTGTATCAAAAAAAAATTTGCAGAATCAAATATTTAACAATCAAGTTTGAGATCTGCAGTGATTAAATTAGTGAGATAATTAGCACGATATTTAAGGTTAATGTTCACAAGTAGGTTAATTATATCCTTTTCCATATTTCTGTTGTTGTTTCGCTTGACACATGTTGGCATAACAGTGAAGGTGAGGCCACACTTGCAGAGATAGCAGATGAAGCAGCCACGTATCACTAAAGTTATCAAAGACTCAATGTATATTTCTGAGGGAACTTTTCTCCAGCATTCAGTCTCAGAACTTTATATTTGCTGTGTACCAACAGTTCTCTTTTAGGGTGAATTCTCTTGAATAACACTTCAGATCTGTACACAGGAAAAACATTTTCTATGTGACTTAAGAGATTTCTTAGCTTCAAGACTTCATACAGTGCTCATGTTAATTACAAACAAGATAGCATTTAATGCTTTCTACTGAATTCAGTCCACATGTGCAACACCTTTTTACAATATTACAGACCCAGAACAATGTACTGTGCTGAAATTCCCTCTGACTGGACTTCAGTGAGAAATTTAGAAATAAATTTAGAGCAAAATCTGCTGCACTTATCAGCAGAATGGTTGTAGAGAACCAAGAAGGGATCCAAGTACTACAGTGAAGTTTTAAAAAACTGCTGAATAGTTATTCATGTTGAAGTGCAGGATACTTCACCTGGATTTAATTATGTATGGCTACTTTGCAAACATGTCCAGACAACACAAATATTGGACTCTGAAAAAAAAGATCCTAGATATGGGGTTGAGCTCCAAAATTTGCCCCAGCCTCTAAAGCCTGTGAAGTCAAGACCCAAATACCATCAAACATTACTGCATTTGACATACAGATCTCATTTAGGCAGCACACATAATTTGTAATCATTACTACCACCATAGCAAATATTACAAGCCTGTTCCCCCTTGGAACAATTATGATGTTCACTAGAGGCCTCCAAAGCTAGATGACTTTCCCTAGCAACGTGCTATCAAGTTCATTTAGCCATTTTTAGAATTCTCCCACATGGAAAGCTGGTTTAATTTTAAAAGCAACTCCTGTTGGAGGTGGCAGTGTGGCAGCGCCACACTGTTCCCGGGGAATAATGGCCCTGCCCAGGACACCTCAGGCCCAGGGCTCTTGGTATGAATTCTGGTGCTGGCACTGGCCCTGTCACCATGAAGGGCAATCAGGAGCAGCAGAAGTGCAAACAGCCATTTCATCCCATGGCTATGCTTTCTGGCAGCAATCCCAATGGGTTCAACACTGCGTGAGGCCTGCCACAGCATAGGCCTCGGCCTTGCGAAGATGGCTCTGAGAACGGAAGCAGGGATAGGGATCTGCCTTGTTTTTCCATGAATCTTCAGTTCATTTCTCGACATACTAATCCTAATGCAAACATAGAATTTTTATTCTTTAAAAGAGGGTCTGTTCCTCCCTCAGGAAGAGGGTATTCTCCTTCTTGTAATTTCTATCTTCTGCTTTCCCTCATGTTAACTTTTGGCCCAGCCTTCCCTTACACAGACTCCTCAGGAGCGTAAGCACTGCACAGCCAGGCCCAGTCTGTTGATCTTTTTGTTTCCCTTTAACATGCTGTAATAAAGCTGTTACTGGAAAAGGAAAACAGACTTATTGCTCTCCAAGGGAAGAAGGAAGCCATGACTGTAAGGGACAGATGAATAAAATGTTTTGTGTCGAATTTTCTCTTGCTACTGTTTTGCTGAGCAAAAGGATGGATCCAGAAGCCTTATCACTATCTATAAAGGATGTGCTTTTATATACCCTCTTGACTATAAAAATCAATCTTCTGAGAAAGGGAGTGGCTCTTTTAACTAGAGCTAGTCAGAACATCTTGTTTTCTCATTCTGCAATGTAAGAAATTCACAGCAAACTAGGTTGCAAATTTGAATGGTTTTCTGATTTTTTTTAGGATTTTATTAAGTTATTTTATTTTATTTTATTATTTCATTTCAGTATGGTATTGTTAATTTCTAAATAATTTGATCATTTTGACACAGAATTAAAAAAATGTGAACTTGCTGATACCTGCTGGACCCTGCTGATAAGGAGGCTCACAAGAAAGGAGCTTGTAAAAATCGGTCTCTGTCCTTTTGAAAAATTAGTTGAAATAGTTTCACACTTTTTCTTTCCTAAAGAGACACTGCAACCATTTCTCTTCCTTTCTTATTCATTATTCACACCACCAAAGCAAAAACACATGCTTCTCTATCCCACATACACACAGCTACAGACAGAGCCTTCTTCTGTATTACTTCAGCAGCAAGCACAGAGGTTGGGATGCTCTGGGCTGCACTGTATTTGCACAGGCTACTGCTGTGAGTATACATGCAAGTAGAGCAACTGATTTGTGAAAGGCAGTTAGATACCCAACCAGTAATTGTGTGCACAATTACTGTGATTACACATGTAATCATGGTCATTGTGCTTCCAAATGATGCATGTGCTATTCTAAAAATTCGCTCCCGTGTTACTAAAATTAATGGAAGCTTTCCCATCAGTTTGAATTGATGGAGGATCAAACCCTACATATTGTAGCAGTCTTGATATATCCAAGACCAAATGCAATTTTTGCACCCAAAATGCTAAATTTTCATAGCTTATCAAAACAGTAAAAGAGAGAAAGAAAATAGTTTCTTAGAATATCTAGGTATATATTTATTATGCTTTCATCAATAAATTATTATTTTTGAATAGGGTTCCGGATTTGATTCATGCTCCACTGATATTGAGAGAAAAACAGGGCTATGGATCAAGATTTCTTCCTTTAATGTTTCTGCTTAGCTTGGGTTATAGAGCTGTGTATGTGTTTGTTCATGGCAAAATTTTTGGATTTTGACTATCTTGGCTTTCAAGAGTTAAATGGGGTTTTGTAGAGAAGATACTGTGAGATACAGCAGGTATGGTGATATATAGTATTTCACATCTAGTCTTTGTCCATGTTCCAACAATGCACATTAAATGTCTTACTATTGTCTCTTTTTCAGATTAGTTTACAGCCCTGTAGTTCCAGCTGTTTTATTCTGAAACTCTAAAACCCTATCACTAGGGAGTTCTGTGTAATTGCCCATAATATGCACCACATTATCCATTTCAGGAACTGTGCTGAAAGACAGCAGCAATAAGGGGTTTTCTAAAGGCAGTCTGGTTTACACTAATGGATCTAACAGGAAGGAAATGCAATTTGAAAGAAGCTGATGCATATGTTCTATTGTTGAATATAATGTTTGATTTAATTATTAACTGTCTGTGATGGAAAGTCAGATCCTGCTCAGTTCTGCTTACAGTTTGGTACTCTGCTACCAGTAAAAACAGACAAGATTTAGTCTGAGGATTTAAGAGTTCTTTGTAAAATGTTGACACTGAATTGTGCTTTTATAAAATATCAGCTGAGGATCCTCAGTTGCATGCTTCTTCCATAAAGGCTTGCTTTCTTTTATCAAGTTAAATATACAATATGGAACCTGATTCTCTTTCCTTTTTCACTTGCATAAATCAGGAGATTCTCAAGGTTAATTAACTGCTCTAATTATTTAAATAAATACGATCCAAATTGAGTTCATATTCACTGCTGTTCCCGAAATATTGTATTTTATTTTATTTTGTCATTTCATGTCATACACATAGCACTGCAGTCAATCTACTTCTTTGTCACCAAGGAAGTACACAATGGACCCAACTGAAGTTTTAGGAAGGAGTTAAAATGTGCTGGCACGATTTTACCTATCCTTCTTTTATCACGGACAGAGGATTTGGCAGCCAATTTCAATCCAATTCTATAATTGGTGTTTTGTGATTTCTAGTAAATTGTTGCATTGTGTTACAGGGGTCTCTAATTCCATGTGTGGGTGTTAACATGGTGTAAGGAATGAATTCATTATCAAGAACTCTTACCTGAAATTCCATTATCCTTTCCTCACCATGGTGACTCCTATCAAACTCATTCATATAACATAATCTGGAAAGAAATAGGTATTGACGCTAAACTGCTGCATTTTCAGAGAAGTTTAAAGGTAAAAATCATAGCTCTCTTGCATGATTCAGGCAAAAACAGTAGTTTAACATCACTAGTAAACAAAATAATTGAGCAACGTAATTTCAGTTTTGTATTTTGTATCTGTCTGGTGAGATTATTATCCTTGACACTATCTTAAGCAGATGCAGGACTGGAGTTGAAATTAAACAATAGTAATGATATTTGGAGTTCATCCAGAATGATCTTCATTGTTTCTGAGAGTGGCTTCCACATCGTTATTTGATCCATAATTTCTCATCTTTCGTTAAACATATGTTTCTACATATAGTGCATGCAGCATTAGCTCTGCGGGATGCATTTTCCTTTGCAAAGTCAAAAGAGATTGGTTATATTTGTCATGAGAGTAATAGAGAGAAATGATCTTCCTAGGATATACAACACCACACCTCAAACATCTAATTGATTTAGACAGATTAAGAGAAAATAGAGACCCCCTCCACAGTGTATTTCCATTCTTGGTGTCAATCAGCAGACTTCAGTCAAAGAATACGCAGGAGCCACTGGAGCAAAATCCATCTCCTATTAATCTGGAGAATTCTGCTTGTAATCTATTCTCAGCTGTAAGGATCTGAGAAGATTTTAAGGCTCTTTAAGAACCTCAAATATTTTGAATATTTCATTTTAAAGACATATCTGAGAGCTCAGATCAAAATATATCCAAGCTGCTTTAGCCCCCATCTCCCTTCAGAACAGATTTCTACTGTGTCTTCCCTTGGTCAAGTACATCATAAAACCAATCTTTCTTACCCTGCTTCAGGACACCTACTTTAAGCCCTACCAGAAACCAACAAATGCCAGGGGGAACGATTCGTTTCAAAAAGTTAACCAAGGTCAAAACAGGTCAGGTCTAGATTTGGCTAAAGCTGATACTCCTATTCTTAATTAAAAGTTTATTGAAGCACTTTGCATGCTCTAGAGTATTGTTGGAGTGAAAAGAAAAACTGTCAATTCTGAAAATAGCTTAGACCGTTCATGTGTCATTCTCAGTATATGCTGAAATATCCAGAAAAACATGGCTCACACTGCGGATTGCATCAGATACCCACACATGTACAAGCAACCGTCCCCCTGCCTTCTACTCTTGAGGCTCATTTTTGCAAAACACATGCTTAGAATTGAACTGTGCTTTCTGCCATTGGAATAAACGATGATGGAGCAGAGCACAAAGGAAATTTATTTCCCTGACATACATAAGATTTTCCTGTAGAGCTCAGTATGAGAAGTAAGATCACTTAGGGTAACCAGCACACTGCACGCTCAAGGAAGGAAGCAGGCTGGTTCATTTTCTTGTATCTCATGGCCAGACCTCAAGTCAGGCCCCATATGTGCCAAACATTGAATCATTTGAAAATCAGGAGTGCCATTTTTTTCGCCCAGCTCCTGAGAGCTCATCCTCCTGTCTCAGCCGTGCCAGAACCCATCCTGCCAGAGCATCCCAAGGCACCTGCACAGGAAGAGTTGGTGCAACCAGTCCACATTCCCTTCACCCCTTCTCATGCTTTGTCTCTAGCCTGTGTTTGCTGGCTTATGCATATTGAAGAGGGAAATTGAAAAGGATATCAGTGGCTATACAGAAGGGCAATTGAAAAAGCATGCTCTGGAAATCATATTCATAGGGAAAAAGAACTGAACTCACGCAGGTGTTTCTCCACTTCTGCTGTGACTCCTCTAGGCAGCAAAACAGGTGAGTTTGCTGCATGCTAATCAGGAAAAAGAACATCTGAAATATGCATCTGCACATGAGCATCTGTGCAGAGTTTCTCCAACCCAGTTCTCAAGTGCATTTCTTTTCCTATGTGGGTGTCTTTTGTATTTTTTTGTGCCAAGAGGCTTATTTTGTATAGGTGGAGAGACCCCTATCCACCAGCCATCAGGGAGTGCTATTAATATGCAACATCTTGAATGCATGAGCTGAATGACAAGCTGGCAGAGTTTGAGTCTGTGTGGTCCAAGTTTATGTCTCTCCCTGAAGAGGCGAAAAGCCCCTTCCCCATATCTCTGCCAAATTGTGCAAAAGATGAAAGAAAGGAGAATGGGCAGCCTATTTTTTTTATTTTTATTTTTATTTTTTTGCTTCTCTCTTCCTAATATCTTCACACTATCATTATTTCTCCTGGCCACAGTCAATGTGAATTGGCCTGTATCGCATAGTTTGCTACTGAAGTTCAATGTCAAAATAGATCATGATAGCAGAGATACTGAATAGTTTTTTTTGTTTTTTTTTTTTTTTTTTTTTTTTAACTGCTTGTGGAACTAATCAGAAATATTTATTAGACTCCTTATGCATGCACTATTTTTTGGATGCATGTGTCCTCTATCCTCTCTCTAAATTGTCCATAAAATAATGAGTTAAGCTGAGGTCCTGAATTTTAGGCACATTTGCAGTTTTCTTTTTGTCACTCAGTGCCACCATGCAAGGCTCAACTTAGCTAGAGCTAAGAGCCTCAGAGTCCTAGGACATAAGAGGTGGGAGAACTCAAATGGGCCAGTGTATGTCCACCTAGCCAAGCAGCAACATCTAGTATGTGAACAGAACTGAAACATGCCCGTCCAAGCTTCCTTTGGTGGGGTTATTTCCACTGAGCCCAGGCGGACAGGCAAAGGAATTGGCTTTCCACCTGTGCATGGCAGTGTGGAAGAAGGCTCCAGCTCTGCTGTACTCATTCCCAACTGGTTGGGACCTCACCAGCCACAAGTTCCAGACCAGCAACTTTGCAGCCGTATCCTTCTTGCTGGAGCCTGGCCTGGTCAGGAACGGCTCCACCCCAGCCTCCACACGGAGGTACCATCAGGAACAGCAAATCAGGCTTTTTCAGATACCAGCTGTTACTCTGGCATCACTGCTTTCCTCTGTGCATGCCTTTGTCATTCACTGAATCTCTGCCTGCTGCACAGCTCTTGGAATGAGTTGAAATGACTTTCGGGATGTTTTCTCTTGCCTTAAAGGACTCATCTGCTTTGTGTTTTCCCCTCAGTCACAGCAGAACGTAGAAAATGGTCTACATGGAAAATATGAAAAATGGTTTCCATGTAAATTGGAGGTAATGTCAGCCAAATTAATTTGTTAATTTAATCTCTAAAAATCGTTTCATATTCCCCATTTACAAATTTATACTTTCTTATGGGAATATGTTTTCTTCATATTTGATCCATTTTTTTAACAGCTGCAACCACTTTTCACCATTCTGCAAAACAGGTTCATTTACAAATGATGTTTATCAATCATAAGGGAAACTTCATCTTTTATTCCTTTCTATGAGATTGATGTCCTATCGCTTTCGTTGAAAGATTGTGTAGTATCTTACAAAAGCAAAATTCCTTTTGATTCAGTGAGTGGGGCTGATTAGGAAGGTCAGAGCAATACTACCAGAAAAGCAAAATTACTAGCCACAATGCATTGACCCAAGGAGAAACCATTTCGTAGAGTTATATGCAAAAAGTATAAATCTAGATTTGAGTTTTGTGTTATTAAAACAAACCTTACAAATACACATTTTTATAACAACACTGAAAATATGTCTTAATTTAAAATTTTGTCACACAAATGTGTTACTATTTAAATGAGATTAATAACAATCTATTGATAGATTTCTGCATGGGTATACAGCAGGGGCTAGCAACAAACCCTCACTGGTACTTTGGGAATTTTGGGAAATACTGATTTGTAACAGTGTGCCCACACAAACAGTGAAGAGGTTTTCTAGGATAAGAGTCACCTGGGTAATTTAAACTTTTGGGCTGATACATCTCTGTTGTTGAGTGCATGTAACCTCCCCGAGATCACAGACTGATGCTAGGCACAGGTCTTCCACAGAAGAGAAAATCAAAGCTTTGAATCATACATTCAAGGGCTTCTCACTGAGAGAGAAGTGAGATAATTTTAAATAAAATTCCTAGGTATTGAATAAACACCACTGCAGCGCAGATACCGGCAGCAGAAGCCAGTGGGTACCGAGGCTGCCTGCCCCAGCTCTGCGTTGCACTGTTTGCAACAAGGGCAGCTGCAGCAGAGCAGGCGCAGGAGCATCCCTGCCAGCAGGACGAGTTGCCTCCTGCAGCAGGCAGCACTGACCTCAGGCTGCCAGAGAGCCCCCCTCCTCGGGCAGAGCCCCCTGAATGCCACCCACACCCACAGGCCAGGGGCTATCCTAATGACACCACACAGACTCCACTTACCCTGCTTAGGGTGTCCTCTGGTGCCGCTAACAATAACTTTCCCCTACACTAACTGTCAGCAGGACAGCTGTGGATTTCCTTAAAATAAGAGGTCTGAAAATAGAATGATATTGATTTAAGCTATCTTGTCAATCACAGGAAAGAACATCCCAGCAGGTATTATATAAGGAGAGTTTGTAACAAAATGGGTCTAAAGACCGGTGGATATAGCTATTTTTAAAGTTGGTTGGATGGGCTATGATCTTCCAAAAATTTCGCCTGAGACAAAATATTTAGCAGAAGTCAAGTGAGACCAAGAGAAGAAGTTTTCTGCTGGACCAAAATAAATTGGTTCCACCAAGAGCTTCGTTAGCACCTTTGGAGGCAACAGCAGACTGAGGAAATGCTGTGTAACGTGCTGAGCAGCTGGGCTGAGCTCACAGGGCACCTGGTACCTCTCACCTCGGGCAGGTCCTGCAGACCTTCCACACCGCTGTTGGCATTCAAGTATTGCCCACGCAGGGACCCACAGCACAGGACTGCACAGCCAGACAGACCCACAGTGGAAGGGACTACCAAGCCGTTATATTGAAAAGAGCTTCCAAGCAGCAAAGATACTAAGGACCACCAAAAAATAAAAGCATAAAGGTCCCTTAATAGCCCTATACTGCTCTTGCCACAAGCTCTAAGTGCTTAGTGATGAAGTGACCTTTATGAAATTATTGTTTATGATATCTCGGTGTGTGCCAGTATAGGCACAAAGAGTATTCCAATTTATTTAAAAGGTTACATATCAAAACTGAATATGCAGTACAACTGTGTTATCACATTGTATAGCTTTTACACAAGAAATCCAATCCTTTGCATGTATGCCTTCTAGGCACTTGGGCCAGATTCTTTCAGTATCAAAACTAGAGATGAGGAAAAAATATGCAACAAAATAATTTTATTCATCCTTCATTTTTTGTTTATAAATTGTCTACAAATCTCTTAGAAAACTCCCCAGATAATCACTGACTTTAAATTACTCACAGATTTCTTCCAACAAATAATTTTTTAGCTTGCAGACTATTCAAACATGGGATGCAAGGTACTCAGCACCTTTGTAAGCGAACAATGTTCATGCTGTGTAATTTAGTTGTCTCGGATTCAGAAACCTGAGCTGATTTCTTTTGAGCCGTACGACCCTTGTAGGCTACCTCAGGCATCATAAACAACCTCCCCTGCCAGTTGCTGGCAGAGGCACTGGCTGTGCCTGCTGTGGGAGGTGACCCCGCACTGCCCATTACCTGCCCTCCGGCTGACTCCAGTCGCTTGGGGGGAACAATGCTCCCCTGCTCTGAGGGAATACCTCTGCACTGGCATGTACTACATACAGTTCTTCGGTCCCCAAGTGAGAGAATGCCCTGAATCAGACACAGAGGATGTGCCTTTTGCCTAACAAGGTAAAAGATGGAATCGGGATCCATTTATTCCAGCAAAATAAATGGCTAGGCTCTCGTGCACAACGTCACAGCTCGCGTGTCACAGCTTGGGTCTGAACTGGGCCCACTGGGCCCACGCAGGGGTCGGGCATCCTTCCTTCCCCTCCCTGTTTCTTTGAATACAAATGTAAATGCGCCAAGCAGGACGCCTCCTGTTTTCCTGCTCACCCACCAGGGATGGGTTTCTTCCCCTGCCACAGAGTTCCTCAACTATAACTTCTACTGTATTCCTTAATAAGATTTTTTTGTTTGTTTGTTTGGCTTGAGTTCTTCCTGCAAATCACAACGCACTGAAGACTATGCTTAAACCTGATACACCATGATGCTATTTTATGTAAACTTCTTATTGGATTCAGGTCTTCTTACTTGAAGTTAGCTTCTCATAGAAACCACACATCACATTTTGGAGTCAAATGACAGTCATTGATCACATGCACACTGCTTTTTCTAAATTACTCCAAATTAACAGTCTTTGAAATCTGTCACGAATCTTATGTCTTAAGGGATTAAAAAATAAATAAATTAAAAATTAAAAATGATACTGCTCAGACATAATCACAGAATTTACCAATGATAATCTTCTGGCACCATAGATGAGGAGAAAGTACCCTCTAATATTCACTTCATGCTGAACTACAGTGTTCAATACATTAAAAAAAGAAAATACTGAAATATAAATTTGAAATCTGCACTGTTTCCTATTTTCTTATATGTTCTAATTAGTTTCTGCTTTTTAATGAATCCCACAGTTAACAAGATAAGGGTACACCAATGTTTCCATCCAGACGAAACCTTGAGTCCTTCAGGTATGCAGTAGCATAGAATAGGTCACAAACACCAAGCAGCACAATGCGAAATCCAAATATCACAATTAAATATATCACTGAGAATTTATTTTCTGCAAGTATCTGAAAAGTCTAATTGAAAATTTGCTTTTGCAAATATTCATGAAAGTTAATTTCAAGTGCTTATATGCTCATAGACAGCAAATTCACAAAGAGTCATAGACATGATCAATTTGGAGTTCATTTCTGAATTTAAATGAATATTCATAGACATTTTTAACTATTCCTTTAACTTCAGTACAGACTCATCAGCACTCATTTGCACCTAGTTTTTATTAGTGCAAATCAGGACTAGAAATATTGAAAGCAAAAGTTAAGCTTGCCTGAAAAATGCTTAAAGAAGAACTGAACTCAGACTTTTTTTTTTTTTTTAAAATCTTCAGATTGGAATACATCTAGCTTCTTTTTTTATTAAAATTTCAGAATAATTTGTGATCTTTTGAAGTTATTGTTCTGCTGTCAGCTAAAGCTATTTATATCCTTTGATACTAAACATTTCTTTATATAAAGGTGTCTCTTCTTCCCAATCCCTTAAAAATTATTCATTTGCAACATATTTTTTTTCCATTTCCTTGGATTCAGTTTAAATAAAGTTTATAAAACTCCTGTAAAATGATTTAATATGGGCTAGTTTCAAATGCTACAAAAGTTGAACATCAAAAATTCTTTCAGCCATGAAAAATTTCACAATATCAAGAAAATGGCAGAAGATATTTTAAGCAACAAATGTAAAAGCTTGCAGGCCAATTAGTTATTGAAACATTTTCCTAAAGAGTAGTAATAGCAACACTTAGATTACCTGCAAACTTCAAGTTGCTCATGTGACTTACTTACTCATGGGCTATGACAATAATAAAAAAATCACATTGTTCTGAAAAGCTTTAGTCCTGGAACTTTATTTTCTTCAGATCTTACAATTTATTTTTTTCTCAGTTTGAATCTGTATTCACCAATTCCTTGTTTCACTTGACTCCAAATTTATCTTAAAACTATGGGATGGTTCCTGAAGCTGTTTGGACTGTTTTAAAGGTCACATTTTCAAAGACATTCTAGGTGATTTAGAAGTACAAAGGTCTATTGACCCGTAGGCTTCAAAATGCCTTAGTCATTTTTACAAGGGGTGCATAAATCTGGGATTATTTGGCTCTTTTGACTTTCTTCCTAACATTACTTCTTCAAAGCCATGCACAATGACATACATTGAGTTACATCACAAAAGCTAACAAAGATAATTGCATTAGAGCTAATCAGGTTTATGCACTATGATGTCAGTCAAGAGCATTTTCAGAACGCCATTGATGAACATATGATGCCAATCATTCTTGAAGACTAACGAAGCCATTTTTAATCCTTTCTCCTGGAAAGTGATGTAAAATAGTGTCCTAAGAATATATTCTCCAGTATTGCAGGATATTTATTGACTATTGAATGACTATTAAATACAAATGCAATATTTGTAGTTGTTGTTTGCATTTATATGGAGCTAGTTCCCTACAAAAGAGTTTTCTGTAAACTTGGCACAAAAAAACAGAAAGCTAAAAATTCCAAAATGAATAAGAGATGGCCTTTTTTCTTTCTCTCTCTTGTTATTTTTTTTTTTTTTCCTTTTTCAGGGGGAGGAGGGGGGGGCAGGGGGAGAGGGAGGGTGAGGGTGAGGACAACACCATTTTTCTTAGATTATCCAAACATCTAAAATCAATATTTTTCTCTCTACTTATTCTCTCCAATACCCAGTTTCTGGACATGTTTTATACAAGGCAAAGTGAAAGGCTTGGCTTTGAAGTCCCAGAAAACTCACTGGCCAAGTGCATCAGCAATTCACGGAAATACACATGAAGGCATAGAGCAGAGAATTGGTACAGATCAGAGAAACTGCAGAAGCCGCTGTATCAGTTCAGCTTCATTTATTAAAAGGAATTGACAAGATAGCCCATATTGGAGTCTCTGCTATATTACTTACAGAACAACAGGTCAAACTTTATGAGTAATTTCTATTCCTGCCTTTTGCGGATGCAAAGGTCTTTACCACAGGTGGATCATTTAACTCCCCAGAGGTATGACACTGTAATCCACCCAGCCTGATTTCTCTCCACCTTTATTT
Source organism: Netta rufina (assembly GCF_964035555.1). NCBI lineage: Eukaryota > Metazoa > Chordata > Aves > Anseriformes > Anatidae > Netta > Netta rufina. The sequence goes on along the minus strand of NC_140131.1, from coordinate 29,449,570 downwards.
CTTAGATCATATTCTCCCTTTTTGCAATACTCACTAATTATCTACAATTCTGAAAATACAATTGAAACATGACATTCGTTTTCTTAAATCTCTTTCTGTGATTGGAACACTTTGACATGTATATACTTCCGATGCTTAACTGATTAGCTAAGATATGTCTTAGTTGAGGAAACTGTTTTAACACATGCTTTAATTCAGGCTGCAAAATTCTGCAATATTCTTTCATATTTAGTACAAATAATTTTCATCCTTGTCCTCGTTGCTTCTTCATTCTCCCCACAGTCATTTACTCAACCATGGGGCTCTGAAGATTGCAGTAGCTGTTAGTCTACATGAAGAAACTGTTACATTCACACCAAATATGATATGCAAATACTCCATTGAAATTCATCTGTTTCTTTAGGCTAATTTATATTTTAATGAATTTGGTCATTGGGAATTGAAGCACTTCAGCTTCAAAAATAGAGCTTGTTGAAAACCTTTAGCTGAAATATATAATTTTCAAGCAGGTTTTTAGCCAGCTCAAATCATCACTGAGATCCTTTATTTAGTGAACCAACACTTCAATAAATAAGACACAGATCTGACTTAATATAATAGCCCATAATTTTGTATATGAGATACTGGGGTAGCACAAAAAGCATTGCACAAATGGGTTAGACAGACAAGCTACTTCTGAGGTACTATGTAGTTATAAAACACGTTTTGAACATTATTCTCAGATGACTTTGCCATTATTTTGTTGCAGGAGTAGCTTTTTTTTTTTTTTCTTCCAGAAGAGAACTGAAATTAATTTAAAAGATGCCATCAAGATTTAATAGACAAGTTCTGTTCAGGCAGCCACAGGAATGGACTGATAGGAACAGGCAAAAGGTGAAACTGGCGGTGTCCCTGTCTGTAGTTACCAGAGCTGATCACCTGTACCAAAACTGCAAATTGAGCATAGTTCTTGCACTGGCATATGACACGGCATTTTGGTGGGAATATCCAGAACTCAGCTGGCAAAGCAAATTCAGGCATTAATGAAATTTCTTTGGGAAGGGATGTAAGCCTTGTCCATGCTGGGTGTGGCTCTGCCTAGCTGGTCCTTCTGAATTCACACAGAAGCTTAAATGCATTCATTTTCCCTATAGAAATGCACCGAATTTGCATTTTACCTAGGTTGAATTTAGTCTGACATCTGTAGAAACTAGATTTTCCATTGGCAATGCTCAGTTACAGGAAATCCGAGCTTTTAAAGAAAACCCCCAGACAACGGACATTTTGGAGCTCTCGTTCATTAGCCGGGGATTACTGATCTCACAGCTGCTCGAAAGCCTGCAGTGTCATGGTCAGGCTACAGTCATGCATGGTGGCAGTCGTTGCCTCTTTAAATAGATTACTTCAGTTTTGATGGAAAGAACATGCAGATTCAAGATCACAATCAGGAGGATGGGGGAAAGACAGAATGAGATTAAGAGAGATATCACTAACAAACCTCACACACCGAAAACAATGGCAGTAAAATCACAATGACAGAACAATCATTTATGTCATACCAGTTTGAGAGAACATCGATTTAAAAGGTGTAATCAGATCCATTTATTGCAAGAACTAAAAAAATATGGAAACCGTGGAAGTGGATACAAATACACCCTTTGCCATGTTTTAAGCCAGTAGCATAGCTTTACCCAATTAGAATGAAATTCATCTTGGAAGAAATATCTAATTGGGTATGGTAAACTTATTTTATTTTAAAAGAAAGACATTGATGACTCCTAATTATACACATACATGTTCCCTAAGTAAATTAGTTATTGTTAAAGCCATTATGCTGAGCGTGGCCTTATACAACAGTGTCATCTAGTGGTCAGCGGTCAGACTCCTCGCTTCAGCGGGAAGATGGAGATGGTCAATGAAATAAGGAACAACGCTGCGTTTGTCGGTCTGTCTGTTTGGCACACTGCGTTGCTTCGTATTGCTCCACGTCCCCGTTTTTTGTGCTCGTTTTGATGGCAGGCCTTTCGGCGTGCTGGCAGAAAGCACGGACGGATGGTCAGCGGGCGCTGCAGGAGGAGAAGGGGAAGCCTGTCAGCCACCAGCCCGTGGGCAACGAGGGCTGGGCCTGGTGCCTCTGCCATGCTGGCAGCAAGGACAGCCTTGGTCTGTGTCTCTGCCTCCAGACATGCTCTCTGGACTCCCTCTGGTCCGGATTTATGGCTCCGGTTGGGGAAGTTTTGGTGGTGTGAGTGGTCAGCAGGGAGCGATCCCGGTGGGCCCACGGCCTGCAGGAGCCTGGCCACCGTGCATGAGGCCAGCGCTTCAGCACTGCTCACCTCAGCAGACCCTCAACGCCATGCGTCTCTGCTCGACACCTTGCGCCTCTGTTGTGTTCAAGAACGCTCGCTAATACTTCGCGTCCGATCAGCCAGCAAGCTGTGCGCCAGGGGGGAGTACAACAAGCATGTGCTGCCTCTGATTGCCACATTTGAGACAACACACCCGGCGGAATAAATAATTGCATTTTACAGATCTGCATCCTGGAAGTATTTGTAATTAATGGGAACCAGAAAGAACTGATGCGATGACAACATGCCCTAAAAGCTATGCATCACCATGGCCCTGAATAATCTTTCATCAGCTGAGCCCTGTTTCTACCATTAAATCTTGCTTTATGAAAAAGAATAAATCTATATTCTAAAAGTAGCTGAAAGTTCTGGATAATGACATTGTGAGTGTAGGCCTGATAGGGTCACCTACTACCAGTTTTGGCAAAAGACATGTTTTATAAGGTGTGTAAAAATATAGATCCAATATGCTCTAAGATTCAATACTGATAATAAAGGCCAGACATGCGGAAACAGTAGTATTGCTCAGCTCATTGCTGTAACAGGCTACTTCTCTTCCTAGAAGAGCCTTGGGGCCTGATACAAGCAATCTTGACAAATTAAAACAATCTGACATCACAAAATTGACACATTGGCAAGCTGTGATCTTTGAGATAACCAAACAAAATTCAGATTTCACCTCAATTTGCAGGAATGTGGTACTTTTTCCAAAAGAGACTACAAAGTCTAACATATTCCTGGAAGACTTGAGCCTGTATTTCTTGACACATAAATACCATAACTGGGATCATAAAAAGACTGGATTAAACTTGGAAGATCTTTTTGAGTATGTCTTACAAAAAATTCAGAATACATTACACACAGATCTTCAGCATTCAGTAATCACAACTAGTATTGTCTTGTATTTACTACTCCCCCTGCTCAATATCATTATAGAAAGAAAGGGGAAAGAAAGGGGAAAGAAAGGGGGGAAAAAGAAATAAAAAGAAATCGACTTCTTTGTCAAGCTTTTTTGGAGGTAAGAAATAAATCAAGGGCTGGATTTTACATATAAAACCTGATCTCTAACCTGTGTGGGGTTTTCCTTACTCCCTGCTTTTGGGTCCCACTTACCAGGCTTTTTCTCTCAATCCAGCACTACTAAAAAGGGCTGCACTAAGTCAGCATTCTTCGACTGGATTGTTCCAGTGATCAATAGAGAAAGGACAATGATTTATTTATAAAGCAGCAATGCAGCACTACAAGAATTAGTTCTCTTCTGGAAGTGTTTCCCATTTTATCCCTACATAAAGGGATGTACAGTAAACTTCAGTGTGAATTGCAGTGCAAACCAAATCCTAACTTCACCTCTTCGTTTGTTTATCTTTTGGAAGCATTGTGTCGTTTTTGTGTGTATTTTTTTTTTTTTTTAATTTAAAGCTTGTTTTATATTGATTTAGCAAGGAATAGGTAATATCCATATCAATTTTCTCACAGTGAGAGGTATTGGTAGAAAAACAGTTTTATAACTAGAAACAGAAATGACTGATCTAATTGACTGTTATGAGCTGTTCTGATTATATTTTACATAGATTATAGAGTTGACATGCATAAATAACATAGCCAAGTTTTGTATTTTAGATGCTTCGACTACTGTAGGAAGTATTGTTAAACAACAGTGAGGTCCATGTCTGCAGTATAATATAATAGAAATTGATATTTGCATAGTAAATGGGATACATGTCTCTGAGTTTCTTATTACATTGATTATTGCATTTGGGAGAAATAACATTCTGTATTATTATGGCAGTTTGAAAAATAATGTATCTGAATCTGCAAAAAAACAGAGCTCGGAAATCTGGGCACACAGAGTTTCACAAAAAGTAAATGGGATAGAAAGTATGTTTTACATCTTCAAAGCAGAATTTTTCCCCCTTTTGGGTTGCATGTTTCTTCATAATCATCATTTTGCAATATAATGTCAGAATGAAGCACAAAAGGGAATTTTTTTCCAACAATTGGAATTGCCATGGCAACACCCCAGATCTCAGATAAAGTTTGGTCCTGTACCGATAGTCACATTAGCATTTGTTTTTGTGCTGAACGCAATGCTGCATGTGAAAAGCACTTTGGTGTCTAGTTTAAAGTATAGAAGGTGTAATTCGATTATTTCTGAAATGTGAACTGTAAGATTTTGACAGCTTCATAGAAGGCTTCATCTTTAAAATCATGTATTTTCAAAATGATACAAATCGTCAGAAGAAAATTAGGTACAGCTGTCAATATCAAGAGCAGTTGTTTGCATCTCTAGTCTCAATTATGCTGAATTTGAGAAACTGCCCACTGCCCCCTTTCCAGCAGCTCTTAACTTTCCCAAACATGTTAATCCTGAAAATTTGTATTCATACACTCACATAAATATATGAAGAAACAGGTGAAATTAAGTGATGCATTTAAGCTACTAAAGAATCAAATGAGACTATTTTCCTCAGACATCTTTATGGGGATAATTTCCTTACACTAATGCAAAGGATCTGTTGAAGATAAAGGCAAACATTTCTTCTCTGACACTTCAAAATCCTATCTAAGACATAAAGAAATTAATATCCTTTAAATTACAAATATTCTAACCTGGTAACTCTGCATATCTGCAAAGCACATACTGGTAAGCATATTTAGGGGATGTTCAGGAGGTTTTTATCCTGTAACACTACCCTGCAGGCTTGTAGAACAACCTACCAGAAATAAAACACAGAGAGAGAACAAATGACCATTCCAGCTGGAACCCGATTCCTCCCCAAGCAGAAAACAAAACTAGAATATACTTCTAGTTTCACAGCACACAGTTCATGTTTCAATTACTGATTTTCTCAAATAGTGTGGAGACGGACTATTTTCAGAAACACATGTTGGTAATATATGAGATAACTGTAATTGTTCCCAAATAAACTGGCCATTAAATAGACAAAGTGCCAAAGTACTTACTATCAATTTTGACAGTTCCAGTGATAAAATAAATAGCCTAGAATGCAAGATTAGACTGAAATCCTGTTACAAAAATAAGTGAATTCACAAAGATTTGATAATTGGGCAAATGTTATGAGACACACAAAGAAAGCAATATAAATATGTGGTCTTGGTATACTCAAGCAGGTACTACATACTCTTCAATAAGTACAATGAAGAATGTCATAGGAAATGTTTCCATCTGAAGAAGAAATAGCTTAAACAGAAGACCTGTTTCTCCTTTTTCTTTAGGGGACAGATGGTTAAAGAGCATTGGCTGGGAAAGATTCTTCTAGAAATATGACATTAAGTGAGACAGTCATAGTTGTCACTTGAAAGATCCTAAATTCTAACGTTTTATGAGTACACAGAGTCTGCTTGAAAAATATGCTGGTGTTTGAAGTGCTATCTTCCTGTTTGTATTACAGATGTAACTTTCACTGCCTTCATGGGTCTGGGATGACAAGCCTAGCTACTCAAATTAAAAAAAAAAAAAAAGAGAAAAAAGAAATGTGACGAACAGCAATCTGTATATAAGGGTAGAATAAGCAAATGACCAAAACCAAAAGCACAAAAATATGGAAAGAAAAAAGCCCAGGGCCAGATACTCTTAGTTGTTTGGGGGCTCGCTTTGCAAGCACCCAGCAGAACTCTAAGTCTGCATTTAATTGCCCTAAGAGGTGCTCATTGCTCTCGATCTCAACACCTTGATACACTGGCATCCTATTTGACACACAAAGTACTTAGAATTAGGCAAGGTGTCCCTGGCCTCTTTTGAGATCAACAGCCTCTGCCCTTGGCAGAAGAGTTCTGTGTGTCCCAGTCCTGAGAAGCCAGCAAGATGTGCTGCATCAGAAGCAACTTAAATGTGAATAGTTTGTAGCCTTTACTGGTAGATATTGGGAAATAGAAGGGAAGTCTTTGCTATAAATCTTAAATTTTGTTTAACTTTATATAGGAAATAACTGGGATCTGCTTTAAGACAGTAGTATATTTTGAATTTGCTTTTCTGGTTTTCATATTAGCCTGAATGATAATTCCCTGTGATGTGTAGAAATAGATGAGCTGAGCTGTGAAAACTCAGAACTTTGGAGACTGTAAGCCAAAACACAAAAATGGGAGGGAGCTAGGAAGAGGCAGACAGCAGTGAGACTACACCACTGAGAGTCTGAGGTTTTTTAGGCTTTTTCTTGCCACCCTACAATTTTGCTACTAGTTTCTCTTTGAGGGGAATAATTTGTAGGTAGCTGTGTCACTGGTTGCTTTATCCACAATCATGCAATTGTGATTTTATTATGCAGTGTTGTGTTTTAATAGTCATTTGAAAGCATTACTGAAATATCTCACTGCACGTTATGATGACTCTTGTACCAGTAACTAAAGATGTAGTCCCCGGGAAGTGCCATTTATTTCAGTGGAGCACAGCTGCACTAGAGGAAAAAGCCTGGGGCACCCGCAGCAGCAACAGGGAAGCAGAGGGAATCAGCAGTTTCTGTCTGTTTTGAAAGAGGAAATCTGTCTTTTAAAGTATTTATGTGCAAACACCTTGCACAATTACAGACATTTCTAGAGTAGCCTCCCATTCGTTTTTTTTTCTGAATTAATTTTTATTCAGGTGTTTTGACAATTTTGCTAATATATCCCTTGTACAGAAGTCTGGCAGCTCTTGATTTTAGTATCCAACGTGCCCACACGTGGAGGTTACATGCTATGAAAAACATATGCCCCTTTTCAGCTTGTGCTTGCGCTCTAATGGAGGGAAAGTAGCAAGTCTTTGCAATACCTTTCTTCCTATGCAATTTTTTTTCATTTTAGTAATATTTTTCTTAAGTGTAAAAAATGAATAATTGAAAACTGAAAACAGTACTTTTTGAAAAACATTTAAATGATGTTTACAACAGCCACTGTAAGCAGTCATTTATGTAGAGAAGCAGAGAAAGGATACAAATAAAATTCAAGTCAATTTCAAACCCGTCACCTTTTCCTAAAAATTAGGATTATATTTTTCATGACTCCAGATTTAGTAGGTTGGGCTGGAAATCTACTTACGCTGTCAAAGTTGTGCATTGCGATCTGAAACAGGTCACTTAATCTATATCTGCTATTTTTCCTTTTCCTTCCTTAGCCATCTAATTTATACAGTGAAATATCAGGACAGACTATAACGCTCTGCTGCCGATACAGCATGTAGAAAAATGAGGCATGAGCTTTTAAATACAGTATTCATTATAACACTGACATTAGACATTCTTTAGACATTAGATATTTTACTGTTTTACAATGCAAATAAGAACATCTTAGTTGGGGAGGTTACATATACATGTCACGGAAGCACGTTTAAGAACAAGCATATATATGAAAAAACAGGAATCTGAATAATGATTAAATTTCATTGGGGGTAAATATCTGATCATGAAGAGCATTTCCTGCTTAGTTCATAATGGAGGGTAAGGTGCACTCATTCACTTTCCCATGATGTGTAAATTTTTAGTGTGTATAGTTTCAATAATTAGAAAAGAAATTTGGATGCTAGTTACCAGAAATAACAAAAATCATCAAGATGCATTTTTCTCTTGTTGCTTTTCTCTTTTTTCTTTTTCTTTTCTTTTTTTTTTTTTTTTGTTTTTATTTCCTTTATGTGATGTCAAGAGATTAAAGTCCAAACCACCTAGCTATATCACTGACAAAATAAGTCATATGACATGCTCAATTTTTAGAGTCATTAGCTATCTGCAGTCTTAAGCAGCGGAGTTAAAAAAGCTAAAGAGAAACAGACAGAATATATTTGAGAGTAAAAAGCCTCTGTGGGTGTTGATGGAAGTATATGGAAGAAACCAGCGAGAACAGTGGATAATGGAAGATTGCTAGTGCAGGTAGTGGGCTTATCTATATGACAAATTGATGAAGAATGAGGAGGAAAACTATGTTGATTTAATGCTGGCAATTTGAAGCATAGGCTGCACAGCTGTTTCAGACAGAAATACCAAGATAAATTCAGAAGCAACCCTTGCTCTGACAGATTAATAAAATACCAGGAATTATTTGAGCTTCTTAGGGGAAGGGATCACTAAAGAGCCCTTCGAATACCCAAGATATTGCACATAAGAATAAAGGAATGGCTCATCCAGCCCTTGGCTGCCTGTTATCAAGAACATGCTTTAAACTGATAGCCAAGCTTTTCCAGCAGACATGAAAAATACATATTAGAAGTGAAAAAGTAAAGAATAAAGTGAACATCTGCTATTGATACAATTTTATGAAAAAAATACCAGTAGTAGAGCCTTCAAAAAGGAGAACTAAGAATGGCTTACCTAAAATAAGAAAATGTGCTACACTGGGTCTTATGTTTTAACTTATGCTTTTTAAGCTTGTTGTTAGCAATAGGAACATTTATCCAGATAAATAGAAAATCCAGACTTTTTATAATTTACAAGTTATGCAAACTGACATAGTGTAAATATTTTTGCTGCTGCTTTAATCATGCCTGTGAATGTTAAGTTCTTCATTGTCTGATCAAATATGAAACATCACACTGTCCAGAAAGAGGGACATGGAGAATTTTGGTTCTGCCAAGTGTTTAATATAGGGTCTGCATGCTCATGGCAAATAATGTCAGTATACCCTGTAATTAGTATAGTCTAGCATATTTTAACTAAACAGAAAGCCATTCTACTTGGATGGATTTTTGAGAAAAAGTCTGATTTACTGGCATTCTTGTTCAACTCCAGACAATCTAGCGCTCTCAGAAAGCGAGGCTGCTCCAGAACCCTTTGGAAAAATAATACGGATTAATTTACATACCAAGAGAACAGTGCTGAGTGTTAGTTCACAGAATGGTTAGGTTGGAAGGGACCTCTGGCTCTTTGCTGGGAGGGAAGATTGCTATGGAAGAATGCTTATGAAGAGGTAAGGCAGCCTGCTAGCATTAAAGTTAAAGAAGAAAAGAAAAAGAGGCTTTGGTATCCCGCCCTTCCTCCCTCAAAAGAGAGGATTACTTTGGAATACTTGAGTGTGATGGCTCACTGATGAATTATTCACAGGAAGGTAGGACTCGCTTTCTTTCCCAGGGGTTACAGCAATGTCAAGTGAAAACATGTCAGTCTGCCAAGAAATACCAGTGGTGTGGAATAATTCTACTGGAGATGACACAATCACTCCCTCTAATGATAAGAGCACTTTTGATGAGTGTATCTGAACTAAATTCCTGCAATGGATGCCAAGCATTAGCAATAATTTGATATTTAACTTGGGGAAAACTGGAAGATTAAACAAGCTCCTATAAACAACTTCTACACCCATGTTTTATTTTTAATTTATCAGCATTGCCTAAACTTAATTATTGCACAGTCCTCTTCCAGCACTACTTTTAACAGTAATAGGTACTGTAAGCACTAATTTTAGAAGTAAAATGACCTGTGTTGTAAGAATGCCCACCTCATCTCAGTTCTAGGAAGAATTGCTAAAGCTTCAGTTCAGTGGACTGTCCCAAAGGGCTTGGAAGAAGTCTTTAACTGTCCTAGTTTTCTTACAGTTCCTGTAGATGTAGTACAGCAAATGTGGTATTTAGAACACTTTTGGTCATCTATTTATCTAGAACTCTTTTTGGAACCCTTCATGAGATCAAGCTTTTTGCGCTTTGTATCTCAGCTGCAATGGTTTCTGTTTTAAAGCCCATGGACACACTCCTATGACGCAACCTCCATTTTCCACCTTGGTCAACATCATCATCTCTAATGAGGTCAGAATAAAGTATTTTCTTACTTTTTAGGTCATACTTTCAACCTCTGAACAATGTTCCCATGCTCTTCCTAGTGGTTTATTTCTGTGAGTGCAGACTTACGGCTGGGAAGTTTTACCATGTTTAATACCCAGTGTGAGGCCTCGCTCTGCCTAACGTTTGTTCGGTACACCTTATTCCTATGCTTCTTTACCTCTTTTGCACAAATTTATTTGCTGTCTGTTTTGCATTTTTTTTTTCATCCAGTTCATTTATTTTTAATTATATAGCTATTTGTCCCGTTATTTTTTTTTTTCTGCAATGTTTCCTTCTTTGTTTTGGTATTAACACCATATAATTTTCAATATCTGAATAAGAAAGTTCCAGGCTTTTCTGAGCGGCCTAGGTAGACTGATTTAATCATTCACATCCTTAGCATACCTAGGCTTGAAATCCCCAGTTACAGACCTACTTGCCTTTATCTTACCATTCAGTTTTATCTGAATAACACAAAATATGTTGCTCTTCAATCAGCTCATCTAGAATATCTTCATTACTTAAATGAAACCTTAAAGTTGGCCTCTAATTGATGGAGTGGAAAAAAAAACAAACAACAAAACAAACAAACAAAAAACCACCAAACCACAATGTCAGCTGTGATCAGCAGAAATAACCAATACAATATTATTAGCATTTGTTCTTCAAGCTATACTGAAGAAGTTAAATACTGCCATATGTGGGGCTGCCCACCCATCTGTTCACAACTACTGGTCATATTTAATGCTTTAACAATGCATAAACCATTAAACCATAAAGTGCTCCGAAAAGATCCTGTTTGGTAGCCAAATCCAACCCAACGATGTCCTACAGATTCACAAAATTAGTACAATTTTACTAACCGTTATTCCCGGATTTTGAAGTGCTTTTAATTCAAATGGAATTTAGCTACACTATTGCTACTTCTTTCTTCAATCTACCACATAAATTAATATGCAAATCTACTCTTTTTGATTGCTACACCCCGTGCCAGACCTCACTGTTTTTCCCACTGCCTTTCTGCAATCTTCTAACATTCCTCATTTCACTGCTCCAGCTCATTATATTTGCATACAAATACTTTAATTACCCTATCCTGACCACCGGCAATTTTCATCCAGATTAGTGAAAATCTTTCCGCTGGTTGTAGCACCTACCTACAGTCTTGTCGAACAGACTTGCAATAGGCCTGTTACGTTTCCCTGCACTTGCTTGCCCAACATCCAGCCGTGTCCTCCCAGACACAGGAGGCTGTGCTCCACCACAGAGAAGCGATGAACCCTGGTGGCACTGGTCACTCACCGGCGCACCCGCCAGAGCAGGACAGGCAGAACAAGGCCGAGCAAGGAACCCACCCCTCAAACCTGCAGAGGTGGGACCACACTGGCCTCCCTGGCTGCTGCTATCCATGCCATGACCTCCTCTTCAGGCTCTCCCTGTTTCTGCTCTCCACTAGCTCCATCATCGTTGGAATAGACTTGAACTTTTTCTGCCTGTGGGAGGTAGGTTTGGCAGTTCAGAAATCTCTACCTTACCCTTCTTTTCTCTGTTTCAGACTCATTTTACCAATTATGCCAATCTCAATCTCAACCACACTTTATCAATGCTATTTCCTTATTTTCAGTGTCCTCAGCACGCAGCAGAATATTTCATTATTTACCTTTTGATCAATTCTGAGATAATTTGTTTTCATTCTGCTTGTATGGCAGTTACCTAAAAATTGACTGATTCATTTTTAAGTGGGCATAATTTTGTTTTAGAGCCATTAGCATTTCAGGCCATACTTCTATTGGCAACTTGTTCCTTTAGGTCCTGTACTGAACTGTGTATTACCTGCTTTTTCATACTATAAAATTAGTAATGAGAAAAAATACTTTATTCAATAGATCGAACTTTTTAACATGTTGAATACCCAGTGGATTATTCAATCCCTTTTCAGCTGGGTTTAAGTTCACGGCTACCACGCTTACTTTTACTGTCTCCTTTTGCCTCCTTTCCCCACACCTACCAGGCAGGTATCTGCGTTCAGGTGTGCATGTAGAATTTTGGATGAAGGCAAAAGGCACCCACACACCAGCAGCACATTCTCATGGGAACCTCAGGCCGACTTCTTTGTTGCTTTATGAGTACTTTGCATTGGTTCTGCTAAAGCACAGGAATCATGAATCTTGTTGAAGGGTGTTCCTACAGCCCTAAAAAGGCATATAGGTATCAAAAAGGCTTTGCTCCAATCTATCCAATAACTCTTATCAAGCAGAGCGGATGGCTGAAGGCAGGGATGGCCTTCCTGTGCTCTAGCATGACACCCAAGACACTTGTGTGGCCTGGATAGGATACATGTGGCTCTGTATCCATACAGGGCTTCAGACAGAAACCACAGGGCTTACTGGCAATTAAAGGAAATACTTTTGGCAGAGTAGGAACCAAATTAGTTTCCCACATCTCATATCATTCCTCCTGGCAGCCTGAACGGCTTTCTGAAGCACAGAGATGCAAATTGATGCGAAGGCACTCCTCAGCTATTATAACCTGATGAAAAGCTGAAGTAATTCCCAGCTGATTCACAGACTGATGAGTTTACCCCTGTGACCCCTTCCCCTACGCTCAGCTATTGCGTGCTGCATCAGCAGAGCTTGCCCATCAGTTTGAGATGCTATAATACATAAACTGGAGCTTCCTTTTGAGCAAACCCAGCAGTCCTCTTGGAGATGCTGTATACAGAAAATGAACCCTTTCCACCAGTCATTCTCTGTTCATTGCCATGTCTAGTAAGTGTCTGTTTTCCTCACGTACATCACATAAGAACAAGAAAGGTAACTGGCCTACAATTCTATCCTGTTTCATTAGTTTCATATACACCTTAGAAATGTGAACGATTTGGTAGAATAAATCATTAAGTCAATTTAAAAAGGAATTCTTACAGAACATCAAATCAGCTACTGTAGCATATATGTACAAAGGCTGAAAAATGCAATCTAGTAGACAGTCATGTACTGTTTTAAGTGATGCAACACAGAAAAAACATATTATTCTGTTTTGGCTTCAGAAGTTCAGTAAAGCCAAACAATGTATGCAGCTTTACTTTGCACATAAGGAAAACGCAGTGATAGACCTGAAGTATAAGGAAAATGACCTCTGGTTTTTGGCTTCCAAAATTTTTCAGAGTGTGGAGTATGCTAGTTAACTGTAAATATCGTATTATGCTCCTCTACTCTTCTCAAATTCTATATTCCTTTTTTTTTTTTTTTTTTTTTTTTTAAAGTCCATTGCATCATTCTAACAGAAAGTTGAATAAAGAAGAGAACTTTCATTTATTTACATGATCATCCAGTATACCAAAATGAGAGGGATTTAATTCTGGGAGGTACACCTACTCGTCCCTGAAGCTGCATCCCGCATAACAACTTTTATCTTTCTGTCTGTGGAAAACAAGTGCCAGTGCTGCCTAACTGCAGAGCTTGCTGCAACCCACCAGCATACAATATTTCAGTACCACAGTCCATCCGCAAACCTCATTTTAAACACAAGTCCTCTTGCAAATCCACGGGGTCAGCATGCATCTCAGGTGCTCTGCTACCACATCATCCCTAAGTGCAAAATCAGCTGAAGTAAATACGGATCTAATTCTATTGTTTCCCTTCTAAGATGCAGATAAATTTGGTCCTTCATATTTTCATATGACCCAAAACAAAACTGCTAACATTTATTTAATAAGAGAAAACTGCAGGAAGCATATGACTGCTTGTACCACTACTGTAAATCACATCTGTTGGAATATTTCCTTCCTGATCTGGTCCAGATCTCTTGCAGCTGCAGTCTGACCGCACTGTCCAAAGTCACACTGTGTCTTGGATCATGTCTTGGCATAAAATCTTGAAATTTAAATTGTTTCCTCAGCTATTCTTTTCTAGCCTTTGGCACTAGTGCTTCTCGGTACTCAACAAAAACTCTCCAAAATCGTTCACAGTGCAAAAACACCGAGACATGCTGAGAGAAAATAAAATGAAACAATTTTCTTTGTGGGGCTACAAAATTAATGAAGTCTACTTTCCTGTTTTCTTGTGTGCTCTGCCACATCTCACTATATAGCATTCCCCCCAGATACATCACATGCCTTAGCTAATCCTAAGCAACACATGCAGCGGTGAGAGACCAGGGAGTAGCTGGTTCTTTGTACTTCATTTGTTCTGAACATAAGGACACAAATACCATCTGGCGCTTTACTGTCCACAAGGAGCAACTGATATTTTTAAAGCATAAAGCTATTTTGGGGCACTTAAATACAAAATAAGGGGATAATGGTAGAGCAGCTGCCTACTACGCTATTAGTTTCAAATATTTTGCCCAAGTAAGGGGTAAGAGATCAACATGAAACACATGAAATGCTTTCATCTACAAATCTATCTCAGCTCTGTTTTAGGGTTACAAGTCTTTTAATAGTGTTGAAATAATGTTGAGCTATTTAGCAACTTTATAGCAAACCTCACAAGGAGCAGAAGTATCTTCTGGTAGATCAACTGCCAAGTTATCACACAAGGGCTTTTCCACACGTTAATATTTGATAAGGAAACTATCCTAAAATGTTGAAAACACAACTGTTTCTATTGTAGGGTTGATGTCTTCTACATTGGGCAAGCTCAGCATTCACAAAGTAGTATGTTATTACCCCTTCTCATAGTTTACTTATTCCTATGCCTCCTTCTGTAATCATTGTCTGATAGCATAAACTGTTCTTTTGGTCACTTCATAATTTCACCAGTTTTCAGATTTTTAAAACAGCCTCAACTATTAACTAACTTGCATCATTTGTTTGCAAGGACTGAAAGTAAACCAACAGTAGCCTTTGTGTTATAGCTTGCAAAATAAATAAATAAAAAGATAGATCCATTACACTCTTTGTAAATAGCAAGAAAGGTATCCATGAAGTAAATTCAGAATTTACACCTGAAGACATTGCAGTTCCCCTGGCAGGCTGTAATTGTTTACTTAACCTGCATATTGATTGTGGTTAGACTGCTGGCTCACTTCCTTCGGCTGCAATTTTCATTTTGGCAGTTTCACATACATCACTTAAAATTCCTCTCTGCAGCTGCATCGTTCACATTCCTTCCTCTGGGTCATAATCCACTATGCAGGATCATACTTTTATTTCTGCATTACTACTTTTTCTTTTTTTATGATCTCTGTAGAACAAAAAGGGATATTTTTTAGCTTGAATGACTCTGAGCTACTGTCCTTCACAATTAATATACTGCTCAGTTTTATGGAAGAGAAGAGCTCAGTGGCACAAGATAAAAATGAAACTGTGTGGCAGGATTAGCTGTAGAATATATTTTCCACATGCTTTGTGAATGACTCTATATACATATCATTTTCTATTAGTAAGTGCTGAAGTGTTAAGGGGGTCCACGTAGATCCTAATTTTATGGTCAACATTTCAGGTCAAAATTTAAGGACTAAAAAAACATTCACGTAAAAACTGTCTTCTTACTCATCCCAGTAGCAACAAACTAAGACAAAAAGCACACACAGGTTCTGTCTCAAAGAATGTGTTAAAACATCATGAATGAGGGTTAATTCAACCATGCTGTGGCTCCTGGACTAGTTTAAGTCTCACCAACGTGCCAGCTCCCTTTGGGAAAGTTTTTTTTAGGGTGCCTGAAACTGTGTGTGAACAGTAAAGGTTGATAAATCTTTATAAAAGCGATTCTGTAAAGACTAATAAACCGTGAAATAATGACCAGCACTGTACCGAAGAGGTCAAAGAAATGACCACTCAGGGTTAAGCTTCATACAGTAAATTAATCTTAAAGGGACTGCACCACATTTGGATATCATCATCTTCCTTCAGTCCTAACAGTATTTCAGTAACTGATGTTGTACGTGAAAGCTGTGAATTATTTCAATTCCTTTGCTGTGATGATTTTGTTAGATGTATGGGCAGAAACTTTTCTCTCCTTCCAGTAGCTGTGCTTCTTCTCTGAAGTACTCTCGATGCATATTCTCTATAAAGAGTCCTGCAGGTTCTGACTTATTTGTCCTATACCTGTTAAAATGTCCCAGTACAAAACAGAGTCTCTTCTTTCTTCATTTATTTGCTGAACCTACATTTTGTTGAATCTGCTTTATTCTGTTTTCAAACACATAACAGAGGCAATAACTGGAACAAACCAGCTTGAGTTCACCACAATACAAGAGAAATACAAGTAAAGCCAAGCGTGAGGAAATATCTGGACCAGCGTGTTCCTGCAGCTGGACTGATTACCAAACATTTGGCATTCAACTAATAATACAGGATTAAAAAAAACAACACAGGATAATACTGGATACCGTGGGCAGGATGTAGCTGCGTAGGCAGAGGCGTGCAGTGCCATTCGAAGGGCTGCGAGGTGCCGCAGGCACTGCGTGAGGAGGTGCATGCCCCTGTGCACGGCGGCACAGGCCTGCACGGGCTGAATTCTGTTCTCATTTCTGGGCAATGAGACTCCAGTCAAAACATGCAGCACCTTCTCTACATATATCTGGCCAAAAAGCCCCGCTCCAGTTGTGGACCTTATTTTCAAGGTTTCATTAGGTTTAGTGACCCCCATGGCACAACACCCAGATTAATTTGCTCAGCCTGTTTGCAGGGCAGGGGATTCTCGTCATGAAACACACAGGTTTGCAGAGCACTTGCAGAGTATGTGGATTAAATTGCAGCAGCTGAAATACTTAATTCTTTATTTATAAACAAACATCTGTAAATAACTAACATTCTTATCACTGTCATTATTTCATTTCAGTTATTTAGCAAACAGAACCACACCTGTCATAAATAGGTTAGACAGAGGTCCCATATTAATCTCTTCCCTTTCACCTAAAGCCAGAGTTCCCAAACAATATATCAGGAAAAGTAAGATTAGAAAGAACTCGGGTTCATATACCAAATTAATTGGATAAGCCTTTAGAGGTACGTCAAATATTAATACATTTCTTGGATATTTCTGGATTCAGAGATATTCATATATTGCCATGCAATGTAGATTGCTAAACATATTATTCATCAAAAAATGAGGAAAACAGCAATTATTTGGAAACATCAAACTATTCCTTCAACAGAAGAGACGATGCAAAATCAGAACAGATGGACACTACCTCACAACAGTTCAAAGTATTACCAAATAAAAATAAAAATAAAAATCAAAGCTTTCATATCCAATGAACCTCAGCAACTGTTTTTAGATGTGGTGAAAATTATGAAACCCAATAATGCTTTACCTGGAATATTTTTATGTCTAAAATTTGGCAGTCACATAACTTAAAAGGATAGCAAGCCTCTAGATATTGATCAGGGCTTTGTACATCTACAATGTCATAAAAACGATCTGCAGCTATAAAAAAAAAGGTAACGTGATTCTGAGTACGGTATACTGTAATTTCCTTTGGGCAGTCAGAAAATGAAGACAGCCTGATAGTCTCTGAAAAAAAATAAGCTTGGCAGTTATCCATTGGCAGATGCAACGTTTTAAAATATGCCAATTAAAGCACCTTTTACTCTTAACATAGTAACATCGACAATAATAATAAAAACAAGAGAGGAGCCTAACAGTTACCTTCCAACCAAAACATAATGGGCAAAAAAGCTGAAAAGCTAAGCATCTGACAACTTATCTGAAAGCTCTCATGCTCTGACTCTGTGGCCATTTAGGCATGGCACACAAATAGTTAACCATATTTTGAGCCATAATATGGAGCTTTCTATAAAGCTTGCGCTAATAAACAGTATGATACGAAGGTCAGCCCTTAATTCACCATCGAAATATCTTCTGGGTGTAAATGTAATGACTTCTGCTTATACATGAGACAACCCTGACAAGAATTCCACTTGACAATGCATTTCAGACCTAGAAAAACCTGCTCATTTGCGTCAAGGTGCTGAATGTCAGCAGATTTACTAATATGCTTATTATTTGCACTTCAGTGGTGGAACAGAGTAAAACACCATGAGCCCTCCATACCCCCTGACTGCCTGGCTAGGGAGGAGATGAAATAAAACAAGATTTAATCCTGTCCATATCACCGTGCAGTTGGTGAAACTCGACAAGTCAACATTAAGCATTCAAAGTGGTATTGTGGCCTAAAGGGATCACATGCAGCCTGCACATGAGAGCGAAGGAATAGCTCGGTTCTGCTTCGGTGTTTGTAAATTTAATTTGTTCAAGAAAAAGCAACTCTGGTAGGGATTACTAGCTAGGATCAACACTCTTACCAAAGGAAGAGGGAAAATACAAGCAGGAATAATACTGGCATTTTTGTAATACAAAATAGCTTTTTGGGTTTAAGCGAATAAATAAAAGTTGGAGGCAATTGCAGCTCAGCCCTGGCATATGTGAATGCTCCACTCAGTGTTCCCGAGTAGGAGGACCTGAAACAACTGAAGGTTTTACAGCATTTCATGACAACTGAACAGTTACTTAGACAACACCATATTTTACAAAATATTAACATTTCCTTCCAAAAATATTTTTCACTATTGACTCAGTGCAATATCTATTTCTTTAAGTAAGTAGGGCAATGATACTCATGGCATGAAAACTGACATATTGGCCCTTGACTGTTGCCAAGATATAATTCCATATGTTCAAGGAAGGGTATTTGTGGTTAAATGTGTAAATCCCAGGTGCTCAGGAAACACGCAGCCTCCTGGCATACATGTGCACACACACGCACACAGAAATTAATAATAAGCAAGATCTGCAGCAATACACTTTTGAAATAACAGTACCTGTAAATCCTCTGTGTTGAACATAGTATTTATGTGACCTACATCTCTGAACAGCACAACTATTTCACTGTTTAAAGTTGTCATTGGTCCTACACCAGAAAATCTGCAACAAATTCGTGAGTCTGTAAAAAGTTCTTGTTGCTAAATACAGCAGGGCACAGAGGAGCTGGTAACTGTGGCTTGGTGGGGAAGTGCAGGTGTCCCTAAGTGGCAATTTATTCCCTCGGCCCTTTCATTAGATTAGAGACAGCTGGGATGGAGGGCAGGGGGAAGGGGTGGCAGAATGGCTTTCTACTTTGTTTTGGCAGTGATTGAAACTCTGAGTAACTGATAGAGGTAATGCCTTTTTTCACAGAGCAAAGGACAATGAATAACTTTTCCTCACAGACTGGTACTTCAAATATAGAACACAGAAAGATAAGCACTGCCAGTGGGCAATCAAAAACATGTCTTGTTAAGATTGATTAATGAGATAATAAAAAGCTATAATAAGAAAAAATAAGTCCAATTAAAGTATCTTCTGAGATTTCTCTCAAACAGAAATAAAGAATGCAGGAGAATGGTAAAACTTCAAAAAATTAATATGATAGAGATGACAGCCTTAGTATTCAAGACTACAGTACATCAGTTTTATACATTCTGTGACTGGCTGTCCCTTATTTATCATCTCTAATGTGTGGTGTCTGGAATTGTGATCCTCAGTAACTTTCCTTTTTCTCAGTTACTGCTTCACAAGTGTAACACCTGAATTTAAATTCAAACACATTAATAAAATAGGCATTATGCAGGCTGTAGGTACTTCATTCAGAAACCCTGTATGCCTCTAGCACTTTAAAACAGTGAAATAAAACCAAAACCAAAGAGGAAACAATGCCCATCCGTCACCTGTATGGAGCAGCAGACAGAAGACAACATAGCTCCTCTAACTGCTTTTGTATGAAGGGTGAGTTAGAAAGAGTAGGAAAAACAGATGGTTTGCTTTTTGGGTGGTCCCGTTAGACTTGCTGATGCTTGTGGGCCCCTTCCAACTCAGGGTATTCTGCGTTACGCATTTCCTGTTGGGGTCTGGTGCACGAGGCACCCGAGGATACAGGAGGAGCAGCAAGAGCAGAGGGAAGGTGCTGTGAGGCACAGAGGTGGGCAGAGCCTGTTTGGTGCGGGGTGAGAAGCATCTGCCCTGTCACAGGGACCAGCCTTGATGAGCAGCGTGGGATGGAGCCCAAGGTCCCACCATGGGCTGGGCAGATGGGCAGGAACCGAGGGCCTCACCCCAGGGCCTGCTGTTAATTGAATGCTACAGAAAGCAGCAGCTTCACCTCAGCAGTACCCAAGCACAGCACAGCCTGCAGCAGCACGCAGACCATGGCTGAGTTTATTGAAAAGCATGAAATATGAAGTGAATTTCCTCATCAGTTGCTAAGAATGTTTCATGAGTGAATGGCTTTCAAAGTACTTTCATTTGATTACGGGTTTTGCCTTTTCTAATTTGACAGCTAGGGAACAAAGGTAAAGAAAAATTATGCCACATCTGCCTGCTTAAGTACCAGTCTAGGACTTCTGAAGCCAACAATAACGAAGTTCCCATTGCCTTCAGCTATTTCAAAGTGAACCTGTAAAAAGAGCACTGTTCCTCACGGCGGGTCTGACCTGCCCAGCAGCACAAAGGAACTGCTGCGCCAACCCTTCTTGCCTTCAACCTGCCTGCTCACCTCCCGGGTGTCCCGAGCTCCCCCAGCAAGCACCAGCACCTGTTCCATATTATTTGCCTTCAAGGAATTACCCTGCACGGGATGAGGGAGAGGCTGTGGGGAAAACATCCAGTCCCTGCATTGATGACAGCCAGTAACGGGGATGCTCGAAGGGGAGAGCTAAGGAACTTAGGCAGCGTCATAGTCCCTCAGTTCTGATGTTTGAACTTATTGCAGCTCCACCATTTATAAATGGCTGATTATTTAAAAAAAAAATAAAAAAATATAAAAAAAATCCCTTTTCAGATGTAACATGGTGCCAATAATACCTCACAAGTGAACCTCTGACCCCAAAGTGATCTCTGGCCTCAACATCAGAGAGGCAGTGCAGACCTCAAGATCAAGAGCAAACAAGTCCAGCTACACAGCAAAGGGCTGTCCGGGCACACGAGGCAGGAAGCCAGGCGTGCTTTCCGCCTGGGATGTGTCTGCAGCCAGGGGGCACACCCGCTGGGCAGGCTTGGAAGCAGCAGAAAGCCGCCTGGGCCGCCTCTCCGTGCCGGGACCGGCTTTGAGCAGGGACCGGCTTTGAGCAGACACCGCCCCCCCCGCCCCACTCCCCGTCCCCGTCCCCGTCCCCGTCCCGCCCCGTCCCGGCGGCGCCTCCCGCAGCCGCCGCCGCTTCCACTCCTGCGCACTGGGCGCGCCCCGGGGCCGGGGCCGGGGCCGGGGCCGGGGCCGGGGCCGGGGCCGGTCCGAGGGCGGTCCGCGGGCGGGGCCGGGGCAGCGGCGGGCGGCCAATTGCGGTGCCCCGGGGAGCGGCTCCGGCGGGGCGGCCGCCCGCGCTCGCGGCGAGGATGGAGGCAGAGGGACGGGTCCCGGGGCCGCCGCCGCCGCTCCCCCCTGCCGGGGGAGGGAGCGGGAGCGGGAGCGGGGCCGGGGCTGAGCTCCCCGCCAGCACCCCCGGCGCCGCCCGGGTGCCGCTGCTGGGCGCCCCCGCCGAGGTGCTGGAGTTGGACGACGAGGAGGACGACCTGGAGGTGTTCAGCAAGGTACGGCGGGACCGGGACGGCACGGGACGGGGCGGGAGAGAAGGGGAGGGGAGGCGAGGCCCGGCTGCGCACGGCAGCTCCGCTCCGCTCCCCGCGGCGGCCCTGCCGGCATCGGGCGGGTCCCGGCTCCCTCCTTCCCTCCCTCCGTCCGTCTGTCCGTCTGTCCGGCCGTCAGCGCGGGCAGGGCTGATTGCTGGTTGTGATGAATCTCATGAAGGGTGGTGAGGCTGCCACGTGTAAGGGCTCTCATTTTGTGCTGGTTTGGTCAAGACAGGGCTTTAACTCTCGCCCTCTCAGCCGCTAGAGAAGGGAGCCTGCGATGGATGCGTTTGCCCTGTCACGGCTGTGTAAAATGTCCCGTAAGGATGTACAGAGAGCTGAGGTGGAAAAAATGTATAGGGCAGCTGTGGCCCCATCCACTTGCTGAGACTTCTGCCTGTTGGGTACCAGAATGTATGACGATGGAAAGAAATAGTAAATATTTTTCCTATTTGAAAATGCGACAGCAAACATTTTTATTAGGACCAAGTGTAATATGAACTAAGTGTATATTTTCTATTTTTGTGTAAAAAAGATACTTCTTTGTACGTGTGAATAAAAAACCACATTGGAATAAAAGCCTTATTCTTAGGAGCTATGTATTTAAACTGTGACTGCAATAAAATTCTTGAAATTCATGCATTTTAACACCACAGGTATCTATTAGGTAATTTAATAATCTGTAACATACAAGAGGTCAGGCTAAACTTCACTAAGTTATCAGTGTTTTTCTAAAGCATAACTAGGGTTTAGCCAAATCATATTTTCTGGAAAAGTATCAGTCTTGATCTGATCTGAAGATTTGCTGAACTTGCAGACAAAACCAATGTTAAATATAACTTCAGTTGTATCTTACCTTGAATCCTTTTGCGTTTACGAGGTAAGCTCAGGCAGTTCTGCATGCAGGTGTCAGTGCCTATCAATACAACATATCAACATGCTTGCTTGTCAAGGGTGAAGGTCCTTGAGAATAAAAAATAAAAACAAGTATGGATGATATGAGATACTGCTGCTCTATGGGAAATATCTATATCCTTAAATTACTGCCACCTAGATTCATGCAAAAATATTTCTTGCTTATATTAAATTTTAACTACTGTTAATGTTAGCTACTAATAAAAGATTTACTGCATGCAAAATAACCTATTTCTGCGAACAAGAAAATGTGTCAAACTGTGTTAAAGCTCCAGTGTTCTTTCCAAATCTTAGACACATACATTTAGTGGTTATATGTTGGCCAGAAATTCAGTTTGTTTTCAGCTACAGCTTGAGCGCTGATCTTTTGAGAGGTTGAAAACCTGTGAGGGTGATTTGGGGTTGCATCCTCTGCTTGTGTTCTGTATGTTAAAGGGAAACTGACAAGCTAAATGTAGCATCAGACTTATTTTTGTAAAACTGATTTTTCCATAATGTGCTGTTCCAAGACCACCCTGTATTAAATTGTATTTTAATGGAGTGTCTCACATCACTGTCTTTAAGGTCGCCAGCATTAGCAAGGCCCAATGGGATGCAGCGGCAGTGCAGTGCTCAGTGCCTGACACTGACTTCATTTTTCTAAGTTTAGTCAGTGAAATGGACCAGCTACCAAAATGGTGAAAAATGAGGTTCTTAAAAATTGTCAGCCTCAATACTGTAAGTTATTACTCAAGTTGTAAAGGCAAAGCTTTTATTGTATGAAAATTCATAGACATTTAACCTGATAGTGTCATAAACCACTGGCCCAATATCCGGCGACATACCTCAAATATTACAGACTAGCATTTTATTCGGCAGCCCTGATAAAGCATTTCATAATGTAACGTGCATTTCACTTTATCCCAGTTTCTGTTACCATGGAAAAAGTTCTGAGGTCGTTTTAGCAGAGACAGCCTCTCAGGGTTGAATGATGAGTCACACGAATGCAGTGTTTGCAGCCTGCTTTCTTCCATGGGTTTCAAAGTACAGTACCACATGTACTGCACTCCAGTAATCCTTGTGTTCCTTGCTGGTGGTACCTTGACATGACATTGACAAAGCTGTCAGTGATTTGGTTAATACTTAAAATGTTAAGCAGCCCTCCTTTCAAAACTCGGTTTTACAATGCTTGTCTCCCTTCCATGATTACAGAAAACTTAATTCATGGTGTTTGTAGAAAAGATGTACATGCCACCACAGAATTGCTACTTTTTTCAGAACAAGTTGATCAAGGATTTAAGCTGGTTTCAAAGGTTTCGTCTCTTCTGCCAGTAGTTCAAGGGCATGGAAGGGAGGAGGGGGTTGGTAGGCACATGGAGTCGTGGAAGGTGTGGGAAAGTGCCTCCTTATCAAGGGCAAAGCCTTGACTTTCTTCGCATAGATAAAGAGGAAAGAAGTTTATAAAAAAAAGTTTTAAAAAACAAGAGCTGGAAGAATCATCTGTTTTTCCCCTGCCATACAACTTCCACCGTCAACAGTATGCACACAAAAACAGGACCAACCCCAAAATTACAGCTGTGTAGAAAACAGAAAATTATCTAATTTTTTTTTTTTTTTTTAACTGTGTTCCCCTGTGATGGCATCAGACATGTCAGCAAACTTCAAGAACTGCTGGAAATAAACCTGAAGTATCGTGATGATAGAGAAACAGATGCTTGTTTAAACCTTACATGTATTCACTGACGTGCAGACAACACAGAAACCATACTACAACAAAACAGAAGTCCTGCTTACTCTGTGGATTTTTATTGTCAGTGTTTTATTTCATAAGCTATGTATTTTTTAGGCCTCTCATATAAAAGCATGCTTTCAGGAGCCTGCCTGTATAGAACAACTTTTAGTAGCAACCTAGAAAGAGGAAGGAAATATTAAGATAGTAATGGCCCATAGGAAATTAGAAGATATGAAACACATTTGCCTTGATCCAGTTTAGGCTTTGCAGTATCATTATTCCTCAAGTGTATGGCCATCCAAGTCCCTTACATGCTCACACGCATTTTTCTCTCCCTGGGAATTTCCCATTGTCTCAGCACTGTGAATCACATGGCCTGCCCTGAACTCGCACGTTTGGAAAGCAGTTTCATTCTTCATGGGGAGCACGGGCAGCTAGTGCTGGTGAGCCATGAAAACACAGCTTTTCTATTCATCCTCCACCACTGCCGGCGGTGCAGACTACGTACCAATACAGAAATTGTGGGTTGGAACAGGCTGAGTAAAATATATAACGTGACTGGCAGGCATACAAGGAAGCAGCTCTGTAATATTTAAAGCATTGTCTTTAACCTTTCTTCTTGGCTTTGTTTCCCTGGTCAAAGAACTGTACATGCGTGATGGGAGGAGATCTGGTACATGAGTGATTTCAGTGCATGGTTCACGACAGAGGTTTCTACTCCCTGTGTGTGAGAGTACATTGAAAAATCCAAAGGAGGGAGCTGGCAGTGTATGATGATGAGGTTAAAGACTGGAAAAGAGTGAGAGGGGAGAACATAGCCCAGAGGCAGCTTTGGTTTGGTTAAATCCAAAGGAGAAAGTTTTTCCATCCTCAGTGACACCAGTCTTGCACTCCTCAGTCCCACATGGCAATACCTGGCTCCAGCTTGCGTGGCCTCACACATTTCCACTCCTGACATTTCACCAGTTTTCTCTTCAGCAGCATCCCTTTTCTGCATGCTCCATAGCCAGCAAGGCACTAGGAAGGACCTTTTTTTACCACTCTGGGATTCTCTTGCAAGAGAGGAGCCAGTTTCATGAGCAGGCTGCCCGGAGAAGCCGTGCATGCCCCATCCCTGGAGGTGTTCGAGGCCAGGCTGGTTGGGCCAAGGGGAATCCGATCCAGTGGGCAGCGTCCCTGTGCAGGGCAAGGTGTTGGAACTGGGTGGTCTTTAGGGTCCCTTCCAACCCAAGCTGTTCCGTGTTGCTGATTCACAGGCTTGGACGAGCAAGCAATTGGTTTTACTGTGGCATAAAGCAGATAGAAAGGTAGCTCAGGCGAGCTCCCAGTGCCAAGGGCAGCGTAGAAGTCCTGTGTAGGATGGCAGCGCAGCGTGGGGCTCCTGGCAGTGTGGTTGCTCATTTGCCTGATGATCTCATTCAGAAATTCTGATTTAAATAGCCAGTTTTTACCCAGTTTTGTGTATAAGCTTAAGTTTATGAAAAGAGAAAGCAACTTTCCAAAAACACCGAGAAATATTGAAGCTTGTTATTAATTGAAATACTTCATTGCATTGGATATGTTAGAAAAGCTATATTAAATGTCTGATATTTACAATATGATTATTGATTTTAATTGCTTTCATTTATTTTTAATAATTTATTAAATTATTATGCTGTTTTCTGAGTTAGTGAATTTAATTAAATTAATAAATTAAGCAGTAATTTTGTACTGCATTCTTACTTAGCTTTTCTTTTTTTAAAAGATTAAATTTACATCTCTGTAAAAGTTTCCCATTTGAAATTCTATTTTAAAATATATGCAAACTCGGATACCCAATTCCAGTAAAAATTCTGATGTAGATTTTGTTTTGTTTCTTAAAATCGTACTTTCTTATCCACCCTGTTCAACATACTAGAGATAATTCAAGCATGATGAGTCCTGAGTAACTGGCTTCTAACCATTATAATAAAGCTGGTAATCATACTACACAAATACTAGATGCTTGTAATCATAACTAATTTAAGCATTCACAGGCAATTTCTCTTTCTAACTATGCATAAAGGTCTAGTCAAATGGTAGCATTTTGCTTTCATCAGTTAAAGAATAAGTCTCACTCTTATTTCTTACGTCCTTACTGAAGTGAATAGATAATAGATTTGCCACATATCATATAATTCTTTCATCTTGCCGTTACAGCATCTGAGACATGTTTGTGTGTGCGTAAATATGTTTCAATATGAATGTTCTTATGTCTTATATGCAGGATACATCATTGGCTGAAGCAAACTCATTCAGTCCTTCAATGACAATATCCCCCTCATCTATGATAAACCAGTATAAATTTGAAGATGAACCAGAATTAAGAGATCTCTTCATTACTGTCGATGATCCTGAAAGCCACATTACAGCCATTGAAACATTCATTACATACAGAGTAATCACAAAGGTAAGCATCTATTCAGTGGCTTACACTGGTAACAATATTTTCTCTCTTCTTTTGAACCATTCTTTGGGATATTACTAAGTTGAAATCATAGTCTGATTTTGCTATGAGTTGTAGAGCACTAAAATGGTATGAAACTGGAAGTTTTTAAAAAAAATCAGTAAAGTCTACAGACGTTATGTACATAGATTTTTTTATACTGAGAAAATAGCTGGTATTCCTTCAATGGCAAATTCAGTTCTATATGGAAATAAATATTTTCTGTTGTGATCTTCGACATGAATATGAAACAGCAGAGCCACTGATTTTGTTTGAAGACACTGTGTTAGCCAACGTATTATATGACTTTTGGATCACTTGCAGGCCTTTTGCTTTGCATGAAAAGACTTGCTGCTACAAAGTCTTTCAGCTCCATTCTTTCGTAATTGCAATGCCCACTGCGATGGGGAAGTTTGTTTCCCATCAACAGTCGCATATGATTTCTGGGAAACTGCCACAATTCTCAAATGAAAAAAAAAGTAATATTAGGAAACAACATAGTGTATTTTTAGCTGTCCTGAATGCAAATTATTCACTGGAAATAAGGAAGAAAGTGTTGTGAGACCAGACAGATCATTTGGGATTACCAGCAAATATTCTGCAGGCTGTGTTTTGAGAATTACTGTGTTAATTTATTTTACTTTGAGTTCTTTTTAAAAGATTCATTTAAAACCAAATTTTCAAATGGGAATTATTCATCTTTAAATAAGAGAAGTTATCAATTCCTCATAAAATATTTAAAGAGTAGGAAGAGAGCTATCTTCATTAGGTTGCTAGCAATAATTTTCACTTTATGCATCTTTTTGTAGACAAAAGAACATTTTTTCTGCAGGCAAATATGGAAGGGCTGTAAGGTGGATTGCTTTTCCTTTTTTATCTCTTCCATCCTTTCTTATCATATTTAATTTGAAGTGCTGGTTGTTGATGATAAAGTAATGTCATTCCTCCCACATAACTTGAAAAAAATTTATTCAGTCCTCAAAAATGTTTAGATTGGTAAAGTGTGTTTTGAGTTTTTTAGAATTTACTTGCATTGCATTATAAATCTCCGTGCAACAACAAACGCTAAACAGCATGCATCACTCTGATGTAAACATGAGCTCTTTGTAGCTTGATTCTAGAAGATAGAGTGGTGATAAAATAAATCTCATGGTTTGACAATTTCACAATGCTGTAATAAGCATTTTTACAAGCATTAAAGGTTTGTTGGCAAGCTCTGACAAAGGGCTACAGAACTGGAGTTGATGATGGAGTAGCAGAATCCATTAAACAGCACAGGAAATGTTACTTCTATGATGTGCTGAAGTTTTCACGTTCTGAATGTGAGGATTGTTGACTGGCATCAGCAGGCCCCAAGGACGTATGTCAGCTATTTCTAGCTTTTTCAGAATGCTAAAAAATGGACTTTCCTCACTCATTGATTTCAGATCATTTCAGAAGAAGTGCCCTAAGGGTAATCAACATAACTATG
The DNA here is from genome assembly GCF_964035555.1 of Netta rufina. NCBI lineage: Eukaryota > Metazoa > Chordata > Aves > Anseriformes > Anatidae > Netta > Netta rufina. The sequence continues at coordinate 29,421,401 of NC_140131.1, read as the reverse complement.
ATTGCTAAAAGGGACATGGCACAGTAAAGTAATGATTGAAATCTTCTGAAAACACTGCTAGGGTGATTATTTTAGGTCACTCTGCTGTTTAGTTTTTCTTTTGTTGTTGATGTTGTTTCAAAGTAGAACTTGGATTTGTTGCTAAAATTGCATGTGTTCTATTTCATTAAGAGATTGATCGTCGTGCATTAAAAAACAGCAAGCAAATAGCAAGGGCAAAATAGAATCACGTATGCAGTTTTCTTCAAAATCTAAAACAATATCATTATTTTTTCACAGTATTCTCACTTTCTGGTCGTGTTTTTTATCTCCATGGTTTTCAGACATCTCGTGGTGAATTTGACTCCTGTGAATATGAAGTTCGAAGACGGTATCAGGATTTCCTTTGGTTGAAGAGCAAACTCGAAGAAGCACATCCAACACTAATTATTCCTGTTCGTTTGTTAAACCTTATGTTATTTTTATTCATTTATAAGATGACCCCAGTTTTAAACAGAGCTGCTTGAAGGCTTTCTTGTGTTTCTGAACTCTCATGAGCATCAAACTAACCTTTTAGTAGCTTTCTATGTATGTATATAAGCGATAATTAAAAATTCTGTAATTCACTTATCTTTGAAATTGTGCCATTTGCAGTAATTTATTTCCCCTTTCTTAATTGTACTTGTATCCTGCTATACTATCGGCTACAAATACCAGTATATACCGCTGTTAAATATGATAGTTTTGTAGCAGTTTGCTTTTACATGGTGAATTTTACAAGCTGTATCTATGTTTCTATGTTTTCAGTAAGTAGAGGAACTGTTATAATATCCCTAATATTTTGCAAGTTATACAATACACTTTTTTCTTTTTTTTTTTAGCCATTGCCTGAAAAATTCATAATGAAAGGAATGGTGGAACGATTTAGCGATGAATTCATTGAGACTCGAAGAAAAGCTTTACATAAATTTTTGAACCGCATTGCTGATCATCCAACTTTAACTTTTAATGAAGACTTCAAAATTTTTCTTACTGCACAAGCCTGGGTAAAATGGCTTTATTTTTATCTACAGTTATATGAAACCACGTCTTGTGTTAGTAGAGTGTATCAGGAGTCTCCCTAGTTCAGTATTCAATAGCATCCTCCCACAGCTTGTTACAGAAGTGTCAGAAGAAGGTGTGGAATTTATGGAATATTCGTCCCCCGAGATAACCTTTTCTTCTGTGCATTTGGTAATCTTGCGTGTGGCCATAAATATTGCTGTACCTGCCAAAGCAGTTTTTGTTGCTGCGTTTTGGATTTTTGTGGCACAATATTTCAACTCTGCATGCTTTCTATTATACACATAAGCTTCAAAGATTATATGAAAAGTAGTAATTTAAATGAATTACAGTTTTGGCATAGCACTTGTCTTTTTCATCTGATTTTTTTTTTTTTTTAAGTTATACCGGTCTCATAAAAGAAAAATATATCCTTTGTATTTCCTGTGGTATTTTTGCAAGATGTTGCCACTTGAAGATCAGAGTTTTGTACTCAGAAAGCCTGCCTCTGAACTTTAGCAAAGGCTATTCTATCAACATGTAAAAATAGTTACAGAAAATCGCTGGCTTATTTCTTCCAGTAGGAACATTGTTTGCTTTTCTCAATGAGTTCTTTCTGCAATCATTACCTCTGCTTTCCTGTTCACAAGGCTAAATTGCAATCTAGTCAACTCTAAGAAACGAAAGGGTAAAGGTTTTCTGCCATTTTTAATCATTCTTTGTGAGAGCATGACGCACAGCATGTTTATGTTTGTCCAGAAAGGCTTAGTTAATAAATGCATGTGACGGTTATGGTTCTGACACTGGTCTAATAATTTTAGAGTGAGATTTATCCACTAAAAAGACATCTGAATTGCTTTTTTTTTTTTTTTTTTTTTTCCACAGAGGTCTATGAATATAGTTTTGTTTTGAAACAAAACAGAAAGCTTTTAACCACATATTGTTTTTAAAGAATTTAAAAATATATGTGCAAGTAAACTCAGCATGTTCTGTTTTTTAGGAACTCTCCTCACACAAGAAGCAGGGCCCTGGTTTGCTGAGCAGAATGGGACAGACTGTAAGAGCTGTAGCATCCTCAGTAAGAGGAGGAGTTAAAAATCGTCCTGAAATGTTTACAGAAATGAATGATTATATGGAAACATTTAGTCAGAAAATAAATGTACTGGACAAAATAGCTCATAGAATCTACAAGGAAGAAAGGGGTAAGTAGAAAACAAATATCTTTTTATGGATTTAAGAAATTAATATACTGGAAAACAACTTGTTGTAAACAGTACATTCATTTTCATTATGCCAAGCAAAATACTTCTTTCCAGCAAGCAGGGAAAAAGGGAAGATTTGTATTTATGCGGTGCTTTTCATAATGGTCATTGTTCTGGCAGATCTTCAAGTTAACTTGAATAGCTTGGTAATAGGGAAAGTTTTAACATGTCATTGACCTACCCAGTAAGGAGCTTAAAAAGAAGAAAACATAACAAGTGGGGCTGTCATTTTATTGTGGTTATTGGAGATCTGCATGACCTTTTGTTTTGTACTTTGAGTGGAATGTAGAGTTAGTTTTTTTCTCCTGTCTTGTCCTGGCATAATGCCACACAGATTCCAGATCTCTAAATGTCTTCTTCAGTTTTATTCCGCACCTTTTTTATGTATTGGCCAAGTAGATTATTTTTAAGAGCTTTGCTGTGGGCCATGGTTTCTGCCATGGGAATCTGTGCCTGTTAGAGTTTTCTTGAGAAGGATGACCTCAGCTCATATTTTTCATCAGTAACAGCAGTTTACACACCTACTTGAAACTCTAAATTATTAACTTTCTGAGCTTGACCCTGATCTCAGACTAGGTCTGTTTACAATTTCTACTGGTCAGCACTTGAGAAATGTTATTGTATATATAATATAATTTGAAGTGCTACACTTTGTTCTGTAGTAACCAAGACCTTGTGCTTTAGTGTGCAGTACCACATCTCAGTGTGTCCTCACTAAGCTGGAGGGGTCTAATAAAAGGAGAATAAATGTTGCTGAAAAGGGTTCCTTTTTTTATAGTTCATTCCAGTGGAAATATCTGGCTGAGGTTCTTAGGTTCAAGTCATCAATGACAAAATATTTCTTGGAACACCTTATGAATTTTGACATGTTCCCAAGTGCTGCTGGATGTATCTTCTTTCTAGATTTTCCAGATAGCAATAGGCAGAACACTAGTGTGCAAGGCTGCACTGCTGGGGACGTGACCTGTTGATAACTGAGAACATTCAGAAAATAGTCCTGCTTGTAATTGCCTAACATGAGAGTCTTAATTACATTATCCATGGAGAGTTTTTTTGTCAAAGTGATCTCAAAGTAAATATTGATTTCTTCATGGCACAAAACTGTTTGGCAACTTTTGTTGGACATTTCTTCATTATAAACTCAATTGTGATAAAATTATGTTTTCAATAAATGGAAACGTGTTCTCAGTACCATCCTGTGAACATCTTCCAGGTCATAACCAGCCTTGCCAAATTAAGTACTGCCAAACAGCAGTACCTTATTCTTTCTTCCCCGTATCAGCACTTGGCTCAGAGACATAAGAGAAGCAATTTTTAGGATACCTATCTGTTTAGAGTAATACAAGTTTCTGAAGAAGATAACACCTGCAGAACTGGAATGAACTTAGGTATGCACCTTTGAGAACATACTAAGCAAATATTAAACATTAGTCCTAGTTTCTTGCTGCATTCACAGGAAATATGAGGTTGCAATTTGTATCGCTTAGACACCTGTTAGTGAACAAACAACTAACCTGTGTATATGTTCCTGTTAAGAGTATTTTAATGAAATGAAGGAATACGGCCCCATCCACACACTTTGGTCAGCATCAGAAGAAGATATAGCAGACTCCCTAAAAGGCATCGCCAGCTGCATTGACAAGTGTTGCAAGGCTACAGAGAAACGAATGGCAGGGCTCTCGGAAAATCTGCTACCGATCTTACATGAGTATGTTCTCTACAGTGAAATTCTGATGGTAAGGCTTCCTTTAGGATTTCTTATGGCAGTATATGAAGTTTGGCTTAGGACACTGACAAACTCTAGAAGCGAGTTTGTAACTGATGAAAATGATTTTGCTGTCATTAACTGCCCTTAGTAAACCTGCACTACACAGGATCGCTGTCCATCAGCAGAGAATCCAGTTTGTCCTGTTTCCCTTGTTAATCAGGCTAGAGGCACCCCTTTCAGATGAGAAAGGCTTGCTAGTTTTGTGTGGCATGGATCCACTCGTGGTAGTAGTGCAGAAGAGTTTGGATTTTGCCCTCTGAAGAGAGCTCTGTGTTGTAGCAGAGGCTGGAACACAGAAAGGCTCGAGGAACAGCAGTTCAGAAAGACCTCTGCTGACACTGGTGAAATACGGACTCATCTAGTAACAGATTGTGAGGGGGAGGAGGACTGGAGAGGTTCTTTCCTTTTCTGGGAGATGTTCCTAAGTTATGTTTTCTTTTTCTAGAAAAGCAGGAAACTTCCAGTCCCTGTGTCATTATATAAGCAAGTTTTAGTCTGCCATAAGCTGATGCTCTCAGTTCCCTTCACCTATGTAATTTTCTTACACTTGGAGAGAATGTAAAAAATCTGACCTGACAATCAGCATAATTCAAAAACTGACTTCAGCATGTCATCATTCCCACTCTGCTGCCTTCAGAAAGCAGGAATGTCTGCAAACAAGCCTTTGTCTAGGATTTGCCATGCCTGTGCAATCTGCCGTATCCATTTTTGTGTCTCTGCTGGTAGTCCTGCTCATACTGCAGTGGCTTCTGAGCAGGGGCTGAGTGTGCTACAGGTCTTGTGTAGAGCAAGACCCAAGTTCACTTGGCCAGCATAGGCCTTTGTTGGCACGGTGCACAGCATTGCCCGTTTCTCCAAATGGCTTAGCAACTGAAAGGTTAAAGAACTACTGTGTCACTACGCTGGTCACTACAGTGACCACTGTCTTTAAAACAAATTTCACTAAAAGAGAGACCATACAAAATGTCCTGTATCTCACAGGCCTCAGTATTTAAATGTACATGGAGGCAGACGGAGATAGGCATTACTTTGCTTAAAGGTATGAAGAGAGTACTATCTTGGCAAATTGCAGTATTTCCTCCCCTCCCCCAGTTCCAATCTTGTTTTTCGGAACTTGTACATCTGTTAGCTGTGAGCCATCCCATCCCTCATGTTTTTGAAGAGACACTGCCTTCTAGTTTGCAGTTTGGCTCACCCTTTCACAGGTGCTTGCTTCTGTGTGTAGCACAGAGAGATTTGTCTGCACAAACCACAGAATGACTTCCTGGCTCTTAATGCACATGTTGCGAGTTGCTGTTACTCACTGCTGGTTTCTTTTTTTTTTTCTTTTCCTTTTTTGTTTTTGTTTTGTTTTGTTTTTCTTAGTTGCAGTTGCCTTGATGCAACACTTGCAATGCAGGATTAAGCTGCCACAAGGTCCTGTGCAAAGGAAAATCTTCCTCCAGTAGCTCAGTCCTCTTAAACTACTGCTCTTTTCCTTACATTCAACGTGTTTTTTTTCCTACAACTTAGTTCCCTCTCACAGTACGGAGAGGGGACTACTAATCATACTCAAAATACAATGAAGGAAGTCACACACCAGTAAAACCTGCTTTCTAGGGTACCTCATCACAGGCACCTTTGTGTGTTGCTGCAGGAAGCTAACGTGCAAACATGCAGAAGTTGTGGTCAGTACAACTGTGATTAGTCCTTGTATTTTTGGGAGTTTAGCCTTAAACTGAGGAAAGAGATAAATTCATAGTTAAATAATTATGTCTAGACGGGCTCCTTTCTAACTGACTCACAGTGGAGACAACAAATCTAGAGAGTGTAACTGTCCTGTTGTGCTTCAGGGTACAAACTGCAGCTCTAAATTGGTTATGGGTCCGCATACAATTATTTGATGGCTTTGTGGCAGGGTAGTATTAATTATTATACAAATTACAAAAGTATAACAATATGTATATAAAACATAGTCCATTTGTTTGACATTGGAATTCAGCACTTGCTTATAATTGCAACACGTTAATGTTAAAATTATTGTTTTTATCTTGTAACTTAAGAAATATTTGTGATAAAAGTTGGCATATGGTCAATAAAATAGTTTTAAAAGAGGCAAAAGGAATAATAAAAAAGATTAATAAAAATAATAATAAAAAATAATAATAAATAAATAAATAAATAAATAAAAAATAATAAAGATTAATAAAAATAATAATAAAAAAGCTGTGAAAGACAGCTTTTCTAAACATAATTGTTTTACTTCCGTGCTTACAGCTAAACATTTTCTATATTTATTGAAACAGAAGATATTCTAAGCTATTGAAAGGTAGATTTATGCGTTAGCATGTAATGCTAAAGTAGTACTCAGAGTTGTCCCAAGTCGAGTTTGCCAATTTTTTCTAGTGTATATATGTTCAAAAGGAAACATGAAACATTATTTTAAAGTTCACCTACTGCTTTTTTATGTCGTGCTTGTTAAAGCGACAAGATATCAGAGAGAACTCAGTCAAATAAGACAGATAGAAAAGGTAGAGCTGCTTAGGCCCTGTGCTGTTTCAACATGCCCTGTGCTAGAAGTAAATTCTGAAAATCTTTTTTGTATATGCAGAAGAAGCAGTAAAACCAGTTGTGGCACAGCAAAGTAAAAGGAGGTTTTGACATTTGCAATTACGTATGTCCTGCTTCTGATTATTTTTTTAAAGGACTAATGCCTTGTAACATTTCTGTGAGATAAGCGCACCTGAGTATGCTTTTACAGATGAGAAAACTAAGGCAAAGAGAAATTTATAAGACTTGCTCATGGTCACATAGCAAATGAACATCAGAAATGGAAATTTAATCTGTTACACCATTCCTGTTTTGTAGTCTAACAAGTAACATTTCCTCCCCTTTCTAATTATTTTTTGGCATTATGCTAAAAATATAATACCTGTAAGACAGTTTTAGGGGAGGAAATAATTACATATACTGAAAATAGGCACACATATCAATGTCATTGCATCTATTATTTTTATGATAATTTTATCTGATGTTACTGAACTACAGTTGGTGCTTGCAGAATAATATTGGTTAAAGTCACAATTTCAATAATACCTTGTATACCATTCTTAGTCAGTTATTCTAATTTGTATTGTAGCTTTTCCTCAAGTAAGATACTTTTGATTTCACAAACTCATGTTGCTTTTTTAAAATGAATATATTGTAGGTTGAGTTACTAGTAAGTTAACTGCTGCTGCAGTTTTTCTCATACAATTAGCAATGATACCGTGTATGGCAGATTCTTGTGGCATTGCTTTTGGATTTACCAAGATTCTAGAAAAATCACATAAGATAAAAGGTAGGTATTGAAATATGAGTCCTTACTACCCAATTTTATTTTTTTTTAAAGAAAAGTACTTATATCATGCCAAAATTCTTGAATTGTTTCATTCTCTGATCTTAATTTATTAAATTTCAAAATTGTCTGATGGTTTTCTGAATACATGGCTAAAATTTAGTGTGCTTTATTTATTTATTTATTTATTATTTTTTATTTTAAGGGTGTTTTGAAAAGGAGAGACCACATTCAAAGTGAGCTTGATTCCAAAATTGATGCTTTATCCAATAAAAAGGCAGACAAGGATCTGGTGAGTATGTCTCTGTACAGAATGCTGAAATATTCTAGGCCTTACTCTAACTGCAAGAGATGAATCCCCTGAAGAAAGCGTGTCCTGTGAAGCCATGCTCTGTAACTGTATAGTGTCTCTGTATGTCCCATACTTTCTCTAAAAAAAGTTCGTTCTTTGTTCTTTGCAGCTGTGCATGCTAGGCAGAGGCAACGATGAGAAACATGCAACACATCAGTGGGTAGGCAGCTGTAGCAAAGGATTGGTAATAATGGGCATCCACGGATCATGTTTTGTCAATACAGGCAGTGCTGTGGTGTATTTTTAACATTTCTCTTTACATCCCCATTGGGAGTTAAGAGAAAGTAAGACTTGCTGCAGCGCTCTCATAGCTGCTGCTCTGTTGACAAAGGAAAGGAAGAGGAGGTAGAACGAGCAAAGCAATTAGACATATTTAAAATGAAAAGCTCTCAATCTTGCTCCTTCAAGTTTCTGTCTTATTTGGTTATTTTTTAGGATGTTTTTTTTTTTTTTTTACTATCATTCGGATGTCTTAATTCTGGAGCAGTCAGACCATACCTGTAGTAACTCATGGAAGCAGGCATCCTGAAAGCCACCAGTGAAGTTCAGTGGGATGAATAAAGGAATTTTGGGATAAATTTGCACGACCTCAGTGCTGGCCTGCCCACTGTTGCCACTGGCTCACTTGTGGCCTCAGCCTGCTCCTGTGCAATGGTGGCACTTTTTCTGCACTGCTCCATTACCAGCTGTGCAGCTTAGAGCTGTGGTGGAGAGCAGAACTGGCATTTTTAAAATTTTTTAATAGTTGAGCTCTACAGCCTAAATAATGTCCTTTTAGCATAGTGTTAACACCAAGCATTATACAGTGTAAATAATATATAAAAATGACTAGATAATAATTACTGCAACTTTCTGGTATATCGATGGAGAAAGTCCTTGACATTTCAGACATTTTTTATTAGGGTTGTTGTAATTAGCTTTCATGTAAAGATGAGCTGTTTAGGTAGTTTTTGGCAGCTGAAGTGCATATTTTCATTTGATTTCTTGTCAGTTAACCGAATAAATAAGAATATATTACCACTATCTAAATTGTGATGTCTACTGTGTATTTCATAATTTGTCTCTGTGTACTGCAGTGGGACAGTCAGTAAATACGTCTATTTTTTAATTTTTTTTCTCCTGAAGCAGAAATTCTGTTTACTTGAATTTTTCTACCTTTTTGCTCTCTTATCTGTTTTTCGGCTTCCTCAGCTGCTTCTCCTGTCTTTAGTTTAGGGATAACGTTTAAAGCTCTTACAAAATGCGAGGAGGCAGAGGAGCCCCCATGCTAGGAGCTGGGGCACGGAGGACAGGTCTTGGTCCTCTGCCAGCTGCAGCTACCAGCAAGGCCAGCATATTTCCATGCTGCCTGCTCCTCGCCCAGCCCACCGTGTCTCCCCAGCAGCCCCAGCTGTGGTGTCCCCGGCCCCAGGTTTGCCTCCTGGCTGTCCTGCCTGCACCGTCATGAAGGACTTGGTGGGTGCAGGCCACATCTGTAAACCTGAAAGGTGAGGAGGGGGCAGCCTCTGAGCAACACGGAGAGTGGAGGGGGAGGGAGTGTTGGGGCTCGCAGGGTTTCCCTGGCCCAGGGTAGCAGGGATGTTCAGGGCCATCGCTGCAGCCAGGAACCAGCCGGCAGGGGTCAGAGAGATCGCCGGCTGCCAGGAGAACCACATCTGCTCTTTGCTCCCCCAGGTTTATAGGGAATGTCACATAAATGGTGACTGAAATACAGTTTCTCTTGGAAATAAATGAACATGTTATATAACACTAATTTCACATTTATAGGAATAAGCAAAGACCATCTTCCAGCAAACCTTTACTTAAATATTTCTAGTCTCAGCCTATCTATATCTGTCTACACACTGGACAATTGATTGCTAAGTGAGGTCTCACCACGGCTGTATCATAGACAGGTCTATTAGTTGTATGTGAAAGCACAGTATATACTAAGAATTTGTTTTGCCAAAAGAGTGTCACAGGTCACCGTTTAAGTTATTTGTACACAGCTAGTTAGATCAACTTTGCAACATTGCATCCCTTTTATCAGTACTTCCCACTTGTATGGTTTGTTGGCAACTTGCTAAAAACAACTGCATTTGCACAGAATGACTCAGTGATGAATGGCAATTTCATACAACTTGTAGAGCAGCTGGTCTTGCTGCTGTTCACCGTAGGGAAGGGACATTGCCTGGCAGGACACGGCCTTTTCAGAAAGTATGTCTGGTATAATCTCATGGAGTCCTCAGACAAGGTGCACGCACTCCGTTTTCTTCAGCTGTTACAGACAGAAAGGAATAATTTTTTCCTTTAGCATTTATTGATCATACCATGTTGATATATTGACAGTGTTTTCTCCATAAGGAGGTTTGTCCTTGCTTCCAGTAAACCTGGTCTTTTCTGAATTTCCTTGTTACAGCTCTGGTAAAAGCCTGTAGATCACACGATTACTTAGGTGTTCAGACCTTTGCTTTATCTTTCCAGCCTCTCTGTTTCTCAATTATTTCAAAAAATGCTGTTGCTGAGACCTCAATTCTCCTTGCAGACTCAAGAGAGCAGCAACACGAATATCTGTTAGTCTAATCATAAAATCCTGTCCTCTGTAATTGAGTGGTGGCTACATCCTGAAGACTTTTCTTAATTAGAAGTTGAAGGCTTTTTGTATTAATGATAGTTTGGCCACGGAGAGTGGTGTACTGCTATTTTTAACTGTTCAGGTAACTTTTAACTGTTTTCTGCATCTGCTTTTACTATGTTTTAATTTTTATTACATCTTGAACTATTTTGCTAACATTTGTAACCCGACTGATTTCAGAATGATAGGAGATTGGAAAAAAGCCTGAACCTGAAGTACTGTTATTGGAACTGGTGCCAAATGCTGAGTTTGGCTTTATTTTCACATTTCTATTCCTAGGCATACCTTATGTAGCTTCTAATGATCTCACAGACGTCAGATTGAACTTGTCAGTGCAATCTAGTAGCCAGAAATTCTGCTGACAATGAGTGGCATGAATTCTAATCTTATCTGAAGTACATTTCCACCACAGATAAGGAACCTTAGACTGTCATTAGAGCTGATAAAAGGCTGTGAGATCTTCAGCACTGGTCACAGCAAACATTAAATGATTTAACAAACAGGTGGTTATACAACAGGAGAATGCAAAACATTTTCAAGGTCAGTGCAGCTGAAACAGGCTGGAATCATGAATTAAACCTCATGAGATGTAATGTCCATTGGCTGGGGAAAAAAAAACAAAAACGTTTTGGAGCCGTGCTTCTCCCACCAGGCTTTTAGAACCAGCTGCTTGTAGTGCTTTTAAAAAGCCAAACATTGGCCTTCTGCACCAAGCTTTAGGCAGCACAGAAGGCAGTCATTCAGACAGGCACCAGATAGGCGTTAATGCTGACTTACGATTCTAGTATTCAGGCTTGGAATGAAGAAAAGCAGTGCTGAATCTATCACATTCTGAATAGATAATTTCAACTCCAGGCTGAACAGGGTTAGTACCACCAAACTGTAGGATTAATGCATGTAGTAGATTAAAAGTCATGCTGGTTTGCATAGTGAGATACTGTAAAGTGTTGTGTGACTTACCGGGTAGTTCGGCTTTTGGGCCAAGTTCCTCTGGCTACAAGTCGCCCTGTGCATGTCCAGTAGTGCTGTGCCCTGGCAGTGTCTAGCTTACACCTTCTGGCCAGCTGTATGACGTCTGGTGAACATCATGCTGTCCTGCAGGAACCACTGATGTAAGATTTTATTCATCACACTAGCTGCCTCAGTGAGATCAGTGTAAGAAAATGGATTCAGGACCATATTTAATTGGTAGGATAAATTGTAACAACGTACACCTCGTAAATCAGGAACACACTGGGTGGATGTGTTCGTTCAGAGACCAGGGCATTCTTTGATTTCTGCTGTCATGTCAGCTGAAGAAGATGGTATTAATATTTCTTATCAGCTGTGAAAAAGTAGATCTTAGACCTTTCTAGTCGAGATGAAGAAGTGTGGCATAACGCTGTCTTTAGACCCTAGGTCCAACCCTCGCCTTGATACAACACACAGTTTCTTTGGGGCATTAGAGGGTGATGTTTAAACTGCGTATCCAGGTAGGGATGTAGAACAGTCTGCCTGTCCACATCACATCATGGCTACACCGTGGAAGAAATTCGAAGTTCCTGGAAAAGGCAAGACAAAAACAAACTGTAAAATAAATGTCTTAAAGATATAAAGAACAAGATAAGGGGAGGACGCTGCTCCAGGACTTTGAAATCAGAGACATTCTGACAACAGAAGCATGTTGTCTAGCTCATTTTCAAATAAGAACTTTTTTTCTTGCAAAAGCAGAAAAAATGATTCAACTCACCATCTTACTCTAAATCAGCTACAAATATTCACTATTTTCAGTATTCTATGTGCATTTATTTTTATAGTGTTAGAAGGAAAGGCAATTAACTTGGGACATGACCAAGATACCTAATCCAGCTGTGTGTAATGTCTTTAGAGGTAATTCCTCCATGTTTAAACTTTGGATTAACCTTTTCATATCAAATACACTGTTGGTAGTTGATGAAATTACACTTGTCCCTAGTTTGATTACTAATCTGTCTAGATAATAGAACTTGGGTTTTTCAGTAAAGTAGAAATAATATTTTTTTTCATTTTGTTCTCGAATAATATCCAGTATTTTGTGAATCTAAATGTGTAGCAAGTAAAATCAGTTTAGAAATAAAGTCCAACTAAAAATGTGTATTCATCTCTGTATTGTGGAATGTGGGAAAAAATCCATTCAGATGAAATTCCTTTCATTTTTCCCATTCTGTGGCTACTTGGAGAGGTGAAGGACTCCACTTTGTCAAACTTTGAATTTGCATCTGTGGTTTGGAAATTAATTATCTTATGTTTTCACTTGACCTTTTGTTCTTGGAAGGGTTGTTTTTGGCAGAAGCAGTACCTCTTGTTATAGTGTGGCCCAGAGTCAGCAGTCAGTAGATCCCAGACAGTGGATTCCCAGAAGGTTATACAAACTGACTGACTTCAGAGTGATCTTGGTGACAATTTTATGCTGACTATATGGAGTGTGAACAGGATTTCTGCTGGGCATTGCATAGTGGAAATGTACACAAGCATGAGTTACTTGGTTAAAGCATATGTGGCTCTTCTTGGCTTCAGGGACACACAAGAAACATTTATGAGCTGTCATCCTTCCTTGATACCTCCATAAATTTTAAGGATTGGTCTCAGATTCTGTCACTGATTCAGACAGTGTTGCTTAGTTTATTTCTGATTCCTGCAGCACTTGCAGCTGTGGCACTGGAATGGTGCCCTTCGTGCATGGCTTAAGCTGGAAGCTGCAGATTGTACCCTTCCATATCCTGCTCTGAAGTCTGACATTTCTGCATTCTGTGAATAGCCTAAGCATCCCCTGAAAATCCTGTAAAAGACTTGGAAGTTAATACCAATGACAGCACCAGCTCTGCAGAACTGATGAGGAGCTATCCAACTTTACAGAGTTGCTATATGAAGAAAAAACAATTTGCCTGATAGCAGAGTACAAGGAAGAAAAGGACGATGTATGGTACCTGAGTTGCAATAGAAACAGTGTAAGGATCAGCTTTTCCTGATTGCTGTTGGTTATTGGTGGCATTTATGCCTGACTTCCCTAGGGTTGTCACAGTCTCTGTGCAGTCCCAAGGCACTGAATCGCGCTGTAGCTGCAGAAGATTTACTTCATTCTGCAATTGGGTGCCAGCCAGAACCAACAGAGCTGATTAACAAATAACAATAGGTACAAAATTACTGAGAGGACTAGAAGACTCATTAAAGAGGGGCCCTCTATCTACTTACTGATTCCCATTAGCTGAAATTCACTTTGGGCATCTCCAGCAATTAGAAGAAAATAATGTCTGCATAGTAGCTGCCCTCAAGGTTTTTGATCCTGGATCCCTGTGAAGGAGTTCCTGCTCTGCAGAAATCCTGTTTTAATTTCTTTCTCTACTTCTGTATTTCTGCCTTCCTCACATGGTCACACAGAGGTTAGTTCCACAATAAAAAATTGCAAGTTGACAGGCAAGAAATCAGAAAGTTTGTGTGTGTGATTTCTGCTGTTTCCCCCATTCTGATTTTCCCTGAGGTCATCAAAGGTTCTGTCAGGGTTTTCTCAGTTTTTCTGTCCAAATCTAATTTGTATAGTTGATTCTGCTCCAGTAAAGCCTTTTAAGTTTCCTTTTTTTAATGAATTACTGTCAAGTGCAAGTAAAGAGGTGCCACAGTCTGTAACTTCGCAGTCAATAAAAATATTTTCAGCAACACTTTAGTTACCATCTGGAATTTCTGCTATTAATATTTCAGAAATTGTACTGAGCTATTCATTAAGAACATAATTTAAAATTTATCCGTGGGAACGGATGTACTAATTGTAATACCAACCTTGGTTCTGCAGTTCTGTTCATCTTACTGCACTATGATCATTTGTTTTCAATCACATTTGAAATCATGACTCTACTAATTTTTATTTTTTTTTTATGTTTACAATTCATATTTAGTTCTCAGAAGAGATTGGGAAACTTGAAGACAAAGTAGAATGTGCCAATAATGCTCTGAAAGCAGACTGGGACAGGTGGAAGCAAAATATGCAGTGTGATATGAGATTGGCATTCGGTAATATGGCTGACAATAATCTCCATTATTATGAAGAGGTAAAACCCTTTCTCATAGCATTTTTTTTTCATTAATTATTTCAGTGGAGAAATCAATGCACTGTATCTAAAAAAGACATTTGCATCTTCGTTTGAACTTGTGTTAACTTCAGAATAAGTTTTTGTGGGCAGAAGGAGGCAGTTATCCCTAATTTGACATGTTTTAAGTAAAATGTATTTTATTTGTGCCCAAGTGGTTGATCCTGAGTTCATCATCGACAGAGGGCAGTCTTGTTTTACTAACCACAAGAATTTGGAAGATATTTTTTGATTCAATGTCAGCTGCTATATTTTCAGCCTTTTGCTGTAACTGCACGAAGAAGCCCCAACATTTTACAATGATTTTGAATGAGGAAAACATTTAAATGTAATTGCTTTTCAAACAGCACATTCAGAAAGTTATTTCGCTAAGGGATTGTCGTTCATAAAATAATCAAAATTTACTGCAATAAAGAGTATCAATACAATTTTGAGCTGTCAGTACAAAAAGCTTATTACACATTTTTATAAGATACACAGATGTATGCAGTTACTATATTATTTTTTTTTATAACTGAAACTTAATACTTTGGGAAGAAAGAAAAATGGCTGAGATAAAATTTTAATTTCAACTCAAATGCCATAGCTAACATCATTGGTAAGAATTCCAAGAAATATATACTAAGCAGTAGAACTTGAAAACATTTAACAAGATCTCTTTAAGTATTCTGTGAAATTTCTTCATAGGAAACATGTTGATTGAAGTGCTTATTTTGAAAATATCCCATAGATCTGGAGTTTTTTTAAAGAACTTCTCCTTATATTGGAAAAAGGAGTACAGTTAGCTATCTATTAATCATAAATCAGTATTCTTCACAGATACACATTGATATCTGTAACTTCAAATCCCATATTCTGAACTTTTTATGGCTTGAGTATTAGCCTCAGTGTAAAATCAGTGTCCTGATTTTAGAAATCATTTTGTCAGAACATAATTGAAAAGACAGAGCTCATGATCATCAAGTCTAATTAATTAGCATGCAGCCTGTGAGATGCACGGACATTGACAATCTGTTGTTACATGTAAAGATCAAAATATTTTCTGAAATCAGGCAGCAAACTTTTGGCATCCTCTCACATTTTCTTCAGTTGCTGCTGATCTCTGGCTTCTATATCATGAATATGTATGTTAAATCAATGCTAAATATACTGGAATGTTTTGTTCATGAATGATTAGCTAAATTAAAACACAAAAATCATTCTTTCTATCTTTGTCCTGCCTAAAACTGCTTTTTGCTGAATTAGAATTTTAATTCAGACTGCCAAATCTCATAGTATACATGAAATTACTATCGTTAAGTCACAAACTGCAAAAAATGGTTCAAGTATTTTTGTAACTACTAGTGTTGGTTTTTTTTTAAATAGCCTCGGAAATACTGGACAAGTTGGTTTATATTGAAACATTATTCTTTGTTGGTGCTTTTCTTACATACTGAAATCTGCATAAAATATGTTTGCTGTTATGCGTTGATAGATCTAAAATTTAGAAAAAAATACCTTATTGGATTGGTGCATTGGTTTTAATAATAGTAAACATTATGCTAACTTGTTTGAAATGCGAGTGCTTATCATTTTGTTGTTGGTTTTAACAGAAACATTTTATTTTAATACTGACATTCAAGAGATTTCTGTAAAGTTAATACTCAGTTTGGGAGTTTAAATCTAACGTGCATTTTTTTTGGAGACCTGTGGTTACTAACAATGGTTAATTATTGAAGAAGTGATTACAGTCAGAAGCCCTTATATTACAAACTATAGGTGTTGCACTCCTGAAAACAGCAGAAAAAGAAACACTAGCATCTGCTTTCCCTGTTTAGAAGTGAAACCTCTGAAAGGGATTCTCATAATCCGTAGCATCAGAATGCAGTTTTTATGCTTTCCATAAAAAACAAAATCCTACCTTAAACACAATCTTCTGAGTAAGA
This sequence comes from Netta rufina, assembly GCF_964035555.1. NCBI lineage: Eukaryota > Metazoa > Chordata > Aves > Anseriformes > Anatidae > Netta > Netta rufina. Next base: position 29,405,044 of record NC_140131.1, on the reverse strand, counting down.
ATTGTTCCTTTGTTTCTACAGCTGTGGTATCACCAATCCCTTTCTGTCTCTCAGTGCTTCAGTAACAAAGGCACTAATTAATGCCCAGTGCTCCAAATTTATAGGTGCTCTTATGCAGACCCATGAGAATGATGTCTTTCCTGGGATAATGTGCAAGCTGTGTTATAATACATTTGAATATGATGCCATTTTGGTACCCAGTTACCACGACTGACCAATCTCTTAGAATTCCTGTAGTTGGTCTCAAGAGTTCATAAAGTTCTTTACTGCCTGTCCTTTTCTTCCAGAAAAGAGTTGAAAAATGTTTTACTCTCCCTGTATTCAAACTTGAGGCCAGTAACATACTGTATTAAAAATGACTGTAAGTGCATTGCTAAAACAGGGAGGATTTTCTGAAATAATATGAAAAGGTTTTAATTTAAAAAGAAAGTCAGGACTTTACTCCAGTTTCTGAAGAAAACAGCATCATTTTGTTTGCCTTACAGAGAAGAGTTCTTCAATGAAGCATGTGTTGGTGCTGTACCATTTATTTTACTGCTTTTTCCCATGCCTTAGGTATGACACAACTGTCTGAAGTAGCACAGCTCAGTTCAGAAGAGATGCTATCTTCTGAATGGTTGAAATCACAAACTGTCCACAGGGTGGAGCATACAGCTGAGAAAGCTGCGTGTCACCGGGAGTCACAGAATCACAGTCTTTGCATTAAGTTAGGTATAGATATTCTGCAGCTTCCTAAGGATAAAGCATTGCTAAAACCAAAACAAGATACAAAGGAGTAGTTGTTGTTATTTAGCTAGGGTGTCTGAAGTCTTCCTGGTTCATACAAGTCACCAATCCAGGCAACCAGGAATGCTGAACTTTGGCTTCAGAGAGCAAGAGTGATTAAACATTTACTACATTTTCCCTTTTTTTTCCCCCTCATGTTTACCATAGTCTTCAGGATATTTACATCAAAAAAACAAAACAAAACAAACAAACAAAAACAAAACAAACAAACAAAAAAAAAACATTTACTTTTCTCAGCAAATAACTTCGTTAACATATTCTATTCAGAAAAAAAACAAATATGGTTTGTGGGGATAGGACAAGGGACAAGGGGCAATGGCTGCAAGTTAGAGCACAGGAAGTTCCGCACTGACATGTGGAAGAACTTCTTCACAGTGAGGGTGACGGAGCACTGGAACAGGCTGCCCAGGGAGGCTGTGGAGTCTCCTTCTCTGGAGATATTCAAGGCCTGTCTGGACGCCTACTTGGGCAGCCTGCTCTGAGGAACCTGCTTTGGCAGGGGGGTTGGACCTGATGATCTTTCGAGGTCCCTTCCAACCCCTACAGTTCTGTGATTCTGTGATCTGAACAAGTGGGTTTTGCAGCACAATCCAAATACCAGTCAGATCTTGTAAATCCAGGAAATATACCAGAGTTTGGTTTTCCATTGCTTATAAAGTACTCTAGTAACTGCAGGAAGATTGTGGGTTATGTTTTTGTTTGTTTGTTTGTTTTCATAATGTGGAATGATATTTAATTCATTTCGGCATTGAAAGAACATGTTTTTCCTTGTGCAAGGATGCACCTTCTTTTAATGTGTAGCCTCTAATTTTGTTTTTGCCATGTCAAACTAATCCTGTTTAAACCTTTGCAGATTAATCTGATATAAAGCTAAACTTATCTTTGATAGGGTAGTGAGATTCTTATCGGCATTGACACGGCTTACTCTTTTCCAGAAACATACATTTCTTGATTTTCTTAACTATTCCAAGCCTAATTTGGTTCGTTCCTGTGATCTACATTGTCATGCAGGCATAAATTGATCCAATAAATTCATTAGGTCAAAACAATACTCCTTCCCCACTGGAGTAACTTCCCTCTAACTCCAAAGCCTATATGTATCTGTCTAGTATAAGCTGTAGAAAAATAGATGAGATTTGTTGTTTACCCTGGAGGCCTCTGTTGTGATGCATTTAACGAGTCATTTGGTTGTGTACCAAAGTCAGCTGCTTATGCATGTTGATCACATCCTACCATAGGAATTTAGGAATTCCCTACCCAGGAATTTAGTTAACAAACTTCATGTGATTTTCAAAAGCTCCCACATGGCTGAGCCAGTTTGTCTCTGTGAATGTTGTTTCAAAGCCTGGCTCCATCTTTGAACCCTCAATCATTTCAACCATAGACATTTATTTTACATACTTTCATGAAGGCTTTAATGTTCTGTTTTTGTTTCTTTCTTTGTTTTTGTTTTGTTTTGTTGTTGTTTTGTGTTTATTTATTATTATACTAGGAATCAGCATTTTTCTATTTCTGTTGACTCCAGTTTTTGTTTCCTTGCACCCAGACACTATGAAAGTGATCTTTGTCTCTCTCACACATGGAAGACTACATTTTCAGATTCTTCTCTAGGAAATATTGTCATAAAAGGTATTTTTAAGGTATCAACCATGGAAAATTAGGAAACTGGAACAGAAACACACATGGCATGTGACACATTGCTTCTGTTATCATCCCTACTACATGTTCTATTTTTATATCTCCTTTTTAGTATGATATGCAATTGTAGTATACGGAAACCTCTCACTGCTATTTCTAAAAATGGTGTTGCAGAACAGATGTGTGACCTGCAGTAGTAGGCAGACTATTTTAGGTAAAGTAGCCTTATTTAAGCACTTGCTTTTTTCATTTTGTATATTTAGGTTTCGTTATGTCTTCTGTGGGGCTTTTACAAGTAATTGGATTATGAATTTCAATCCTATGCATGCACATTTAATTTCCTGCATTTGATTTTCTTTCTTTTTTTTTTTTTTTTTTCCTTTCTGTCTCTTTGTGAAAGCTGGCTGATCCTCTGTTCAGATCTCCATTTTTACCCTCACAGGAGAACCAAGTAAAATCATTCTGTAATAATGCTGAAGTATACATCACTAACAAAATGTCATTTATGCAGTTCATGCTTCACAATATAAAAAGCTTGAGCCTAAGGCACAGAGACCTAGTTTTGTCTTGGTATGGTTAATTATAAAACTTGTCAGCTGTAGCAGCACTGTGATGTCTGCCAGTGAAATGAGCCACTATTTCTCTTACATTTTGGAAAGTATGTTTTGGTTACATAAATTAGGATAAATAAAAACCAAGTAACTTGTATACCTGAGAAAATGCTCTGCATCTTTGTCTGGAAAGGCTTTAGTAGATTATATTTATCTGGGTAAGCAACATAGTGTGACTGCATTTTAAGACATGCATTTTGGATCAGTGTTGCAGAGATAATAGACAGCCATTTTTATATTCCAGCCAGTATATATGATATATATATATATATATAATTCAAATTACTGAAATTACAGAATGGCAAGACATGAAGTTACATGGTATAAATTAAGCTGTGGTTCAGAAAAAAATGTCATTCAACAACAAAAGACTGTTCAATGTAAAATTATTGCATAAGTTTAGCTGTACTGTTTGTTGACAGACTTAAAATGGCAGAAACCTGGTACTTCGGTAAGAAACATCAGCAAACCATAGTGATAGGCTAGCCATGATTCTCAAGAATACTCTATGATTTATATAGGTTTGCCAAGATGCCAACACTAATTTAAACCAAACTGAACCAAAGTCATATATTTTTATTTATTTAATTTTGTTTTTGTTTTTTTCCTTTTACTGACTACAGTGTTGGTGCTTCAAATCAAAACAATAGCTTATACAGTTATGAATACGTTTTTCCATTAGGAGAGAAACATTTGTTGTAAAGACGACAGTCTCCCCCCAGCCTCCTGCCTTTCTTGTCCCATTTCTTTCTCATTACTCAGGGCGGAAAGGAATTATCTGTGTGTTTAGAAAAAAATGTTTTAATTTAACTTGGAAAGAATTGAGTATACTACAGGAATCCATAGAGATTATGCAGAAACTGTGCCTGACTGTGCTTTCTGTTTGGAGGAGATCTTTGCCTGTAACTAAAGGGAGAGATTAAAGAAGGGCATAATTAATGTTAGCATCTCCCGTGATAACACATACAATTACGATGCTCACACTGTGTGCTTGTCATTATGGAAAAGTGACCTTTACAGCTCACTCAGCATGTTGGCTAACATTTTGCATATCACTGAGCTGCCTAGGAAACCATATTTTGCTCTTACCGTAGTCCCACAGAAACAGCTTGTGACAATGCATATGTATTCTGCTATTTTTTTTTCTTCTTTTTCTCCTTGGCTACCAGTTCTACAGAAATCTGTCTGCTATATTAATATGTATCTGTGTTCTTTTTTAAGTGCCTTGCTACATGGGAGTCCTTCTTAGCATCTCAAACGGTGGATCGTCACGGAGAAGAAGATTCTGAAGACAGGCCTTGAGTAGTATCTCTGCTTGATCTCTACCTTTCCATGCAGTTTCTCCCAACCAAAGAAGTGCTTTATATGAGATCAGATATATTGTTAAATATAACTGTTAAAATCAGTGAAACGCAGGAAACCAGCTTATTGAAAACTCAGGTATTCTAGTCCTGAAACACATTTTGGAACATGCTATATATTGCTTTATATTGCTTAGTTGTGATTTTACATATTTTTATGCAAGTGTTTGCATACAATTGTTTTCATACATATTGCATAACTTGGATATAAAGTATTTTAAATATGTAAAAAATAGCTCAATTTTAATAAAAAGTTTAATAAGAAAAGGCCGTCTTCATTCTCCATTCTAGTCTTTAAGAAATATTTTGGTATTTTAGAGCGCTTGTTATATTCTCTTTGTTGAGTAATTGCCTATATTTGTAAAATTACATAGTGTAGTCTGCAAGGAGCAATTTAGGATTGTTTTAATAGATTGTTCTAGTCACCCCATGGCAAAGTGGCATGGGAAGATGCTGAACCTGTTCTGTGAGATTAATACTGCTTTAAAGTCCTGTTAATTCAGTTTTCAGTTTGCAGCATTTACTCGTCTATTAAGCATCTCATTTGACGTTTTTAAAAAGATAAAAAAATGATAGTTCATGAAGCAGACTATTTCTACATTGATATGTTTGTCAAAGCACTCATCCTGCCAACACAAGAACTTTGGAGTTTGCCAGATCAAGGCCGATCGATAGCCTTTTACTCCCACAGCTGACCTGCCTATAATACTTAACTTCTTCCCTCTTTGGATGGCTGGTATGGAAGTGAAAGAGAAAAAAAAGGAAAAGAGAGTTTTGCTATGATTCACTAGCGCAGTATGCACTGACGTATTCCAGTCACTGAACTCTGTCAGCCTGCACTTCTAACTCCTGTAGTTGTTCTCCTTGGCAGTTACGGTGTGAGCAAGCCTAAGTCAGAGTTTGAGAAGAACAAGTGCCATCCTCACCATGGCTCTGGCCTCGTGAAGCAGCACGGTGCCAGCCTTTGCCTGGTTTTGGTGATACTCTGTGATCCCGCTTCTGTCATTCAGACAATGACTGCAGTTGTTCAGCACTTAGCTGCACTTGGGTGGCTGTGGACCTGTCCAAGCAGGACATTCAGCTGATGAGTCATTTTGTGCCTTCGATCTTAAGCAATCTAGATTACGAGTCCAGCCTTTTTAGCAGGCTTTACTTTTTACAGGGACGGCTGGTCCCATGCTGCCCCATGAAGCCTTAATGAAAATTTAGATCAATCTCTTTGAGCTATAATATTATAGCAGGGAAGATGCTTGTGAAATCCTAGGGGAAGCTCACGTCTCTCCCAGCCTGGAAAACTTGCAGGAGCTTGCCAGCTGTACAGACCAGAGGCAAGTCAGCATCAGGATGGAGCAGGGCCGTGCCATGGGGTGCCCTGTCCCGCTGTGCTGGCAGCAGGTGCTCACAGGAGGCAGGGAAGAACCACATGGCAGTGCCATGCTCTTTCTCCAGCATATCCTTGCTGTGATTATTATTATTTTTTTTAACGTCAGTACTTCTATCAATGTGCTTAATAGTGGTTAATGCCTTTCCTTTTTTTTTTTTTTTTTTTTTTTTTTCTTCCATCTAACTTTTTAGGATTTACCACATTGAATTAGGATTTACCACATGACCTTCTACAAAAGCCATTCCATATCTGCGCTCATTGTTGCTGCTTTCCTCTGTATTTTCTCATTCTGCTGCAACCAGTGGTCAAAATGCAGGCACACCAGAAATGTCCACATTCCCATAATTGTGCTTTGATTTTTTTCCTCATTCTTTACTATTTCTGATTTATTTTTTAAAGTACCAGTGAATGCTAAGTTGCTATTTCATAACATTATGTGCTATTCTGAAGGTTACTAAATAATTTAATTTTCATCAGTGTGTATTTATAGGAGAATTGGCTTTTCCCCAGTGAGCATTAATTTGCATTTATTAATTCTGAATTTTGCCTGCTGTTTTTAGCTCCTAATCTCTCAGTAGTATACAATCCTATAAGCAGGATTCCTACAAGATAGGCAGCAGTAGCACTCTGAATGACAGAGAAGAGAAAGTTCAAGAAAGTGAGCCTGAACAGGCTTACCTGGAAGGATATGAATGTTTAAGTGTAACAAAAAATTAAATAGCATGCCTAAGCTCCTGTGAGAAAAGGCAGTGTCTGGTTAGTTGGGATGTGAATACCAGTGTCTGTTGCATTGATTTTTACCTGCATGTTCTGCCAGAGCAGAGAGCTGTTCTCTAAGGTGTTTGGAAATCAGAGCACCAGGAGAGATTTTGCATCCTTAGTAAAAACTGGGCTGCAGTTCGTCATGTTTAGGCTTTATTTTTAATTAATTTTCCTCTTTAGCTAGGCCATAAGTTATGGGGAAAGACCCACTAGTTACGTAGAGGCTTTCTTGTGATTGAGTTGTTATTTTTCTGATTTTCTGATTTTCTATCATGATTTTCTGATCATGATTTTTCTATCTCGATTTTCTGATTTTCTATCATGGAAAAACAAGGTCTATTGTTAAGTACAATCAAATGTTCTCTTTGTGTTGTGCAAACAGTTACTATTTTAGAAAACATACTGTGTCTTTAGCCCTGTTTCCAATGACTATTAATGTTATGGAGTCTCAACTTCCTTAGGCAACTGCTTAGAAAAAGCTTAAACTATTCTTAAACTCATAACCAACCTGCTTATACTTTGGATTTTCTTTCAGCTGTTTTCAGATAGCTTTGTACAGACTGTTAGAGCCTAGCCACTTAAGATGATTTCTGAAGTGCCAGGAGTCTGACTAAGAATTCAACTTTTAGCTGCTTACAGCAAAAAAGGTTCAGTCTGGTCACCTCTATTTTCCTTCTTCAAATTTGCCCTCTGAAATTAAACACTGAAAAGGTGATTCTAATTGTCTAGAAAAGAAGTCAGTGTAAAACCAGTGTGAAGTCTTAGTGTATCGTGTATCTGTCTGCAGAGAGCCCCAAACAACAGCTCTGAGAGCTAGAAAGTTTCCCATCCAGTGGTGTTTTTTTTTTTTTTTTTTTTTTTCTCTCAAATTTATGTGGGGGCACTTTAAAAACATTATTGCTTTATTGTAAAACAGAAAATTCAGCCTGCATCTCCACTTTCCTAGCTAGGTAATCACCACCTAGAGAATATATAACCGCCACAGCTTACGAGTTTCTTCTGGCAACCAGAAGCAGTGGTTCATAATGAGTTTTATTTATATCTGGTCTTGACAACTTGTTACAAGTATTTGCCGGGACCAGTGAGTTCTGGTGGGCAGAAGGATGTCTGGGGAGGGGGTGAGACTGCTCTGCAGTGCCCCAGCTGTACCTTCCAGAAGTTTCTGGGCCCAACAGTTCCAGTTTTTGCACTGATGCCTTTTTTTTGCCCACTACCAGAAATAAGAGCATTGGTAAGTTGTCATGAGTTACTGGTCAGGTAGTTTTGCCCATTACAACATTTTGAACTTATGTACAGACACTTGGAAAGCACAAGTCAAATGATTATTTGAAAGAAAGAAAGAAAAAAATATAAAGAAAAAGCTGCCTTTTCCTCTGAACTCAACATGCAAATCTCAGCTACTGGTTAACCACAACCAGCTTCCTCACACAGTATTGTTGCTGCACGGCCAGCACGGCTGCCGGGGTTACTTTCTGTGGTCTGTGGCTTGACCATAAAGAGGAAGATACTCAAGACAAGAAAAGGTCATTTGTTGAGAATATGCATCCTCTTTCTATGCTAGTGCTTCATATCTGCAGCCTATAAACAATGCATTTCTCTTTTCTGCTAGATTGAAAGCACATACAAAGAAATGACCAAAAGGTTTCTCAGCAACCTAACAGGAGCTGTCACCAGTGCAAACTGTCACTAGCAAAGGTAAAGCAGAGACTGCTTGTACTGCTAGGGCATCACTGGCTCACGGCACTGAATGGTTGGTGATGGTTGCCTGGTGCAGACTTCATCACTACTAGTGCTGAGCTCTAAAAGAATGTCTTTGTTTCAAATATAATGGAAATAATGATGAAAAAAAAAATGATGTTAATTTTCCTACAGGCAAAAAGCTCTACTTTGAGTTTTAAAATTTTTGATCTAGACTGTGGCATGACACTGGGTTTTCAGCAGGAATAATTCCTGTGATAATTGTATTGCTTACAAGGTTAGTTAAGGAATAAGCATTGTTACGTCTGCATTAATAATTAACCACAAGTTGCAAGTAAGCCATTAACTGTCAGATCCAAACTTCCTTGCAATCGAGGCAATGTTGATGCCCTGTAGTGGGTAGGATTCACTGGTCCTTAAGTGTTAAAACAGTAAGCCAGCTTAAAGGCAACTCAACTGCCTGTCTGAGCAAACTAATTCTTTATTCAGAAATATGTGGTTGCAGTATGTTCTAATGGGAAATTATTTAATCCTTAGCATTACTGTAAATAAAGCATCTCACAAGGCTCTTTGGCAAATGATTTTTTTTTTTTAATTATTATTTGAACTCTATAATTGTGTTCATTTCAATCAAGTTAAGCTTTCATCAGGTGTTGAAAACCTTGTCTCTAAAATGAGAGCTGAACAGGAGGCTCTATATATGTACAAATATCACAAAGTTTCTCACTTTTACGTAGAGAACTGTTTGGTCACTCAGTTACAAGCCAAAAACAGTTGTCATGAGCAACTGCATCTCTTACACAGGAGCCCGTAAGAATTGCTGGGGCCCCACAAAGCTTGTCCTGAGCCTGTAACACTGCTGAGACTGCCTAGATGAGCAGCAGCTCATTGAAGTTTCAAGACTCTAACACTTTTTTTCATCTCTTTACTGCTTGATATTTCCATATACCCTGTCTCTACATATATCTCAGCACAGGAGTCCAAAGCTTCTAGCTAATAAAATCAAAAGAGGGATGATTATGCGGTTCCCTTTCAACCTAAAAAAAAATAAAAAAATAAAAAAAATAAATTTTATGAATCTATAAAATAAAGCAAAAATAGAGAGTAATTCTATAAAGAGAAAAACCATTACAGGAATTTAGTACATTATTTCCTGATTTTGTCCACTAACAATACCTTGTGCAATAAACAAAAAACCTGGCAGATACTCTGTTTGCTGACAGTAATGGAAGGCTAAAGCAAGGATAGAGAAAGATTTAATCCATTTGCAATTGGGTTCAAGAGAAAATAGCTAAGTCAGAATAGCTCTCTGGAGGCTATGTGCTCATTCACTAACAGGACAGTACGGATTTTGTAAGCAAATTAATTGTGACAGCTTAACATAGTAAAGGCAATTGTTCAATATTTATTGGTGCCTTTCAGCATGTCGTTTCATTCCTATGATTCCACATATTTTGTTACTATTACATTGCATGGAAGAAAAATAATGGAGAAATATAAAAGGAGAGATGCAAAGCAGGAAAAGCAACTAATTTTGTATTTTTCTGGGATGACGATCATGCACTGTTAGAGGCACACATTTTTAGACTGCATGCAATTCTTAGAAGAGTTTAAAAATATAATACAAATGTAGTTGTGCCTCATTTTTTTCACTGATCAGTATAGCTAATGAAGAAATATAGTTCTGCTGAAGACTGAAGGTCTTATTCTAGCCTTCTCTCCATTTCTGAGTTATTGCTGAAGGAGAAAGACTCAGTACAGAAAAGCATCGGCTCTATCCAAAATATCTAATATTCTGGGTCAAACCAGCAAGTCTTACCCAGCTCCTGTTAGAAAATCCACAATTTCTTTTTTTTCCCACCCTCCTCTTAACTTGCCTTTCCCTAAGAGCTGCAGAGCCACTTCCCACAGTTCACGCGCTGCTTCCTGCTCAGACCCAGCTCCTCTCCCAGGCTTCACAAGGGCTTTTGCAGCCACGTTCGGAGAGGGGACGAAGATCCCTGACGGAGGCTGGGGGCCTGCCGTGCCGGGCTAAGGAACCCCTGCCTCGCCGAGCTGCAGCACTGCTGCGGGATGAGGGACAGGCTGAGGAACAAAAGGATTGCTCCTGTGCTTGGTCACATTGCTCAAGGGAGATCACGGGTCATACTACGAAGACAGAGGTCTATACATATATATATAAACACACATTGTAGTCTATACATAGATTTGGCAATATAAAAGAGCAGAATATAGGATGGAAAGAGAAAATATCTTGTATACAATTAAAGGATATTTGTTTTAATAGTTTAAATTACATTTAGCTTAGTTTTTAATCCCTAATTCAAAATGTTCTTGTTCCTTATTTGCATGGATTGCTACATATACCGGATGTGTGTTGCATCTGAAGTTTTAAGGGTTGCTATGGGAATTCTAGCATCCCTGCTCAGAAAGTCATCTGCACCTTGACAAAGCTGATCATCATTATTGCTATACATAGTCATCTGCCCTTAGAATCACTTACTGCTGATCTGTATGGAAAGAAATATTATTTCATATCTGGTTTTTATTGTGTCATCTCATTTATCAAAAGTATTTATTTAGAACAACAATATTGCAAGGTTGTGAAGATTTTCCTTGGGAGTCCCTCTCCAATAACACAGACCCAGATATTATATTGTTCCAATTCATTATTTGTCTACAGCTAGTTTATAGCATGCATGTAGGATCACACATACAACTCCATAAAATGGTAGCCAAGTGTCACCTAGCACCACCATGTTCCCATGCAGCTGACATTTAGTTCACTCATCTGTGTGGAGAGCTGCTCAGTGCAAGAAATATTTCATTGTTAGCTTTAGCTTTTAAAAAATATGAGACCAGTTCAGAGCAGAATTGAGTTTCCTAAGTAATTCTAACCATGCAAATGTATTTATATTGTGCATCTTGTTTTTTTTCTCCATTCATTCATTCATTCATTCTGGGATATGTGAGTATTCCTGATGTGATTGCTGACCATTCCATCATTATGCTGTGATCCAGAATCCACTGAAATGAATGAAAAGACCAAAGACTGTGTTCTGATGTTCTAATACACTCTACCATTTAAGCAACATTCAAATTATTAATAGTATTTGGGGAAAAAATGCTCATTAAAAAGAAACTGGAGCAGAAAAATATAATCAGTACCTTGACTTCACTCTTAGTGACCACAGCATTTTGCCATTTGTTAAAAAAAGGCTGGGGGGGGGGAGGGGGATTTGGAAAGGGCAGCATTTTCCATTGTCTCCTAAGTATCTCAGCTGTTTTCTAGCAGTAGCAACATGTGTTTAGAAGGAAAGCCATAAGGCGTTAATTATAGGGCAGTGTAACAGCTACAAATGCATATTCTACTGCAACATGTTCTCCAGAAGGATGTAATCAATTCACACTGTTTTTGAATGATGTTTCATATTGTGATCTTGTAAACAGATCTTAAAATAGCCAGTTTATAAAGAAAGCTAAATCTCTATAATCAGGAGAGCTTTTCTTTTCTTCCAAATTAACCCTAAAAGAAAAGTAAGAAGATGGAGGTACAGCGGTTTGATTTTGAACCCCCTACTGAGCTAAAAGAATGTGAATAATTTGAAAGGGCCTTTTTGTTGTTGTTTTTTGTTTGGTTGGGCTTTTTTTGTTGTTGTTGTTTTGAAAAGTGCACAGCCATTAAACAACGTATGCAGCTACTAAATGTGGTGTGTCAGAGAGAAAATTAAAATGACGTTTCTGTAATGCCAAATGGCCATGAATTAGTTAGGGTAGTGAACAGTGAGACACTGCTTTGGAGTTCAGTGAAAGAACAAGAAAAGAGTTGCCATTGAACCCACTTTTGTTGACCAAGGTGTCACTTGTTTTAGTCCCTGTCCCCTTTCCCATATGCCAGCAAGATTGAACACAGCTGTCAAAAAAAGCTGATCAACGTGCTTAAGAGTTTCCATATTTGCTACATATGAGGGTCATGTTGTGTAGCCAGAGCTTCTCAGCTCAGTCTCCCATGTCCCAAAACATCAGATGAGGCTCCTTGTCTATCTTTCTTATCATTGCTTTACAAAGACAAGTTCATAGGTATGTTGATGAATAGGGCAAGAAGGTACATCTATATGGGAAATACTAAGTCTTTTTAGAGTTATAAGCCCGTCCAATAAATGCCTCTTCTCAAGGGACTAGAACTAGAAGTATTAGCATTCCCTACCAAGTGTGTTCATCTAATCTCTTGAAGTTGATTAGGACACAAAGATATCCCCATCCTGTGGCAGAGAGCAAAAATAAGCTTTTCACTTTTCTAATTCTTCAACAAAATACACACAGTAGAAACAAGAAAGTCTGTCAGGTCTATTGGCCTTTTCTGTTTCTTAAGTTTTATCATGTATGTCTGTAGCATATGGGTATAACTAATTACATTTTCTGAGCAGATGTGCAAAAGATGGATTGATATGCCAAGGCTGGGAAATGTCCAATGAGGAGGAGACTGGTTCGCCCATGACAGATTTTGTAAATGAGACATTTACGGAAATGACGAACATAAAACATCTATTTCATTTTAATATGTTATTCTTGAGGTCATAAGAACTATTTATAGACACCATTAAGTGGACCTTACTTTATTGAATTAAATTCAGAGATGGCATTTATCAGAGTATGCTCCAAACACGCAGGAGCCCAAGTCCATTGTCAATGGGGAAAATGTGTAATGTGTCTCCATTTCCATTCCACTTTTAGAAAAAATATATATTTTTATTTTTTTTTTTCCTAAATCTTTATGGAATATGTTATTTTTTTAAACTTGTATCCTCTCTCCTCTCTTCCATTTTCTACTTACTGTTAAAAAGGAAGGTAATTAGGAAGGGATTTGGAAGGGAAAAAAATGTTAACTCCCCCTCTCCCTCATTTTTTTTTTTGGGCAAATGTTAAGATGAACAGATAAGACTAGTGAGAATCTGTACACACTGCACCTGAGTAAAAGAGCAAACAAGGAATTAATGACATTTTTGTTTGAAGCACTGTCAGAGATTTGCCTGACCACTCAGACATGCTTAATAGTGTCACTGCTAATGCTGCTGAATGAGCCTACCTGAAGCACACCAAGAGTCTTATGGATCCTGCCCTTAAAAGTAAACAATCCTATTGTCCCAGTTCAGTATTCATCTGGTGAGAAAAGTCACTTTGAGAAATAAAAGTAATACGTTATTTGATACTTAAAATAGTATTTTTCTCTACATGTTACAGCCCTTTAGCATTTCAGTACGTCTGCTCAGATAATCCCCTTTAGTCAGATCTAGGCATGTTCCCACCTGGCTGTCTCTAGGGGGGCTTCTTTCATTTTTTAAACAGAGCTGAAGGATGTTTGGGAAGTTTATAAATTCTCTGTAGATAAAGAACCAAAGAGGAAAAGTATTTTGCCTCTCAAAGAGAATCCTAGTTGTCATACTTTTTCCCCCTGTTAATCTCTTCATTATTATTCACATATCTCAAATCTGTGTATTCACCTTCTCCAATTTTCAGGTGCTTTTCCTTCATAGTTAATTTCTTTCTTCATTTCAAAATCCTTCATTTCTCTCCGACACCATGTAATATTTATTACATTAGTGCTAAAGCTGTATGAATAATTCATCATCTATTTTGCCTCTTTTCCTATTTGAGTATGGCCCATAATGATTTATTTGAAATATTCATTATTTGAGATGTGTTGCTGAATAATTTTTGCAAATAATTCTTGGCCTGTGTATTGTTCAGAGGTGCAACTAAAAATCCAGGTGGTAATGATTCAACACTTTCATCCACCAGTGAACAAAACACATCCCCTGATGGAAGCTCTTGTGATCCAGTGCTGAAACTGCTCTTCAATATTCACTTACAGTTACTGAAATGGCAAAAAAAATGTCCACCCCAAAATGCATTTTTAGACTGCTTGGAAAGGTAGGACATCAGAGTCAGTGGCCAAAAACTCACTGAGCAGCAAGAATGATATCAACAGGGAGACTGCTGCTTGGACGACTCAATGCGCTGCCTCTGCTGCCTTCATTCACTTACTCCCATCTCTCCTCAGCACCTTCAAGCAGCAATGGTTACCCAAGTGACAAGCTCCTTACAGTGAAATGTTGCACCTACAGTTTATGTAGCCAGTTTTGAGGAAGGCTGAAAGAGCTAACGCTGCTACTGAGAGCAGCAGCTGTGCTGGGAGTTCCCCTTGTGGGCATCAGTGCTGGCACCAACGAGAGGTCAGCATTGATCCCAGAGCAGAGGGATTCAAAGAAGAAGCTTCAGTAATATTCTGCCACATATTTTTCAGGCATTAGTTGCAGCCAGGGTATGGGTACTGTGTTTATGAGGGATGCCAGCGTCTGGGGAGCAAAGGGCTGGGCTTTCAGGAGGCTGAAATGTGGTGGGATAAGCAGGTCCTATGCCCTGGTCCGTGGCTGCAAGCTGCCCCATCTGCTGTCACCCACTGCTCTCATCAGGGAGCAGCCATGCCCAAGTTAAGTGTCACGAACTGGAAACCTCTGTTTTACTGAGACCATGAAGGGAATGTGACCTTTCCCCTAGGCAAATCCACCCCTTGTGTCCCCAAACTCTGTCTTGTTTCTGCACCTTATCAACAGCTGCCAGTGCTTTCTTGGCTGATTTAGATTCTTCAGTGAGAAAATTGCTGCCGTAACAAAATCGTGACTACAGATTTCAGTAGTATCATGGTTACTTTTCCAGGCATTAATGTAAGCATCTATGTAAACACTGCAATTGCTCAGATTGTCAGCTTTCAAGGCTAGGGGTGTGTTTCAGTTTGGTTGATAAGGCACCTAACATCACTAGCCTGCTTGGAAGCTGGGACTTCTACTTGCTGCTACAGTGGAATTAATATTTACCTCTGCATGTGTATTTTTGGTATGTCCTTGGGATGCAAACTACTCCTGTTTGTAGTAGGAGCACACAGGCACAGCAAACACAGGGCTAAGCCCCAGAAAATTGTCACCTATAAAATGCAGTAAAGCTGTTTGCAAAATACTGTCAAAGTTAGTCTCAATGACATTTCCCTTGCAGTGAGGAGGGTGCTTTTAATTTAATTGCTAATTAAGAGTTCAATCATATACTGCTTAATATTTCCAATTTAGTACTAATTGAACATTAAGTGATATAATTGCCACAGAAGTCCCTGACCAGACTGGAAGAGGAGGCATAGGGGGCAATCTTTGCCAGCATCAGGGCTCACTCTGTGCTGATGCCAATTTTCCACCTCTTCCTTTTGTTAGCAATGCTACGCGGCAAGAGCTGACCCTCAGGGTTAGCTTCTCTGGAATAAAAAATGGGAATTTAAAGCTGTGCGGCTGTCTGCTGTGGCCTGAGAGGGGCTGCCTGGGCTCTGCAGGCTGTAGGAGCATGGCCAGGGCAGCAGGAAACAAAACACCATGCAGGAGAGCCAGCGCTATCACAGGGAATGTGCTTGGCAGAGGAGAGAAAAGAAGGTGCTCTGTTATGCACCAAAGCAAACAAGGGGGAGCCACTGGGGAGACAGCAATTTCTAATAAAGCCTTGATATATAGAAACATATATATAAGGGACACTATGAAGTAGGTAATTGGTACTGAGAAGTAATTGGTTACAGAAGCTGTGACTTTTTCAACTCATCATTTTTTTTTCTGTTAGGCTGAGCTGTCACCCACTGTGGCCAGATTCCCTGGATGAATGTGCATCCTGTAATTAATTATTACTTATTCTTTTTCTGTCTGACCCCTGGAGTTGTTTTTTATAAACTGCAAATTGTCAGAATCTGATCGTATTCAGTGCTCTTGACAGTGCGAATAATCAGAAGAATTCACTTAACAAACACGGATGATAAAATAAAATGTCACATTTTATTACATACTTTTGTTCCATCTGTCTGAGCAATTTTGAATGCCAGATTTAAAGACGTGCCAGCAGGCCACGTCTTTCAGGGGTGCCTGCACATGGCTACACTGGCTTTTAGCATTTGCTTTCTATTGAGAGGGATAATTTGGTGGCCTGGTAAATTCCTGGGAGGGGGCAAGGGCACACATGCTGGCCGGGGGCACTCGCCCCTGCTGCCAGCTCCTGGAGCCAGCTGTCCCCAGCTGACACACACCGCATGGGCCCAGCGGGACACGGTGTCACTGCTCCCAGGTGGCTTCCGATGGTCACCATGGCTTACCTCCAGGAGACACTGCAAGAGCACCTCTGTTACTGGGCGCTTTTTCTATCACTCACAGTCTTTCTCAAATTCTTTTATCAAAGAGCAAGGCTTTGGAAAATTTCAGATTGCCTTTAAAATATGTGTTGTCATCAGAAGGCAGGGCAGTGGTGGCCGCGGGTAGGTGGCAGGTCCTGGTGTCATTTTTGCTCTGAAGAGCACTCCCCACCGGACTGCTCCTGTTTCACTCCAGTCCTTGGTGGGGACGGACACTCCAGGCCCACCCCATCCTCCTCACTAAGGAGGAAAGCGAATCCACCTCAGCCCTGAAGTCCCTCAGAAGCTGTGGGTTTTAAAGTTCAGCTCAAACTTGAAGCGTCTTTGATGTATTTTCGGCTTCAAAAATGCTGTGAAAAAAATGAACAGGAAAAAAGACCCAGAGGAAATAACTCAGTAGAGAAAAAAAGATTGGGAAATGGAGCAGAAGGAGGTAGAATAAAAAATGTAGAAAGTCTCCGATCAAAGGGATGAGAAAAGAGAAAAAAGAGATGATGAATAAGTAACTGCTACATGCCCCGTGACACCCAGCTTGCCGTGCCACTGCCCTGCAAAAGCCCCACACCAGGTCACGACCCTCCTGGCTGCCCCAGGGACAGTGCTCCTACGTGGCACAGCCCCTCACAGTGGGCAAGGGGCAGCCCGTGGAGCTGCCAGCAGCAACGTTAGCTCTGCGTCCACCCCACAACAGGGTCTCGTTCCCCACTTCACCCTTTGCCCTGCTGCTTGCATTCCCTGTGAGACATTGGCAATCGGTCAAAATACATAAAAGACAAACAAACAAACAAGCAAACCTAGCCATGTTTAGGAGGAAACAGAGAGACAGTTCCCTCTACACGCACACACGCGCCTCAGATGGAGAGACCTTAAAAGGTGCAAAATTTCAGCCCACAGATCCTTAGCACTTGCTGAAAATAAGATTTTGTACCTCAAATCGCCAGCTACGTGGAAACACAGGACATAAATATTTATGTGGCTTCCCATGGAAATTCCAATTGCCTTTCAAGGTTGAAATTTGCACTTATTTTCAAATATTCACAATAATATCTTGCTTTTTAAAAATCTTTTATTTCAGCTGATTTAGGTGTATGTGTGGAGATACGCAAGCGTGTGAAGGCACCATTGAATCTCTCTCTTGGGCCTTAACTTTCTATATGGAATTAATTAAAGTTGGGCTTCCCAAGAGCCAGAAGTTAAACATCCATATCTGTTTCTGTGAACTAGAAAACAAGATGGTAAATTGCTTTGGCTGGCTTTGAGGCACCTAATGTATTTTTCAGCCTTTCATTTAAAAACTGGCTGTACAATGGTAATGATCACAGGAGAAAATGCCAAGTATTTATCAAGTTAAAGCTCATTTTAAAAGAATATCAGGAAATAAAGATACTGGAGACAAACACGTCACGTATTTTAACAACCACCAAGCTTGGTTTTACTGAAAAAGAAGATGCTGAACTGAACAAATAATCCATCTGACCATACCAAATCCGAGACATTGATTTTTTCCCCCCCCCCGGCTAAATTGCTATCTTCATGCTTGATCTCCTCAAATAATACTAGAATCAGGGCCGTTGCTCTTGAAATAATGTAGGTTATGAGGCGAGGTAGCTGGAATATTTGGATTTAAAGATGAAAACTTTGCTAACTGCAGGCTACTATTGGTTTTGCACCCTGCCAGCGAGTAAAGCATGGATTAGCCTTGCAGAAATACCCCCGACTGTGCTCACGCCTTGGGGCGGGTTTCGATCAGACTGATTGTTCCATTAAGCTCCCAATCTGGTGAGAAGTCACACTACTGATTTGCATGCTCATAAAAGAATTAGCAGAGCTGTTGCTTTGAAGTTCAATTATCCATGTGCATGTTTAAAGCAGAATATTGAAAATGCATTGTGCTGTTTGCACAGCTGCAGAGAACTAAATACACGGGATGTTTGCAGGTTTGCTATGGGACTTTCCACCCAGCCAGGGAAACACAGAGCTACTGTGAAGTCTGCAGATCTAAATCATGGGCAGGCACTGAAGCAGAAGTGAAGCTCTAAAGAAAGTTTATAGCTTCATTTGTGGACATTGAGGATAAATTCAACAGGCCACTTAAGTGTTTATATTATGAGGTGCCAGCTGCAGCTCTATAGTTGAGGCTGAATTGAGCTTTGAATTTAAATCAGGGGTTCAGCTACATTATGTATGTGGATGATGCGGTTTCCTTTCTTTTTTTCCTTGTCGCCAAATTTACAGTACTCGCTGTTTGAGTACATGATGGATTTCCCAGGAACTAACAAGTAAATCAAGCAGCTAAAGGTTAAAATTAAACCGTAAAGTAGATCCACTTTGAAATTAGATTTTGTTCAGAATACTACTGACTTTTTCACATTGTTATCACTGTTTAAACTGTTACATGATTAAAAACAAACAAACAAACAACAGATTGGCCAAGGTGAGCTGCAGAAACTGCTGTCTACGCAAGGCACTTTGTATCTATGTATTATTTTATTTCCTTCATCCTTACATAATTTGCATAATGTTTCATGGACCCCTCTTTACTGCTTTTGACCACTGCACTGCATTCTGGCACCAGGTCACTGTTGCAGAGAACAGCAAGGACCACTGCAAAAGAGACAGGCGTGCCACAACATTTATCTACGAGCGAGGAAGATATTTTGATATGACTTTTATAGTTATTGCTAGTGACTAATCAGAGTTCCAGCTCAGCATCTGAGGATCAGCACTTCTAATTTGCTGCCTGCCTAGCTCTTAATCAGGGCAGCATCTTAACATCAAGGACTCTGCAGCCTGTGGCATTTGTTACGGGAATGTGCTTCCTCTGAAAGTTAAGAGAAACAAACAGATCTGATCACAAGGAAACAAAAATATTATGGCTCTGATGTTATCAAAATTAAATGACTGCCTTTGAACACATTACTTTTCCTATAGCAGAAACAATTACAAAGGGAAATACAAGTAAGGAAGGTTTTTCAAAATGCAATAAGTAACCAAGGAAATCTCATGTATGAAAATCCACAGTGTTTTGTACAATTTCATGCATTGATGAATCTTTGCCAAAAGGAACAGAATTCCTTCGGGTTACAGCTGTACATGTAATTAACCACCTCAAAATGATAACCCAAAGGAATTCAATAGTTTGCTCTAAAACATCATCCTCTTGGGTCTTGTGGCAAACTATCTGTTATGCAATAAGCCTGAGACGTTAGAGTCAAGTCTGCTCAATTTGCACACGCTGTATTCAGAGAGCCACATCTTTCCAAAGGAAAAACCCCAGTGGAAGAGATAACAATGTATTTATTTTATTAAAATACTGCTGTTCCTCATAAAGCTAAGCTTGGGGTTAATCGGATATACAGCAGTCTATTATTTTTGTTTATGAATTATTGGAAAAGCATCAGGCCCAGGTGCAGTCACAGCCCCTGAGCAGGCTTGCAGATCAATAGGAAAATTGATCCGGTCTCTTCACAGCACACCTCTTACTCGTGCTGTGTTACAAGCTATACAACTAAAACTAAATCAGGCAAAGCACATTAAGATTACAGCTGATTTCCAGCATCTGCTAAACACATCTAGCCTTGAAACCACACTTTCACTAACTGCACCACAGCCATGATTTCTCCTTCCAGTGATCCATGTTGTTGTAATCTGTAGAATCAGTTAATTCTACAGTTGATCCTCTGCATTTAGCACTGCAACAAATAATGCCTTTTCACTTTATTGTAATTTATTAAATATTCAACACTATTCACACTCCTACTGAAAATAAAATTCTATAGCTTTTAATGCTGGAAAGAATCCTGGATGATGGCAAAGAAAATCCGTAAAAAGCAATGCTAAACAAAAAGAAAGTTCAAAGAATTCAAAGAAGCTGATGTCAAGCCTGCAGTCCACTCCCCCACTGCTTATCCCAGCGAACAGAGATAAAAGAGGGGTTTTGCAACATATGCAGAGGACTAATAGACCAAACCAATGTTGAATGTGATACTATAGAAAGATCAGATATTGCCTGCATCTCACTTCTTTATAGCTTCCTTCCTGTCCTGTCATGTTTAAATTAATATTTTCCTACTATAACTTATTAAATGAATACAAACATTATTTCTTAAACAGAAACCAAGAGGGGCATTTGTATGCCTTGCTGCTAAATGCAGAGCAACTGTGGCTGTTGCCTACTGTAACAGCCATGAAAGTCAAGGGGGACATGGAGTCATCCACGATGACTCCAACGTCCGCTCCTCACATGATGCCCGGCTATGATCTGTGTTATTTTCTTTACCTTTTTACATTCAGTACATTATTTGCTAGCTATACAAATAACGTTTGCCAAACTTGCTGCAATATTGCTCTGTTACAACAAGAGTTCACCTTGGATATTTATCACTAACCAAAACCAATTCTACAACCCAAACCAAGAGTCTATCTGTATGAAGTGTTTGAGTATTTGGTCAGGCAGAAAGCCGAAATTAATGCCACGTTACTGATTTGTTCACTTCCAATCTGAACAGTTCAAACTGTAAATACTAAACATTGCTATTAAGTCATTTTTTAGCTAAATCCTGATGCAGGATTTGGAAATGTAGACTAAACCCAATCTGTGTAGTCCAGTGTGTTCTCTTTGATGGATATCAGTGCTGTATTTTCATAAGAGGCTGGGTAAGAGCAAATATGAAATAATAATCCTATAGGATAAATCCTCTCTTCAGGGCTATGGTTAGCTCCTCAGTCTAATAGCTTAATTACATTGTAAATAGCTTGAAATCCTATCTACAATAATCATGAACATTTCCATCTTCTAATTTGTTTTCCTGAATCATACTCTTAGCTTCAACAAAACCCTGTGGTAATAGACGCCTGGAGTTAATTTAAAAAGTCATCAATTTTAAGCTTGTCTCATAGAAAAAATCCTTTGTACATATGATAACACCTCCGGAGGAGCTGTGGCTTCTCCTTTTCTCACTCACAGACTTTCACCATAGCCTCTTTTATTTGTTGTCACTCCAAAGTGGATTCAGAATTCCTTTGGAAGGAAATGTCTGGTTTGCAAAATTCTTACCTGAATAATGGATACATTCATTTTTGCACAGATTTGCACAGATGAATAAAAAAGGCTGATCTCATTGTGTGAGTTATGCAATTCATGTAGTCATTTCTGTGACATTACTCTGTTCTGAAGAGCACAAATTGATGATAGTCTTATTTCATTTTCTCAACTTGAAGTGTTCATCTATTGCATTAAGAGGCAGAATTTCTGTGGAGATTCTGTCCCCAAATGAGTATGGGGACTCATAACGTAGTATTTGTTTCTCTCAATAATTTTCTTTTTCTTTGATAAAGACATAGTCAATTTTCTAGACAAAGTATTTTGTGTCTCTTCCATTTAAGCAAAATGCAACACCCTAACGAGGATAATTTTTTCTCCATATCCTCATTTGCAGAGCAAGGTGCACACACCTGAAGACAGGTACCACCACAGTCACAGTACAGCTGTGAAGGGAGCACAGCACTGCTGGACAGCTGGCTTTAACACTGGGGTTGTCCAGCAGCTGGAAACCTGCTTCAGCACAGTCCCGTGCTTTCCATATTCACACAGGCCAAGCTCCTACATCCCCAGCGTGGTGGCCATGGGACAAAGTGGGTGGTGAGAGGGCCACAGCTCGAGTCATGACATGCAGCAGCTGCGAAACACACATCACAGAAGGGGAAGCAGAGGGAAATCACCACGGTGGAAAAATCAGTGATCAGAAGCCCAGAATGACTTTGTGGAATAGAGGAAGCCTGTTGTGACAGCCATGGGCAGGGGTAGCTGTAAGTGGTTGCAAATGTACACTGCGCTCACTAATGTCAGCAATAACCATTAAAATAAACACTCAGTAATTTGTTGGAAATAGCTGTAAAAATGGCACAAGATAGATGATTGAGTAAGGGTAATTTCCCCATCTCATTGGTTCTTTCTATTCAACTCATAAGGTTCCTTCTACTCCCTGCCCCCTTAAAAAGTGATTTTTGTTTTCTATCCTGCAGGGAAAAAAAATATTCAGTTGGCAGCAAATATAGTTCCGGAGAGAATTTATTGACACAGAGTCAATAAAAACAAAGCCTGCTCGTGCTCTGTTTGGCTCCTCACCTACCAGACTGTTTCAGGAAGGTGGGGTATGGAGGAAAACTATATACTTTAACTGGGCATTGTTTGCTGTAAACTACTAGGTAAGCCCCAAGGTGTTCTGAAACAACCTGTAAACCAAAAAGCATCTGCAGTAACAAGCATGTAGAACATAATTCTTTGCTTATTTACTGCTCAGAAGTATTTTGAATCTTGTTTTTATTTCCAAGTGATCTCAGCCTGCAAATGCACAATGCACCATTATAACAGCTGCAGATGATATTAGAACTGAATAGTACACTTCTGAGCACTGCACTGAATCATCTATGAGCACCGGAGCGCTGTTCATGCATTATTTTAAATGTGTACACATTACCAAATAAAAAAAATATTGTACATTATTGATATTAAATTACAGCACAGCGGGTAGGTTGCATAGAAACAAGAAAAGGATAACCAGAATAATTATATAGTCTATAGTCACAGTACTTTAACAAAGTTTACAGGGGTTGATTTGTTACAAATATGAGATATAGATACAGGATCTACCCTTGGTCTCAGAAGGAATTTGATTATATTAATTGCATTATAGAAGATGCTCTGCTTTTGCATGATTTGGTTCTTTATAGTTTAATCACTGTAGGCTTCTATAAATTAAATAAAACGCTTAATTGTTTGGATGAAGAAACATAAATTATCACAAATACATTTAAAATTATTTTTAACAATAGCCTGCTAGGTTCCATAAATAACTAGTGGCAAGGGCCTTTACTTTACTAAGGTAAAGTAAAACTGCATTTTAAAATGAACTCTTGAACATCAGAGAAACATTCTCATGCTTACACATAAGCACACAGATTTTTCTCTAACACAGGAGTATTGTTCTGTAATGCAATAATGGTGGAAATGCCATAATATGTCAAAAACACAATTTAATATTTTTTTTTTTCCATTAGAAGACTGCTTGCAGGCACAAAGATAAAGTTATTACTGCAGAACCATTGGTGCTTTCACAGTTAATGCCTGATAGCATTTTCATTTTAAATTGTTTCTTTCCATGGTCTGTAACTTGACAAATCTCCCTAGCGCGGAAACATGGCTTTCAAGAACTAATATAGGTACCTCATTTAGCCAAATTACATTTATGTATGTATTTTTAAAATAGAAGAACTTATTTTTCATGAGAAGAACTTATTTTTCATGACTGAATCACGATAGTATGAGACAACTATTCAGGAAGTATGGGAAACTGATAGGACAGTCAAAATCCAGTTTGAGCTTTAGAGCAGGTTAAATATTTTTTTCAGCAGCATCATGACAGTGACTATTCTGGCTCTGAAAAATCAGCATCCCTGTATATAGGAGCCTTTGCTTTATTTCACCACTAAGAAAAACTAGTGGCACTGGGAAAAATGAATAATCACCCATGCTGCAATGTCTTTGTGAGCAATTAAAGCACGAAGGACACTCTGTTCTCCAAAGGGCCATCCATCCTCCAGTAACTCCTCTTAGATGCCTGCTCACTAGCGGTGGGATGAGTCACAGACTTTCACTTCCCACTGACTTGCACAGGTTTCCATAGATAACCCACATTAAATATACAGATATATATATGTATGTGTGCATACATGTATTTATTTATATCTCCATCCCTCAGCCTACATGCCAAACAAGCATTCAGCTCTGTCAACTTTTTCTTCTCTCTCCTCTTCTCCTTTCTAAATACGTTGGTCTATCCAAACTGGAAGTGTCTAGGCAACATCAAAGGTATTAGCAAATTAATTCCTGTGCTCTCTCTTTTCTAAGTTTACTCAAATACAATAAGGAGCAGTAATATTACTAAGTAACACGTGCTAAGTGCATGGTTGTACACTGCAGAACTAGGTTTCCTGGCTTGAACTTTGCCTAGCTTTTTCCTGCTGCCCTGTAATATAGAGAAATCTCCCAATACACAGTAGAAGCAAAATTAAGATACCTTTTCTTCAGAGGCAATATTTCAATATGGGACTTAATGGATTTTAAAAAATCATGAAGAGACCATTTCAAGAAGGGACTCTTCAGAATCCATAGACCTGCCACTTAAAATTCACAAAAGAATAGCACAGACTGTGCTTTTCAAAGGCATCCCAAAGTTAATCTGTCTAACTCCCACTGCAAGCTAATGAGTTTTGACATTTCTAGAGACTCTTCAGCAAATCCCCCAGCTATGGTATATAAGCACCTTTTCTCAGCCCAAACAAATTGCCTCCTGCAGAGGTGCCCAGTTTTCCACCACCATGCTGGAATGAGGCATAATCTCTGCTTTTATACTCCTCATTCCTGGGAGCCTTTCCAAGATAATCCGTTCTGCACGGACTGTTTAGGATGCCTCTGCCCCCGCTAAGTCAGTGACGAAACTCTCATTGCTTTCAGCCTATGCTGTCTGTGTCCAATGAGCTCATCAAGAGTTTGGGATGAATCCAAAACCTCTAGTTGAGCTCCTCAGAATGTGTGGAAGCCCTTTGCTGTGTCTCTCCCACAATAATGTACTCCCATAGCACAGAATCCTATAAAATCATATTTCTCTGTGTAGAGCCAAAAAAGTAAGGGAAATCTGTCCTTCAAGTTGCTGCTGGTAAGGTCATGCCCCCATCAGTTCATAACTACCAATACAAAGAGTTCAGACTAATGTTAGACTGCTTCATCCAGATATAGTCTCATTTGTTTAGACATGGGCAGTTAATACCTTTGAAAAAATACTAGCTTTTAAAAGTTAAAATGCATTTAAAAACTTTGGCCTAAGGACACAGAAAGAAGGTAAAATTGCTACCAATTGTTTGGAAAAGACCAAGACAGCTGTGCTAGCTCTGTGAAGATAATTCTACTAACATTTGTTTAGGCAAAATACAAGTCCATAGTAAGCAAAAAGAGATCCATCAGTATAATACCTTTTTAATACCTATTAAATAAAACCATACACTTTTAAAAGTAACAAGTTCCAAGAAGCATTTAGAGAACTTCTCTGAGTTTACAAAGTAATAAAGCACAACTCCATACAAAATAGGAATTAGAACATTACTCCAGAATGTCATCTTTCTATGCAGAATGACTTTTAAGGCACGGGCTACTAATTCTCATATTCAGTGTTTTCCAGACCAAGTGTCCCACATAAAACACACTATTCTGTATTCCCAACTCTGTACTCTCCCCTTCCCCTTGTGCCTTGACACTTTAAAATAACGTGTTTCATTTCATGCCTTCATTTTACTATCTTTCAGTTAATTTTATTTTCTAAAGTAAGACTGATACCGAGGTGTGAGAAATCTTTACCACCAATCTCTGCTATAGACTTCAACCAAACCTGGAAAGGTGCTGCTAAGTAGGTGGCAGAATATGTAAATATGAAATACAGGAAACTACTAGCTGCCTTTTTAAATGAATTTATGGCTCTCTTTGTCTAAAGAAGGAGCTTTACGGTTAATATTTCTCCTCACGGTTCTCCTTCATGGTTCATGAAAGTGTTTCCGAACAGGGTAAACCTCAGGCAAATTTCATGCTCAGAAAACAGTCTGGACACAGTTTATGCATCTATCATTCTTGTGGAAGTTGTCTAAGGACTGTGGTAACAACATCCCCTTATCCAGTGAGCCCCAATTACCATCCAGCATAGCATCACTGGACACTGAGTGCCTGGTAGCTCTTTAGCCATTACTATTTTTGCTCTGTGGCTGCCTTGGATTGGCTGTTTTAATGGTGCACAGCAACACAGTACCAAAGAGAAGAACAGGCAGTGAAAACTATGTCATTCTGTTGGCAGCACTGAGTAAATTAAGCCAGGCAAAATATAACTGGAGTTTAGCCAAAATACAAGATGTACTACAGGTCTTCTTATCAAAACGGCTAAGATCTTGGCCTGAAATTTAGGCTAAATTGCATTTAGAAAAGGAAAAGACATTGCTAAAAACCTACAGCTGCACCAAAGGTGACCTTTACAATACCATTTTTAAAGAATAGGGGAAGAGAAGCTTAGGCTCAACTCTTATTTTTGCTTTTGTTTGAAATGTCATGCTTCTTTGATAGTAGCTGAGAAACAAAGACCAGGAGAACACAGAAATGGAGATGAGCAATGCTCATTTCTGAGAGCTGTTTCTTCACTACTGAAAAGAGCAAGTTTCCTAGGAGTGGATTCCCCAGGGCGATGAACAGTATTTCACTGGAATCAGGAAAGACTAGCCAAGGGATCAGGCCCTCGTCTATCAAACTGAATGCATAACAGTCAAATCGATTGTTCTGGCTGAAAAGTAGTCAAACTGCAAAATGTTCTAATTACTTAGGCGACAGTATTGGTCAACAATCCAGCAAGCCCAAATCACTTGCCACTTAGATACCACAATAACCAATTGTGCTGATCCCCAGTGTGAAACCTTCTATAGCAATGTCTCATACTTACAGTCTTGTAAGGCAGAGCACCTTGCCTGATAAATGGGGCTCTACCTTGTAGAGACAAAATGCTGAGAGAGCACTCGTGCAACTGTAGAATAACCTTCCTCATGTCTCCTCAGCCTCTGTCTGGCAAATCCATTTCCTAGACTTCTCCAGAAATAGGTGGGTAGTGAGAAACATCAGGACTGTGATACTTAGAGTCAAACTGCATCTTAATTGTCTGTTCATTTATCTTGAAGCTTCACAACTGCAGTAATTAAAAATTGTAATGCCCTTACTAACAATGGCAGTTTCTACTGCCAAGCAAATTCATTGCTTGGGTTGTAATCTCTCTTTGTTGGAGCGTGACTGTGTGATAGTGAATGACGGATTCCCTACCCATCACCTCTAGCTCCTAAACTACTTTTTATCTAGCCGGTATCAGAAGTCATAGCTTCACATCCTTATTCATCAAAACTCCACTTGATTGCACATACTGAGCATGATGAGCTCTATTCATGGAACAGCAGGTCAGAAAACAAACCTATATTTGTAACAGAAATAGAGCCTGTAAATATAATCAATTTATACTCTTCCACACTGATCACAGATTAATTTTCTGCATAGGATAGCACAGCAAAATGCTTAGTCTCAGAAAACTGGCAGATATTTTCATTTTCTTGTGTTTATATGGTTTCTTCAAGAAATTATTTGGAAAGCTTTTATTTTATTTATTTATTTTGTGAAGATGTCCTGAAATTTTTCATCTCTTTTGCTTAATTTCAGTACCCAAATTCTCCCTTTCAGAATCTTAATAACTGAATAGCTCTTAATATCTTCAGCTAAACTTCTTTCTCTGTCCTTTTACTGTTTTCACAAGACTCTTTTTCACAGCAGCAACATTCTGTAGCATTAAGTCTCGCATATCCTGGCCTGTTCTTTCATGTTCACAGGCTGGTTGGAGCACATCTGTACCATGACTGCCACTCCATACCCGCAGATCCTGTGCACAGCAGTGGGATCCTGGAAGTCACCTAGACAGATAAACATGTCTATAGAATATTTTTGTTAATAGTTACAGGTCCCACTAGGGATAAAAGCTCCGCTTGATGAGGTGGCTTGCAGGCCCAGATACAGGTAGCAAAGTATCTACAGTCTAAAAGACATAAACCACACATCACACTTGTAGCCAAATATGTAGTAAGAAGGCAAATTCATTCATAACCAGTACTCTTGCTGTTGCATATCGGTCTTTGTTAAAACAAAACCAAAGTCTCTGGGACTAACAGTAGTAGGGGAATCACCGCAGGATGGGAGTAAGCAAGGGACGAGAGTCAATTTTGTGTTGCCTCCTTGGTAAAAACATGGACATCTGTATCTTAAGGACAGATGTGAGAACAGATAAGGCAATACTTGAACTGACAAACCAGCACATTGTATGCTTGCATGAAGAGGTAGACAACAGAAAGTGAAAAAGCATCAGGCTGTGTGTTTCTGGCATTACTTAATTCACTTTGCCCCTGCCGATAAAGAACCAAAGCATTTTTGTCCAAAGCATTTGGACAAAACAGCACAATATTGCTATCACTGTGACCACAGTACTGAACAAGAGCACAGGGCTCCAAAAGAACCACTCCTGCCTATGACTGAGCTTTCTCTGTCTCGTGCGTGACTGCACCAGGAGAGCCACACAGACACTGATAAAACACAAGGAGAGCCATGAGAACACTGCTGCCTGGAGAGGGAAATTTCTCCTTGGTTTTGGTAAGTCTCACATTTCTTCTTGACCATAGGTACCATGCTGAAACCAACACTCACCTCCAATTACAAACAAACCAGCAGAACTTCCCAGTTCCACTGCTACAACAGGGAGATGATAGGCTAGATGTAAAAAGTGGACAAAAAAAGTCATTAATTTGTCCATGGTACATTCTAAGACAAATGCTGAACTGCAAATCGACAACAAACAATGAGAATGTGATGCATTTAAACGCTGCTGAAGTGTAAAACTCAACAGAGAGGAACGGCACTGAAGGGAAATAGAATTTTTGTAAAGCTAAATTAACTTATGCTGCAAAGTTCTTTATGCCGTCTGGTAATAAAATTAATAAAAGAACAATATGGGAGAGTGAGTAAGTTCAAAAAGTAATAAAGAATAAGATACAGGCATATATATATATGTGTGTGTGTGTGTATATATATATGTGTATATATATATATATATATATATATAAAAGATGGCATCTGTTATAAAGAATGAATGGAAATCACATCTATCTCATACTAAAGAAATAAGAAACGACAGACTGAAAGCCTATTCTGATAACATACTGTCCTGGAAGCAGGCTATGCCAGGACATCTTAAAGCTTCTGGGAGACACAGCTGATAAATTCACATGATAAATCCAGTCTCCATCTGGCAGGTGAAAGAGCGTTTCTCTGTTCCAGGGCTAACCATTGATCTGCACAAGCTTGCAGTCTCCTGTCACAACTAAGTCTATCAGAAAGAACAACACCAACATAATAATACAAATGTGCAAATAATCATCAGCGACAAAGAACACAGCCTGGTCTCCTATCATATGCTGTCTTGCTGAAAATGTTTGGTTTCCATTTACCCCCGCAGCAGAGAGAATGGCTGTGTATCTCAGCTCCAGCTGCAGAACAGCAGTGACATGGCAAGCTGCAGCTCTCCTGGGTCCTCCTCACAGCTAATGCAAAAGCTGTGTTTGAAGTCTTGCTAATGGTCCATGAGTGCAGACTGGTGTGGGGATGAGAGGAGAGATGCAGAGAAGAGGAGGAACTGGATTCATATCTGGTGGCCTACATTTGAGGTATAATTCAAAGCCTGAGCAGCTGAGTGTGGGTTTCAAAAAGGAGACCTCTCAATCAGGAGGATACAAGGAGGCTGAAAGGGAGGAATGATCCTTGGGATTTGCCTGTTGTCTTGTGTCATCTGGTGATTTTCTTTGAGCAGCTCCACATGAGAAGTTTTCTTTGGAAAGGGCCATCCATTGTATCTGGCATAGCGCTCTTAAACACCCTATGCATTTGCAAGAATGGAGAAATATATGATCTAATTTGAAAAAAAAAAAATACCCATTCTGCCTCTTAAGTCTCCTATTCTCCTATTTAAATCCAGAATAAGGCTCCTGACTCCCACCACGAACTACACAAAACAGAATACACAGAGCAGTCCTTTTTTGAGGACTTTCTTGACCAATTTATTTTCTGCTAGATTACAGAAAGTATAATACAACACAGCCCTGCACAACTTTCCCTTCCCCTTAGTTAGGGTTGTTGTCACAAATTCAGGCCATATTTGTGCCTGTAACATGTCTGCCAGACCACTGTCTGTAGGGTCTGCACTCACTGGTTATTATATGATGTGACATGGCACTATGTAACATTAATGAGAAAGACAGATGCCAGAAGCAGAGTGAAAAAGCGAAGACAGAGCACAGAGCCATATAATAAAAGAAGCAGATACACAGAAGGCCTGTGAGGATGAAGAGTCAAGTTTTAGTACTGTTTTCTTTTGTGTAGATATGTTATGTTCCTTGGTGATCTTCCTTTCAAATGAAACCATCACCACAGTGAAGTGGTATGTCCGTGAATCAAACCACTCACTTCAGATCAAGCAGGCCACAAAGAGCCTTGTAGGTGACTGAAACTTTGAAGTGTCTCCCACTGCAGTGCTCAAGGCCTGTAGGAGCTGGTTCCTCCTTTGAGCCTGTAGGTAACCCTTTCCCTCAAGTATGAACAGCTTTTATTTTCAGGTTTATAGCATTATACAGACAGAAATAAGTTTCAATCCAAATTTTTTAAAGAAAGTACAACCATGAGAGAGACTTTCTTAACCCCTACACACAGATGCACAGACTCATGAAGAAAAATTCAAATTCATTCTTTCAAAAAGCAGAATACAGTCTTTTACCTTAAGTATGCTGGAAGGCAGGTCATCAGGCAGCAAATAAAAAGCAGCAGCATAGTGTCCAATGGCATGGGAGTACCGACTTCTCTTAATCTGACAAAGAACTGAAGATCAAACATCCTGTGATTATTTGTTCTTCTAAAAAAAATGGTAATTGACTGAAACGTATACATTGTAAGTAGACAACATTCCCACAGGAGATCCAGGATGACAGAACTCTGTCACATAATCAGCTGATATAAGTCCTCATTCATTTGCTTTATTTCTGAAAAAGACTCATGCTGCAAAGCTCTCACCCTCCATAGACAACACACAGTTTTAGTCTTTCTATGCCCCTCTTCTGCACTGTGCTTCACCATCTTTGAGTGTGACTCTGTAGAATAAATATAACACAAGCAGGGACATTCTCAGTTTCCTTCTGGAATACTGCATGCTCCAAGACTGCACCTTTATAATGTTTTCTCTAATTGCTCAGAAAGACAGGGTATTAATCCCAAAAAAGATCTAACACCTCATCTTAACAACATTGCAAAGTACTGTCAAAAGGCAAGGGACTTGTTTTATTCCTGGTGTTTCCTGTTAGGACTAGCTTCAAACCCTCTGCCTTCAATGAGAGCCAAAAGGGTTTTGGCTTTGTTTTCCTAAATGAGCATTTCATTCTCGTTGCATCAGACTCATTTTTAGAATAGTCAAACACAGTATCTTTAAGTTGTCAGTTGCTATCATTTAAATAGAGGTTGCTAAGGAAGGAATAGTAGCCGCTTCTTTAAGCAACAGTAGGAAAAGGGGATGAAACAGTAGATAATTTCTTAGCAGAAAGAGCAGACAGAACAGCAGTTCTCTGCTGCAGCATTTCAAAAACACAGAAATGCCATCCACTACACTATTGAGATTTTAAATTAGGAAAACACAGCAAATCTACCTGAAATTAGCATATTTGCTAATGAGCGTAAGAAAGTATTTTCCCTGCTCCTCCATCCCTTTCTCATTCTGTAGGTCTGAGTTCTTACTTTACAATTGTAGGTATTCTTACTCTCTTTTTAAGGTTATCTGCCTACTTCACAACAATCTAGGAACCAAAGAATCTCATTCAGAATCACATTAAAGATTGGCAGCAAGGCCACAAGTTCCCTCTACATACAGAGAGTATACATGTATATTTAGGTGTAGCACTGTTATTTAGGGCGAGATTTGTCAGAAGGGTTTGGGTTCTTATTTTTATTTAGAACTGAATGTTGTCTGATGAGATCACTGCTGCAAAGAATCGGGTTTCGGCAGCTAAAAGTCTTAGCTGGGGTCATTTCTGAAGACCCATTTCAGAGGATGGATTCAGTAGTCTCAGGCAATTCCAGTGTGCTATTCTTAATCACATTCAATGCACAAGTCCACCAGCAGCTGCATAATTTAGGGATGATTATTCTATTGATGAGATGACTTCAAGAGGCTGACTATTGCAAAACTATTTGTCTGTAGTCACTAGGGGAAGATATTAGAACAGCAGAGCTCCTCTGGGAAAATAAAAGGCTTAGGTCTTGTCCACACAGGGGGCAATTCAGGACAGTTTATTTGTGAAGCTTTCCTTTCCTTTACTTTGTGGAAGTCCCTGAAAGACAGAAAACATAGAGAGAAGAGAAAACATAGAGGCTGAAGAGATGAAGTCATGACAGGTCCCCATTTGTCTTTCTGCTTGTCCAGAAGAAAACTGGGCAGCCGCTGGCCCCAGCTGCAGTCACACTTGTAGAGTGCCTCAGGGTTAGAGAGTGGTATCTCACCTGAACTGTCCAGCTCCCCAAGCATGAGAGGTGCTGGGTAATGGCTGGAAAGTCTGGCATGTGGGGGTCAAGTCAGCTGTCAGAGGCAGACCTTGGTGAAAACACTCGTGGTTGTGCTCAGAGGGAAGTGCTGCTGGGCACCAAAAGGCCTGAGAGCCTTGGAGGCCTGCTCACCCTACTTCAGCCCTCTGCCCTCCTTCCTGCAAAGCATCCCCAAGGCCAAGGCAATCCAGATGGGCAGAATGTAACTTGGTGATTTGGTCAAAACGAACTCAGGTCGTCTCTTCCTAAAATATACTGCATTCTCCTTTCTGCATGGAAAACCTCAGAAATACCAAAATTAGACTTCAGAAGAGTATAAAAGCTCCCTGCTAACATAATGTGCAAATGGACTGTCACACTCACTGTGATCTTGAACAGCAACAAAATTAGAAGGTAACAGCAAATAGCAAAGAAAATTGCAGCTGAAAAATAGCAATGATATCCTCTCTTAATACATATTGTTAAAGCAAATGTTTTTAAAAACTGAAGAGATGTGAGCCCAGATGCTATCGCCGTATGTCTTATGCAGTTCATGATTACGAACAAACAACAGAATACGTATAAGGGAATGTAAAATGGTATGGATACAAGCCCAGCTGGTGTCCCCATATGCCTTATGAATTCCACTTTTAGGAACACAGCAGCATATAGCATTAGAGATGCTTCTTAAGCACCTTATTTATAAATAGAACAGAGCTGTTTCACTGAAGCACACACACAGAAAAGGTCTGCAAGGATCATAAAAACAGAAGGTCCACCACAAATCATAAAAACAGACGCATGTAAAACCATTGAAATAGTTCAAACAACATATTTTTACTGGGAACCACTCTGAGCTAGAATCTTCTCTGAACAAGGGATGATGCTTGTTTGTCAGCCTCTTCATGGGGATTTTTTTAAAGAACAACTACCAAAAAGCCATGTTAGTTAGAAAATGACAACTTACTTTTGTTTGGACAAACTCTTCCTACTGAAAGTTTTCAGGTCCAGATTGAATGCCCTAGCTCCAGGGCAGTGGAGCCACTGCAGCTGTGGGAGAGGTAAAAACTTGCCTCTTCTCCAAATGAATCAAAGCAGGGTCTGGAGCTTGGCCTGAGCCAAGCATGGTCTGGAACTTCACCAACAGGCAGCGGACACTTCTGCAATACAGCTCTTCCCCTCCTGCTTTTCAATTTCACCAGAACCACCTCTAAGGGAAGGGAACTGTGGGAATTCCTGGTTAATTATGAAAATACATCATGAAATGCAGTAGACTTTTAAAATCATAATTTCATTGTTCATAAGCTATCAACCAAAATATATCTACAGCAGATATCTCAAAAAATACACTATATATGATTGAAAAATTATTTTATTTAAAAATACATTATACAGCAGAGTGTCTCTCTGTTTTCTCACTGCTGGTTCACAGAGATAAAATGATAAATTTAACCCAAATATTTGACTGGGAAAGATCCTGAGAGAGAAAGAGACCAGTTACAAGCTGATGATATACAGTACACTGGAAAAGAGTCATCTCTTTTAACATAAAAGAATCTCTTGGTAATCTAATAAATCAGATAGTAAAAAAGAAGAAAAAAAAAAATGTAGGTTTGCTACCATGCAAAAATGAGTGAGGATTTCATTTAAACCTGCACACAAAAATCATTAGTACCTTGGACCCTAAATAGCTAACCTAGAATAAGGGTAAGTGTGCCTAACACGGTGATACAAACTTTGGACCTACTACAATTTTGTAAACACATTTGGTAGTCTAATAAAGGTGGATCTTCAATCACCTAAGTAACGTTATTGTAGCTAAGGGCTCTATTCTAGGACTTTTCCCCCACTAATTTATTTCTTTGTTCTCTAATTCTCAGCTTAGGATGATGACTTCATGGGATATATTCTATGATATATTCTATTGCACTCAAAGACAACTTGGCCTTGCCCTGCTTGCCAAGCAATATTTAAGTAGTTGCATTTTAGTTAAAACAGAGATTAAAATAAAAATAAGAACTATGTGTTACTATACAGGAAAGCATTTAAATTCAACATAGAAAAATATATACCCAATTCTACAGTCGTATGTTTCAAACATTTTCTACCAATGATTAATGCACAGGAAATGCACTGAATTATGGAAAATTTAAGGCCTAGAATGCTATACTTGTTTCAGCGGAGCACACTGAACGTTACTGTTCTCAATGTGTCTATAGTGTTAGCGTCAGAACTGCTGCTGCCAGAGGAAAACTTTCTGGCAGAAGTTGAGAGTATCTTCAGCATCTCCAAGATCCAAATCCATTTGGTTCTTAATTTTGATAGGACAACTTCACTATGAATAGTCAGCTAGGCTGTCTTTTGAAGGGGTGGCTCAATTTGATTTTTCACAGTGATAACAGTGATATGATAACATCACCTGATGTTGAAGAAAAAAAAATAAATAATCTGTCAGTACCATAAAAACTGACAGAGGATTTTTTGCAAGAATATGGCCCTGAAAAGTAAACAGGGATAGAGAGATTCCTAGAGATAAATTCTGCCTGTCCTGGCCTATTCATCTGAAGTAAACTAAAGCAGCCATTTCCACTTTCCCATGAATGTGAAAATGGAGAGCAGAAACACTTTTGCACTTTTCCTCACAAAGTCTGTGACCCTCTTCCTGTCTTAGCACCCCATTCTTCCAGCATAATATCTGTGTGTACAACAAATATGAGGAGAAGATGCCGGCTTCCTTGAGCAATTTGTTTAAGTGATCTATGATTAGCAGGGCTTCCTATCAGATATGCTGAGCTAAGAATGGAGCCCTTAACCTTTCATGGGATAGCATTAGTAATAAAGGATATATCAATGATCAAAATTTCTATATTATTTTCATTTCTTTTTAACCTAGATACATATATATCATTCAAGACATTCAAGAACTACAAAACAACAATTCAACTACAATTATGTCAGGAAAATATCCAAATAAATAAACTTTTAATTATGATACAATACTTATTACAGTAAAAATTGGCATATTTTTTTTTTCTCTTCAAAAGCAGAAGCACCAGTCTTACATATAACATATTGTTTGAATGATATCTTACATGGAATACAGCGTAATACAATGTGCAAACAGCATTTTCATACAGAACATAATATTTTTCTAGTTTTTATACACTAAAACCGCCTCAAATGGAAACAAGTTCATGCTGAATTAAAAACGCAGATTTTAAAAATCAAATTCAAAACAAAGTATGAAGTTCTGTTGGAATAGGTGCATGAATCATTAAAAAACAAGAAGCCAAAATAGAGGGTATTGTCAGATAAATATAATTAGTGCTCAGTTTGTCTCATTCCGTCAAAAAGTAAATAGTTAATATTTTTTATAGAAAGTAAAGTGACGTTCTAATATTTAAGAATTCTTCAAAATGTCGGTATCATTTTAATGACGTAAAAATCAAGTCAGAAAGAGGACTTCTAAAAATTTCTTATTTTTGATACACTGCAATTATCGTGAGTGGGCTGTGAAAAGAGATGAAGTCCAATGGAGTGAATATACATCAGCATCAACATCATGTGACTTCTGCAAAGGCCGTGATGTGGTTCTGTGAGTTAAAGGAAAAAAAGAAACAAATAAAAACGCAGAAACCACACAGGTAGACATCAGTCACCATTGTGAAAACTGTTGCACCTCCTGCTTTAGTGACAGCCTTATGCTTGCAGAGTATTGCAGGGTGATTTAAAGAAAACTGTTTTTTATTGCAGTGCTCTCACTCACTCCTACAGCCAAGTTTTGTTACATGCTGGAAGACTGTATATATAACTACACTGAACAAAGCAATTAGGTATGACAGTTCTACAATATTTTAGTTTTACATGCATTTTTTAACTAAATAATGTGAATAATAGAATTAGCTGCAGTTTTGTTGGTAAAATATAATTGAAAGCAAAATGAAAATGACTGTTTCTGGCAGATTATAATGTTCTATTTCAGTGTTAAAACAATTCCTATGTTGCTTTTTTTTTTTTTTAAATAAAAAAATGCAAATTGTTTCCCATGAGCTCCATAGCATGGAAGGAAGTAGTGAAGTGCTACAACAAAACAGCATTCAACAGCTGAGGACCTGTATTCAAAGTTTCTTCAGAATCACTAGTGGCCTCTTCACTTGCAATGTTAGTCTATTTCCTTCAACAGGACAATCCTTATGAACTCAGATATCTGTCTCAGGATGCTACATGTGACTCTGCACAGTAAAGCTGTTAGAATCCCAAAGAGCTTTGCTGCTTTTTCTTGCTCTAACCTAAGCGAGTGCCTCTGCAGAAATTTGGAAGACTCAAACGTGTAGGAACATGTAGGATCCAAAGGAACCATATGTTGCCTGCTGGTACACAGCATCCTTGATTGCCACCAGTTCGGTCTTTCTGTGTGGTTGGTTTTTAAGCATGCAATATGTAAAAGGAATGAAGGGTGTCAACATTTTAAGCCACATGTTTCTTCTTCAGCCCCAGGGCACCCAGAAGGAATTGCAACCACACGGAGCACTGCAGACCTCCCTCATCACCTTCCTTCACTGCCTGTAGCAGGCCTAAGTCGGGAGAAGAGAGGAGGCAGCCGCAAGTTGAAAAGAAACTGGGGATTTAGATAACTATTAGAGATTGGGCTATACTTCCAATTTCTTACTTAAGGGAAGTTGTTCCAAGTCCCTCAGAAACTCCCACACCATAGGAAGTGCTGGAGAGAAACAGTGGCCATCACACAAATTCTTCCTTGAAATGGATATCTGTCTATCAGTCTGCAGAGAGCCAGGGGGAAGAGGGACGAGTGTCTTCGATTTTCACACTTCAGAAAAGAATCTACATACAAGCCCAACCGGGGGCACGGGAGAGCTGCCTTTTATTGCCCCTGTCCCTGCAGGCTGGCAGCTTTGCTCCTCTCCCTGTGCCATGACAGTAATGTGGCCAGGAGGAGGAGCTCTTTTTTTTTTTTTTTTTCCTCCTTTGAGTACTAAGGATTTTCACTCTAGAAACATCCTCACTGCACTTTGTGACAGTTTTCACAGGTGAGGAACACCAAATACTAACCATGTACTTTTTTTTTTTTTTTTTTTCTCCAAAGCAGAGTGAATATATTTTAAATGAATAACAATGATTAAACCATAGACAGCAGATTTTTCAAAAGTATCGGGAAAGAAAACAATCAGCATGCGACATTCTGTGAAAGTGTTTTCAGTAAACAATATTAGACATTAGTCAGTGTTTACAGATTTTGACACTGAAGAAGAAAAGCAAAATTAGATTTCCTAATTGGAAAATAAAACATAAGCATTTCAAAGCATTTCAGTTGTTGGCTATCTTCTGCTTCCAGCAGAGGAAAGAGGATGCATTGGGCAACCTCCATGAGTCTGGAATTGCTATGAGGACATTATGCCATTTTCTCCATTGTATTTACTTTATTTTTCATTTAGATTCCCAAATCATCCTGTCAACTTAAGCAAGCAACATTCTAAAATTATTCACTTTTTTGATAACCAAGGTAGTTAAAAATGAGGAATTAAAGAAAAATATATTTTTCTCGTTATTTATCCTAATTAATTCTTTCACGTTGTGTTCCTTTCTCTAAATGGCATACATTTGCCAGTGATGCAGGAACCAAATGGTCTTTTGAGTGCCTCATGGCTTGGTAACTATTTCTTAAGGAAGGTGAATGTGGTTCTCACTCCTGCCATCTCTGCTTTCAAACTGAGCAGGTCACCATCCATGGAAGCATATGCAAAGCACAGAACAGAATCACACAGAAGAAAATCTGCCTTCCACAATAAACTCTTAGAGAGAAACGCTAAGCTCCCAGTCACGAAGCAATTGATTTGGACTCTAGTGAAGATTTGTCGATTCATTTCTAATGGGTTCAGCATGATAATACATAACTAGGTCAAAATTAATGACTTTCTAATGGCAAGAATCACTGATATTGATTCATGGAACTATGTATTCACGCTTTTTCATATGTTACCTTCTCATGCAAAACTACAAATAAGCTTTACTGAGACAGTTCACAGGAAAGCAAACAAGCAAACAAACCAACATCCATCGTCTGCTCAGATGCACTGTGACAGAGTTCATTGTGAGATACTAATCACTGTAAGCCAAAGATTTCCACAAATGCAAGAGACAAGCAAAAAAACAAAACAAAACAAACAAACAAACAAAAAAACAAAACAAACCCCCCCCCCCCACACACGAAAGACCTCAGCTTCTCCAGTTTCAAGGGAAATGATTTCACCTACAGCACTCAAAAGAATTAGAGCATGCTGAGGGGCTGCTCACAAGCAGCAGTTTCACAGACAGGCACACCAGATTTTGTATTATTCATTCTAAATTGACAGCATCAGCTTGGTGTCAGCACCGCAAACAAGGCATGCTTCATAACCATGCTCTCACACCACTAACAGAAAAATGAAAGGCTAAAAGGCTAAGCCTTGAGTGCAGGTTCCTGGGGGAAATTATCCATATCTGGATAATGTTAAATAATTGAAAAAGTCCATACTTACCAAGTTTCTTTCTGATTTGCAGTTTTCATTATATTTAACATTTTTAATCTGAAAATTCCGTTCTGTTCTCATTGATACAATTATAAATAATCATAAATAGTCATCATCTTAAAGATTCTTCTATTTTTGAAAACAAGAATGTGAAAAATTGTTTGTAGTTCTTCACTCAGTAGGGTTTGTTAATAGAAAAACAGCACTGTAGTAGTTCTGGCAAAAACAGTAATAACTATATTTTAGTTACCATAAAATTCTCCTGGTCAGTAAAGCTTATTTTATGCTTTTGCTGGACAAGCCATGTTTTTAGAGAAAAGAACGAGTTTAAGTGAAATTCCCCATCTAAAACATTGCAGACCTGCACAGAACGCTGCCACCACACATTGTTTTCATTCCGTACACAAACACACAGTGCACTCTTGCACACGTTTATTGCCTTATGTGAAGATGGTCAAAATGGTCCATTCCTGATATCCAGGAGAGGAACCTAATGATGCGTGCTTTGAAGGAGTTTTGTTGCAAAGGATCTTCTTGGTTGTTACTAATACCTTGATTCTTTAACACCTACAACATGTATATTTGAGGAGTTCACATTGAATATATTGTTCCGTTTCCTACGTTTAAATATTTCATTTGAAAGTTAGATGTTGTGATCACAGTTTGCATTCAAATAAAGATAATTCTTTTACAATTCCCTACAACCAGATCAAAGCAGAAAGATTTGTGTTCATGTCCTACTCAAATTTTTAAGATTGGAACAAAATTGCTCAGCTGCCTCTTCTGGGTTTGTGTTTCTGTGTGTGAAACAGTGTTTTATTGTGTCTCCTTTAACATAACGTATTATCAAGAGAACCACTATGACAACAGAAATTTGAAAACCTGCCCATAGGCTAATGTAAGCACATGAGCTCTTGTCAAGCTGTCCTGAAATCACACATGCATGTATTAAAACACTGCCTGTAGGGATACCTACGTACACTTGTGGACACAAAGCACAGCAGCATTTGGATATTTCTCAACTAAAATATTTTGGAGCAATAAAAACAAGCCCTCTCTCCCATTCTATCACAGCACAATGACCTAAAACGTGCTCATGTTTTGCATTTAGCCTGTGAGTTCAGTGATGAGCCATCGGTCTCACTAGAGAGCCCCAGGGACCAGATCAGACTGCCCTACCACACTGCGCGTACACAAGCACACACACCAGTGAAAGATCCCTTAGTACCAAAATGCTTAAGACCTCTGTATCTCATGAACAATCAAGTTGGAGTAAACAGAAAACACGTTATAGACGGAAAAAAGCTTCTACAGTTTTGAAAGTCTAATTTAAGAGGGATCCAGGACAATATCTGTACTTACTGCAATTAAAATGTTTCATCTCCACCATAACCTTTGGCACATACACAGTATATCAAGAATTACGGTGCCAAACTCTATAAGACTTTTGAGACAATTGGCCCTGATTGGTATGATAGGCAACAAGAATGTAAGAATGTCGTATATTGTGAGAGGAATTCCAACTACTTATCATCACTAAAAATGACTGTGTCTCAAAAAACAACCACCACCACCGCTGGCCCATCTGTAAAGGTAAAAAGACTGTAAACTACCTGTTTCTTGTTCACAGTCTGCTAGAGTCAGTCCCATGGGTGGAGTAGAAGCAATCTCACATGGGTGGAATACAAGCTATCTCACGGTAAAAAAGAGCGGCGGTTGTGTCTGGGGATGTGATTTAGGCATTGTTGACAGAAGTAACACTACAAAGGGATGCCAAGCAGAGGCTTCGGGGATAAATTCAGCTCAGCAGTTGAACAGAGTACTGTGCAAATAAATAATATTGAACAGATGCAGAGAGCACTGTTGATCAGACAGTGATCTCATGCCATAGGAGATGAATTATAATGCCTATCCTAACCCAGCACATTTTTTTTTCTTTTCTTCTTACCATCAGAATTTTATCTACTGCCTCAATTCATCCTAAAATGCTCCATATTTCCTTTGTATTTGATTTTTTCAAAGGTAGAATACCTCTAAGAAAAAGTCTAGCATGCTCAGCAGCTACTACAAGACATTTAGCAGCCTTCTGTAAGCCCTAGACAATTTCAGGTGACTTTGGCATGAAACAATAAGGTGTCAGTCTCCCCTGAAATAGGGAAAATTTGTGCCTGCACTGGATGATGGTGGACTTCAAACTCTTCTGGGTGCCACCCAGAACATCCCTCTATTTCCCAGGAACCCTTATAACAGAAAAACAAGTGTCTCTAACCTTGGCTGTGGTGGGAATAGGGCCTCCCCTCTGTAGCAGAGGGCCTGCTTACAAACTCAAGTTACTGTACAAGAGATGAAGGTCAGAGACAGAAGAGAAAAAAGAGCAGATGGGTGAGTGATGAGGTTTCTTGGCTTTCAATCTTTTCATTAATTCCATGGATGAATGTAGTTAAGGTGAAAGCAATAAGTCTGCGCTGCTGAGCCAGCTCTGGCAAGGATTCTTCAAGGAGACACTCTGCAACTATGTTTTATTTGAGTGCATAAGAAGTGGGTACCCATGCAGAACAGCTTCATCATTTGCATGCACCACAATTAAACAGAAGTGTCATGCAAACAGTGATCTACCCTTAACCAGCAGAATCGCAGTTCAGAATATTTCAAGTACACATATTCCTGCTTAAAGTGCACTTCATATGTGGCTCCTGACCCCCACCAGAGCTCAGACAGTGGCAGCACAGAGAGCATGCCAAGCACATTGGTTTTCCAGCAGGAAAGAAAACAAAACACTGCAACAGACAAGTAGCAGATCTGGAAACAGAAGAACAAAGTATTTCCAGGTCTGTGTATTATGCCATGTACCATGTGCTTATTCATTTGTTGGTGAATTTAAAACAATTGCAATGAGAGAGGTCCCATGTGGTACGGATTTCTAATGAAGTCATTCTTTAGGACACCATCTTTAAATTGCTTATTTCCAAATGCCCGTATGATTATCATTTTTAAATACCAGTAACAGAGCTGCATTGCTTCATCCCAGCTCTCCTTTAGCCCACAATAACTTTAGTCAGCCAGGTTCTGTTATTCTTAACAGCTAATTTATGATAGTAAGCTGGTTTTAATACTGCCACAGGAGCTTGCAGACTGACAATAAAGAAAAAAATCTAAAATATGCCAAATAGGAATGTATACACACTCAGAATGTGGAATTAAAACAGCCCTAACTGAAATATAGTGAAAGCTAATTTGCACATGGCAAAATATGAGTATCACACAAATCATCTAACACCAATCTTTCTAGAGGAGAACGAAGAATGTAAAACAAGACAATAGTTAAAAAGTAAAGACTATATTAATAATTCTTCCAGTGATGGTAGTTAATTGAGATGGCTCAGTTTAGACCCTAGTTTCATGTAAGTATTACTCCTAGTGACTTTCATTTAATAGGGCCTGGATTGTATCCAAAACTTTAGACTAAGCATTTAAACAAAAACAAAAGAAACAAACAAACCACACCTCACCACCTGCAGCACTTGGAAAAAAAAAAAAAAAAAAAGATTTCTCATCAACTACTTGCTAATTCCAATTCAAAACTTTCCGAGGGGGAAACAGAAGAAAGCATTTCCTAACACAAAGTCTCTACATAGTCATCCTCCCATCTCATCTGAAGGAAGAAATGCTTTGCAACAGAGAGAAAGATGAAGCCATACACTGAGATCTCACCAAGTCATCCTCAAGCAGGGCAATTCCTGCAGCCATCCTTCCCATAGCTTTCCCCACATCATCTCAGTCTTGCCTAGGCCAAGTATTATAAAAATAACATTGTTTGTCATGGATAAGAGGGTGTCAAATCAACTAGAAACACGAAAATAACATGAGGTCTTTATCCCCAGAAAATATAAAAATAAAAAATTCAGCAGACAAACTACTGCTCTGATAAGTAGAATCTGCACAGAATATACATTTATGATCTGTGATGGCTTTTGAGCTGTATAATTGTTTATTTATTTATTTATTTTTTTTATTGTAGGAGAGCCTAGCACATAAATAAGACATGCTTATTAATATGGTATGTCCTAGGCCAACTGACAGCTTGTTTTGTTTTGACATTTTACAGGGAGCTTACTGAAGGGACTATTTTGAAGATACACATTTATCATCTAAATGCTTGTTCAATCAAATGATACTGTGACCTCCTTATGACAAAATATCAGCAGAAGTAGCTTAGACACATTTGGTTCAAAAAGGCATGTTCGATTATTCTGATAAGAAATCTTTCCCTTCAATGAAATACAT
The DNA here is from genome assembly GCF_964035555.1 of Netta rufina. Taxonomy (NCBI): domain Eukaryota; kingdom Metazoa; phylum Chordata; class Aves; order Anseriformes; family Anatidae; genus Netta; species Netta rufina. Next base: position 29,361,550 of record NC_140131.1, on the reverse strand, counting down.
AACAAACCTAGGGCTAGCAGCAATTCTTATTAAAGGACAATTTCTACCACTTTCAAGTGACTAACCCAGGCTGGGAAGTGGTTAAAATATTTCTTCTTGCTTTAATATGAAAAATTATCAGTGGTAACATGGGTTTGCAAGAATGCCGTAGAAACATAATTTTGGTGCCCTAAACAGTAGAATTGTTTACTATCTTGAAACATTGGCATAACAAAAGAGATTTTAATGACAGAGTCATTAGAAAGTAGAACTGTGTTAAAAATTTGCATTAGTAACTCTAACTTTCCTTCTAGTAAAAATACCTAAAATATTTTCTTTATTTGATTATGCTATTTCAGAGGTTGTTTGCTCAAAGAATTATTCACATATAGCTTTACCTAACATTTGCATAGTACAACATCATCTTTGCAAAACCAGAAATTTTTATTACAAGAAACTAAAATAACTTTTAAAACAGCACAGTACTTACTCATGCAAAACATCTTGGCCTACCCAGGAGAGTATTGCCAGTATGTTCTTAGCTAAAATCATATTTTTCAGTCACATTTTTTTAAAAAGTCAGACATTACCTTTTCTAACGGGCTTTCTACTCGGGGTATGCTGATCACGGGCATCTGGGCCAGATTATCCATATGAGAATGTTCATGTTCTGGCTGACGTCCTCTGAAGTTATTTACCACACAAACAACCTAGAAGGGATTAGGAGGTAAACAGAATAGCTAAGGAACAACTCATTTTTTCAGCTTTGATCATGACATCTGTAATTAGGCAGAACTGACACTAGCTTTAGTCACAGCTTACAGTAGAAACACTGAAATATGAAGTTCATGTTTTACAGAAAATTCTTAATTAATATTTCATAACAAAAGATTTAAGTAAATTATTTTTTTGGATACATGCATCATCACAGAACCAAAAAGCCCTCTTAAAGCAAATACATTACTGAAGCTAAATAATATAATACTACTTATTAGCAATTTGTATGAATGAACGAACATCCAGAGCACGTGCAGCAGAATATGGTAATAACCTTACATGTACATGCCTTTGAAGGGCCTGCACCATCAAAGAATGGTACAGAACTCTTTTGACCAGCAAAGAATTTCTCAAATGGAGAGTGAGAAAGGGAGGATAAAAAGGCAAGGATCACCAAAAGGTTTGATCTGAACTCCATTCCAACAGTGTAGTAGTGACACTCACATAGGCATTTAGTAATGTGGCATAAAGCAATTTGTTCAGGTTTCTACTAATTCAGACACTCAGCCGAGACAATGCTTGCCAACTATATTATCTTCAAAACACAACTAAATTTGATGTCATGTTACTTAAATGAATTTATGCAACACAGCACAAAAGATAAGAAAATGTGCTAGACAGATTTCTTTTGTGCTCTATTTTGTAACTTTAGGGGCACAAACACAACACAAAAACTTAAAAATGCAAAAACAAATACAGCTCCAGGATACCTTGTGTTGAAGGAAACAACTGGAAGTGCCAGAAAGTATATTTTAGAGAAGACCTAAAGCTGCCCTCACATGTATCAGATGAGTGAAAATGCCCACCTCAGCCATTCCTGTGTGAGTTCACAGACAACGCCAATTTTGAGATCCAAGATCTTGAGATCAAGATCTTGAGATTCCAGAATCAATATCAAAAGAAATTTAATGGGGAAAAAAATCAGTTATATTTCAAAGTTATATTTAGTACTAATACAAGCTGTCAGACAGACAAACTTGCAGGCAATAAGGAGGAGTAAGTATTTCATTCTATAGTCTTGCACTGAAGTTATTGGTGAAGGTGATAAATAGATTAATGGCAGCTCTCTGACTGACACTGGCCTGTGACTAAAGATCTCGTATTGCAACACAGCTCCAGAAAAGGAAGAAGCTAAACAAGAATTTTTGATTGAGAATAACTTAGAATTTCAATTTAAGCCTGAATTAGTATGGAAAAAAAAATAAATCAAAGGGAGCATGAAGATTACTTTAAAGCCAGAAAATTATGAACTAATTCAGTGTAGATATCAATTACAACTTATTCAGCGTAGTTATCATTATACTGTATTTAATGTTTTATAAATTAAATTATGAATAAATGTTATTCTGAGGGATATGTACTTGCTTAAAGTAGGGCTTGATGCAAAAATCATTGGTTGAAACTCATTAGTCTGGTTTACATGAAAGTCGAAACAGATAATTTGATCAACCCATTATTTGGTATTTCTGAATGTATGTAAATATATCTAAGGAAACTGATACATTAAAAAAATAGAACCACCTTTGTCTGAAAAGTCAAGTTTACTAATACTTGCTAGGAGATACAAACCAATATACTGATATTTTTCCAACAGAAGTGACACAAATATACACTTACCAAAAACACTGCTATAGATATTCCAATTACAAATCCTGCTATTACATCTGACCAGTGATTTCGATACTCTGCTACTCTGTTGATTCCAGTAAGGAAAGCTAAGCACATTAAGCCCAAACACAGAACAGGTTTTGCAAGCCTTGTTCCTCTGGCTTTTACTGTGCTGGTGATATACATCTGAAAAGTAGAAAGGAAGAAAGTTTAAGACTGATTGACAATATATTCTACTAACTGGTGAAGAGAATCTCTGAAACTTCAGGAGTGGGAGGATATAAAGAACCAAGAAAGTAAAAGTGTTACACAAGATAAAGTCTTCACACTCTTTTCTCAGAGGAAACTCTTCTTACAGAATAAGAGTTAGACCACAGTAATTTTATGTCTTATGTGAACCTGGAAAACCCCCAAAAGAACACAATAATTAGACAATTCTATCCTATCATTCTCAATTTACGCATTTATTTATACAGAGAAGTAGACTGACTTTTCATATCCCGGTGTTAGCAATAATAGCAAGAGATCTTCTCTTGAAAGGTGCTACATCAAGGCCTGGTTTTTACTAGCAAATGCCTTTCTTCCTCATACATGGCTTCTCCATGTTATTAACTAGAGACTTCACAGAATCACAGAATCATCTAGGTTGGAAGAGACCTCCAAGATCACTGTCAAAAAGCAATGAAAATTGAACTAGATATCAGCATCTACTTATATAAACAAAATGTAATAGTTTTAACCAGTGCTGGATGGACACAATCCCATACCTCACAGACACTGACTGAAGATATTTAGTACTAATTTCCCACATAAACCAATCTAAATACAGAAACTTTTATACAAACTCCAAGAAATTGAAATGCCTAGCTCTGTTTGCCATCTAACTGTCCCTGTGCAGTACAACTGAATTAAAAGCAGTGTGTGGTAGTAGACCAGCTCTTCTGCCCTAAGAGTAGGTGCATTAAGGACTACAGGGTTTAAGCCAGTGCTTCCCAAATTCTGATGGTCCAATGGGAGAAATGAATTTCAAAGCTCTGAACTTCCATTCTCCTGTTTATACTTAATCTTGGTGTTAAGGCTGTTTGAAAGTTTCACCCTGAAAAGTAATACTTCAGCTGAATAGGATTTTGAGAGGGAAAAAAGTACTTACTTTCTGTAGAAGATCCTTCTGCAGCTAAGCCACCAAAATCCATAAATCCTTCACATTTAGACAAAACGCTATGGTTTTAGGACTGAAGAACAGAAGTTTCTTTATGGGGTTTCACTAGAAACTCAAACTGTAATGTCAATACTTTGAATTGCAAAGGGAAACAGATGAATCTGCACTAACAAACTGGTACCTTTCTAGCTAACAAACGGGCAGCCCTTTGGCTTGTTTCTCACCATCTGAAATTTCAGCTGAATTGGCTCACTAACAAGTTAGGCACTGCTGCAATAATCCAGTCAAGAAAAATATCAGAAAGTGTGGTTACAGTTAGGGTAATTTAACCTCCAGGAAGGAAGGAGTGGTCAGAGCTTGTCTGATAAGAACATCTGCCAGTCATTTTGTTCAATGACACTAGAGAAATAATCAAGGCATAAGGGGGAAAAAAAACAACTAACATAAGCAGGCAGATTAAAATCACAGCAGAGTACTGCAACACACACATTACATCATCAACGTACCTTATGTGCCAAACAGCAGACTAATAGCATGCTTTCAACTAGTGCAAACAGTGCAAAGTTTTGAAAAAAAAGTTTAGGGTTGTACTTCCAACCCACAGTTATCCTTTGTCCTTCCTAGTTCATTTAAGAAATAGTGTTTCTCCTTTTTCTGACTAGCCTTTCATCTTAGGTCCTTTTTTTTTTTTTTTTCTTTTTTTTTTTTCCCCCTCAAACTCTCTTCTTTAGTGAGTTGCTCTTACCATGTGGAATGCTGATAAGATAACTGCAGCTTTCATTTCCAGCTCTTTAGCCCCAGCAACTTTTCTTCAAGCTACAGGACAGTGCATGCTGAGTCACCCAGCAACCCTCTCTTTGAGCGAGTCTCGCTGTACTTGTGGATACCACTGTTGGGTAACATTAACACTGTGTGTTAGAACATCTGGTGCTTGAGAAAATAGTGTAGTATTCTGAATGCCCAGGAAATCTTAGTGATGTATTTCATTTCTATAACATCTAGTCATCATCCAAGCAGATGATCTCAATTTTTATGAAGTCAAAACACAATGTAAATAGCTGATTCTTCAGTACTTCAGTCAAACTTCAGCTTTGTATTAGAAATGTTGAACTGAAGAGTGATCTGCAGAAAATTCTCAGTAACTCTTTTTAAAATAAGCATGTCCTTCAAATCTTTACTCAGACAAAGCACTCAGCAAGCAGAAACAACTGCAGCCTTGTGTTGTGCCTCTTGCGACTAACAAAGACCCCATTTGCTATGTCCCCTCCTATGCACAGAGGCAAGATTGCCATACCCAGTCCATTATTCACAATAACCAGAGGGATCTGCCAGCATGGGTACCATTTTTATCTTTTCTTAAAGGTGAGCCTCCAAGATATTATGGACGGTATTCTATTAATCAAGAGAAAGAGAGCAAACTTCTCTTACTGGAATATGACATTGACAAGTCTACATGTTTTCAAAGCTCTGTATAGGAAACACTGAATCCGGCAAGTCAGGACTCACAGACGTACATTTCTAATCTTTTCCTCTAGCAGCTCTAGTACTAATTGACTTATCAGTCAATTCAGTCAAAGATCTGATTCCCATTAAAAATAAAATGTAATTAAGTAGCTTTCTTCTTCTTGATTCTGGAAGAAAAGCTCCATACACAGACACAAACGTAGCAAGGTCCATTTTAGTTAGAGTGGAGCTAGTCGTCAGGTTGGGCACACCAGCCAGGATGAGGGTTAATTTTCCTGTCTGATCAATCAGACCGTGTCCCAGGAAGTGGGGAGGCAGATGCCCTCCATGCTTGCTGTTTTGGTTCCCCTTGAAGCAGATGGTCAGGGGGTACTGACAAAGGGACAAACCAGTCTGTTAGTGGGCAGAGGAAAATGACTCATGAAGCAACAAGCAGAAATGGGAGGAATCATTGTACAGGCACCTGTCCCAGGCAGCACTCCAAATAAACATGACTATGTTTTGTTTTGCTCTTATAGTGTAATAGCACTAAAAGAAAAAAAAAAAAAAAAGGAAAGAAAAAAAAAAGAAAGACTCCTGCAAGTAATATAAGTTACAGATCTTCCACCTGAGGAATGCACAGTTTTCAACATTTGTAACAGCAACAAGAAACGAGATAGTAAGAGATCAAAAACATGGAAAAGTAGTGGGCTAGGATGTAGTTTGCAACCAAGTTCAATGCTTAGTTTGAATCCTGCCTGGTAATATAAAAGCCCTCCAGCTTCCTTGATTGGAAGGAATTACTGGGTCAAATTATTACCAGAGCAAACCACCACAGTCCTATCCTTAAAATCATCTGGGCCTCACTGCAACCCAAACTGCCCACTGAAGATTTTTTTTAATTTTAGTTATTTTGAAGACTTCTCCAGTTTTCTTGATATGCATTGCAGCAATTATTGAAGACCCTTGGCGAAACTTGGGTTTCAAAGTCAGAGGCCTGGGTTGGCAAAAGGAAAAGGAAGTTCTAGGAATTCTGGAACTTACTATGAAGTGTCCCACTAAGAACTCCGCACAGTTGTAATTTTAAGCAACTGGAAGAGGTATTCTTCAACTTATCAAGACAGTAAGATACATTCAAATATTAACTAGAACTAGTTCAGTCTACAGAGGTCATTATCTTGAGTGACTGAATTGTAATGAAGAACTGACTGAGAAGAAATCTCCAGAGGTCTTTAGATAAATCCCCAAACCAAATTGTAACGTTACTTTGCTATCCAGTGTGAAGCATCCAATATATGAAGAGCTGTACAATCAGTGTCAGCAGATACTTTTACTCACTGAGCCATATACCAAAAAGAAATCCCACTTTCCTAACACTGTCCCTGAAAAGCTTCCAAAATCCTTTAATCCTTCAACTTCTCAAAAAATAAAATTAAAATTAAAAAGGCAACAACAAACCAGACTCCAAGATTCTGTTGCAACTCAATAGTCCCTTAAAGCCTATCAGAGGCCCATCATGCCCCTGTCAGCTACCCACTGAATGGGACCCAAATGGGCACTTCAAGAAAAAGATCTTCAGAGATGAGCAGAGACCTGCACCTAAAGACTGGATCAAGGAGCAACACTGGGCAGTGTCATCATCACCTTGCCAGCACTGTAACCCAGACGGCATTGTCTTTTCCCAGTGACTTATAAACACATTAAACAACAGGGATGATACAGCAACGTCCAGAAGCAAGAACCTTGCAGAACAGAAGATCAAGGTCCCAACAAAAGCTCTGCAGATGGGAAAGAATTATTTGTCAGCTTCATCTGCTAGCCCTGCCTGAGGCTGTAGTTGTGGCCAGGGGTTCACTGTACAGAGCAACAAAAGCAGCCCATGGACCTAAGGGCTATGTTTATTATAAAAACATTAAACCTCTATCATTACATCTGCTCCTCTATCATTACAAATCCAAAACAGGTCTGAAATGAATCTGATAGCATCAAGTCCAAAAATCATGCTTTGGATAGGTTAGTTGCCTACTGCTCATCCAACGCAGTAAGAAAAAGCAACATTTTGTAGAATTAAACAAAATTTGTTTTAAACTACAGCCAGCAATGATCAATCCCCTAGGTTTGCAGCAACAAAGGACAACTGTTAGTCATAGTCTCATATTTAAATCCATGGAAATAGATTGACTACATCTTCATAGACCACTTTAAAATCCTACCAAAAAAAGACTCATGACTTCTCATTTTCGTGTCAGTTGTGGAGAAAAAAAAAAAAAAAAAAAAAAAAAGTATGTGCATAAGGGCTGCTTCAAAATATATCTCTAATCATCCAGGCTGTGTCAGCTTATGCATATTAAAATGTGTCTCATACAATTATATTCTATTTAATAAACCCACAACGTTTGCCTCAATACCTATGTCAGCAGATGTTGTTCAGCTGAGAAAGGGTGAATTGCAATGCTGATAAGAAGTGACTGCTGATGCAGTCAACTTATTATCCGAACTTCAGCACACACATGCACACACACACACACGAGATCTAAGATGAGTTGAGCAGACAGCTAAGAAAATATCCAGCCAGCTAAGGTACAGATTTTGGAATAATTTATGGTAGTTTATTATGAAGATTTTGGTACACTAGGGATAAATAAACCTAAAACTCTGAAGAAGGTAAGTAATGGAACCTTGAAAGCATCTGCATTTTGAGCAGGGTAGAGAAAACATCTAACCATAGTGCTGCCATTCAACGTTTCAGCTGCTGAGTCTCGATAGGTCCTGAGAGAAAGCAGTGGAGACAAACACTACAGAGAGGCCTAAATATTAGCAGTACAATTGTTTGCAAAAGCCTGTACTTTCAGCAGGAGGGGAATTCAAAGTTACCATAGCAGCCACCCACTCACAAAAGAGGGGAGGGGGGGGAAAAGGAAAACTCAAGAACTTAGATGAAAAAAACCTATTGTTAACAAGACAATATGCACAGATGCTAGGTGATAAGGACATGGCTGCACTTACATGGAACAAGACCAGGGAATTATTAGATAAAGCATAGGTTTTGATTTCAAATGGGCTGATCATTGAAATATGACTGATCAGTGAAGCCTGGCTGTTTACGTCACCACTTCAGAAAGCAAGGACGCTGGATCAGCTTGTTGCCTGCTTATGTCTTTGAGCTGGTTTCATTTTGTGCACAGCTGGCTGAAATGTCCAGGGAAGATTCTGAAACAATCCCTCTCTCTCCCCCAGATATTTCTGTTAACCAAAAAGAAAGCACATTTTGTATCAGAAAGGATATGCTCATGCTACTAGCTGAGTAGTATATGGAGGTCTTTATGTCCGTGCTCTCAATAACTTTTGTACCACAGCTCATACAAAGACTAGGCTACTGTTTAAATATTCCTCTCCAGTGAATAATGATGAGAAAGTTGTTATTCAGGGCCAACTTTCCCAATAAACATCATGACAGTGTAAGGACATGACCTCAGATACTAGAACATTGCATTTCTTTCCCTGGTGTGTAACAAACAGTATTTTTAGCTGCAAAAAATGCAACTGTTTTTTTTTTTTTTTAATTATTATTATTTTTTAAAAGAGTGACAATATTGCAGCAAGGACCTAAATCTTCAGGCTAGCACTCAGCTGATACATCACAGTAATTAATTTCTTCAGGCAGCCCGTAAGAGCTCAGAAATCCTGTCTGCAGTTCACAGTGCTTTGGTTAAGTGATGACACTGTCATGTATCGCAATGATAAACTAGTGACATGGGATATATCCATTTCCACAGTTACGGAAAGATTATGAAGTCATTAAATAGATCACATTGTTTTCCCCTTTTGATGTTGTTAATCATATATTGACCAGAGACACCATAAAATTTGCTTGAAGTACTGTAGCTCATAACAAAAACCATGAGGTATTAGGCCTTATCAATGCCTACTTTAAAAGAAAAATGTATTTATACTATTTTTTTTCTGCTCTGCAGCAGCTGAACAGTTGGTTTCCTTTAGTTACTGTGACTCATGGCAACAGTGGAAATCCAACTTTGCAGATGGATGAGAAAAATAGGAGCAATTAAAATGTAGAAAGCTGAATATTTTCTAAAATAGCTTGCACCAAATTTAGAGGTATGTTTCAGTGAAGCAAAGCCTCAGATATCTCCCCAAATAAAGACAATACTATTAGGAGTCTTACACTTGCCTCAAGTTAGAATAAAATTTAATTGCTCATCTCTTATTTGCAGATAACACTTCTCCTGTACTAACTGATAATCCAAATCTCTAGGTGGCATTGCCCACAAGGAACTTCAGATAAGTGTTGCTGTTAGGGCTGCAGATTTTAAGCAACTGTCTCTAAAACCAGATCCAGAAGAACAGCATTGGCACATTGCCTGTGGATGGTTTGAGATCTTTGCCATGTATCGAGTATCAGCTGACAAGTATCAGCTTCCAGATCAATCAAGAATTAAGGCAGTTTATTAAATATATATGCTCAAAAGTAATACACATAAGTAATACACACTCACAGAAGCGTGTGTATATATGTGTGTATATACATACATGCACACATAGGTACATGCACCCCAACACAGACCACTGCTGAAACACTCCGGGCACAGAAGGGATGACTGCTGCTACGACCAGCAAGGCACACACCTGCCCTGCTCCCCAGTGACACTGAGGGAAGCCTTGGGTCCTTCCAGTGGGCCATAAAGGAACGCAATTGCAAGCCCAGGTCAGGTGGAAGATTTCCACAGGGGTGCCCTAGCAACAGTCAACTAAGAAAATGCTCTTCTGCTTGTGAAAGGCACAACATGCGCTCCAGACTAAGGCAGGGAACATTGCACTGAGTTATCTGAGCAAGACTCATGACTACTGCCCTCTCACCTGCCTCCCAGCACCAGCTCTGATGCCAGTCAGTGAACAGCAGTTTGTCCCAGCCCTGCTCATCACTCCACGTGTCAGAGAGGAGAGAGGGAAGAAAGGATGGACCGTATTGTAGCCTGCTTAAATGCAGTATAAGAGCCTGAGCACCTATGTACCTATAAATACCAATTCTGGTACCTATGGATATGCACAGATCCAGAAAACTTGTGAGATCACTTACATGTGCCCACTCCTCTCCTTTACCCCACCAAAGCCACATGCAATTCTACTAATGCGTACTCAGATAAAACACAGAAAGGGACTACTACCAGTCACAGATAATCCCTACCTTTTTTCTTTACCACCTAGCACAGCCTTTTCCCAGATTTTCTGGAAACAAGGAAAAAGTAAACCAAGAACATGGTTATCCTACACACCAATAACCATTCTGAACAATTTACCCTCCCTCTGCATTGCCCTAGACACTTCCTTAGCTTTCAAGGCTCAGAGGACCACTACATCTGTAACTGTCAGAATGAAGTCAATGAATCAAATTCTCAAAGGCTTCACAGTAACACACAGAAGGTTTGCATACAGAAAACCAAAATTCAACAGTTGCTTTATTTTCCCTCCATTCCTCCCCCCACCAATAGTTTGAGACATGTACTCTCAGAATTATAGTGACATTAAATAGCACAATATACTTACAGCCAGATACATAGCTGCATATACGCTTAGTGCTGCTTCTTTGGATGGGAATGTCTTTCTGGCTTTCATGATAAGGTCTGGGTTTCCCGTACAGGCATGCGCACTACTGATGAATTGTGTATACTGTTTACATCCAAGTGCTGTATAGTTGGGTTTACAAAGTGCAAGAAAATGTGGTGCAAGATTCCCTGTTACTACTTGTCCAGCATTTACAAAGATGTCCGTAGCAAACAGTCCAAATGCGTAAATTCCTAAAGAGGGAAACAAAGAGTTAAATATCCTGACAATTTCACTCCAGGACAACATATTATAATATTTATTGCAGTAACAAATCAGCTCCTTCCATTTAGGAACACAAACAACTCCCAAGTGTACAGAGACAAGACTGTACCCTAAAGATCCTGGATGATGTTGGAGATTATAATCTCCTACACAACCACAGAAATGATGATGAGACATACCCACACACCCAATCTCTCTCCATCCTTCAGGGGAGTATGCTCACCTCTCATACAAACAGCCTGCCTTCCTGAGCCCCCTAGCCACATGTCTCTACCTGTTCAGCGTAGCTAGCTATGCTGGCATCTAGCCTTTGCCTATGTTCACTAAACAGAAGTGACAAAGGCAAATTCTTCACCCCAAAAGTCTGTTTCAGAACCAGAGAAGTCAGGGTCTAAGTGGTAAGGAAACTTGAAAAAAATGTAACACGTACTGGACATTTTCTTTTCTCTCTCATCTGTAAGGAAGATGAAGTACTGAATAATTTAATACTATCATGCACGAGTTGTCTTCATCTGCCTGCTACTGTGTACAACTCTACGCATGGCATATTAATCATATTATCAACACAATGAGCTAAATATATATATATATGAGGAGCTTCTTATGCTAAAGCATATTTCTAGTCAGACATATCAGCAAAGCATTAAGCATATGTACTTCTTGTTCATTAGAAAGGAATGCATGTATCTGATGATTTAAAAGAAAACAGATTTCTCCTATTCTGAAGTCTCTTTCTATCCTTTTGGAAGCAGAAAACAAGCTCTGGAAAAAAATGCAAACACAGTGCTCTGACTGGGAGACTAAGCCAGCAGATGTGTGTTTAAATTCCACCTGAGCTACAGATTTCCTGTATTTCCATAGGCAAATCAATTTGCCCTTCCCATACTTCAACTCCCTATGAATATAGTGTGAGTTCTGGCAGTTCCCAGCTTCCTGGGGCACCGTGAGGATGAGGACATTAATGGATGCACACCACAGCAGACACGATGCCACAGAAGCATGTGCATTTTTAAAGGTCAGGTTTTTCTCCTCTGCAAAACTGGAATACCAAGCACTGGTATTCTGGCTGGTCAGCAAGGTCACACTAACGTTAATTCACCCTGAGCAGCTAGGCACTAGTGAGCAAAGGATTGTGCCCAGGCACTGCACAGGAGGGCCCTTTCAGCAAGCCCTGGGGATGTGCACTGCCCCAGAATAGGTGGCCACATTGCTTTCTGTGAGCATAATGGGTAGTGATGCCTTGCCTGGTGGAACAGTGCAAAGGCCGCTGTGCATCCCTGCCCTCCCACCAGCTTTGGTTTTTGCTTCTGAGAGCAAGGAGGGCCCACCAAGCGGGAAGGCAGCACTGACACTGACTGCACAGCCCCTGCACGGAGCAACTGGAGCAGGAGGAGCTCCTCCGCATCGCTCCCGCCCCCCTTCTGCATCTATGCAAGACAGTCTCACCCTGAATGACTTCCAGCACTCCTGTGTGACAGTGAGCAATCGTGCTCGCAGACGGCGGGCACGGCTGCGCACAAAGCTGCACAGACACAGCTGTACGCCCCTTCCTGCCCCAGCAGCAGGGGCACACCGAGGATCAGCTGCCCCGGGGCTTCGTGCTCCAGCTGCTTCTCTTAGATATAAGGGAGAAGCAAATAACTGACAGAGAGCCCTGCTATGACGTCCCTGTATGCATTAAAAAGCAGCATCTGGGAATATTCAGCAGACATTGTTTGTGGTGGTACTTCCCTCCCCAAAATACAATTCCATGAAATAAGTGGAAAGCATGACATTTCTTACTCACTGAAGCTGGGAGAGGGTTGGGGTTTTTTGTTTGTTTGTTTTGTTACAGCTGACTTCTGCAGACCAAGGATTTCATTCAGTCCTCTATCAATGATTATAATACATGCTCCAGGCTGGGAAAGTACCTAAACGGTGCTTGCTTTCAGACATACGTTTATATCCCAACGTCCTCAATTTTGGCTGCTGTATGTGTGTACAACCAAAAGGAAACTACTGACCATAGATATGGCATACGGATATTTCCCTTCTCCATTTCACCCTAGTCAGAGCTCAGCAGTTGTCTTTTGCCTCTCATGGTCCCAATTTTTTCTATTCTTCCTGCTGTTTCTGCAACTGTTTTTTTATCCAAAATTCCAAGAAACTTAATTTGCTCCCCAAAAGGAAAGAAGCCACTGCACCCAAGTTAAGACTACACATGAAACACTGAATATTTTCCCCACGTTAGATTTAAGACATATTTGATTACTCTCATCACTCAGAAAATGGAAACATTAATTTGCTCATACCAAGGAATCTGATGGTTCTGCGCACCAGTGGATTTATATAACAACAGTCTCCAGTTAATATTGTTTTTTCTTGGTTTTCAAAATCCTTTGTAGCTAACTGTAGGCAAAACACTGCAGTTTCTCCAACGATAATCTTAGGGGGAGGAGAAAAAGGGGAGAAAAATGGTACATCAGATTACAGCAAATAAAATATACTAGTATTACAGAGATGGCAATCTCATCTTAAGGAAACAAAACCAAACCAGCACAAAACACAACATAAGCGATCCAAGTTCTGTAAGTTAATCTTCTTAGGAGGAAAATAGGCCATATGGCTTGCTATACTTTATTTGCACTGAGAGAACGAACTTCTCTAACCAGGACTTGGAATCAACAAAACATAACCTAGTTTTCAGAAAGAGGGAAAAAAGAATAACTATTAGTTCAAGAAAAACAAGCTTCATAACGCATAGTACGGGGACCAAAGTAAGCGCCAATCCTGGAAGATGCTGAACACTTTCTCTTCCGACATGGCTTTCCCCAACATTCAGCACTTCACATGGGTGGGTTCCAGATTTTGGACCGCAGAGAAAAATTCACAAGACAGCTCCAGGTCACAACAGAGAATTGGTTTGCCAGTAGATACTTAATAGGGTTTGATCCATATTTTCCCACCTAAGTTTATCTAGTCTGGCTTTAGCTTTGCTTCTTAAGCTTGAACAAAGCGTCGCCATGGATATTTTAACATTAAGCATGGTCTGTTTCCTATTCATTAAACCAAATTCACTTGTCTATAGCTCATGAACAATACAATTGGTTAAAAATTCTCACACACTCACAAATAAGAAAAATACAGATTTTGAATGTAAAATATCCCCTCTAAGACACGTATTTACCTGTACAGGAAGACATGACTCCTAATTTACTTATGACAATTATGGTATTCAACCTTAATAGCCAAGGACAAACCATAAGCGTGTATTAAGCCTTATTACTAAGCTTTATATTGAAGCTCTACTGCAGGTAGAACACGTATAATCAAAAAGCGTAGAGATGGCCACTGTATTCTAACTTTGGTTCACTGTGGGACTTAAAATAAATAAATAAATAAATAAATAAATAAAACGGTGCTTTCTCTCTTCTGTGTATATAGCATTAAAGTTTACTGATAGGTACATCACACTGCTAAACAGGAATGAAGACCAGCAAATTAAAGCATTAATGCTACACAAATACAAGAAATAATGTTGTCAAATCAGATTAATTGCCTAGGTTTTCTAAACCGTTGAGCCAACAGAAGATTATAAATCTTTTCATATATCACTATAGATATGAACAGTTCTACAGACAGGACTGTTTATATATATATTAAAAAAACAAGCACACAGCTTAAAGAAAACTGTGGGAAATGGCTCATACGCAGTTTGTTGTCAACCAGAAGAATGCAATTAATGACCTTATTTAGTTATTCTTGAATATATACAAATGACTTTTGGCTAAATTGAGACACACAAAGGAGGAGAGTGCTTCTCAAAAATAATGTGGCATAAATAAAAATAACTTTGTGGTGGCGTTTAACAAGCAAAATTCAGTTTGTCAGAGAAAAAGCTGTCTTCTATTACTTTACTCTGGCTTCAGATCCTTGTGGCCTTATTAGATGAAACAGAAACGTGAGTACCTGAACTAACAAGTATCCACTCAATACTTTGATGCAAGAAAATTTTCTGCATACTGAAGTACAGTTCTTTTACCTATAAGTAGTAAATGATCAGTACACTTATGAAATGTAACTCAATCTTGAATCCAAGTTTATCAAAATTGTGACAATGATAACATGAATTCATCCCAATAATTCCTACAGCTCTCATGAGAAAAACAAAACAAAACCAAAAACAATTCTAACATGACTCATAAAGATGAGAATTGAAACACTAAGATTTTTATGTTGAGTCACAGCAACTCCCTTGAAACATCAGGGACTAGGCAACCTGAACATTCTCACTTAACTGATTTTCTTTTTTTTTTTTTCACCAAACCCAATAAATTTTAGTGAAATTATTGCAGATTTCCAAACGATAAAGAAGAAAAAGGGAAGCCAGCATGGTCAACTCTCCTGCTTTGAGCAGAGTCTCTAAATCTGCTGATCATGACCAAGGGTTCTTTCCTTCTGGTTTGCAGGGAAGCTGGGGTCAGCAAATGGAATAACTGCTCATTCAGTTATACAGAAAGAGATGGTCACTTCCAACAACTTGTCTTCATCAGCTGTATCTGGTTCCTTGCTGCTAGCAACAATTTCCTCTTATTACATTTCCCATCTTTGATGGTGACGTGGATGAAGAAAACCCACCGCTCCAAGAATAGCAGGGATCAGTATTCAAGTTCTTAGCTGAACAAAAATGTTCTTACAGGTGCAAGGGTCAGAACAAGGCAGAATTCAGCAATGACAAAATATTTGCTATAGCAGGCCTAGTGCACTACCCTCAGAAGCAATCTGGGTGGGATATACCACTGAGCACAACAGGCACTCATTTCTATGCTTCTGTGGCTTTACTTTGATCCTTCTGGAATTTGGCAATAAATATAGATTCTGTGTTTTTCTGTACTGGCAGCTCAGACAAGCTGTCCTCCCTTCCTCCAGCCTTCTCCACAAGCACAGCTCATCTCAGTAATCAGCCCAGTGATGTTTCAGAACGGAAGGAAAATCTTTTCCAACCACAGTCAGTCCCAGGAGACCCAGTGCAACCTTTTACCCTTCTCTCTGGCACCACTGGCAATAGTCAGCTCTAGAGGGTAGAGGAAAGGAACAACCATCTCCCTCTTGCCTTTTACTGTGATTTGTATGCCTGGCATATTCCAGGAGGAAATAATTTCTCTATCTCCTCTATCACAAGGACCAGTACTGCCCTTTGCTCTCCATATGTGAGCTGTAACAAGTCAATAAATGTTATTTAGGACAAGAGAATAACATGTGCATTTCTTCAATGAGTCTCAGGGCAAAGAGTTTCTGAAATACTCCAAAACTGACAGTGGGGAATGCTATAGAGAATCTGAAAGCTCTGTCAACAACCTTTTGGACAGAGCTATGCAAATTCAGGTACAGAAATATAATTTGCAGTGAAATAAAAAGTGAGGATACTGGAGGTGTCTTTTACCTTCTTCTGTCTGACAGGTGCATACTATTGTATATCACTACAGTTTTTATGAAGAGTAACATATATTAAAATTCTTAGCTCACAGATATTTTAACAGTTGTTAAAAGCAAAGAACATCCTTCCCAAAGGCTGAGAAAACCTTTTGACACAGAGCTACAGCACTGAAGTACAAAGAACAATTTTCACCTGAACAGTAACAGTACAAAGTACAGGCTTTCTAAAGAACATATATATATAGCTTTCCCAGTCCTTAGATAAAAATGCAATATACATAGCTGTTACAAAAAACAGCAAGACAAGAAATACTATCCTGTGGGCATTGGCCCAAGCTCTAACAGACAGCAATCAGCTCCCTGTTCTACTACATCCCTATGATACTGTCCAGAATACCTTTAGTCTTGCTTCACACAATGAAGTGTAATAGAAAGAACACAAAAAATCACCTGAGATAAAAAAAAAAAAAAAAAATCACCTGAATTTAGTATTAATACACTCTTTGTAACTAGCAATAAGAACTAACCATAGACTTAACAGCAAAATCTAAATCATAGGAAAAGTTCTAATCATCTCCATGGCAATCATATCCTTTCGGCGATGTGACAACCCTTTCAACAGACAGGAACTCGGCTTAGGAGGAGTGACATCTGAGATCTAAAATTAATATCGCTTCTTCTTTCACCTCTTAGCTCCTGATTAACTTACTAGCTGATTTTTTTTTCCCATGGTGTCTTTGTACTAGCAATATATTTAGTTCTAGACACAAAATACCTGTCCCTATCCTTGTTTACTGCACAGGATGTTTAAAGGTTTTGCACACATCCCCTACGCTGATTTCTTCCTCCCAAATAAGTTCAGATTTTTTCTGTATTAGTCATTTTTCTGAATCCAGGCAAACTGTTCCTAGTTTTAGCACTGCATGTCAGTTTAAAAATCTAATTTGTCCTTCCCCAAAACATCCTTCCAGTATATTCTTAACTTGGTTCTACATTCAGAGTTTTCTCAACTTGAAATGTCAAACCTGACTCATTCCAAATATTAGAACTAGAGCAGCCCTGACCTTGTTGATTTTCCAGTAAACTGACTCCATTAAAAAAGCTTTCCCCAGAGTCATATAAGATTTTTAACAGCCAGCACCTATACAAACTAATGACCTTAAATCAGCACTTCTAGAGTACTAAACCACTAATGAGGTTTATTTTATGGACTAACCTTTCTTATATGACATAACTTTCTATAAAACTCCAGGATTCAAGTTAGGATTAAATATGCATTTGGTGACAAGATATCTGAGGGTACATTCATGTATTTAAACAAGAAAGTTCTGAAACCTAAGGTTGATAATAATGACCATCTGCATTTGGGTTTAGGAAATGGATTTGTGTGTACACGTTCATAGGCCTTTCCTGCTATCATCTGCTTTTGGATATACAAACATTCATGAAATATTTCATTTGGGCCAGGGAACGTGGCAGAATACATGGTTCCCTTTCTGCCAATTCTCTGGGTTATGCTGTAGCTACAGCAACTGCTCAGATGGATGAGTAACACTGAAAAGCAGTTATTGCATTAAAAAGACTACTAAATATTCATCTGTGTTCTGAAGCTTTTGAGTGGAGAACTGTTGACAGTGCTGTGCACTGTAATTTCTCTTCTCACGTCTCCTTTTCATTCACTGTATTTCTCTCCTTTAGGCAAGATTCAAACCCTAACCAAGACTTCTGTGAGACCATATGCAAGACATAACATGGTAAAGGAGATCTCATTGAGCCTACAGCTTTGCCTTTTAATCTAAAATGAACTTCCTTGTACTACTTTCACAGGCAGATGGGAAGCTGGGAATCTGAACTAAAATCTTGGCAATTATCTCTGTATCTCCAAACAAATTGTTATCATTTAAGTTGCATGGCCTCCCCATTAATTTCACTTACGAGTTTCCCACTGGAAAAATGTGGGGGTAGATTTCCTTTAAAAATGTGGCTTTCATAAGCTTTGTTGTTCGTGTTCATTATCTTTTCTTCTTACCATTGAGCAAGCCCATGGCTATGCCTGGCCTATTTTCCCTTTAAAAATGCCATCAACATGCCACGGAGCATAGTGGTCTCTAGAGTTTGGAAAATCTAGCAGCATAAACCTTGGTCTTCAGTGATGCTGTAGATAAGCTCCACTCCCTGTTTTAAGCTAAAATTGCTGTGTGAGGTAACAGCCCTGGCAGGAAAAGCAGAAACAGTATTTCCAGCAGTAGCAATTTCAAGTTCATTATGCAGAGCTTTCCCTTGAGGCCATTTTCTTTGTGTTTTTTCTTGTTCTCGTTGCTTCTTGCTTGCTTAAACTGACAGCAAATGCCTGGGTTGATTTCCACAGGAGCGCATTTTCTGTAGCAAAAAATGACCAGGAGTTTTGAAGAAAATGAAAAAATAAATCTTAGATAATATGTCTGCTATTGATTAAATAGAAAATATCTCTCTTGCATTCAGCATAAAGATACAGCACCATACTGCATATCAACTTCTGAAGATATAGGGAAAAGTATAGGAAAAAAATTGCTTTTCTCAAGAAAAGAAGGGAGGGCAGTAAGTCTTTTTCTAGCAAATTTTGTTTTTAAACAATATACTCTTCTTTAAAAAAAAATCAAAATTTTAATACAGGTCTTGGTATTCATGGCCATTTACAAAAGACAAATACCAGTATAAGGTTATATGTTTAATTGTGAAATATTATTTAATGATTTCTTTGCAGTATGGCTATACGCCACGAAATAGTAATGTTAATTCTGACACGGATAGATAGCCTTTACTTCTCTGTGATACATTGCATACAGTCAGTATGTAACAATGGTATAAGTTGCTCATTTCATAATGATGTTAATGCTGTATGAAAGCAGAAGGCACATATTAACCAAGCAGTAATAACTGGCAAGCTTTAAGGTAACCCTGGGAGCATGTAACCACAGAGACCTTGCCAGCTTTGTCACTCACTTCTCAGTGTCTCTCCTTATTCATTTTATTATCATATCACAATAAAAATGAAATACTTAAGTACAATGTCCATAAAGGCTTCTGCCTCCCCTTCTTTTTTTTTCCTAACTGAGCAGTTGCTCATACGTGTAAATCTCTTCTCCTCTAGAGTTTGCCTGCGTCATCTGACAGGCAGCATCTGCACGGCAGCACTGTCACTAGTGCTGGAAACCTACACACAATGCTTGAGCAAAGTTTGCTTATGTAAAAGATCATTTTGAGAAGTAGTCACCAGGCCCCTGCTATTCTGAGTGCAGTTAAAACAGCCGTGTGCCACCGCTGCAGAGGGCGAGCCGTGGCGTGACAGCTTGACCAGTCTCTGATGCCCTGCAGAGGGGTGAGCAAGCGGCTCCAGGGGGAAGCACTGGCCCCACATCCCCTACTCATGTCTCCTGAATGCTTTGTACCACTGTACATTACCTGTACAGACATTAACTGTACCTGGCTGCTTTGTACTGTAGTCCTTCGAAATTTAGAAATGGTTAGAAAAGGCCAGGACACAAGAAAAGCAAGCTAAGTAATGCTAACATGGCTGGTTGGAGGCCAAAGAACTGTCTGGCACTTGGCTCCTAACTACCCAAGTGCTGGCACAGTTCCACATTACTGAGAAGTTTTCTCAATGAACACCTTCCAAGTGGTAGTAGGTAAAAGACTTAGGTGAGAATTTTTTTTTTTCCCCATGTAACAAAGCTTTTCTAATTTTAAAAAATAATATCCAAAAGCAACAAATGTTAATTTAGAGAAAATTCCCATCATCTAAGAAAAACTAGTTATTTTGATCTGAAAATGGTGATGGGGAGAGGAAGGATCAATTCAAATCTGCCTTCTAAAAGCACATAAAAAATCAATTCATGTTCCAAAAAGTAAAATTATTTCAGGCTGAAATACACTAGATAAGTTATCTAAATGAGAAATTGATATAAGTGTTAAATTCTCCTTATTTTCTTTTTGCTAAAAAAAAAAATATTGAAGATGCCATTATCCAAAGTTTCCAAGCTCTATACTTCCCTCAACAAAGAGACCTAGTTAGGAAGATGGGTTTTAATCTGATCAAAGAGCAATTAATTTTACTCTCTGGATCTATCAGTGATACTTGAAAAAAAAAGTTGCTTTAATGTAATTATGTCATTAGGGAATTTGAAAAGCAACTTCACATCAAAATTTTCAGCACCTTTTTTTTCAGGTGCTCAGCTTCAACCTTTAAAATACCATAATATTTGCAAAGGAAAAACAAGCATGTTCAAAACCCTATCATTTATCTTCCTTATTAGAAGATGAATTCCATACAGCATCACTGCAACGTGATTTTCAACCCTGCACCCAGTCGTATCAATTAGGTACTCTGTTGGACTTCAAGTGCTAAATGTGAAAAAGACTGTGTCTCCTTATGGCCTGGCCTTGGCCCTTTGTACTTTCTTGGCTATCCAAGAAAGCAATATTTTTTTTTCTGTCTGTTGAGAGAGATTTGTTTCTTAACCCTTCTTTACATATTGAAAGCATTATTCCTTGATGAGCACAATACCAGTAGTAATGTTAGCCATACCAACAATCACTTCCAACAGCTATGTAACTTCATGCTTTAAACCCTAGGTAATCTACACAACTCCATTTTCCTATTCAAGATCAACATTCAATTGCAAAATTCAAAATAAATGGTCTTTCATCCCTGTTTCAATAAAAACCAATCATGTAAAAGGCATCTCTTAAAGATTCTGGTCACAGACTAGTGGTTTTACAGTCAGTATATGACTGGAGCCAACTGTTCTCAGAGGCTCGGAGGAAGGACACTATCTGAATTTCCTGCTTTTCATACTGTCTTGCTTCTATCTTACTTCTACTCAAGGCAAGCTACATTATGCAGACATTATTCCTGAGATCAGTTCAAGGAAGTCCACTTTCACTGAAATGCCATATTCATCATACAACTGAAACCAAAGGGCCAAATACCCTATCAGTACAAGCACCTTGGTGTTTTAATGTAACTATGGAAAAAACAGGCTGCACATATGATTAATACCTGTGAGATTCCAAAAAAATGTGTTTTGGCTTACTGTGGCAAAATATATGAATGCAAAACCTACACCTGTAATTCTTGACTTTGGTTTATTACTGGCCATTGCTATTTGATCTATTATGATAAATTTATGTAAATAGCTCAATAAAACAATTTTATACATTTTTATTAAACAATTTTATTAAAAACTAGTTTTGCAATAAAACAGCTTTCTTTGAAAGCATGTAACTAACTCCACTCCAGTTATAATGACCTCTATATAAGCTTCTTTTCCTCTACAATTATTTTAAGCCAAACAAACGCATTAAGGTCATTACCTTTTTCGAGTTAAAAATTGAAGGTAACATCCCTGCTAAATTTAACAGGGTCTGTATTAGTTGTGAAAAATCAATGGCATTGTAGAAAAAAAGAATAAAAGGAATACTGCAGACAAAATGGGAAGATCATTTTCAACTATGAATCTCATCCCAAGAAGATATTAAAATAAAACCAGGAAGCCCTACCAATTTTAGAAGGGAGCAGTGCTACCTGTTTGGGAAGGAGTTTTAACAAGTCAGGCAAATTAGAAAGTAAAATCCAAAACTGTAATGCTCACTTGTAAGTATATTACCTTAAATTCACTGTTATTAAGTAATACTTTATAGTCTTCACACTGCAATTAGGGTAAAGGATCCATGTGGTATTATAAAATTAGTTTAAAACACTTTGAAAGCCTTTACATGCAAAGCATTCATCTAGAACTGTGACTTCATTCTGAGCTGTCTCACATCACTTGTACAAAATACTTACATTCAGCATAAAAACAGCAGTAAAACTACCTAGTAAGCAAACCCATATTTCTAATGCCCATGAAAGCCAACACACAAATGAAGAAACAAAAGCTTGCAAAGAAAAATAGGGACCACACCTTGTATTGCCCGTTCCATGACATGCAGTCCAACTGAATGAAACAGCCCCAAACCCGAACTGACTTCAAGAGACACACAGGAAAGGACACGAGAGATGCTGATCAGTGAGAAAGGATCATAAAGGAAAAGAGAAATCCCTTATCTAGGCACCCCCCAAACAACTAATAAGTACAGACAGAAAACAATCCTGACCATTCACCTGACTCTCTGTCTTCAGTCTTGAAAGCTGTAATTTGACGGTGTGCAATTATTTCTCCTTAAGAGTGCTTGAATATATCCATTTATTACAATAACAATGTTTATTAGAAACAGAATCTTAATGAAGACATAGAAGTGGGAGCAGAGAACTATTTATGAGTATCAGAGGCTTTAATGATTATTTATCTCTTCATGTAACAGTGCAATTGTAGGGAATGAGGCAGCAAGCTTCTTCACAGAGCGTATCCCATTTGTCTTTATTTGATACGTATTAATGTAGAAGCAAGATCTCAATAATGATTCTGCATATACTGCAGATCAAATATGGGGCATTTACTTTGCAGTTTTGTGCAAATATGATTTGCACCACTCTCATCACTCTTTCACCTCTGCTACACAATGTCTATTTTAGTGCTTTTGCCACAAATCCAGATGGCTGCAGATGTGCAGCTGGCAACACTATGTTGTCTGACCCTGTTTAGGAGTTTACACAATGCAGTGCTTCAATTAGGAGGAAGTCCCAAGTGCCCTCATTACCACAGCAGCCAATGAGCTGAAACAGGAGCAGCAAGAGTGGGAAATTTTAGCAAAAAATTCCTAGTACAGGAAATGCCTACAAGACAGAGGGGAGATTGTATACTTTGCTGTGAAGACAGCAGAGGATAAAAACAGCTCTTTTAGGCATGCAATGGTATTCTGAAATCTAACTGCAAAGTCTACAAGCCAAAAAAAAAAAAAAAAGCCCAGCTACTCTTCGTCAATATGTGCCTGTATTTCCTTCCACTCATAAAATAGTGCATATTGGTTTACCTTAACAAGGATCAACTCCTTTGCATAGAACTGTAAAATAATATTAAACATGTTGCTGGCTTTATCAGATATCTCCAAAAAAAGCTCAAGTGGTGAGAGAAGTGTTTTAAGGATGAATGAATCTATTTAACAATTTTAGATCTTGTGAAGTTTTGACACTACTTTCTTCAAGGCAGGCTTTGTAAGAGCTGGCATTTGTCTTCTCTGTGAAGACAATAAAGGAGTATTTGATAAAATACATTGTTGTTATGTAAATGTATTTACATATATTGTGTTTTTAATCAGTGTTGGATGTTATCTCATTATTTTAGAAATTTAAGCTTTTGCTAGAAACAGAAGTTCAAAGTATGCTGTGTTGAAAGGTGCTATCACCTGTTCAGTAACAGAACAACCTTCTTAGTTACTCTGGTGTGGCAAAGGAATTCTTTCAGGCATTTTATTTCCTATTGGCATTCAAGGTTAAAAATGTAAATTACATTATGGATATAAATCAAACACCTAAATCTGATCATTTTCTGACTGCGTGTTGTACATGCACACATACTTAAAAAAAAATATATATATATATATTTTGTTTCAGAGATAGACTCCGTCTTATGATTTCTTCCACTGTAGAAATCACACAGCCATCACAAATTAATTCATAAACAAAAGAAATACCTAGTAAAACTGCAATTCTGACTCTTACAATGGCTCCATAAAAAGATTCTATCAGCACCTTGCTCATTCACATACATTGTTCCATCTCAGGAAAGCCCTACTATTCCAGGTAGCACTGAATATTTAATTAACAGTTAGTACATACCTCGCTCTCATACAGTTCTTTCCACACATAAATCTTGAAGTGCTTTACAGAGAAGACTAGTTTGACAATTGCCACTTGACAGGAAGGCAGTAAAGTCTTAATCTATGTCATGCTTGGGTGACCAGATCTTTCTAACAAGTCAAAGCCTGACAGAACTCACAGCCCAGCTTCGGACATTCATTCTGCCAGCTGCAAATGTCCACAGACTACTTATATACCCCAAGGTCAGTCTGCCTACTGATAGATCTCTTCTGCCTTTGCTAAATGTTCTGGAAAGAGTCCCTGTGAGTAACTGAAATGCTGGTATCAGCTGAGCATGAGCACTTGGCAAGGAGGACCATATCGGCTGGGCTATCCTCAGTATCACTCACACAAGCATACCTGCAGCCCCAGCTCCTGCCTCCTCCCTTGGGCCTCTCAGACACTCAGACTCATGCCTGTTGAACATGCAACAGCCACAGCCCTGAGAGCAGTCTCATAGCAGAGCCCAGATACACCTGACGGGTCCAAGGACGCCTGCTGTAGAAGCAGGAGAAGCAGAAAATGAGATGCAGAGAGGCTCTGAACACCAAGTTCAAACTATGTAAATATGATCAAACCTTTAGCAAGTGCTAAAACTGCCTGACTGGGTGGTCAGACACCAGCAAGCAGCAGTTCGACCACAGGCATCGCCACTTGTCAGCAGAGCCACGTTAACAGACAGTCCACGCACCTGCCCTGCAACATCTGAACAGGCAGCACGTATTGGCTGGTCTTAATTAAAGCAGATCAAACTAAAATACTTCACCTCATCCTCCCCACAGGCTGCAGGTTGGCACGTGGTTGGTTACTGCATCTCAGCTGACCCATAATTAACAAATCTTGAAGCAGAATTAATTCAGTCATGTCTGAACTCTAAATTGGTATGGACTGGTCACAGAAATCCCTGTGAAGCTGAGTTCCACATACTCATTTGTGTACTTAATTCTTGGTTTACAAAGAAACAAACTACAAAGTAACCAAATAAAATTATCATAATATTATTCAGAGATTGAATAACAAAAAAAAAAAAAAAAAAAAAAAAAAAAAGACTCGGATCCCTTAGAGACAGCATGAAAAATACCAGCTTAAAACAACCAATGGTTTAAAATGTTACGTTATATAGAGGAGGAAAAAAAGAATCAAAACAACAGGATACTGTTGGGCTGACTTCTGTTCTTACTAGTTTTATTTTTTTTTCTCCCCCAGAAATACTCTAATTAGTTTAGCAATGAATGCTTTCAGACATACTCCTTGACCCTACATAGCTGACAGGCAACAAGTATATTTGTAGAGAAGGAAAAAAAGCTGTCCATAAGATGAAACCCCTTAGAACACATTCATATTGAATTTATAATTAAATGTACATTAATAAATATGTATAACATATTAATTAGAGTGCCATATAATTATTATATATAATATTGATATATAATGATATAATATACTGGGTAATTATGACACATTAGTAAAATACATGCAAAATTACAGGTAACATTGTATGTTGTCCAGAATGGTAAGTAGAAGTTTAATTCACAGCTTACTGATTTTTCACTAGAGTTTAACCCAGGGACTGTTTTTTTCTGTTTTAGATTTTTGGTGCCTCCTAACCAGGAACTAGCATCCGAGATCAAGATTCAATTTTGAAGAGGTTACTGAAAAATTTACTAGATTACAAGTAGATCTTTAAAATACATTATTATATCCAGTAATTTTTCTACCTCAGATTTCTTAGTGCTTTACGTTATATATTTATATTCACACCTGAAGGCTGGGTGAAGTGATCTGAACAAAGCAAGGCTGCTGCTGATCAGAGATAGAAAATGCTATTATGCCTTTCTACTTCTTCTTCAACTGCAGATTTGTGCTACTATGTATGAGTATCAAGACTAGTATATTCAGAAAGGATATTCATTGTTAAAACAGCACGCCACGGGATGTTTTCTGAGTACTGGAGATGTGGTATATCCACCTCAGCTAGGCTATTTACTTATAATCTACATGGTACAACATCTTAGCTAAATAAGAACCTTTTCATGATGAAACCAAGGCCATGAAGCACTTCAATGTACCCGAGAGAAGCTGCAAGAACATTGTAAATGTTTTTTTGTTTTGTTTGCAAAAAAAAACACTGATTAAGGCTGAAAAACACAACTAAAGCTACTTACTTTTCTACTTTGCTGGTGTCCATATGATGCAAAATAAATGACCAATCTCTTCAATCCTCTATGATGTACAATGAGCAAGAACTGCTCAGTGTAGCAACTGATCATTACCTCAAGCCTAATATTTCAGATTACAAACAATGCATACAAATTCCCTAATCGTATGGTGCAGGATCAGTTGGATTAACATTTTCCTCACTTAAACATAAGTGCATCATTTATAGGACAAGCAGGCATTCAGCTGTTGCAAACAGAACCCTGTCCGCCTTGTTCACATCTGCTTGCCACTTTACATCCAGAGAGTCCATCAAGGGATGAAGCATATGGACCTGAGATTGTTAGCGTTTGTAAGCTGTGTGCATAGCAAGCATGGCAGAAATTATAAATTCAATTGGAAGTAGAAACATTACTTCTGCAGGCACTGTTCATGTAAGCCATCACAACACAAGAGGAACACAGACAGATAAAGAAGGATTGTGGAAAAAAAACACAATGGTTCTGAATCTTTTATTGTTTCTCCTGGTTACAGCTCTGTTGGATTAGTGGTCATATGCTGGGATGAAAACAGCATCAGACTATCAAACCATGTATTTGTCTTGCTATGTGCCCCAAAAGGCCAATACTGACATCTGGTACACAAAGTTACTGCAGACCTTAACAGTGTGATTTATTTTTTATTCTTAAGTAAAGTTGCAATGCAATTATCCCTTCACAAAGGGAGAACACGATATAAATAGCCTCTCAGCATCAACATCTTCTGCCAGCCTTCCTCCTTTCCAAAAAAGTGGTTAAGTCCCCGACTTTTGCATATTAAAAATAAAAGCAGCAATAACAACAATAATGTGAAAACGAAGGAAGAAGACTACCAAAGAAAAAAAGTTGAACTTGTGCACACAGGTTCAATGAGAGTTATGAAGACAGAGAACAAAAGGGCCCTTCAGGAACAACTTGATCACAGAGTAAACAAAGTATTCTGGCAATCACTTATTCACGTAAAGTCTTCACAGCTGTCAAATGTGCCAGCAAGAGAAGTACACAAATAAATTCACAGAATCACACAGAATCACAGAATTTCTAGGTTGGAAGAGACCTCAAGATCATCGAGTCCAACCTCTGACCTAACGCTAACAGCCACTAAACCATATCCCTAAGCTCTACATCTAAACGTCTTTTGAAGACTTCCAGGGATGGTGACTCCACCACTTCCCTGGGCAGCCTGTTCCAATGCCTCACAACCCTTTCAGTAAAGAAGTTCTTCCTAACATCTAACCTAAAACTCCCCTGGCTCAACTTTAGCCCATTCCCCCTCGTCCTGTCACTAAATTCTCACTAATCAAAGATATTCCAGGACTAGTGACACAGGTTACATATCAAGAGGCAGAAGGTGCACAAGTAAAACCATTTCTGTTTGATTTCAGAGGACAAAACTGGTGTACCCAATTTATATGAAGCTGGATGTGTAATTCTAATCTTCCATTGCATTATCATTATAATTTCCAAGACATTATTGGGAATATTGCAGCTAGATATATAGAAAAAGTGCCCACTGCTCCTGGACAGAATGCTGGACACACTGAACACTTTTGTTGGCCAATTCCTTTACTTTGCTCTAGAAGATGCATATAGAAATGAACACTTGAATACCTCACTACACATTCTAAGATTTTTTTTGCCCTGTAACACAGAGCTGCTGACAACAGTGCATCCCTGCATTATTTATCAAGTTTTCTTGATTTCTTTTTGGCAGAAGTGACAAAACAGCTTAGTTTCCTTCAGGATGCACAGAAACCACTTCTACTTCAAGAAGTAGAACAGGAGAAAAGTCTTTTATTCTGCCTCCATGCTTTCTTTTTTTTTTTTCCCCAATAGTATCAAAGTGTCCACAGAAGCTAAAGTAGCTTTGTATCAGCCAAGAAGGAGAAAATTTCAGCATAAAATAGATGGAAAAAGCATTTGTGAAGGTATTGCTTTTATTTTGTTTTATTTTATTTTGTTTTATTTTGTTTTATTTTATTTTATTTTATTTTATTTTAATTTTATTTTACTTTATTTTATTTTTTCCTGAGGTCAGGAATGAAAAGCATTTAAAGTTCTCAGGTATGAAGGGAATTCAGATTCCTGTCACAGCAAATTCCCAGAGGACACTTCCAGAAATTTCTTTTTCAGAACTTTAAGTTGTGTTTTTCCCTTAAGTTATAACAAACAGATAACAGAATGTTTTGATGTCCCAGCCATGGATCCCAAGCCAGCATCCTTTTTCATGTACAACACTAAGTTATATCAGAGTAAAGTAATTTCAAAGTAAACTCTACAGCTTAAAAGGCTACTCTGACAGGAACATTTTGAAAACTCAGTCTGACAAAATCAGATCAGTTCCTGATGCCACAGCACATGGAATCATAGGTGCAAGAAGGAAAATAGGAACTAGGAGGTTCAAAAAGGAAGAGGAAAACAGACACAAGCCCAATCATATCAGCCCTATCTACATGCTAGAAACAAGCAGCGCATCTCCTTCAGGTCTTTGCACAACTACAGTCTTGAGCTGCTCAGGCCTGGAAAGAGATCAGCAAAGACACTAAAGAAGAGAGACATGAAATCTGCTGATTCTTCAAAGGGAAGCTTTTCTTTCTCATTATTCAAAGAATTGTCTTGTTTTTTTCTTAAAGCATCAGGATACAGTAAATTCAACATGTGACATTTCTCACTTTTGTCATTTTTTGCCATGCTTCAAAATTCCTTCCTCAATTGTTCAGTCAGGAAAAAAAAATACTGACTAAAGCTAATGTGAAGGTTGAATGTCTGTTTTCTTTACCTTCATTCCTTGCTTGGGATGTGCCAATTTAAAGATTCATCCAGTCTACTTAAAAAAAATACAATACAGTACTTTGCCTGAATTGCAGATATTTTTTTCAATGATGATATTAAGAGGATTTTCTAAAATAAATCACTCTTTAATTGGTTTACAGAGAATATATGAATATGCTAGGAATTCATCTAAGCACATAAAAGTGTATATTTTATGAATAAGTACTACAATCATCTGTTTGTTACTTGGAAATAAAACCAAACATCATTAGCATAATAAAACTGTTTACAGTTAAATGTGTCATTATCTCCTCCTGGCTTTTGTGAACCAGTCAGCATACATCATAGGTCCTATACATTGAGTTTTACACCAATTTTTTACTTAAATATTTTTTCCATTTTATGTGATCCATATTAGTGTATGTAGCCACTGAAAGAATCCTTGAGCACAGATAATAGTATTTTAGAGAGGTAAAAAATAGTAAGATCTATCAGAAAGAAGTAATGCAGAACTGATCACTCTCCAGATTCTGAAACAGTTTTACAAATCATTTCTAACTGGAAGCGAAAGGATTATACTGACGTATATTTCCCAAGCTACATCTGTCATAAGAAGTCTAAAAAAGCAACCAGCCTACTGAGCAAAAAGTGGCACTTTGGGAAATGGCTTAAATAGCACTGAGCTCTCAGCTACCACTTCTTTCTTATTGAATATTTGAGTAGACTCAAATCAAGAGCACATTGCTCATTACCCTCACATTTGACTTAAAAGAAAAAAAGGATTGAGAATTCCAGCTATCACTGCCACAGACAGTAAAAGCACAGGAATGCCCAGACAGCACTCCTCTTTCAACCTGAGCCACAGAGACAAATGGAAGGACTTGAACACTGCCTGTGTGGGAGTCTCTTCCACCATGGAATCTCCTACTTCAGGCTTTTACATTCTTCTGATAGCAATTTCAACCCCTTCTCCATTTTGCAGAACATTTTACTGTTAGTCTGCCTAAGATTGCTGATGTAAATGCATCCACTCACTCAAGGCACTACTATGCCTGAAGGTAGGACTTAGGAGACCTTCCATGAATAATAGCCTAGTATTGGAATGGAGCATGTGTTTTGTTACATGACAAGCTGCTTTTATTTCCAGCCTAAAAAATAATGAAATAATAATAATAATAATAAACATCCAGGCCCTCAAAATTCTCCAGTGGAAGAACTCATAGCTACAGATTTAACAGATGCATATACCGTTCAGAGATAATCCATCAGAGAACACAGATTGAAAACCAATGATGTAATGTATCCTGCTTAAAAGATTGGAAACCATCTGGAAAGAGGGAAAGGAAGAAGCTCTTCTCATCTTATAGAACGACTGCTGCTACAGGCTTTCAACAATTGCTGTTATACCTATGAAGTTATAGGATCTTCAAGCAGCCATGGACAATAAAATCGATTACTATTGAAGTGAATAGCTCAACAATTTAACTTCTCTCTAGCTACTACATGACCCAAGGGATATTTGAAATATTTGACAAAGGACGCATACAAATTCCGTAAGCCCCAAATGCAGAGCATGAAACTCCCTTCCTTTAGCCCCAGTTTCACTTCCCTGTAGCAGAGCACCTGCAAGTCAAGCATTACAGTTCAGCAAGCAATCTCTGCTACTGTGCAAGGACTCCATTTGCCAGCTCAAAATCCTGCAGATCTATGACTGACAACCAGCTGCATCTGCCCTGGGATGACAGGGGGCAGAAAGGAAGGCCAAGCAGATGGACTCAAGAATGGAAGCGTGGCAGCAACGCTGCAGCAGCATGTTACTAGGCAGCACCATTTGAAAGACTAACCTGAAAGCTTTCAGGATTAGCATTGTGCTTGCAGATACATCCCTGTCAAATGACCCAGCTCATTACTTACATCTCAGCACGTGCATGTTTTTGCCCTGTGTGTGGACACTTGACTGCATGGCTGGACAAGTCTGCTACTGTAGCTCAGTTGTGGCACAGGAGTTTGGATGTGCAAGCTCAGATGTGGCACAGGAGTTTGGATGAGCAGCTGTGTGCCAGCCTCAAAGCAGTAAGACACCCATTACTGATGAGATGCTTATGAAGATGGATCCTACTACTGGCACTTTATTTTATTTTATCAGTTTTTGAACAGCAGGTATGTGGGAAGAGGACAGTCACTTGGAAAATCCAATTATTGTCATTCTAGAGCAACCTGAATACAATTCAATGCACAGGAACCCATCACTGAGTCATATTAAGGGAGCCTGGGTTACCTTGAAGCATATCCTGGCTCCAGTTTGACAAGCCCAAATTCAATAAGAAGTTAGTTACCCTGAACATCAAGATAAAGACTTTCTGATGCTCTATTTCAAAGCACCCAAAAGAGCATTAACTCCACATGCCAAGCTAATAGAAAGTAATAAATAAATATTACACAAAATGGTACAGCTAGTTAGAAGCTTTGGACTAACATGTCCAAAGCACTATGTCAAAAGAATGGAATGAAAGAGGAAAATTTGGAAGAAACACTCCCACAAATCATAGCATTTAATAAACAATTTTCCATAACAACAGTGATTTTGCAAACAAGAGTATATTTTAATTCATATAAATCCATTTTTCCATAGGTTTGTCTTTGTATCCTTACAGGCAGAAATACATCTTTGTCATGTTTGTTTTCATGTTTCAATTATAGAAAAAAATACACAGAGCACATATGTTCAAACCTCCATAGATGAGATAGAAACGAAATAGAACAAAATCTAATTCACCCCTGTGTAATCTTGGTAAGGGAGTTTCACTACCGCTAAAAGCATACAAGTAGCTTTGGTGAAGAAATATCACCTTCACTGCTTCTTTCAATGAAAGAGAATTTTTATACCCTGCCTGACTGAGCAAGAGTTATCCCATGGAAACACCAAGCATGGGAGGATTGCCCTTGGAGAGTCAGAATTTTGTCTCTAGCCTGAATATTTTTTCCTTTATTTAATAATGTTAATGATTAGATTTAGTGCTATTGAAGTCAGGAGACTTCCCCAAGGCTAAAGTCTACATGAAATAATAAAATAAAATAAAATAAAATAAAATAAATAAAATAAAATAAAATAAAATAAAAATGTGCAAAAGTCACCTGCAATGTGACTTTCCATGCCCTGACCAACCGATTCATCTCATTTTCCTGAGGAAGTGGAACAGGGAGAGGAAGAACAGTAAACCATCACTAAATTCCATTATTAGGTATTTACCAAGGCTAATTACAAGACTACCAAGCCAAAGGTCTAGGAGATTTCTCTGACGTCATCATCTAACACCCAGGAAATGAATGGCAACTACCAATCCGTTTTGCTGACACACATTAGGAAGAAGAGATGCTCATCATAAATATCTGACATGCTCTATAAAATGTTCTAAGCCAAACAGAAGAAATATAATTAAAAGTACAACAAATGCCACATGCAACAGAAAAATACTACCAAGAAACAAAAAGCACTTGGAAATCTCAACAGAATTTGAGGGTTCAAAAGATCATGAAAACAGATAAATAAAATGGTCATCTAACAGATACTGTAACAGAAAGGAAATTTTACCCAAATAGTTACGTAACATCTTTTGCTAAAGATTAGTTCGTTCCTGAGGGAAGAAGAAAAAAAAAAAAAAAAAAAAAAAAAGAACAAACTTGCTATAAATTATCCCAATGCAGCCTGATGTCTCAAACACTAAAGCTGTGCATAAGACTTCACAGTGGATGCCATCTGAGACATTGATGCACAACAGAAGCGTCTGCAGTTAACCACAGTATCAGCTTGATGAAGCTTTCTGTTCTCACATTTTAGATAATTTCCTGAAAAGGAATGAATCGGTGAAACTAATAACCACTACCTTAAGAGGCCTCCTCTTACTGTAAAGGGGTTTGGTTTTTTGATTTGTAATGATAACAGCTCATTAAAACAAACTCTTTACAAGGAGTTTGTGTATGTGTAACTGTGTGCACCTGCTGAGTCTGTATATAATCCATCCCTGATGGTTCAGTACTCCCATCTCATTCCCCCCCCCCCTGCCTAGTCTGTGCTCCACAGGATGGTCGGGGATTATTAAATGATGCTAATGTTCTCATTATCTGACAACGCAAATAGTGCATTCAGCAATTCTCTCGTAGCTTTTTTTCCCCAAAGCGAAGAAAACCAATAAGACTCATTCTCGATGCATCTTCTTAAACAAGACCGGCAGAAGATCGTACTAAACTGGAGACCCCGGTTTAGTTTGCACCCCCATCAGTCACTGTGACACACGGAAACGACCAAATCGAGCAGAATTGCTCCTTGCTCCTTTCACAGGTCAGCCTACTTTCAAAATAAACAAACAAACAAACCGACAGAGGATTATTTTTTTTTAATTAGCGCTGGGTGAAACACCACCCTACGGCTGCCAGCAGCCGGGCTTCCCCGGGTAGTCCCCGTACCTGCGACCGCCGCACGCTTCGAGGGAGGCTGCACCCGGCGGGGCTGGCAGCAGCCAGCCGGGCCCTTACATAAACGGGCGCTAAAAATAAATGCCAAGCCGGGGGGCGGCAGCGGCCGGGGCTCGGAGCCCCCCCGGACCGCCGGCCCTCCCCGGAGCCCCCCGGCCGGTCCCCCCATCCCTCCGGCGGCCGGGGCTTACCACCAGCACGGGCACGCCCGCCGTCAGCGAGTAGAGGAGCACCGGGGGCACGGCGCTGCTGTCCTCCGGGCCCGGGTAGGGCTTGCGGTACGCGCCCTCGTAGCAGAAGAAGCCCTGCACGTTGACGGCGAAAGTGTCGGTGTACTCGAAGTAGTAAGCCAGCATCACGGTCCCTGCCATGATCACCATCTGGAAGTAAAGCATGCTGCTGAGCGGAGAGGGCACTCGCATGGACGGGGGGCTCCGGCGGCCGCGGCAGCCCCGCTCCCCGGCGGCACCCACCGCGGGCGGGGACGGGGCAGGCGGGGGCCCGGCACCGCCACCGCCACCGGCACCGGCACCGCTTCGGGCGGGCGGAGCGCGGCGGCGGGAGGGGCGGCTCCGCTCCGCCCCGCCGGGACCCGGCCCGAGAGGAGGAGGAGGAAGAGGAGGAGGAAGGCGGCGGGGAGCCCCAGCGGAGCGTTCCCTCCGCGCCGCGGCAGCGCCCCCGCACCTCGGGTTTGGTGGAAGATGCTCTGCGGTGCGGGGCGCTGCTGAAGGGAGTCGTGGCCAAAGCCACAGGGAGAAGGGGCAGCTGGGCAGCAGGCGGTCACGGCCCTAACAGCAGCCCCGGGTAGGAGAAGAGGCGGTTTCAGCGCTGGGAGAAATCACCCAAGTGACCCCAAAAGCTTTCCACTTAGAAATCCCCACGGGCACGGCCCCGAGAATACACGGTGGCCAGAGCGGACACGGCTCCACCTGCACAGGGGCTGCTCTGCCCTCCAAAAGCCAAAGCTCAGAAGTTACTTAAAGGTACTCCTTCCACATGACAAAATGTGCTACGGATGGTCATGGCCTGTAAGAGATACCTTGGCCTGAAGGATTGCCCTTGGCTTACTCACTGAAGGCAAAGGGGAGCGAATAGCCCTGCTCTGTAACGTGTCATCATTCTTCCAGGGCAGTACTTTGGTCTGAACTGTTCGCTTTCCTCCTCCTGTGAGAGCTGTGTTCGCCTTCAGTGATGTTAGTCTCCATGTATCTATTTTTAATTGGCTCTTGTAGAACACAGTCTTCGTGTCTGGATTCCACTTCTAAGTCTATTTTTGTGTGTTCTTAGCATACTCCCCAGAATAACCCAAACCATGCCATTTGCCTTACGTTCACCAACCATAACTGGATAGCTCCGTACCTTTGTGATTTATATGTAGTGAGACATGAGACATCTTGTGGTGAATTCTGCCTAGCACAGAGATTATTCTCCCCCCTTCTTCAGCGCAAAGTCTACTACCCATTACCATACATGTAAAAACCTTAATTTCATCCTGCAGGTTGCACACAATGAGCCACACTGCCAGCTTATGAGGCCTGATCCAAAGGCCAAAGCCACCAGCAGGACTGCAGCAAGCAGCACGTGGCTCTTGAGCTGTATTTAGGTAGGTGCCCCAGAGGAGCACTGACAGCACCCCAGGATTGCCGTGGCTGTGGTACAGTAGTACACTGCTGAGTTATGAAGTTCCAGTATCTAGCTAATAAAATACTTCTAAATTTCCCAGTCTATTACAAGCCAACTTCTGTTTATAGATATTCCAAGGAAACTATTGCATATAAGAATTAGAGGACGAAGTCCTGCTTTACAAAGTGCTGTGAAGCTAATTTCAAAATCACTGAAGGATTTTGGAAAGACTCTATAGGTCATGTAGTCCAACCAGCTATTGCAGGTCCTGTTAGATCAGGTCGCTTAGGGCCATGTCATAACCTGTTAAATATCTCAAAGGATAGAAATTCCACAACCACCCAGGACAAGCAGTTTCCATGTCCAAACACTGACATGTCAAACAATTTTTCCATACTCTAAACCAGAATTTCCTGTATCCCATCCTGGGCCCACTGCCCCTCCTCCTGTGTCTGGAAAGACAAAGAGAAGAAGCTGACTCTTTCTTCTCTGCAGCCTTGGTAGACATAAGAAATACCCTTGGCCTTCCCTTGTTAAGGCTAAAAGAAATCACTAACACTTCTGCCTGTACAGGAACGCATCCGTATCCTGAGTGCTCTGTCTTTTGTGTAGATACACATGACAAATGTTATATCAAGTATATACTGAATGCCATTAAATGAAGCATAGGCTATTAAAAAAAAATAAATTAAAGAGGCATTACAATGAAGAGAGACTTTGTTCATGCTTCTCTTTTACTCTACAAGTGACAATATTTAGACTTCCAGTCATTCAAATACATGGTGTGCAACAGGCAGGAATACATCTATTTGGCTGAATCTAGTGTCCCATGCTTCAGACACTACAGGGAAACTGGCTAACAGAACTGCAAACCAGAGAACACAGGATTTAAGTCACAGAGGAGTTTTAAAGTCAGCTTCATTGACAGGAGACTCAGATCACTGACGAAAAACTTAAAAATAAAATAAAATAAAATAAAATAAAATAAAATAAAATAAAATAAAATAAAATAAAAAAGTCAGGCTCCGTTTTTCATTCAGAAATGATGGTCAACTTGATGCTTCACTGAGGAAGTGAGGGAATTGTTCTCTTTCTCCAGCTCCGATTTTTAGTGCAAATATCATCATGTGTGAAAAATAGCCAGGTTGCCTCACTGAATACCAAGTGGCTCAACTACAGGGTGGATGACCAGATGCAAAAAAAAAAAAAATAAAATTGAAAGCAGAATGTAGATAAAATTTATTTTTTTCCCCCTCTTTGAAACCCCTGTAGATCTGTGACTGTTTCTGCAGTGGATATTAGTAACTGTGAATTTGCACATATTGAACGCATTTTCCTTTTTGCCCCCCAAATATTTACCTATTGGCACATCTGACTAAGAAAAACAGTCTAAAAATTGCATGGAGAAAGCTGTTTAAAGTTACTTTATGCCCATCTACTATCTGCTTTTGTTACTACTAGCAACATCTCCCAAGCTGCAAGATCTGCTATCATATAGCTCCTTTTATAATGGATTGCATCAGACTGTGGACCTGTAGATATTCATGCATAGTGTGGATGATGCAATCTAATGTAGATTTCCTATCTGCCATGTTAACAGACACTACAGATTGGTTTGTCTGTTTTATTACTTTCCAGAATAACATACATGGGACACAGAGTGGTTCTGTATGGGTAATTTCTCAGAGCTTGGAAGGAGACAAGATTCTTTTCTCTTGTACCTATATACAGTGCTAGATTGGTATTTCTGGCAGTATTGCGCAACCATGGCAGCATTCCTAAAGGCACTAATAGTGCGTGTAAGAGACTAGGGAAGATTTCTTGCTCTGTCCTTGCTATTTTTAATGGCATGTTCGTTTATTTGCATATTGCCAAATGACTGGTTCAGAACTGAAAGGCTTAGTTTCTTGTAGCTGATAATTTAAAATTTGGATTAGGCTCTGTTTTACTTGCACCAGTTAAAAAACATATGTGGACTTGATACTTGCTTCTGTTCTCTTCATAGAAGTTTGTTGCACTATGTAGAATACAATTTGTTACAGTAATGAATTTATAAAATGCTTAGGAATACATAGGTAAGGCAGGTCCAACCTCCAAACAATGCTTGGAATGTTATGAAAGGCAAAAGGGCAATAATATTTATTTTAATATTTTATTAAATCTTTATTTTAATTTTCATATTTATACGTTGAGAATATTTATTTTATGAGAATATTTACTTTAATTTTCATAAACAAATTCCCATTGTTGCAAACATACTTTGTAATCATGGCCTGCACATCCATGGCTTGCCTTCATGAATATGCAGTTAGCTGATCAAGTAATGCCAGAGCTACTTTTTATATTATAATGAACATGGTACGTATTAGTTGCACAGTTAAATATGCAAGCATGTATTAAAATCAAACCAAAACAGAAGCACAAGAACACAATCTCCCATGACTAATGCAATCAGCTAAATATATTCCACAATTACAGTATTCCCTGCTGATTTATATTGGTGATATACAATGACAGCAGAGCAGTAGAAACAGCAGAACAGTAGCCCAAAACCAACAATTTTTGCTTCAGAAGTCTATTGGTAAAATCGTCAGTTGAAACTTTGATGACAGACAGACTGGTTTTGAAACTAACTTTCTTGGAAATAGTTCCACTGACCTCAGAGCAGAAGTTCCCCTGATACTTTTATTTTCATTTGCTACTTAATTTTAAGTGAAATATCAGCTCAAGAAATGTAGAGCAGTGCAGACAAAGAGAAACCTTCACTTCAATGTTTTGTAATATTCTGAAATCATGACCTTTATAACAGAGATATATTTCCAATTTGAAAACAAATTCACTAACCTTTCACATGCTTTACATCATCACTTTTTTTCAGAATGTTCTAGCTACAAAATATTGCTATGAGAGAAGGCAGTAAAGAAATACAGTCAACTCAAAGCTTTCCCAATGGGAAGAAGAACAAGAATTGATATCAAATCATCCAACTGTTTTTACCTTTTTCTTTCCTGCCTTATCATAGTGATAGCATCTGGCAACCCCCTGGACGTTTCCCTGTTACATCTCCATATTACATTAAACCAGCCTACTCAGAAGGGAGTATTGCATCTACATTGATGATACAGCAGCAGGGAAGAGACAGAATGAACTGAATTGTTACAGACCTCCTGGCTTATCCAGGCAAAATTGGCAAATAGCAGGAGGGAGACTTACATAAAAACTTTAGAAGAGCATTGACCACAGAATAATCAGGGAAGCAAAGGAATATCTGCAATAGAGGATTTTTTTAATTTATTTTGTTTTTTACAAATTTCATCCAACTGTGATTAAAACGTTAAATCCAGGGAAAAGTACTACTCAAATTTATGTTTATAGGACCATCATAATGCAAGAGGAAAATCATTTGCTAGAGGGAGGAGCGCAGCATAGAATCAGAAACGGGATCTTGCATCCCGGAACACCCTCAATGTGATTCGGATAAGTTAAGCACCTAAACTAGGCTTTTCATATGGTCTTAATATGTAGTTCACATACAGAGACAACTCCAGTAGGTGACTAAGCTCTACTACATAGGGCAGGATGAATCATCCTCTGAAAGTGCCATTCATTCCATACTGAGAAATACCAACTTCTGATGATATCACTTGCACAATAATGAAAAAAGCTTTGAGGACTATCTTAGACAAGCACCCATCTTTTAAAGGTCTGCAGTGAGACATGATCAACTTTACTCTTAACTTTCACTTCCACATCACTAATCTAGCTCCAAAATAGGAATTATACTTTTCATGAGTCACACAGGGAGGAAAAGAAAAAGGCAAGGTAACAGTAGCATAAGCATTAATACTGCATTTGTATTGCAGCATTATGTAGAGCTAGACCCTATTTCCAAAGAAGGCAACATTTTGCCCTGCTAAGCTTGGGGACCTCATACAATGCAGTACAAATATATGAGGGAACAAGCAGATGGAGATGAAACAAATGAGGAGGAGGACAAGGCAACAATGAATTGATTGAGTTAGATATAATGAGTAGCAGTCACAGCACATTAGTTGCCTAGTCAGTGTTTACATCGATAAGATAATTAGTCTTCATAAAACTGCTTGCTATCTTCACATTAAGGAAAAGTATTATTGCATGCAAGTTCCTCATAGGTTAGAACAGCAAATTCGGGATGCCGGAGGCATGTTGTGTAACACAGCCCTGTAAATCTTGAAAACTAAAGCCTGTATTAGCACTTCTACTACCATGCTGCCAGAACAACAACAACAAAAATACAGAATACTCTTTTGTCGATGTGAAATGAAACTAGACCCTGACATTTGAATACACTTACAAAGATTATTCAATCTAACCTAAGGTAAAACCCAGGAAAAAGCCTACCACTTACAAAATTGTTACCACAGCTATAAAGTCTTCATCATTGGCAAACACATTTTCAGCACTGCAATGTTATACAAAGTGTCTGGAAGCCTGGCAATTTTTGGCGTAATTGGTTCAATAAAAATAATACAAATAACTTCAAAATTTAGGCATAAACATACTTATCTCATTCACCCAGAATATTCACCCACCTTCTTATCAATTCTTTTGATGAAGGAACCTCCCCCCCCCTTCAGAGTTAATCAGCAATACCTTGGACTATTGATACAACAGATTAATGAATCAGTAGCTGACATAAGCAGAGCACTAACTTATTCATGGTGCAGCAGTCAAGTGGAAAAAAAAAATCACATGGACCTGCCCAGTGCAGTACACTGTATGCATCTGTACAGTTAGATTTATATATAGTCCAAAATTAGTTCAGACATTTGCACAATGCCTGAAGGTTTTACAGACCAATTCAAAAAACTCCCTTTACATACTACTGAATTAATTTCACTCATTTGAATATGGCAGTCTTGTTGTGCTGTAATTTGCCTTCTTGTGTATATTTTTTATTGTAAACAATGAGACCGATTAATTACAATTTCTGAGTTAAATATTGTGTATGTCTCCATTACAGGGCTGTACTTAAAGTGAATGTTTGCCCACTCATCAAGATTCTGTGTTGTCAGTATGAAACTTTTGCCAGTCTGAAAGTACACAAACATGAAGAAAAGAAATGCTCAGCCAATCCAGCCAATAATCCTGTGGTTATTTTTGCCCTCACCTACACTTTAGCCACCTATAAGAACTGGAGTATAGCAGTACTCAGTGCTTTTAAACACAGAATAAACACTTTGCTCAGAGATGTGTGAACAACAGCTGACATTACCAGATAGATGGAGATACACTTCTGTATTAACTAAAGGAGACTTTGCTCATTCACAGGAAAAACTTGTGTGAAAAATCATTCTCTGTATGCTTGTAGGGTTGATGTTTTATAACCTGGACTCTACCTGGATGAATGCAACTTCTGATTTTTAAACTGCATGCTTAAACAGAAGTACAACTTCAAATGTTAGATCTGCACACTTGCCATCTTTTGCTAATTCCTCATCTAGGGAATGTAATACTCTGAAATACATAGGGTGAAGAAGGTAAAAGCCTTTCAGAGGCATGCAGAAGATATTAGGCTGTCACGTTGGCATGGCAGTCTGCAAGGAAGTGTGAGGTCTTCCTCCTGACACTGAGGAGTCATCGATTCAGTGTCAGCTGCATATTAAAACTTGCAGTTCTCTCTCTCTCCGTAACCAAGCTTGGCCCTGAACTGTAGTATCATGAACAGGTAAATTATACAAGACTCCAAAGACAATTTCAAGCACAAGTCTGTACATAAGATTAAATTAACCCACTTACTAACTCTCTCTCAAATGGGAAAGACAAATAGACTAATATCATAAATTATGCACCATAATCACTGCATACTTCCAGCTCTGGTTATCATTAAATGTATGCAGCTCATCCTGGCAGCAGTCCAATACATTCTCAGCAACAGTTTCTTGCTGGATAAGCTCAAGCAGTTGTATGGTAGAACTACTTATGTTCTTACAAATTATATCAGACATTTCTCATTAGCATTACACCTGAAAACCCATTCCCAAGTTGGATATTATCCATTCTTTCATAAAATTAAAAGCATATGAAATGCATAGAAAAAGCAAGCTCAGGATACCTTAAGCCTGTGTTTTAATAGAGGGAAAAAAAAAAAGGAAAAAAAGCGCCACAATTTACCAAACAGAATTACAGACAATATACATCACTAACAGGTCATTGTTCAATAAAGTTAGAAATAAAGCTGATGATTGTTTTAGGTTACTTTGAAAATTTTAAATATAAAAAATACCCGAAGCCCAATTCATAATACTCATCACCCAGGACACAACTCTCCTGTACCCTGGCATAGCCCTCATCATTCATGATCCAGACAGCTACAGGGGTGCATGCAATACATGTTTCCATTCAACACTAAGACATTCATGTTACATTCATGTCTTCACACAAATCCTTGCTGTGAAAAATATCCTTTCTTTTATAGCTTGATCATAAGCAACCAGAAAAGGCAGAAAACTCTGGAAAGAGGAAAAATTGAAGTCTAATGGCAAGAAGTACAGCTACAAAGACAAAAAGCATTTGTACAGCCCTGTGACACACACATGATCAGCAGACCAGTGACAATGTGCCTTGCAGCCATTTCCCACACTGGTATGCTTCACAAAAGCACACGGTTCATGCCCACTGCAGGACAGATGCCTCTGCACTTGGAGAAGCCCCCCACCTGCTGCAGAAAGCGACCTCTACAATATTGCTTGTGGCTACAAGACTAAGCTCAGAGCAGGACTAAAGAGACAACCTTTGCTTACGGCATGACCTGCAGTGCAAACAGGTCTCATAAGTGTATTTGTAAGAATACAGTCATTCAGTGAAAACAAACATTGGAGGAACTATGCACTTCCATCCATCATTATCCAGATATTTTCCTTCTATCAAGGTATCTCCATCCTTAGAGATATTCAAAACTTCAGCTGGGATAGTCTCTGAGCAACCTGACCTGATACTGAAGCCAGCCCTCCACTGAGCAAATTGGTTGATTACATGACCACTGGAAGTCCCTTCAAACCATTTTTTTTCTGCGATTCTCTGAATTACTGTTGATTTACTATGACCCACAAATTTGTAATCTTAATGACTACAATCCATTTTAATGGTGATTCACTGCAATTACTTTAATTCATTTGATTATTGCAATTCATATCTAAAAATAAAATCTTATTTCCTCTAAATTGGTGAATTGGTACAGTGAAGCTGTCCATCTGCTTACCTACACTGGCAGCAGCAAAGATACCTGCTAATTTTCCCCTTTCTAGAGAAAGATATATATATATACGCGTGTATGTGTGTGTGTATATATAAGTACATATACATGTATGTATATATGTATATATACACACAGACATACACGCTTCAATAAGCTGCCATATAAAACTTGTTACAGGATTGGTCCTTAAAAAAAAAAAAAGATAATAACCTGAGAGGCTACCCCTTTGACTTGGTCATCATTACACACCATAACCACCTTCCAGGCAACATGTTCACTGACAAGCATTAGAAGGAGACTCAGGAAGGCAGCAAGGAAAAAAAATAAACTTCAACAGTTCAAAAATCCCTTCTAAAAGAGCACCTTTGCTGCTTTGACTGCTTTGAGAAGTGAATCCTGAACCACAAGGAGCAGCTGGAAAGGTAAAGAGCCAGAGTAACAGTAAATATACCAGCTTTTGAAGATTCTTTGCGGTAACTTGCCACCGTTGGTGTTAAAATTATTAATAATGTTAAAATTATTAATAACCAAAGTTTTCAAGC
The DNA here is from genome assembly GCF_964035555.1 of Netta rufina. Taxonomy (NCBI): domain Eukaryota; kingdom Metazoa; phylum Chordata; class Aves; order Anseriformes; family Anatidae; genus Netta; species Netta rufina. Next base: position 29,318,703 of record NC_140131.1, on the reverse strand, counting down.
TCTTAATTAAACTAACATACTTGAGATTCTTTCTTATCTAAAAATATTCTGAAAATATTTTGAATATTCAGAATATTTTCTGAATATTCTAAAAATATTCAAGAAATTGCTAAGATAAAGCTCAAGATATAACTCGGGCATGCTGTCAAGTTACTGTGTAATTAAATAGATGCTTGATTAGATAATACACAGGTCTTTTGCTTTGATCACTGCTTTTTAGAAGTCCTTATTCAGTGCCTTATTCACCTAGCTAACCAGCTGAACTCCAGACAAACTGTACTAAAAAATGGAAGTGGCAAGTGATCACATGTCCAAAATGATTAAAGAGGGGGGAGAGAGATTGTACAAGTGTACACTTATAAAGTTGGCAAGAACATCAGAAGTTGAAATTACAGTTTTCCTGTGGGAAAATGCAGTAAGTGGGACGTTCTGTGGGCTTCTGCCAGGGCAAAAGGATTACAACATAGCAGCTCAGCAGTTCATGTGGCAACTATTGTACTTGCACAGACAGCAGGACACCATGAAGAGAACTTGATGCACAAACAGTGTGGCTTGCAACGTATGAGATCCTCTTCCTAGGCCTGGCAAGCGGTTGAGGGGTGAGAAGGACATATCACTGGGACACACTCAAGTAACATAAAATATCTTCAGCATTCCTTTTTTGGAAAGGATTAACTGATACCTGCCAGAACTATTAGCAGTGTGTCTCTCCTCTTAAGACCACCTAGTGATTTTATTCTAACGGCCTTAAAGCATCACGCAGTTCTTCCTCACGCCACATTACAGAAGGTTCATTTACTTTGAAGTGACTGCACTGTGGTAATGCTGTAATTATGAAGTATATCTCAGAAATAGACATTAAAATATTATTAGAGTTTGGTGTCTTCCCCCTGCCCCCCCCCAAATTCTGTTAATTTAGAGAAATTAAAAGCAGTAGGAGATCTGAGGACAGAACATAAGGGCTGCAGGATCAGATTCTCACTAAGCTGGCATGAAAACTAACCTTAGGGAAATGGAGTGGGCGGTTGCTAAAAAGATACAACCGTCTCAGGACACATAATTTTTATGGCATTAACCTTTTCATCATTGAGCAATGCCAGTATCCAGCATGCTGAATACTGCTTCTATAGTAACTAGGACAGTATCCAAATTGGATTTAAGCAAATTATTTAGCTTATTAGGCATCCTAATGTCCACTGTTTAATTCCATTAGAAACAATTAAAATTTCAGTTAGCAAAAAAATAATAGGCACACAGAAATAGGCACAATTTCATATTTTTCCCTAATGACCTTGGCTTTAGTTACTCAGATAAAATCAACAATGAGTTTAGGAAAACTCCATATGGTGTATTACATATGAGTCTAAAAAAATGCATATCATCCACATAGGTTTAAATCATATACTCACTGTTTAATCTCTCAACTCTCTTGCAATAATGTTGCAACTAGCAACTCCAGAAACAAGGGTAGTGAAAATCGGAACACAGAAGACTTTTTATCATAAACTCTTCCTCAGAAATGGAAGAAGAAAAAAAAAAAAAAAAAGGAAGGAGAAGTGTTCGTTAATACACAACAATTTAATCCTGTATTGGTAGCTGTATCTTACTAGATCTATGTAATGAATAGATACTTCTAGATAATCTTTTCATTTCAGCTTTCATAATATCACTAGTGTGGGAGTTTTAAAGAAATATAAAGTATTAAAGCTTATAAACCAATTGGGATAATTATGACATAAAAGACTTAAAATAGACTTACACTGTCTAAAAATATACTTACACACACTAAAAATATCCCATAGACAAAGGAAAGTTCCTATCCAACACGTATAGAACTACTTCTAGGAAGGCCAGCAAGAGAGGTAAATCACAGTGCATTCACTCCATGATGGAAAATTTCTTCTTTCTACATTTCTCATAGTCAGGGCTAGAAAAGTCATCGCATCAGAGTGAAGAGCAATAATGAACCCAGAAACCTCTTCAGACTTCAAGACAATTCTGGAAAAAATCATTCATGGATTAGTTTCCCTCAGATTATCTCCCTTGGATCCTGTTCTCCTTACTATCCTCCCTTCTGCTTTCTTGTGCTTTGATCTATTTCTTGTAAGTAAAAAAGGCTTTAAGAAAAGCTGGAGTAATAGTACCCACTTAATGTTACTGACTACTCCAATTGCTTTCATTACCAGCAGGTGAAGATGAAGAAAGGGGAGCTGGCTCATTTCTGTACTTCCTGGGGTGGCTAGCACAACCCTTACATGCAGGACATTTACTCGCATCTGGTTCTCTATTACACAAGTGCTTAACAACTTAAACAATTATCTGCTACAGTGAAATTGCTTACTAGGGTGTTACTGGTTTATGAGAGCCAAGCTCAGAAATTGCTTGGGAAGATTACATTACAAATAAAGAACATTTATCGAATTACTGTGCTTTATCCATTTCAAAGAAGCAGCAGCTTTCCAATGTTTGCCTTGTCAGTAGAAGATATTAATAAGTTTCATTAGCACAATTAGTACTCATCAGCATCAGTTCTTTCTCTTACGGTTCCATTGCTCCCAGTGAATGATTAGTGTTGAAATCCTCTTCTCCCTGAATATTTACCATCCTGTTAGATATGGCTGGAAGTTTAATCTTTCAGGGCATTGGCAAATAAAATGTGTTGCTTTTCTTGATAGTAAAATACTACACAAATAGTCAGAGCCTCTCTGGGGACCATTTCCAACAGTGGAGTACTTCTTTCTAGCAATGATGGAACAGATGTGTATTGTGGTACATTCATATTTTATTGTAAAATGTTACTAAAATGAACTACAGATATTATCAATTGAAAAGAATTGTGCAAGAATGACTTATATATAAAGTACTTTCTATTCAAGAGCAGTTTAAATGAACAGTGCAGTAAATAAAGGCTGAACAATATTTGGCAATAATATGTACAAGGCTCAGACTCCAAGCAGGTAAACTTTCCTGTTTCTGCCAAGGAAGAGAGTCTGTTGGAACAGAGGAAAAGCACACAAATTCTAGAGATGTATTTCCCTGCACACTCTTTGTCAAACGATCTGTATATAGAATCCATCAAGATTTTAAAAGGTCTAATAATTTTGTTTGCTTTGGGAATGAGGCCATTGGATAGTCAATCATGACATTTGCTTTTTAAGATGTTAAGATGTTTTAACTATACTGTTCTGGAAAAAATTAATGACAAAGACTGCCTGAGCAATTCACTTAGTCCCTCCTTCAATGCTCATGTATTTCCTTAAAACCTCTGCTTTGTGTCACCTGTTGGGATTGTGTTGTACCTGAACTCATAAGCCAGGAGTAGTTAATGGAATACAAGATTTGAAAACAAAAACAGTCATCGCCCATAATTCAGATGATCCATGAAATCAAAAACAAGTCTTCCCTAAATCAAAATGAGTGAAAGGGATACCTGTTATTGAAAGAACAACTTTCCACAAAACAGCAAGCCAAGGATATCCAAAATTCACTGAATGCTGTAAAGGACATTTTGCAAGTGGGGTTTTCACCCAAAGTGTATTTATTTTATTTTTCCTATTAAGTCACTGTATAATTTCACTTTCATCAAAGACTGTGTGTATTTAATCCTGTTCTGATAGTTCACGTTGATGTATGGTATTCAAAGCACGGCATTGCTTTAAAACAGTTTTCATTTCCTTAAAACATCATCAAAAACCTGCTGAATATATTATTATCATCATTACTACTAATGGGGTAGAACTGCTACCATAATCTTTGTAGTTTTTTCTTTCAGGAAAAATTCCTTTCAGGATCTACATTTTGCACTTCAGGGGCTATGCAGAACATTAAGAGCTAAATCATGGAGAAGAGATCAACAACACATAACAGTATTATTAGAAACAAATCTGCATGCCATTTTAATATTACACTTCCCTGTTTGCGTATGGTTTCACTTCACATTGAAGCATAAAGTTATCAGGCATCTTACTCCATACCTGAAGAGAATTACAAATCTTGGAATGAGGACTAATACACAAATGAGCACCAACAGATACATTTGGTAGCAGCACACCACTGTACATTGTAACTTTATTTGTCTAAGAGCAGACTCCAGTATGCATATCTAGTGTATTCAGTGGAATATCTTAAGGGTCCATTGCAAAAAGAAAAAAAAATATTAAAGATTTAAAGAAAAATATATTTTGAAACTTACAAAAAAAAAAAAAAGTTTGTTTGAGAAGTGGTGACTTCTCAAATGGGAGACATGAAATACTTTTCACTTAATTCCTTGTTGGCATTCCAGCATTGCCACAAATTCATACAATTGCAGTTCAGTCATTCATATGACACTAGTTTCTGCATCCTATGCCAAGTGCCCTACTGGCTATAAGTTTTAAGACTGTTGACAAACTACTTAGGTACTAGAAGCAGAGGGAGAAAAAAACAAAACAGAGAGAGAGAGAGAAGAAAGTGGTAGGCTTTAAAATTACACAAGAGAGAGATTATACATAATGCCCTTTTTAGGCAGAAAATAAATCCTTAGAACCCAAAGGGTAAAGGAGAAATAAAGATTGACCTCCTACTGTTGAATCAGCTGTAAATTGTCTGAGTCATCTTGACTCTCAGCTATGAGAAAGCTCACAATTCAATAGAGAATAAATTGCATAATGAGCTCTGCAGAGTGCATAAACAAGGCAAAGGGAAATGTCAGCCAGGATCTCTCGAGAAGCATTAAAAAAAATAAAAAATAATTAAAAAAAAATCACAAAACATTGCTGGATTGCTACAAAATATATCTCCAGTAAAAACAAAAAAAGGACAAAGCCTATCAGCACAGCTAAGCACAGTTCAGGGCTCTGTGCTAAGAACTCAGAAGTCTGTTATGCATTAACACAAGTTTTCCACAAAATTTAGAGAGGTAGATGATTAATGTAACTACTGTCTGAAGGACAGAAGTCAATAGTATTCTCACAGCTGTATGTATTAAAGGATCTGCCCACTGACATACTAATATTCTAATTTCTGTATTCAAAAAATGTAAGTTCAGTAATTTCTAAATGTGAATACAGGGTGAAGAAGTTATTATATCTTCTCTAGAGATTCCAATGAGTATATTCCTATATCCATAACAGGGTGGGGGAGATGAAACACTATCTAGATAGCACCACTTAATACTTTTCATAGCAGAGTACCTAGAATACCTAAACCTAAACTCACAGAGGTTTGCAAGAATAGCAGAAGCTTGCATCTGGTGATACTGAGTCATTTTAAAACTAGTACAGTTAAGATTTAAGGTATCTAGCCTGAGTCCACCAGGCATTTTTGACAATTAACTGTCATATCTAAATTACCTCCATTAAAGAAAGAGTTAAGGTGTTTTGGACAGCTTTGGACAGCTTTGGACACAGTTTGGTCACAGTTTTGGACAGCTGTTTTCAGCATATGTATTATAAAAACATAAAGCAACAAATGAGTTAAACCTTCACAAAGAAGGTAGAAATAAAACAGGGTTTTGGTAAGGATGGAAAAGGTAGGGAAATCTTAGTCCAAAGGACAGTCGAACAGTACTCTTGGAGAATAATGGACCTTTGAAATCTGAATTTATGGTCTGTCATAAGATTTGCATGAGTTGGTATTGCCAGAAAAGCTAACTTTTGATACTTCATGGCTTTAAGGAGATTAATCTCAAAATCTGACGCTTACATAAACTTTTTTATGGAAAAGGTGCTTGGAGGAAAACAATAAATAACCAAGTGCAGCAACATGCTATAAGAATTCAATACCTTAGACAAAAAAAAAAAAAAAAAAAAAAAAGGTTGGGGGGGGACAAAAAAGAAACTGTATAAATGATGCTTTGAACCAGCAGAAGTTCTTGACAGCAACAGGAAGTAACAGATGCTTGCACAGCTCAGGTTCTGCCATAGAAATTCAGCTTCTGAGCTTTCAAAGTCTTATAAAATTTACATTTTTTCCTCCAGCTTAGGTAGCTGGATACAGACTCCAGGCTCCATCCAATAGGATCAACACATGAAAAGAAGGTTCATCTCTTTGAATTGCACTAACGAAAGTATCTGGAAAAGATAACAGAATACCCAAATAATATCTTCTTCTATCATTTGTGAATTGAAGAGGACAGATGTTTTCTGAAAGGTTGACAGTAGCGGCTTACAAAACTGCTCTGTAGAGAAGAGCCAGCATTTTGAAATGTGTAGATCTTAACATCACCAGAAGAATGAAGATTGCAGAGGCCCTGGTTTTCTTGCAGCTAGAAGTTTTTGTACATCTTATCTGTTTAAATAATTTCTCCCCCTAGGTCAGAAACAAGTTAGGGAAAAAAAAATAAATCCACTATATAAGGTAGGTATTGCCAGAAAGACCAAAAGAACAGAAACTAGATCTACCAAATTTTCTCATGATGTAATGCCACTACTTAGCAGAGTTGAGCCTATGCTTAGGAGCAAGCTTTAAGAGAAGGGAGAAAAAAAAAAAACACACACACACACACTTTATTCTGTCTTGTTGCAAGAAAGAGACTAGTCTTAGCATTCCCCTCATGTAAATCAGTCTGATCTCCACCTTTTCTTTTGCTCCTAACCTGCAGGCTACTCATGAAAAAGTCATACATTTCTGCAAAGAGTAAAATAGAACCTGACTAGCATGTAATGCAACTATTCCCTGCTGCTGCTTCCAGCCAGCACCTTCATGTCTCCTTCTAGGGCTGAGGTATCAATCTTCACATAGCTTCAGCTGTTCTGCCCCTGCTTGCCACCCAGCCCAGATTGCTTGTCTGAGGGCTAACTCCCTGCTTTCCCGCTGCTGCTGAGCTCTGGAGAAAGGCTACCAGGACATCAGTAGCATGGAGAGAAACAGCACCTCAGGTGCTTCTCTGAGAAGCAAGCTAGGAATTGTGTACGGTCCCATGTCATATCCTGTATCCCTTTCACGTGTGCTCTAATAGCCAAGTAAATAAAGGCTAACAGTCTTCCAGCAAAATGAAGTTTTCCTGTGTCCCATGATAAATACAATCTTGAAATAGAGACTGGGGAAGCTGTTTACAGCCACCTTAACTATTAACGTGCCTCTGCAAATAAATGGTCTCTCTGACAGATAGCCCAGTCCTATAAATATTGCAGACATCAGGTCTCCACAGGGACATAATCACCACCAAATGACTGTCACCACCACTGGCACCTCATGGTTGCTATTCCGTTTTATCAGCATAGAGAACTTTGTGTGGCTGCATGGTTACAGATACTTGAACTCACCCAATTTCTTCTTTTGCTCTCCAGCTGCTGCCTAAGCATAAGTACAACTGTTGCCTTACTATGTCTTTGATATATGTGGGTGGATTAATTTCTTCTGCTAGAGAAATGAGGAACATATAATGAAACCTTTAAAGTAAGGCTATGACGTCTCACAGACCTTCCTTCTCATCACCCAAATACTTCAGCTCAGGTGCTCAGATATTGCATACTTCTCTTATCCAATTACTTTAAAAAAGAATTACAGTTGTTACATTTCTTGACCACCTTGTCATCCTAGAGAACACTGCAAACAATAAGCAATTATAGAATATAGTACTGCTACTATACATCTGTTGTCTTCTGTTTGCATATCTTATCCACTGTGGGCTTGAATTATTCTTCAGATTTTACAAACAACAAGAAAGAATATGAATAAGGCTGAAAAACTCCCTCCAACGTTCAGGAATAGAAACCATGTCCCCTGACCCCCATCTACTACTCTAGTTGCTCTCTACTGTCTCCTTAGTGACTTCCATGACATAAACTTATGTAATAGTATCATGAAATCATCAGGTTTTTTGATCCCTTAATGCCATTAGATTTGATGATACAGAGGTCATGCATCTTGATGCAGTCTCAGCATGACATGACACAGGCAAGAAAAGCCAACGGATCTGCAGTGATTTGTGTCACAGTGGATCACAAATGTTATTTGAAAAGAGTGAACATAAATTGCCAAGTTACAAAACTAGCTGAAGTGATGTGACAGAAATAATACCAGACGATGAAACAATTTTCTATCCACATGGACGCAACTTCCAAAATGTACTGGCATAAATAAATAAATAATTTAAAAGCCAAGGATCTGTGGAGGATGAAAACTTTCTCAGGAAAGGTCACGTAAGTCATTATGTCTTCCTTGGAATATTGCTGTGTTTTTTCCACAGTTCATGACATCACCCTCCCTCTATTTATTGGATATCTCTAAATGTATCATATTCTGAGCATCTCACAGCAACCAAAGCACTGGCTTCCCAGTACCATTGTGTGGTAAGGTGATGTGTACCAAGACACAGAGACTTTAGGAACTAGATCCACAGATGGATCTTAATACTACTCAACTTTTACTTCTAAAATCCAGTATTAAGCATCACTGAAACCACCAGGACACAATTTAAGTGCTGCCAGTTAGCATAAAATCCAGGCATAACAATGCCCAGCTGTCTCTGTAGTAAGCTCCAGGTGGCACATGCAATACAGCACTGGAAGTCTGCGGATTATTAGAAAATTGAATGAAAATTCCCCACTCTCCCTCACCCTGAGCAATGTTTATCTGAAGATCTGTAGTCCACAGAACCCAATGATACTAGCATGCACAATAAGTCAGGAAAGTTTGTGCTCAGAATACATCTTAGTTCTTTTCCTCAAGCTTCCCCATACCAAATCAGCTGGCAACCCTAGAAACACAAGTAACGTGCATTAAAAGATAAGCTACGTGTTTTTTTTTTTTGTTTTTTTTTTTATACACAAGTCAAATGTTTGGACATAGAAATGCTTAAATAAAAATGGGAACAAAACCTCTGTAGATACAAATGAGCACAACTACTCTAAACTGAGATGCCAATATAAGATTTGCTCCATGAGGCAGTCAGGGTCTCCTTCACATCAACGTTTTCCTGGGTTCCACCAGATATACACTGTTGTATAATAATGTATTTGTTACAATGTAGTTTGGCCCATTCTAGATGTAAACATATGCCTATTGTAAGAGCAGGAAAGGGACACTTGCACACCACAGAACTTGAGTGATTGCAGCGTAGCGCACTTACACCTAGATACTAGCACAAGATTTCCCACAGGTGCTGTCCCTGCCACCCCACATACACAGGTGCAACCAGTGTGCTCCCAGTCCTGCTCACAGCTATGGCTGTGCAGTGCTCTTAGCCATAGCCCTGGTAAGCTACCATTAGCATAGCTAGGCTAGCAGCTGGGACACAGCCATAGCAGCCAGGTACTTCAAAACCTCACAGGTCTCAAGTTCTGCTGAATTTGTGTGCTGGGGGGGCCTGACGGGTCAACCGCAAAGTGGCTCAAGCAGAGCCCAGCAGAGCTATGCCATGCTGCAGCTCTGGCTCCACTGCAGGGCAGATGTAATTAGGGCAATCTCTACCATAAGCATGACCTACTAGCATAAAATTATATATATATATATATATGTCTTTAGTAGTTATAGTGTGAATGGTCTCAAATATAAGAGCAAGATATAAGGAAACTGTTTTTAAATGGAGCTTGATTTACTCAATATCACAGAATCACAGAATTTCTAAGTTGGAAAAGACCTCAAGATCATCGAGTCCAACCTCTGACCTAACACTAACAAGTCCTCCACTAAACCATATCCCTAAGCTCTACATCTAAATGTCTTTTAAAGACCTCCAGGGATGGTGACTTAACCACTTCCCTGGGCAGCCCATTCCAATGCTTAACAACCCTTTCCATAAGGAAGTTCTTCCTAACATCTAACCTAAAACTCCCCTGGCACAACTTTAGTCCATTCCCCTCATCCTGTCACCAGGCACGTGGGAGAACAGACCAACCCCCACCTCACTACAGCCTCCTTTAAGGTACCTGTAGAGAGTGATAAGGTCACCCCTGAGCCTTCTTTTCTCCAGGCTGAACAAGCCCAGCTCCCTCAGCCGCTCCTCATAAGGCTTCTTCTCCAGACCCCTCACCAGCTTGGTCGCCCTTCTCTGGACTCGCTCGAGCACCTCAATGTCCTTCTTGTAGCGAGGGGCCCAAAACTGAACACAGTACTCAAGGTATGGCGGCCTCACCAGAGCTGAGTACAGGGGGAAATATGCATCATTCCAAAATGTCTACCAATCCTGACAGACTGAATAGCCTTGAACAACTACTATAACTTTCTGTTCCACTGCTCCCAATCTAAAAAATGGTAGTAATGATATTTACCCCAAAGGTAAGGTGTTTTAAGACTGATGAATTAAAAGTCTTCTAGACTAATGGAATTTAAGCATGAAGTTTTATCCACCAATTACTATATGGGTCCATCTCAGAGGTACTTCATATTGCTGGATTTTGGCAATTCAGAGCATTAAATCCACTTAAAATTAACTTGCATGCTTAAGGACCCCCCTTAATTCCATCTTTTGAAAGAGCTGGAAAAAAAAGTTACGCTTGCAGGGACTGAAATTTTATTCACAGCTGCAAAAAAAGAGATCATCATCCAGCAGATAGCAATCAGTATTGAGGCAACCATAAATCTGTTGGTAAATATAAATCAGTAGCCACTGACTGTCTTCTTAAAAAACATACCCCAAAAAATATTAGCAATATAACTACAGTTTTTCTTACCTCAAGAAGTACAAAGCATGGCAACACTGTGTGACTTCTCTGAGACTTATGCCTGATGTTTGAAATCATGTTCACCTGTGAAGAAAGCAAAGTATGTTGTGTCCATCTGTAACAAGCTGGCATTGCTGAGATTAACATGCTGACAACAAACTATAAAAGGCCTGGCTAAAACACAAATATACCAAAACAAAGAATGGTGAGAAGTACAACAGGACAGAGGAGTGCATGTTACTTTATACCACTATGAAATGAGTTAACTTATTACTTGAAAGTACTTAAAGTTAATTTAGAATTAACAACTGTTTTTGTTCCAAATAACAGTATATATGCAAATATTAGTACTCATAATTGTTTTAGTTATATCACTCCTCACTTTGACCTTTTTAGTATCAAAACAAAACATTTATTTGTTTTCATTAGAGTTTTTCTGAATTCTGTTGACTTCAAAGAAATGTAAGCACATTCTTAAAGTTTACACTAGAGGGCTTTACTGAGGGAACATTAGGTGAAGGCTTAAAATTTTTCAATCTACCAGGCTTCTACAGAAGCACTGTAACACAGGGCTACCAATCTGTGAAGTCATGCCTTGAAATCCCTGTACAGCAGACTTCTGGTTCTGAAGGATCCACAGAATGTTTCTTCTCAATACCACAGATACAAAACATTTCCTAGCTCCTTGCAAGAAAATTAAGATCTGTGGTGGTTTTTGTTGTTGTTGTTTTTGCTTTTAAAAAGGCATCAACTGTCTAGAAGAAAATCCTGCAGTACTAATCCCTGCTGCAGGAAAAGACCAGCAGAAAGCCATGCATCGTGAATACGATGATTCTAGGAGCCAGCTCATGACTGCTAAAGTAAATTAGGTAAAACCTCCAGAGGAGTTAGCATCTTCAACAATTATAAACAGTACTACTGAATGCTAGGCAGCCCCTCTAGATCTCCCTCTTCTTTCTTAAATATTTTCTTAAATATATTGCTTTGATAATTTAATTTTTAAAATCTCTAATTTTAAAATTATTCCTAAGAGATACCAAAAGAGTCCTTAACCCTCTTTTGTTTTTCTCAGCTGTGCCTTTTACTGTTTTCATTCCTATTCATCTTTCTTTTTCATGATTTCTCCTTCTTGTCTCCATGTGCTTATCCCTCAGTTCCTCTTTATCACTTTTACGTACTCCCTTTTCCTCATTCCGCTTCTCTCATGTATCACTTCCATCACCCTGCTTGTCCTCTCTCTTCCATACCATCCCAAATCTCTTTGATTCTCCTCCCTCTGATGCTTCAGTAATCTGCCTCTGACTCTTCTCCTTTAAGTTCTGCCTTTGGATTCCTTCCCTCCTGTGCTCTGCTTGTGTACGTGCATATTTCATACAGGGCTCAGGGCTGAACAGTCCAGGAACAGACTGGGCAGATGCTTCCAATAACACTGGGAAAGCACACACTGGTATGTGTGCGTGCAGCCTGGCGGCCAGCAATGTACTGTGCATCTCAGATGCCCCTCTCCTCTCACAAAAGTGGCTGGGGGAGTCTGACACTGTGCCTCCATCTCTGTCTGAGTCAGAAGAAATGTGGAAACAGAGATACAGCTCTGTGCAGTGAGACCTGCGTATGCACCAACTGGGGGCTCCCTGGGGGCGATTAGTTTTTCAGCTGGGACCCTGTCACTCGGGGCTTTTTTCACACAGTTTTTGGTGCTATCAAGCACAGAAGTGGTTATCTGCGTTCAGCCTGTGTTTTCTCAAAGCAATTAATAAGAAAATGCTTCATAAGCAACCAGTATCAAATATGTTCTTGAAATCTCTCTCAGGTTGTTAAGGGCTGAACTTACTTATCAAGGAAATATATAAGTAAGTTTTTAAATTATTTGTGTGTATCCAAGCCAAAACTCTGCTGGTCATATTCCACTGGATTCAAATCTTTACTCAGGCAAGAATCCCAGGGACTCCTTGACACTCACTTATATAGTTAGGTAATATAACCATTAATATTGCATGTGGAGATGTGCATGCACAGCCACGCACATTGGGACTACAGGCTCATCTGATTGAACAGATGCCAACATAGCAGTTATTATTTATTGTGTGTTTAACAGTATATTGAAGAGAAGAGAACAAGCTCTGAGCATCAAGGACCAGTACATGGCTGCTCTTCGGCTGTTACCTGAGGAATAAGGAGGACCTAAGATTCTTCTCCAGCACAGCATTAAAGGAGAGACATGTTTTTCTTTTTGTCACCTAAGTACTGTGGCTGGGTGTCCACCGATACCTAAAGCTCTTCAGGCACATAAATGGGGATGAACTGTAGAGCCTGAGGTGTGTCCCAGCTCTTCCTTTTTCATAACATGGAGACCTGCATTGGCTGCAGCCTGAAACATCCTTTACACAGGAGAAACACATACCCTGTGTGAGATTGCCTTTCCTGAGGTTGTTGCTCTGAGTTTGGAGGAAAAAGAGTGAGCCTGAATGAGGCATCAAGAAACCACCTGTGAGGGCATGGCTGAAATGCTACAAGCATCTATGTAAATGGCTCTTTGTAAATAAATTCTTCTGTTTCAGTAATATGAAGTCTTTTCATGTAACTAGCTACTAGGCAGCCTATGAAATGGTTACTCTGGCAGTAACCCACTGTAGGCATTATCATGCCTGCCTCCAGCTGCTCTTTTGGGGATATGCCTAACAGTAGCCTACAAGATCAGTCTCTAGACACACCTGCCCCTGCCATGTCATCACCAATCTGCTTCACTGCTACACTAGGGATTCATGTTCACATCTGTGCTCTTTCCTTTCTGGAAGAAAGATTGCAGGCATAAGCTTCCAGGAGCAGCTCAGGACAGCACAGTTTGACTGAGGGGCAATACCTCTCTGCAACTCTGAATGAAAGCTGGTTATGAACCACAGCTAAGTTGGCAGCTGTATGCCAAACATCCACAATTTATGCAGTTGTCATCAACATGCTCTTTGTTTCTGATCACATTTGGAGAAACCCAAGACACCCTTATTTATAAAGAACTTCAGTACCTCTCCTTGAGAGAAATGTTCAGGTGTTTAGGGTAATTCTTTTTAACTTTTAGCTACTATGTAAAGAGGGTAGGAGTTTGGCAGCTAGACCAAAATAGCAGAATGTTTTTACAAAACGGAGTCACTGCCCTATGTTTGCCTGGAAATCAATCCTAGAAGTGATTACTACACAGGTGTACTGGCTCAAGTCCTTCATGTTCACAGAGAGCCTTGCTTTTTGGGTGGGACATCTGCAATGAGCTGTGGGAAATTCTACACAATTTTTAGTGTAAACAAATAAGATTCCTGGTATAAACATTTCCAGCATTACTCAGAAACAGAAGAGGAAGTGCTTGGGCTTGCAGCCTGAATATGACATCTAGCAATATAATATCACGTTTCTACCAGAGCCACAAAATGAACTCAGATACCCACGGTTCTGAAAGGAAGTCCCCTAACCTCACTGTTTCACTACTTGTGTTATCCACAGTTGACAATGTATGACTCTCTTCTCACATGACCTTTTTTTTTTTTTTTTTTTTTTTTTTTTTTTTGGTGAAAGCCAACGTGAAGGAAATTTAAGAGCCTAGTGCTGCTTACCTTCCATAGTTTGTTATACATCTGCCAAGTAGATCTAAGACACTACTGTATCATCATTACAAGATGTCTATTCCATCATAGGCTTCCCTGCTGCTTGAGAATCAGTAAGAAATATAAATTGCATATTCTATTTCATCTGTCTCTTTCCATTTACGGGTGAAGTCCATCAACACCAAGGAGGAAGTACTTAGCAATAAGTCAGGAGAAGTAAAGCTAGGCAGTGAATGGAAAAAAAAAAATGATAGCATGAAAAGCAGGGAGGATTCTACTCTCTGAGAATGTCTCATCTGATTGAAAGCAATATGCTTTGCATAACTGTCCAGGGTTCTTGCTGTAGAAGTGTTAAATGAAAAAGACAGGGCTTTATTGCATCTGGAATCAATAATGGAAAAGAAAATGTTGCACAAAGATGGCTTCTGAACTGGGTTTGATCAGTTATGTTACCTATTTTCAGTTTTATAAATGGTACTTGTAAACCTTATGTCTTCTACTTCTATTTAAAAAAAAAAAAAAAAAGGTAGTTTGTACACACACTTTAAAAATGCTTTAAAGGTAGGAAACATGACCAGATTCTGTCATGCAGCAATACACATATATGAGTGTGCTAAAGGACACCAGGATATGATGATGCAATTTGCAGACCTATATACATGTACAAATAGATGGCATTTCATCTAAACACACATTCAGTGCATTTGAACCACTTGTTGAGCAAAGTTTCACATCATTTTGAGAAGCTGAACTATACTTAAAAATCACGAGCAGAATGTTAATAGATAGAAAATAATGCTGTAGTCTTATCAGGTCTTACCTTGTTAGTAGAATAATATTACAGAATAAAGCTAATATAATTTGTTCTTATGTCCTTCCCATCATTTATGATGGCAATTTCAAAAATAAGGTCTTTTACTGTAACATCTTGGCTTCTGTGTAACCACAATATTTCTCACTTTCTATTTCATGTGAATTAATTCAGTTTGCTTTGCTGTTACACTAATTCCTGCATCTCAGAAGTTCTGTATTAACACTGCAAAAATGACACCATTTTTTGCAATAAAATACAAAAAAAAAAAAAAAAATCTAACTTGAATGAGTTTTTCAGGACCCAAAGTATATTTCTCCATGGAAAAACTTCTGTAAAATAAGCACCTAGCTGCGTGTTCACCTATTCAGTAAATGTTGCCTAATGAACATGATAGCTCTGGGAAAAATAGAAATTGTCTTCAGCAAATCTCAGGGGAACATACAAGTCTCTTGGGTGTGCCTGTAACATAAGACTATTCTTTTCTCAGTAGTAAAATGCTAGGGAGTTTCTGCTCAGTCAAACAGCCTTTCTCTTACAAAAAAGTATTGTAAAATGAAAAAATAAAAATGATCTTCCTTTCAGGCTCCAGATCTCCTAGAGTAAGTAAAGAAAAACATCAGAGCCACTTCTCCCCAGTAGGAATGTTTTTTCAATCTCTTAAGTATAAAGCAAGAAAAATCAATAGATTATAGCTGATACTGATCGTTAAGATCTGAAACTATTGTTTCAGATCATTTGGACACAGATCATAGAGATCAAATTCAACATTTTAAATTATATCCAAAAATAAAGCGTGAAGTGAATGAAAATGATCTAAGCTATGCAAGAGTTGGTTGCTTTCACCTGAGAGCACAAGGAGAGATCAATTGCATATTACCTTGGTAAGAGCAGGAAAAGACATTCAACTGCTTTTGCTACCTGAAAATTCATGAGTGCTACTAACTGGTGAACCTTAGTAATAAACTTCAGATGCTCGTTCCCTCTGAAACCTAGGGCAGTTACTCACTTTGCCACTTTCTCCAAATATCTTTCCATCTCATAAATATATTAATCCATAGCCAACAAGGCCCCTGCAGCATCTGCCAGGCCCTCAGTGATTACCAAGGAACAGCAAAATCTAGGTCAAAAGTAACTGAAGTACAGACAAGAATGCTACCAGGATTGGAGGCAGTACAACATATACCATCACACTGTTTTCCCTGGTGATTTCCACGTGTGTTGCACAAATGTGTCTTGTTTCTTTATTCTTTGCAGGTCGTCTGATAGATGCGGATACGTCATGATACTGGGAGCTAAGTGATGCTCTCATATCTTAAAATTTAAAAGTATAAGTTTTTTTAAAAAACTGTAAAACAAACAGTTGAAACATCATTGGGAGGCAATCTCATTACCAACCATGAGAGATGAAAGCTAAAAATGAGAGAAACTCTCTCTCTCTCTTTCTTAGATAATTCACTATTTGAAGATTAACATTAGAAGGACCCAGAAGCCTGTCAACCATCAAATCAAAATCTCCCACTGGAGTTCAAATAGTAAAAAAATATCAGCAAGAAGAGGATTCCCTGGATTATGTTTGTAGCGATAGGATTAGGCTTTGCCCAACAAGCTACATTATTAGAAATAACAAGGTCATTTTTATGTTAAGAAGATGAAGGAAGAATGCACTTGTTTTGCAAGCAGGCAAATTAATATGGCATTAACCAATAAAAGAATTTCATAAACTGACTTCATTTGTGAACTCAAGGCAAATCTTAATCCTACAGCTTTGCACTTAAAAAAATATTCCACTGGAGTGAAGAAGTAAAATCCTTGAGTTGACATGAAATCCCATTTGACATGGGTATAACAATGACCTTCCACCATACTAACACTTGCAATTCACAAAGTATATACAAGAAAACCTTCCCCCCATCAGGGAAGGATGAGAGTCAGTGAGAATCTCTGCAGGAAGACACTCACAAAAATAGTTATTATCGTGTAACTGTCTGGAATAATTCCTCATATAGCTATTGGAATAGATTATTGTCTTCATCTTTCTCTCTGTTTTAGAATCAAAATATTCAAATATGTAGAACTTTAAAAATAGTTAGTCTACATCTTGCTGTGCAGTCAGGAGTAGACATTGAAATCCAATTATAATCAATGCCCAATGAGGTATGAATGATGCAGGCCATATGAGAGCATAGCAATATTGGGTATGTTTTAAACCCAGTGTAAAAAGTCTTGTGTCCTCAAAGTTGTAAACAAATAGTTTTAAAATAAAACACAATTATATGATTTTAGATCTTTTTTCTGTTACAAGGTTCAGTCCTATCTTCTCATAATTAAAAGTTAGTTCACATGTTAGCCTGTGGAACTTGTTACTTATAAATATTTTTACCAGAAAAAAAAAAATCAACTGCTCTAATGTTCACCAAAAACACACACAAAGAAGAAGCAGAAGAAACTATGTTCACATGCATACCAGAATATATATATCTGAATATCTAAGCAAATTCTGTATTGATCATGGGATGTGATGGAATAATTCTGGAGACAAGTGACTTAAAATTTTACTGCATAATTTTAAAGCTCCCAGTTAGCTTAAGTATATTTTTTCTTCTTCTTAATCACTACTCACTAATAAATAAATAAATAAATACAATCACAGTAAGTATCTTAAGGAACAAAAGAAAAAGAAAACAAAAGCAAAACCAAAAACAACAAAGATTATTTTCTTTTCACAAGGAAAATTTAAGTGCATACCTCTAGGTGGAGGTATGTGAGCCCACTGTCAGTGTGTTCTGGGCCTGCCTGAATATCAAAACACTGCCCCCACTGGCCACCGAAGTACATTCGCTGAATCCTACAGACTCCTCAAATAAATTTACAAATTTCATAAATAAAAGTAAAATACAACCCTTAGGTTGTGTTTGCATTTTTCAGTGATAAATTATGTACTTATTCAGGCAGCTGGGATACCTACTAAGGGCGGGTGTGAACTGCAGGGTACGCTATCTACTAAATAACAATATGTTCACAGGAGTATATAGCCATACTGTAACTTAAGGCCAAGTAAACAAAAAAATATAACCTCAGCATGTGTATCAGAGGATCATCACAAACAGTTTTGCGCTGTGGATCTATCCATGAAAGATTCATTTTCTAAATATGTCATTGCAGCTGGTGATTCAGAAGTAGAACACTTCCATCTGGCAACAGATGGTCAAGATGCATCTCATTTGTAGGATAGTCTTCTGCTAAAAGAACTAGTCCTCTCCACAATCTGTATAATCACATAAGCAGCTTGTTTCTAGTATTACTAACATGAGAAAATACACTAGCACCTTTTCTCACAGGATTGATCAACCCTGTATACACCTATGTAGTTGCTTAAGTATTAAGGGTCCTTCTGTGTATTATAGCCATTTTCACATTGCACTCCTAGTTCTATAGTTGATGAAGTGCATACTATCTATGTAACACCTGTGCAGTTACCCAGATACGCTAGCTGGTGCTCTGAATCTATGTAGCATTCAATCGTATGTTGTGCTGAGCTGCTCAGTAGCTCTTACTACCAGCTCTCATCATTCCAGTCCTGCAAACTGACTGCAGCAAGCTGTTATTGACTGAGGGATGCTTGTAGCTTCCCAGTAGCATTTGCCAAGGGTTTGCAAAGGCATCCCTTCAGACTGAACCTGCTGCATGGTTTCATGTTTTTAATCACTCATGCACAAGGCAGCAGTATCTGTGGGAGTAACAGATGGCTGCTAACAAAGTCAGTTTATCCTATTTCCTCCCTCACCATCCCAGATATGTGTTGCTTTCTTCTCTAAAGGTTCTGGGAAGGATATCCCAAAGTCCAGCACATCCTAACCAAGCATTCAATACTTTCCAGTGGGACCATCCCCTGTCAATGTGGTGGCATATCCTTCTATTGTGTTCCAAGAAAGAAACACTAAACTTAATAAAGTTTACATAGAAATTTTTCTACAGCCTTATTTTTCCACCCAGAGTAACAGAAGCATGCATTCTCCTGCCTTGCATTGGCCAGAATTTTCCAACCACTATGAATCCTTCACAGAATAGCATGGAGCTGGGCAGCAGGCAAACGAGAGCTGAAGAAAGCTCTGCCACCCTCATCCTGCTCTAGTGTTTCACGTTAACAGCTCTGAGAAGCGCTTTTTAGGAAATTGTTTTTAGAAGTACACATTTGTATTTTAAAATCAAAGTTAATTAATCTGGAAGAACAATTATGGAAGAACAAGGGTATAGGAAGAATAGTAATACTGACCAAAACCAAAGAAACAGAAACAAATACCACCAAACCAAACAAACATAATTTTGGAAATTCCAAATGCAATCCAACTTAATATACTTATGTTCCATTTCACCCGTATGAACCCCTGACTATGCAGAGTAGATCTACAAATGCATTTCAGAACTGTAATTAAATCTGGTCAGAACAGCATTTATGACCATTTCAGGACATATAGGGAAAGTCTTTTACAACAAGGAGCCAGGGAATAGACTGAATATCACATTATTAGACAGCCTGCCACACTGCTGGAATATCAAATTAGGGATAGCACCAGATGTACAGATCAAGAAGCATCTCAAAACTGTTCCAGAGAACATTTGGGGAACAATTTGTATTTGTAAAGAATTTGTAAAAATCCAACAGATTCTGTTTGATAATAACTGATAAAGAGAAGAAAGGGATACATTCAGTAAATGAGTTGTTCGTTTGGATGTCTTCACTCAGCTATAAGAAAAAGAGCTCAAACGTCAGCTCTAGTGGAGAGCTGACTCATCAGGTAGGAAAATTCAGCTCCCCCATTTTTATTTGGTTTTGTAAACAAGAAAAGCACTGCAGAATTAATTCAGTGCTTGCTTTGGTCACAGAATCCAAAGTGACTGTTGCCATGGGTACGTGGAATCAAGTTTTAAAGGGGATTTAAGGACATGACAGGGGAGAAAATAAAAGACAGAGTGGAAGATTCAAGAATTGTAGATCCCTGAAGAAAGTAAGGATCTGAAACACAAAGACACATAAAAGGAAAGTGGCTATTCATGCCATGAAGACAAGACAGAAGAAAAGATAACCAATTGAAAGAGCAGCATAGAGAAAGAAAGAGAAGAAACTGGCAGACACTAAATGGAAAAGAAGAGCAGTTAGCTCCATCAGAAGAGACAAAGGAACACTATAAATAAGCAGGGACTGGATCATTAGAACAACAAACTACACAGTACAGAAGATCACGGCAGAGATCAGAAAAGGCCAAGAACGGGATCTGAAGAAATAACAGCAAAGGGAAAACTGAAGATGCACATTTAAAAAATGAAAAATGGGTATGAATGATTAGGGATTCTTGTTAAAAAAAGAAACTATAAGCAACTTGAGAGGAACAGAAAGATATGCAGTGTGGCAGAAGCAAGAATATGTGTTTTCCCAAACCACAAGAACTTGCCATGGGAGAATAGAAGAATCCACTGATCCTACTTCATGTTGAAAAATGTCACTGCAAAATTACATCAAGAAAAGGATCAGAAATGTCTCCGTTGGTTGGGAAAGACTCGATTATCTGTTCCTTAATGCAGGTTTTTCAGCCCCAAGAAAAGGAACATCTATAAAATATAAGATTAAATATAACCAGAAGGAAGTTTTTAGGCTGCATGGCCACTCAGTAGAGGACTTTTTTTTTTTTTTTCTTTTTTTCTGAAGAGAGGACTTTTTAAAGAAGAGACGGTAAAGAGAAATCTGATAATATTAAAGAAAATATCAAGTGAGTCTGTTAAATAGCTACAGAAATACGGCTAAAAAAAAGAAAAAGAAAAAAAAAAAGTCATTTTAAAAAGAGACTGTAAGCAATATCTAAGCTGTGTGTGCATAAAGAGAAAAACCTCCAGAGGGAATGTATGCTGAAACAGCAGTTGTGACTAGGATACCAGCATCAAAAAAACTTGCTGGCCAGGAAAGATGTATAAACCCAAATATAGTGAAATGTCATTTCATAGTAAAAATGTGACAAACTGCAAAGATATAAGAAGGGCTACTGTGGATGAAACATGATCTAGCTGGGTCAAAATCAGTGTGTAAAAGCAGTCCTACTGAGTAGTGTCAAGAGTGTGTGATCATCCCAAATGTCTGGCTGGATCTTTGTTCTGAGATCAGTTGCAGAAAACGTCCATGTAAGTGTTCTTACCTCAAGAAAATACAATGTTCTTCGATGAAAGCTTACCTCTGGTGCAGGTTTCATCTTGAGAGGTACAGTCTGGCCTTTCCTTGTCTTGCTATTTCAGTGTTAAGAAATGAATCACTAGGAAATGTATTGTTTCAGAAAGACTTTTAGGATTTTTATATTCCTTTGGAAACTAAAGCTATGAAAGGGCTCCTGATGAGGTTTAGACTCATTCACTGAGAACATTTTAAATGTTCTCAGCTTTTAAATGATGACCCATATGGACTTTCAGGTTTTGAATCACTAAATTCAGGGTGTCTCTTCAGGGGAAGAATTATTAAGACATACTCTCTATTTCTGTATTTTCTTAAGCATCTTTTAATGGTCTCCTTTTAATAGGAGACAGACTAGGTGGCCTTCTCTTCTGGGTCTGAGCTTTGGGGTTGAGATTGAAACATGAAACATGCCTTTGTAATGGAACAAGAAGGAATATTTATATCCCTGTTGCGGATTACCTGATTTCTTTATCCTATGGAGCATGGATGGGAGGACAGAGTGTTCAGTGAGCCTTCATTCCATAACTATTGTGCAGATAAAGAACTAGATGACCTTCTTTGATACTGGCAAGAAGACCTTCCATTCCACACTCTTACAGAAAACAAGACTTGAGAGTCAGAAAGCTGTCTGCAAGTTACAGTGCCGTCCATGGCTACTTCTAGGACAATATATTTCTGTACAGTTAGTTCTCTTCTCTGGGACTCTGCATGAAGTGACAATGCAGTTTCAAGGCATGTCCTAGAGTATATGCATAATTCATAAAAGTGATTGAAAAATAAAGTTCATGTGCTCTGGTAAAGTAATGCTAACCTACTATGTAGACTGGTTATCTTTCTTTTTCCATGAAGGACATGTTGAGAAAAACCTATTTCTAACAATTACCAACTAACATTTTATTTAATTAATGGTGTGTTACTTTCTATTTATGAGGACATTGCTGCGTATTTTTAATTGCTGTGCAATTTACCACGTACAATCTTTTCCTACAGGAAGCTCATACTGTATGGGTGAAGAGTAAGGCTCTCCTGCCATCAAAAATATTTGTTTTCACCAACCACTACTGTCAAATAACCTAAGAACAAAAGAAAAATAAAGTATTGCTACTGGAATGTCTTAAGTAATTTAAACACATCTTTTCTTCTTTTTGAAGAATTGGGTGTTTTTCCTTTGCAGTCAACAGATTTTCAATCATTTAGGTCAAACACATTTCAACTGGTTGAGACCTATTGGAAAGCATCTTGCAAATGTCTTATGTACTATGTGAGTTTTTTTGCGATAATGTTGCAGCACCATGTGGCCCTGTTACACTTCATGAAGAAGTTGCATAATTAGTAATATTCATTAAAGTTTCAGCAGTACACCATACTGTCCATATAGGAAATGATAGTCACTGCTATAAGGAGCTTGTAATTCAAAATCAGTAACAATGAATAAGGGGGCAGGGGGGGAAGTGTAGGCTTAGATGATCATAGTGTTCACACTTACAAGGGAAAATATTTAGCTGGAAATTTTTTTAAATGAATTTAGTTTAGCTAACACAGACCACTAGGATGATGGCAGTACTTGAAAACGTGCAATGGCCTATATTCATCTGAATGAACCACTAAAAGATTTAGTGTACCTTGGAAGAACACCTGTGTGGGAGAAGAGGGATGCAACACAAAACGGCTCTTGTGCAATTAAGCACACAGTTCATAATTCAGCACAAGTTCTATTGAAAATCGACCTTTTAAAAATTTTTAACTACAGATATAGCCACAATCCATCTTTGGCTATATATAGCTTTGATTTATGTTTCTGCTAAGCTTCTGGCTAACTTTCCTGAAAGAAAAGCATAAACTGTAAACATGAAACTGCATAAATACATACTATCGTGTCTTGGTCACCTTTTTTTTTTTTTTTTTTTTTTTTTGTACTTAACCTTAATATAGTGCTTATTCCAGAGGCCCGGATGCTATTGAAATAAAACAGTATGAGAGAGATGGAAAGACAGTTTAACATCTTATGCATATCTTTAAAAATAACATATTGTGAATAGACTTTTTTTTTCAAGGTAGGCAGCAGTAGTAATAATAGAACAAACAGTGACTATCTAACACTGAAATGGGACACTGACATTTTAAGGAGAACTTCAGTTGTGATATTTGAAAGATTCTGGAAGAGAACTTACTGGTTTGTGATAAGGATTTATTTTTGCTATTTCTAGTTCTTTCAGAAGAGAAAGAGAGAGAAAAAAGAAGACTAATGTTCTCTTCCTTTTTTTGAAGGAAGAAATAAATTAGACTCTCGGCATAATGTGCAGAAAAACAGATCTCAGTATCCTGTCATTTTCTGAACAGGTTTGTGCCTTTACTCTGGGGATATCACTTTGTATATGTTTGTGCATTGTTTCAAATACTTGGTGATATAATTTCTTGAGATATAATTTATACATTTCTTAAAATGGCCTTTGAAGTTGTTAACACTGGTGTCATCAAGGCTTACTAGCTAGTGAAGTGCTAGTTTAAGGTGCCCTGAACACCTGCTTGTTATTTATACAAATAATGAATTTTATAGTGCGTTTGTAAGATAACAGAAGGAATAATTGACTCTTTCTCTAGCTGTTGATCTGCTTCTATCAGTTCTCAGAGGGTAGATATTCTCATCCTCTTAGACTTCCATGTATGACTTTTATGTTATCGCACTCTCAGTCTTTACAGAGCTCTATCTTGTCTCTGTCAACATGGACTAAAGCATATACATCAGACTGTTTTGCTCTTCTCTACTGCAAAGCTTCCTGCCATCTACCCTCAAGACAGTCGTGTTCTGGCCCTCAGCTTTCATCCTCAAACTGCTAAACACATTGGTGAAAATTTTGAAAGTCTTCTGTAAGTTTGGTTATAAAGACAGGGACACAATGGACTTTTGTAGCATAAGGTTATGGATTTTCACTGGGGAAACTAGATCTCTTTTCCAGTCAAGCAGAAGGCTATTAAAGAACTACTAAGGTGTGCACATCCTGCACCAGCCTCAACATCTCCTGCACCAAGTTCAGTTCTGAGACTGCCAGCACCAGTATAAACATAGGGCAGCACAAGCATATGCAGGCTCTCTCTTTCCCTTGTGTAATGCCTAGCTCATACAGTTCGCATCTGAAGGAAAGAAAGAGGCAGAATGAACCGATGTCATGGGTTCTGAAAAAAATAATGACATAGCACACTATTCAAACTCTCTGGTGATGACAGAAATATAGAGGCACACACACAAAATAAAACAAATAAATTAAAAAAAAGAAAAAAAAGGAAATAATGAAGATTATGCAGGCAAAAGCTATATTAATTTTCCTGGCTTATTTTTGATATTTGAAACAATGCTACTCCCTTTCTTTGAAGGCCTTTACAAAACATTTCAACAAGTATAACCCAAATTCATGATTTTTTCTGCCATACAATTTAAAAATCAACAGACATCTACCCTGTAATGACTTCAGGTTTCAAAATATTAACACTACATAATCTCTTGATAAATGCACAGTACATAAAAATTAACACACGTAGATCTTCAAAATCTAGTAAATTTGAGTCAAATTTTTATGTACAGTGTTGGTAAAATTTTAAGAAACAATTGTAAAGTAAGGCACAGAGGAGAATGCAACAGAAGCAATTAAGCCACTACTCTTCACCTGCAGAACCCTGGCACAAAGACTACTTTCACTTGCAAGTGTAATATGAATTCATGAGTACTGAAAATTTCCCTATGTCTGATATTTACTGGAAAATATGACTGCTAGGCTAGACAGGTCTGCTTGATCACAGCACTCAGTCTCAGGAGTATTTTTTCAAATCCATGGCTACCTAGATCCCTTTGATCATTTAAACCCAGGTGCCTTTGGGCAAAGTATTTCAAATAGGAATTCAGAAGCACCTATATAAACATGTATAGGTATACCATGACAAACTATAGCCCAGTATGCCCATTCCTACCTGCTGCCCACAATGGAAAATTTTTCTAGTGTATTTATTTCAAGTGCCAGGAGAACCACTGTCAGTTATCATCTAATTTTGAACCATCCATAAGACTAAAAAGGACAGAGGAAAGAAAAGGAAAACATATCCATGTAGGATTAAGTACTACTGACACTGCTGGTCTACCAGGTAGAACATATCTGGATGACTTTAGACTGGCCTGTCATACATCATGCCATTACCCCTTCAGTAGCCACTGGTGCCTTTAAAGGAATTGCTGTTTCTATTCTATTTGCAGATTAAAAGGGTTTGTGAACAGTTGTGGTTTTTTTTGATGGCTAGAGTGAAATATGTCTTTTTTTTTTTTCTGATAAATATTACTGAATACCTATTTAATATTGTGCAATTTATTTAAAAAAAAAAAAAAAAAAAGAAGAAGTGTTCCCTACTACCTTGGAGATTTTGCCAAATGCCTTCTGTGAAACTTTTTGTGTAAAGGGAGCACGTTTTGTATGGACCAACATTTGCAACATTTCTATATTAGTCAAAGATCCATCTAGATGTGTATCTCCTCAGAACATCCACTGCAACTCCAGAAAACATTAAACTACTGAAATGCACCATTTGATAGAAGGATTAACTTCTTCCCATTCTGAGCAGCTTGTCATTTTATGCCCCAAAGCTTAAACATTCTTGGTGCCTTTGTGCATGCAAAATGAGCCCCATCAATTGTATAGAAAATTAAATACAGTAAAGCATGGTATCTCTCATACATTACATTTAGCAGTTCTACTGAAGCAAATAACCTATTGGAAAAAATGTGTAAATATAGAATATTTTATTTTAAAATCCTTTATATTACCTTCCAATACTCTTTCTTTCCTGCTTATTAAGCCCTCTTACACCAATAAAAGCACTAACTTTTCATAGAATCATAGAATGGTTTGGATTGGAAGGGACCTTAAAGATCTTCTAATTCCAACCCCCCTGCCATGGGCAGGAACACGTTCCACTACACCAGAAATTTTACATCTTGCAAGCTTTGTGCAGATTCATCCTATTAGATGGACCCTCTGGAAATCAAATTCCATTTTTCCAATGGAGTTGCATCCAGTTTTGCTGTGACATGCTGTCTCTCCTTATTTACATACCAATCCGTCACTCATTGCATACAAGAAGCAATTTGTAAACCATAAAAATACCTGTGTGTACCAGATTTTAAAAAAGGTAGTCTGTTTTGTGGCCTACGCACTGAAGATTTATAAAGATACAAAAAGGTTGCATATCAGCCTGTGCCCAGTAAAGCAGTCTTTAATTATAAATAGCCTTCCTAAATACTAATCAGCAAATTTATCTATGTGAGTTCTTATATTAAATTCCCCAATATATGAAGCAGCATTTCACTGAATATTTCAACCTCTTTGGTTTATTCCTTCCAGAGGGTAGATAATTTCAGGTAATTAACAAAATATTAAAAAGCATTACTATTCTTCTTAGCAACAACACTGGTTATTCTTTACACTGTTAAAATAACATTAGCAGAATCAGGTGCAAAGCAACGAGTCTGTAGGAAGTTTCCATATGCATTATGTATCCATGTAATCAAATTAACTTTCATGCTTTTAATGAAGTCGAATACTTCCACTGAAGAAAAGTGCAGTGCCAAAACATGAAGGAAGTGACACTGGGCTCCATGCCCCGTGCCCAGAGGTGCCAGGCTTACCAGACTGCACGGAAGCACCGTGCTGATGGAGGCTGCAGGCCATGCGCGCCCCACTGAGGGATCCAGACACCTGGGCACTGCCCCTGTCCACACCCACAGTGGGAGCTGTGAGGGAAAGGAATGGCAGAAAAATTGCTCCAGCAGGAAAAAAAAAAAAAAAAAAAAGCTCTTTTTTTTTTTTTTTTGACTGAGCAGGTCTGATGCAGATTCACAGCTGCATTTCAAAATGCCCTCTGTTGGTGCTGTGGAAAATCCGAACATAGCTCGTTGGTGGCAGCTGACACACGAGCATGCACACACGGCTGAGGAGCCCTCATAGCTAAGGAAGAAGCAATGCAAATCACTGCTGACAGATTTTTTAGAGATCCATTACACTCCAAAGAAAATATATTACTATCTCCTATATCCGAATTCCTGTTTTGCTGTTCAGACACCAGGATCAGAAGTGAACCTGACCATCAGCATCACTCTCTGTGTGCCAGCTGCTGCCACCATCAACAATCAGGAGCACTGGAGGCCTTGCTGAAATCCCATCCACCCACTTGACACGAGCTTGTGTTTTAGCACCCTGATCCTACTGGTGTAATGCTTCTTTTCATAACCAGCTAGGGCTGAAGCTCTGTGGTCTTCCCTGCATGGGTGGGAGCTCCACAATTTAAACCCTGCTGTTGATTCTACAGTGCATCCTCCCGAGCAACAGTAAGCTCTGGTGCAGGCATCTTTCTTCTCCATTAAAAAAAAATAAATATATATGATTATCTAGAATCTCTCTTAATTTCCTTCTGGTCCAGCATAACTACAGGCATGTTTGCATAATGGGAGCTTTCTGTAAGAGGTGCCGGTATTGTCTCTCTGCTAGACCTCTGCATTTTACCAAAAAATGAGAGGCTAACTAAAAATACTAAGGATGCATTCTCACACCATGAAAATAAATTAAGAGAAATGGAGCAAAGCCTGAAATGATAAAAATTGTGCAGGTGAATACAGAAAGGAGACCGCTGCCTGTGATCTGTTTGCAAGAGCTCAGTGCTCGGCAGAGGGCTCCAGCCCTGCGCACAGGCAGCTGCTCACTGATGCCTGTGCCCAGCAGTGCTGCCAGCAGTCTGCACACAAGATGGAAATTGCAGAGTTTGTCCGGTTCCAGGAAATATAAACCTCTATCTTGAAATTAGGGTTAAAATATTAATTTGCCCAAAAGGAGAATAGTCTTCATATTTTCTGTTCATACCTTTTTCTGAAGATCAAAATTATTCCTAACAGAAAAAATCTATGGTGTGCCTGCACTGAGGAGCTGCAGAGACTGAAATAAAATGGCTCACGTCCTTCTTGATTCTGTGAAACAACCACCACAGAAAAAGCAGACAGCAGAGCAGGAAGCGTGCCTGTGTTCATGTGCCCGTGCACTCTGTATTAGTGACATATCACAACGTGTTCTGCTTGAGTGAACAGAATTAAGTACTTGTTCTCTCTCTTATTAAATACATTCTTAAAAACATGCCTGCATGTCAGTCTCTGCTCCCATCTTCTTTCCCAAGTGCTCTCTAGGCTACAGAACAAACTTCAGTATGGAAGAGCGGTACGTCCTTTTCAGGTCTTGACAATACTACGATGAAGTGTAAATATTTGAAACAGCTATTTAATTGAACCCGACATGAAATTCAAAAGCAATCAGACTGGCCTGATTTTGAGCATGTGCTGGGATTACTCCCTTCACTGCAGTACAGTAGTGCCTGAAGTGTGCCACTGCACGTGGATCAGCTCTTATTCTAAATTAAATACTCTCCACAAGAATTATTCAGAGTCTGTACCTGATCCCATACTGCTTTCAATTCTGTAAGATCTTTCCGCCATTTCTCTACAAGATTGTCCACTTCGTAAAGAAACGTTTTCACTCCTACAAAAATTTAGACTACTTTGCATACAGGATATCTTATGTTATCAATGAGATTTTTGTTCTTCTGTATTTATTGTAAAAAACAACCTTCCCTCCCATTAAAAAAAAAAAAAAATCACTCTCAGAAACACTCCATGTATGACTATTTCCCTAGAGGTTAAGGTTTGCTTTTTTTTTTTTTTTTTTTTTTTTTTTTTTCTTGTTTTGTTTTGTTTTTTCCTGATGGAGAGGTTATCTAAAACCATGAGATTTTACTCCTCATGACTGTTAGTGGTATGTACGGCAAATTCATTTGTTCACTAAGTAGTAAAAATATTTAGAGGGAAAGAGAAGTGCCCTAATACCCCATGTAACAGAACACTATACAGCTAGTGCTGTAAAGCACGAACACGTAAACAGTACACACCCCAATCTCACAACTGTAATTGCAGGCAGACTGCAATTCAGAACAGAACAAAAACAGTAGGATTTCTCTTAACAGTCATCTATGCAATGGCTAGTATTATTATCCTTTTTTATTTTAGACTACAAGTAGAAGACAACTACTGTAGCTTTACTTTCTTGCCAAAATAACAAAGCCCAAAAAGGGTAAAATGCAGCCTTGGGATGGGAGTGGAGGTAAGGGAATGGCCCAAGTCTTGGATATTCCTAACCTAGTATAAACAGGGATTCCTCACTCTTTTGCCTGAAAGTTCCATTTATTTCAACAAATCTATTTATATTAAACAAGATTTGAAACACATCATTCTTAAAATGTGCTTTCCAATCTTCTGACTGATTTTTATTAAATAAAACGGAGAAGTGGAGTAGCCATGAAAGGTGTATATAGAGAGTTATGCACACACAAATGAGTTTTTCAGTGAGTATAGTCATAACAGCTTTTTACAAGGTAGTACATTTAGGACTTAAGACTGTCATATGCTAAAGTGTTTTAGCACTGTTAAAATGAAGAGTATGTAATCTCAATAAAAATATCTATCTTAATAACCCCACCAGCAATTTGAAACACAAAATGTGCCTTTTAAAACTCATTTTAGAGCTAAAGACAAGAGGTGTTAAAACACACAGTGCCATATCATGCAGATTTTCCGTTTAGGTTTGCTTTGTTTCTGTGATAACTGGAGTCAAATTTTTCTTTTCCTTTTTAAATAAAAGGAAGCTGTCAGAACCAAGTTAGTCATTTTCAAGGGGTCCATTAATATATATATCTTTTTCCACTACAAACGTAATTTGGAATGACGTTAATAGAAGACACGTTCTAAAGACTGCAATTCACAGGTGGTCATAGTTTAGTGCTGTACACGTAAGATGCATTCTTTTCAAAATCCTGACACTCTGTGATGCATTTTCCCTGGCATAGCCTAGAGCATAAAATATATAACAAAGCCTAGGTTCATTCAAATTCAATTATTTAACTGAAATAGCTCCACTAGCAGCTTTCAATTCCACCAAAGATCAGGGAGTTTATCCAGTCCTCCTAAAACCTAAGTCACCTTCTGGAGATTCCTCTTTCACATGCACACACATTCTTTCTCTCTCTCTTGACTATATGGAAATCCTGGGAATTGAGTGCCTAAACTTGGGCAGAATTAATCAGTGCTCAGATGTCTTTGAAGTGTCTTTGAAGAATACAGCACTAAGGAAGAGTATTGTCATACAAAGTGTGACAGAATGGACAGATCACGGTCCCCATGGGGCATCCAGGAGCAATGCAGCTTATACACTACCCAGCTCATGGGGGAAGTAGCAAAATTGCCCCTATCTTCTTCCTTGAAGGACGTTTAATATGGCTTTACAATGAAACCCTTCTTCCTCATACAGCTTTTTTCATTAAACAGAGATCACTGTATGGCGGGGCTGATAGTATTAAAAAAATAAATCATAGACACTTCATAATGTCTGTTTTTCTTTCCAGACTTTTTGTAAGTGATAAAATGAAGTTACTCTGTCTGCCACCTCTTGTACTTTAACCACAACACATATCCCTGAATACTTCAAACTCCTTCACTTAGTGAGCTCTACAAATTTGCTGAGTTGATAACCTTTTACTTCTGTAATACATAGTTTAGAGAGACTTCAAAACGAAGCACTAAACTGTGTTCCCAAATCCTACTGAAGACAAAAGGAGCTACTCTGAAACACCAGGAAGCAATATTTGGTTCTAATGGTTTTTGCACACAAGTTGATGATGTTCTGAGCAGTTCCTACCAGGAAGATATTTTGAAAGATTCATTAGATCCATTGACTTCAGTCTTATGCTAGTTTCACTGGCTTAAAATAAAAATGAAGGCAGAATCAAGCTATTTCCTGACTCAGAACACAGCTGTTCTCCCTCTGATGGCATAACTAATTCATTTAATAATATTCAAAACATGCTACAGCAGCATATTCTAGCAATTTCCAGTTGTCCATTATTTTTTCCAGTTTCCCATCATAATCAGACTTGACTGAGAGAAAATGGGAGGAAAAATACATGCATTATGCATGTGTACTGCATAATGTCTGATCTATGATGAAATTTCCCATCATTTGCGCAGAGACAGAATAATTTCTCCTGGCTACACCACTCTTGACTTTTTCTTTCTCTTTCTGCTCACAAATATGGGTTTTATAGCAATGATCTGACTTGATATTGTACTGAAATGAGATAAGCCATATCATGGATGGGGAGGATATATAAATGTTATTATAGTAAAATTTGACGATGAATCAAAATTTCAGAATGAATATTAAAAATATATATTTTTTAAAAATCTCAGACAACTCTAGACAAAGCTGCTCTGTATGTACTACAAAACAAATACAAACTTTATAGGTGTGCAGCTTAACTTTTTTCCCCTTGCACTCCTTTTCCAGATTAAAAGGAGTGAACACAGACACATTTTGTAAGCTGTTTCCTCAGAGAGACAAAGGAGTTCAGGTCCCCATGAAATACCTTAAGTCATGGTTTGACTGAAGTCAGTGGGAGCCTTTTCATTAACTTAGCTGGGTCTGGATTTTTACCTTGTGTACAATACTAACTGAAGATGCAAGGGGAAAGCATTTCTTTCAGGCATCTCAGTGAAACCTCTGCCATCTCAATGAAGATGACATAATGTAACTAGTCAAAGGACCAAAGCCAAAACACATGGGTACATAAGCTTCATTTTTGCGTTCCTGTGGCCATTTAGCCATGGAAGTTGTAACACAGTCGAGCAAGACCAGCTGGGAGCCAAGATGAGACAGACTCAGCAGAGAGCACAGCTGAGCACTAATCACCATTTCCACATACACCCTGCTGAGCACTTGTGCAGAGCAAGTGCTTGGGTTTTTCTCCCATCAATA
The DNA here is from genome assembly GCF_964035555.1 of Netta rufina. Classification (NCBI taxonomy): domain Eukaryota; kingdom Metazoa; phylum Chordata; class Aves; order Anseriformes; family Anatidae; genus Netta; species Netta rufina. Next base: position 29,286,610 of record NC_140131.1, on the reverse strand, counting down.
ACTCTCTCACAAACCTGCAAAAGGCAAACAGCACTGCACGGGAGGCAGCTCAATATAATTTGAAGGTATTGATGTTACCAGGTATAAATGAGTAAGTAATACAATCTGCTGCATTTTAATTGCAGGTGAGGGTTCATTGGAGGAAAGAGCTCAGCATGACTCTCCCATCCAAGGTTAAGCACTCAGGGTTGGAAGTGAGGACAAATGATTTCTGCTGTTTTTCAACCATTCTTATAGGGCAACTATTGAGGGGAATTATGTTGTCTGGCTATGCTGATTATTGTAAAATCCATTCTAGATAAAGCTGGCATTAAAGTAGCATTTCCTTATCAAGAGGTTGAGTAGGTTATTTGAAGGAAGTGGGAGAAGGTAGGGGTGAGGAACAGCTATGAATAATTCCTTTTAATTTTTGCATTTAATGCAAAATTAATGCATGTCACATTATATGAGATGTGGCAAAATTCTGCATGTTTCTGCTCTGTATCTACATGTAATTGCAACTCTTCTCTCAAGAAGAGTAGGAAATCACTCAAAAATGCCCTCTCCTTTCATTTTTCTACAACGTAACCTACTAACTTTAGATTTTGTGGTAGCAGGAACAATCTGAAAACCTATGCAATTTGCATCTAAAGAGCTATGTGGGGATTCTTCTCTCTTCCTATACGAAGGAATATATAGGAACATCCATCCTATACGGATGTTCTTCTGGAGACACAGAAGTAGCAAAAAATTGCTTTACTGCTGTTTTGTGACAGTGAGACTTTAAAAGGTTTGATGGAGCAAGCAGTAAACCTCTTGTTATCACACTTGATTCTAAAAATTCTTGGGATAGTAGAAGATCACCATAGTACCTCTGGGAAGAAGGCTCAGTCTGTAATAGAGAGTCTGTAATCAATATAGGGAGGGAAATGTTGTTAGTATTTGTTACAGGTCTCCAACCCCTTCAGAAGTTCCTGAAAGATTCTAACTCCTATCAGCCTTGTTAGAAATTGTATGCACTCAGCATCTTAAAAGATTAGAGTTACAACAACAAGATACTTCCTTCTGATAATCTCACAGTACTGAATTTAATTATGGGTTAATTGAATTATTGAATTATTGTTTATATAACCCTTGTATCATCTCCTGAGACTAAATAGGACATTGTGCCATTTAAAATAAATAAATAAATCAGCATGGAGAACTTACGAGAGATCTAAAAAACCATCATGGGACAAAGTTAAGGAAAGAAACAACAAAGTTTTATACACTGTGCCAATGACACCCTCCTGCTTTTTGAGGCATGTTCTGTTGGTTTTATGGTCACATTTTTCTGAGTTTCGGAACTAGTTCCTCTTCAACTACTCTTGGAAACAGTTGCACAAACAAGTGGGAAAACTGAGTCACTGGAGAAAAAAGATGACTGCACACAAAGAATTCTCAAATGTACAAATTAAGCACACTAAAAAAATCAACAAACTTTCTATAATCTTCTGTGTAGAGATATTACTTCCTAAAACAGATTATGAAAATATTCCAGGCAAGAAATACGATTACTTAGTTGAGAATGCCTATGAAAACAAAGTATTGTTTGGTGCAAGGAGAGGTAAATGTTGATCCTTTGTACCTGTCAATGTCTCTCACCACATCTTTGATGACTTACACCAGATATCCATTACATACATTCTAAATGAAAAGCTAGGTCAACAGACTGGAAAAAAGAGTACTTAGGTGTCAGTTCCTAATATTGATAGCAATACAGAGAAGAACATTTTAAATGTATTTTCCCAAACACTTGAAAACAATCAAACTGGATGGTATGAACTGGATAAGAAGAAAGTGTATCTGAATATCTGACAAATTTAGCTAGGCAAGCAACTAGGGAAGCAGGACACTGTTGATCTGGGTGTAATTCCATCTCCTTGTAGAAACTGGATGTTTTTTTTCTGCCAAACAGACACTGCTTTCTCCTTGGCTCCTTGTCTTTGGCTGAAGTGGTGTCTGACCCACCTGCACTGCAAGTATACAGCACCTACACACTGCTATCCTGGATTCTATCAGGTTGTCACAGATCAACAAATACTTTGCCACAGACCACAGCAGAGTTACTAGGAGAAGAGAAGTGAGAAGCTTCTTGTCTACATCTACAGTCAGTTTTCTGAAAAGCTCGAAGCAAAGAAACTGAGAAGGAAAGAGACAGAAGAACAGAACAGGACGGGACGGGACAGGCCAGGACAGGATGGGACAGGCTCAGCTTCCCTACCTTGGACAGCTCCCCAGTGCCACTTCTGCAGGCAAAACAGGAAAACGGTGCCACACTGTTGACGATGACCAGTACAGGTAATAATTAGAGGGGTTCGATGAGCACAGAGAACAGACACAAATGAAGAGAAAGGTGTCGTATCGCTCCTCACTTCAGAGCTTAGTCACCTGGATTCTGCTTACTGCCTCAATTAACTAATTGCTGTAAGCAAGGCTTACTGGCCACAATACCCAGGAGAAAGCATGACAAGAAAAAGCAAAGAAATGGAGCACTGTGAAGAAAGGAGCTTGTAAATACACATGGTGAAGGTAAATAAAAGAGAGTGAGAAGATTAAAATGGAAGAGTGAAAATGCAGGATGAGAAAAAAGGATGAGGGAGGACAGGGAAGGAAAAAAAAAAAAAAAACAAACAACAAAACACAACCTAGGTAGGGGGAGTGAACAAAACATGAAGGCAGAAGAAAAGAAAGACAACACGTAGAAAAAGGGAGTGATAGAACTGGGACAATTAAGTAGCAAGAACAATGGACCAGTGATACAAAAGAGAGATCAACAGAAGACATGCAAGCATGTGGAGAGCATAAAATAAAGGGAAACATACAGAAAAGTGTAGCAAGAAAAGGACACATGCTGTAGTGACACCTGCTTCCAAGGCTTCACATCCGTTTTAAGTACCTTCTTCAAATTTCCAAACCTTACATCTATCTCCCAAGACATATCAATATTCACTGGCTCAGCGATGGATCCATTAACAAATTAATATATACACTTTGATCCCTGTGAAGGTGCTATTACCTTCCATCCTCTTAAGAGCGGTCATAATCTTGACACCACTGATTAAAAATGTAGCATTTTAACCTGGTTTAATTATGATGATAGGTGCTGTTATTGCTCTAAATTTTGCTTTTGCACCATAAATAAACTTGCTGATCATATTTAAAAGTCATAAACATTTTCCATCTGGTATCCAAGATAGTGATATGTTCATCAGCATATTCATCAAGTGGCATGCATGTAAATGAAAGTTTTGTTGATTTTTTGTTGATTGCTTGCCTTACTTCTTCTACAGAGAAATTCTTAATCCTTAGGATCTTGTAATAGTAGGTCAGACTATCTGAACTTAATTCCAATTGGAATGAAGGGAAACAGTCCCACACTCTTATTTAATTGTTATCAATTAAATGTAAAATTTTACATAAAAATGGTAATCTTTTCTGTAGCCAAAGGGGTGTATTAGATGCAGAAAAAAATATACAAATAAATTATTGCCATTAGAGAATTATATGAGCCCATTCAAAAAACAGTAAAATGAAGTATCAAGCAGTAATAAAAATATCGACTCCTTCGTATATTTCCCCTCTTTTTAGGCATGTAATTTTTCATTGGTCACAGTTCCCTATTTGTCATTAGAATCTGCATCTGGAAAGCATTCTGCCAGGGCAGGAAGGCAAATAATAGTAATGAAAAATTCATGAAAATTGCATTCTACCAAATAAGTGCTGATATTGATGTTCTGTTATCAGAGTCCTTTAAATCCCAAACAAATAAATCCCTCCATCAACATAAATGGACTCTTGGGGAAGATAAAGCAAACTTCACTATTGTATATTTGAATTAATTTGGAATTAAGAAAATACTTGTAAAGCCTTTGCTTCTTTCAAAATCCAACAGTTTGCTTTTTCATTTTATATAGATTAATTATATAAACAATTATATTTCAGTGAAGTTGAAGAGTAATGCTGAAAATTCTGCAGGGTGATATCCATTTGTCCATGGTGGGAATGGAGATTTTTACATTTCTGATACCTAATTAAGATGCACACTAATTTGAGGTCCCAGTATTTAAAATGTTGTGAGATTTTTTAAGTAATATTTCACAGAAGGAATGGCCTGCTTTTCATGGATTTACAAGTTTTCGGATGAAATAAGTTTTGTAGCTCAATAACACTTTTTACCAAAGCAAACCACTAAGGGCTCTATCAATCTACAGTGATCTGTTGCATCAGGCAATGCACAGTTCCTTGCTTCACAGTAAAATGACAGCTGACTTGGACAGTCTATCCATGGCAGCCATTTGCTTATTTTCTTTCATATTTTTCAATAGTAGCTTCTAACCTGTTGTAGATTCTGGCAATGGCCACTGAAATGTGCTGGGCTGCATGGCATCCTACCTTCCAAATCAATTCAGATGAACTTGCCCATGTATCTATCCTCCTCACACAGCTAATGTTTGGTAAAATGGGTACACCTTACACTTCCTTATGATAGAACTCCTTGATACCAAAAGACATCAGGTCCAAGTTCCAAAATCACTTACTGCATGCAAGCCCTACTAAACTGCATGAGAAATCAGGCAGAAGGGAGTTTACATTCTGCAGGCTGAAGCCTCCAGCAAGCCTCTCAGCTTGGATGAGGCATTCATTCATTCAGATTAATCAAAGCTGTAACCTCCATTTTACTCCCACTACTCACTAGAAATAAAATAATGACCGAGTGGCCTGAAAATAAAGAATTCTTACTGTTTTAAGGGGCCATTCCCGTGGAATAATTGAATTTATTCTAGAAATTCACTGCAGGACAAGAGTCTGGTAACAGAAAGCAACAGAAACAGAATCAGCAACATCTCTATCACACATCTGTTTCTTTCAGGCACCTGTCTGCACTTTAAATCTGGATGTGTTTGTTGTCACACTATAGAACATTCCTGTATGTAGACATTGCTCTTATTTGCAACTTATTTGTGTATATCTATGATCAATTTAAGTTCCATTCTAGATCTGGTGGGAATAGAATTAAGGCTTCTTGATTTTTCATCTGTTCCCATTTGGGTACAGATATACAGATGGCTGGAAAGCCTCCTCTAAGCCACGCTTCAAATATCTAAGTTAGAAAAGATTTTTTTTCTGAGATTTTTGAGGATATAGAGACATTTTGAGCTATTCTACCTGGTGAAGAAAGTGAGTCAAAGTGATCTAATTTAGCACTAAGTTTATTAGACTACAGAGACCTTGGGAAAATTGATTTATTCCAAGTTGCTGGGGCACTATGATATTCAAACTGCTAAACTTCAGCTATGAAGCGAACAAAGTATAAATTTAAATCCAATCTGAATGACTAAGTCATTGATGAATTTATGGATAAAACATTAATTGAAAGGACTATAATACACACAGATCTGGATCTTGAGAAAAAGGTGGAAAACATCAGTTTGTGTTATTGAATTATTAAAGTACAATGACAATTTACAAAATTATTGAAGTTATCAAAGTTGAATTATTTAAAACTATTGAGAGACTTTGTCTTGAAAAACTTTTCTAACTTCAGAACAGGAATATTTTTTTTCATCATAATCAGAGATCTGTTGATCAGAGGTCAACAGAAGAAAAAACAAAACAAAACAAAAAAAAACCCTGCAAATACATTCACTTATCTAGCCAGGCTACAGGCAGACACCAACATACAGTATATGAGCTGCACAAACAAAACAAATTATTGTGGGTTTATATTACAGAAATGCACATAATTATTTATAACTATGCAAGTACCACACTGTAGGGAGACTAGTAGAGCCAGTAGATGTCTCATAATTCATTTAATTCTGCATTGGGTAAGGTTTTTTCTCTTACAGTTCAAATATGAGATGCAAAAGGCGGTGACTTTGACCTGTGTGGTTTTTTTCCTGCAAATATGTAATACAGCAATTCTTCTGGCAGTATGTATCTGTGCCTATGTCTGCATTTATATAGTATTGGCCATCTATACAAATTAAATAGTTTGGTATCTTTCCAGAAAGAATAGAGCATAACATCAGCAGAATCTGACTTCAATACTTCCACTTGGGCAAAGGTTACAACTCATTGAAATGATGCAGGCCCTATATAATCAATGCAGATGTTATGTTTGGTATATACACCTACAAAATTAATGAGAAAGGCTAACTTCTCTCAAGTCATATGAGCAAAGCCTTTTCCCTCATTTGGGCTTTCTTGCAGTTCTCTGACAGAAGCCATCAGGATGTCAGGCTTCTGTTTGGAGACATGTCAGTAGGTGGAGGGATGACTGCAGAGATATATTGCCAGCAGGAAAACTCTCCACTGGCCAGCCCACAAGAAAGAGGGACAGGCATAAGTCTGCAGAATCTATGGCTTTTTGGTCACCTCAAGTGCTTGGCACTACTGAATGCTTCCACAGGGAACTGATGCAGGCAACAAAGTAGAGGTGCACTTCAGACTACTTCACCTTACATTAGATAACACTTTCAGCCATAATCTTCCCAGATTTTATATGTAGCCATTTTCTTTCTAGACTTTGTCAAATTCAGGAACAACCACCCAACCAACCACCAAGCTAAATGGATGAATGTGAAGCTAAAATCATTCATTAAGTCACCAGATATGTCTAACTCTCTGCTCTTCATTTCTTTTTACCCTACCATTGGTGTTTACTGGAGCAGATATACAGAACAAGAACTTACTGCCATGCTGTGAACTGCACACAGTTCAAGCAGATACACAGCCTCAACTTCTGCTTTGCCCTGTTGCAAAATCATCCTATCTTTCACAAACCTAACGAGCTGTTAGGTCACTGGGGACTGGATCTGGGACCATCAGCAATAACTGCCTACTCCCAAATGCTATCTGAAAAATCAGCAGATTTTTGTAGATATGTATTAAAGGACAGACTGAATTTTGATGCAGAATTGACAACTTAGAAATTATACATCCTAATATGCAATGATCCCAAGCATGTACAAAAATATCTATTTATCAAAGCAGTCTATTTACTTGGAGGAGCTAAGTATTTGAATGTATTTTGAAAAACAAGTTATTGAATGAGTATAATCATAGAAAATGACACCTATTTAACTCTCAAGCACATATTGTACAGGCACACCTGTAAGCAGAATATGGCCTACATCACTCAGGTAACAAACAAGCATATCGATTTTTTGTGTGTTACACCTAATTATTGCAATCTCCAAATCTCAGTGAAAAAGTCGTAATGGTTTGAATGTGTTCAGGATATTCCAGCCAGAGAAAATGAAGAATTGCACCAAGGCAAGTCACCACCTTACATGATGCATATCTTCTCATTATTGTTGTTATCATTACTTATGATAATTTCCCTTCAGTTATTAAGCTAATTCATTTGGTCTGTGTTTTATTAGCTTTTGGAACAAGAAGAAATGGAAGTGTGGTCCAGTGGTGTAAGAGACTGGCAAGACTCAGAAGATACCAGGGCAGTTTCACTTCAGACAAGTTACCGTGACACAGCTTACAAAATCTGATTGTGTAACTATGTTGAGGAAAATAGGACTTTTTTCCTTCATGAGCTTTAAAGACAGTTGTATTTTGTACTGGCACAAAGTAAGTCTCATAACTAAAATACTGTATTCCTATTCTCCAAATAAGAAGCCATAAAGAGAAATCTTCTGTCAAGATCGGTGAATCCATATTGAGCTCTTACCAGCCTAGCTAGGCCAGGTATGTCCAATAAAATGAGCTATTTCAGCAAAATTAAGGCTTTTAAAGGTCAGTCTTTCATATTTCATTTCCTCAGTAACAAAATAGGAATATTTTATGGTTAAATATAATAAATTATGAGGTGTTTATTTCCATGATAAGCTAAAACAGTATTTTAAATGAATAATCATAATAATCTTGACACTGAACATGAAGCATCAGAGTTCTCTGCTCAACTAAAATGGAAAGCAAGCTCAGTGAAGTTGCTGCTAAAGTCTTTCACTTCCAGTTGACTTCAGCAGGCTGAGAGTAATTGCTATGTTGCAGAGAATTTCAGCTGTTATGCAATTCAACATTTTCAACCGATTCAACAATTATTGTAACTGTTTAGTATTTCCACTGTAATCACATTTGGGGTAAGAATAAACTGTATATATGGTATGTGCTTGTGTGCTTCCCTGCATAAGCATAATTCTACAAGGGCAAGTTTATATATGGAAACAGAGAGCAAAGCTTGATATTAGTCTGCCCACAGAGGGGAGTGGGGCATGTTCAGGTCAGCAAAAGCGCATTTTGACTTCAAAAAAATGCCAAAGCCAAATTCCTGGAGCTAGATTACAGGTTCCACTAGAACCTGTTTAACTCGAACAATGTCAGCCAGATGTTCTTCAGAACTGCCTTAGAACCACTGCATTTGAACTTGAATAATTTTGAATGCATATCAACCACTCCATTTTTTGTCCTCTACAAATGTAAAATACTATTTTTTATTAGAACAGTAGTAGAAACTAATTTCTAACTACCCAGTGATATTTTGGTAACTATATGCAACTGCCCTTTTATTTAAAGCCTTATTTGTTGCTTTTTACCTAAAATCTTTGAAATAATAGAGTAATAAATAATATGAATAATAGGGGGAAATAAAAAGAGAAAAAAGAGCATAATTATATCATTTCAGATACCAAAATATCAGTAGTCAATGACATAGCAGGCAGCCATACCTACATCTTGAAAAACGTTCCTTTCGGTTTCAAAGGGAGTAGCAGCTGTATTAGAAAAATCAAACTGGCAGAAAAAAAAATGGGTTTATGTTGTTTGGAATAGCTGGTACAAGTGTGTAACACTCCTACTCAGGATTTACATGTATACTCTGAATCCCAGCAATGTATTTCTTTCAGAAGTGCAGAAGTTTCTACAGGCAATGAACTTGTCACACAGAGCAAAATTCTTTGATGTAAAGAGAATGTTTAATTGGCTGCATTAGGCCTGCATTCATTGGTAATGGATAGAAACCAGAACATATTCAAATAACTGTGTGCACAACCGTGGTTCATAAGACTACACCTACTGCACATGGGAAGTAGTGTGCTAAATGCATGCTCCTGGGAAGCACTGCAGCTCCTGAATGTGTGCAGACAGATGATAGAATACATGTTCAGTAGACTCCATCATACCACAACAGGATTACAATTTGCAAAAATTGTAATTTTGTCATTGGAAAAAGATTGACCACTATAGCTTTAACTGTTTGGTGATCCAGCAACAGTTTGGTCTTTCTGCCACTATCACGTAATGTTCTGTGCTCAAAACTATCCAGAATACCGGGGTATGTCTAAGAAGCATGCCTATTCAGCATAACTCTGCTCTGACAGCACTATATAATCATTGGTAGACATAATTTTGTAACATCAAGTGCAAAATCCTCAGTTATTTTCACTAATAATAATGCAAAATGTATAGTTACATCTTTATATATTACAATGAATAATTACTCAATTACATTCCCTTTTCTATGATGAACACCTGTTGACTACTCGTGTCTACATTCCCCTGATGTTAACAAACTTCCACATGAAATTCAGTGATGGCTGATTTCAGCACCTTTCTAAGCATAACCACAATGGGGCTGAAAGCCACCTGACAGCTCTTCAGTCTCATATTACATTACCAAGATACAGAATGATGGTACAGGCTTTTATTTTTGCCCAAGTGTTCACTTCATAAAGAATGTTCTCTCCCTGAATATTCAACTAGTTTTTATAAGCTAGCAATTTCTACTCAACTTATTCATAGAGCAAGTTTTTCACTTTCTGCTGTATAACATGATAGACGGATTCCTGTGCAGTGCTATTTCCGCATAACATTTATTGATAATGAGTTTCTCTGCAGATTGATGTTGTAGAATATTTTCATGGAAAATGTTACACAAATTAAAAAGAAAAGATGCATTTCATGGTTTTCCTTTATTATTTCTCTGGCAGAGTCTTCTGGTTCTATATAGTGTCAATAGTTAATGTTAATACATACTGAGTGCTACTGTGAAATTGCAGCCATTTTTAGCTGACATACTTTCATTCAATTATCACTTTGCATCTAAGCCTTGAGACCTCATATGTATATAAAAACATATTTATAGCATGCATACATGTAAGATAGATTTTTATGACTTGGGTTTAATAAGTAACTGAAAATGAGTATTTAATGGTGGAGGACAGGAGTTTTCTTCAGTGCTGAGGCCACCTGATTTATGCCCTTGACAACCAACAGCACTTTAATTACAGCCTTTCAAAATAAATGACGTTCTCATAGGAAAATTAAAATTGGACTTTGATATTGCAAAAATCAAATATTCTTGTCTCTTGTGAACTTGGAACACCTAAGAACGCTCTGGAAATAAATATTTCAGTGTTCTAGACACTTTTCCTGTTACCTCCTATGAATAAGTCACAATCTTGTTTTTACCATTCACTTGCTACATTTTCTTCTCCAAGGCATGCATGCATCTTGTTCGCAGAATTTGAAGCATACATTTTTCATTAACATCTACTGTAATGTTGTGTTTATGCATACTACTTCAAGAAAAACATTTTTGAGAAGGATGTTACTTAAGTTGGAAAAACATGACAGGAAATGGCAAAACTAAGGTTACATACAAATATATATAGAGGTCAGGACAGGCTGGATTAATATCAGCAGGCTACGGTAGCAGTAATCCTCAAAATGTCAAATGTATATCAGCACCTTACTGACATATTATTTCATACATCTGTAGGACAACAAGGATTGCTGCTGGGACCTCTGCGTTTCCATTTAGACCTGTGGGTACTATTGTTAATTGCATCGTTGCAGTCTCCCACTTGACCTCTGCCTCAGCTCATGCACCAAATGGCTGATGTTTAATTAGCTGATTATAAGCAACTTGCCCAGGGTCAAGCAAAATATCTGTGGCAGAAGGTCACTGCATAAAAATAGAGATCTGTGGTTTATTGATATATAAACAAAATTGCTTTTAAGAACCACTGGTACCTCAGAAGCCGGCTAGGATTTTCACATTCTGTCTTTTTCATACCATCAGGGCCTATAACAAGATCCTAAAGCCAGATATACACGGGTAACCAAGCATTATTCTAATGCTATTGTCAGCATTAGAATAAAAGCATATTGGACATGTTGTACATAAACTCATTTTCCCATATTCTGCAACAGCCAGCCAGAAGGCAGCTTCACTAAAAGCCACATAACTGCTCAGCCCACTGCTAAATCTGACACAAGGGGAAGCAGATCATACAAACCACAGTTCAGTATTATTTTCCACAGCCACACAGCTTCTAAACCAAAACTGGCCCAAGGCCAGAAAGCATAGGCACTTATGTATGCAAAATGCTATATAGATGTGTTCATAGGTGGTATTTAAAGTGGTAGATTCAGAAAAATAATCCTAGCATGACTCATGCAAAACATAGAAAATTCATTTTCTAGACCAAACACCACAGTGTAAAAGGCAGCACAGAAGACAGAAATCCTTCAGTCATCTGCTACTTCAGAGCTGTGACCTATATCTAGTAGTCAAAGAAAAGACTTTAGAAAACAGAGCTTTACAGCAACAGGAGATTATTAAGCTTGGTAGAGAAACAATTGCTTGATGCAATTATAAATCAAAGTAGAATTTAACTCTCCCATCTGCACTGTGGATCTTTTGTATATTTTGAAGTTGTTCCACTACGGATCTGCCAGTGCTGTCACATGCCACCATCTATCCAAGACTGCTCTGTGCTGCACACATCAGAGCTACAGATGGGTCAAAGAGGAAGACTTTGCCCTATTATGAAAAAATAAAATAAAATAAAATAAAATAAAATAAAATAAAATAAAATAAAATAAAATAAAATAAAATAAAATAAAATAAAATAAAATAAGGAAAGAATAATCTTGCACTTGCTAGAAGCTAGCGCAAATGCTAATAATTAAAGGAATGCCCTTGCTATCATTCAGCTATCCACCTCTGTTATATCCTCCTATCATTTTTCCTTTCCATCACATTTACCAGGTGTATATGCAGGATACTTTGTTAGGATGCTAGAAAAGATACTGCTTTTTTGTCTCACATGGATCTTGAGCTGGGAGCCACCACTTTGTATCTTCCAAGTAACAGACTGTATTAAAGCAGTTGCACCAAAGATTAGAAAGCAGATTGATGAAGTATTTTAAAAAAATTATCTGTCACGACCGCAACAATCATTGAAATGAATGACTGTAAAATAAGCAATATGTTCTCTCCCTTACACAGGGCAGATTTACTTATGGAGTAATATGTGAATTCAGTCCACACAGCAAATTCCCCCAACCAGACATTTTCCTGAGGGACTGGAAATACACACACATGCACACTGGTGCATTTCTGAATTCTGATATGGCATGCAAAGCAGAACAAAAATCATCTGTCAGCTCCTCAGAGCAGAGCCCAGTTCCCATATGCCACTCTTTCTCCAGAAGAGGATTACTGTTTTAATGTGATGAGCTCACATCATCTATTCCATGCTCACTGGGCAAAACAAAACAAAACCATGTAATCTATCCATATAGTAAGAAAGCGTTAATCCTGGTCAATGCACAAAGCCCCAGAAATGGCCTTTCTGTAGAGAAATGGTATGGCAGCCAGGGGAAAGCAGGTTTCCTTGGGCTATCAAGCAACAGTAACTGCAACTGCTGCTCCTGGTGCAGCCTCTGGCTGTACTTGGTGCTACAGAGTGCCCCGTGCCGTTGTCTGGCCAGTGGGGCTGTGCAGCCACGGACCTGCTGGCTCTCAGCCAGTTCTAATCCTTCCCCAAATTGTTTCATCCTGCTTTTGCAAGGGGGTTTATCCAGTGATATAGCACAAGTATGTTTATGTATTGTGCTTTCTGTTCCTATGGAAGCAGCAAAACCACAGTCATTGCCTGTGCCCAGTGCTTACCAAAGCCTGGGAATACAGGCAGACTTTGCTCCAGAGGGAAGAGAGCACCTGGATAAAGAGGCAAGGACCTGCAGTCTACCTCTATACAGCGCATCTTTGCCAACACGCTAGGTTAAGCTGGAAAATCTTTTCAAATAATGTTTCTATTAACTGTGGCAGCTGCTCTCTGCCTGAGAGGTGGAAGGAGCTATGGTCTCTTTCTTCACTTGAAGAAGCTCCATCAACACTTCTTTAGCAAGGATAAGGTTTTGCATCAAGGTGAGCTTTTAAAACTCCACCTGAAATCCCCAGGGGCATGCACAAATAGCCAAGTTTTCTTTTCATCAAAGCAAGTATAAATCTCTCTTCCTAAAATCTTATTCCAGATGAGTCAGAAGAAGCCTATGCTCTAGATCTATGAGTTTTATCATCTAGTTCCCTGACTTCTTTAGTACTTTACATTTTTCCATAAACTCAATTGGTTTTGCTGAAGCAAAGCAGAAACAGCTTTATGTTTTATGCTAACATATTTCAATGACACTTTTCTGTTACAGAGATTGCTTGAAGTTGGTTAAAAAGAGCTGTCAGCATTAGTGCAGATACTACACATAGATCCACATAGACAATATTCATAAGTCATGCATCACCCCACTTTCTTGTAAAACTATCTTGATTGAAATGGACAGGAGGCATTTTCTGAATCTTTTACCACCAACACATTTTTGTTTAGGAGACCATATAGATGAGATGGCCACTTACACAATGGCTTATCCTTGTCCCATGCTGACTATGTTTCCCATCCCCCACCACACAGTCACCCTCTTTAGGAACACACGTGCATTTTTTCCTACAATTGCTTCACTTTGGCCAAATAATATAGAAGCCCCCTCCTAACTCTCTCTACCAGTACATTCACAAAATTGTAAGAAACAAAGCCAGAGAATCAACACAACTCTTCCTGCCCTTACAGCATGCACACAGCTTGCATCCTTCCCACCACACACATATTTCTAGTAAAAATTTGTAGAATAGGGGTTGGCTACTACCCTGTGTTTTACTGTACCTGACTCACAGTTACACTCTAAATTGGCTTTTAGGCACTACTAATTAATAACAGCTTTTTGTCAGCTTCAGAAGTTAAATCACTGTGTGAGTTTCTCAGTTTGTTCTGCCCACGAAGCACCCTAACCCTCTTACTCTGTTGCAGAGTGAAGCAATCTGTGTGTGAAATGGAGGTAAGCAAAGCACTCTTCAGTCATTTTTAATGGTTTGTGCTCGTGATTTCCAAGCCAGACTCATGACCTCAGAACAACTGAGGCTGATACAGTAAATGCAACTCTAAATGGCTATCACTTATTAACCCCTATTCCCATAAAAACTGGGAAATAATTTGGCAGTAGCAAAATCTTTCTACAGCTCCTCAACTTTTGCTCTTTTACTTGGAGTAACCCAAAAGCAAGGTTAGCAAAAATGGAGGGTTTTTGATTTTGTTGCTATTTTTGGGCTTTTTCACGTAAAGGCTAGACCTTTGTGGGGTAGGAACCACAAGCAGACACCCACCCACCCAAATAATTTCCTGGAATTTGGCTCTGACAGCCAAGTACAGACCTCCTCTGCTCACAGCTCCTCCACTCCCAGCAACCCTCCTGGCCACCCCTGCTGCCTGGAGCCCCCCTGCACTGCCCCCCATTCCCAGGGTACCAGTGAGCCCCCAGGTGAGCAGAAGCTGCAGAAATCCTTCCAGACAGGGTTAGTACTAGACCACGTGTTGGTATGGCAGCACTAACAACCTGCTGGAGCTCTGGAAAGTCTTTTTCAATGATCTGGAGTCAGGCTGCAGATTTGCCTTCCACACCTGCCTGCAGGCATGGAGACTGACAAGCAGATTTTTGCTTTTAACATCTTGTTATGAGAGTTTGCTTGTCTGCTTAGTGCAGAGCATGGACTTGACATACCCTTTGTGCATAAATGAGAAAATAGCTGGAAAAGGCAAGGGACTGGTGGGAATCTTCATCTCCATTGCCATATTACACTGGCTACAACATCCCAAATACCAGGGACCACCTGGTGACTGAACAAGAACAGCAAGTTGTTTCCCATACTCCCCAAAAGCAGGAAAGACAGGAAATAAACTGTGACAACTCAATTTGTGCTTCTTTCCTTGAATGGTAAAGCTAAATGCCACAACCCAGGGCTAAGCTTACAGGTACAAGACAACCTTTGCAGACATTATTGATGTGCTATAAAGGAATGACAACGCTACCCCATCCACAGAAGGCCTGCAGACCTTATCAAGGATACTTCCCGTTGACATCAACAGGAGCTTGCCTGAAAAAAGGCTGTAAGCTTTGATCCACAAATAGGATCCCGAAATAACACATTTCACCATGGAAACAATTGTTCAGGTTAATTTCTTTCTCTTTAAGGTTGTAGCAGCAATTGCACCAGACACTCCATGCATTAGAGAAATCT
The DNA here is from genome assembly GCF_964035555.1 of Netta rufina. Taxonomy (NCBI): domain Eukaryota; kingdom Metazoa; phylum Chordata; class Aves; order Anseriformes; family Anatidae; genus Netta; species Netta rufina. The sequence continues at coordinate 29,271,222 of NC_140131.1, read as the reverse complement.
CAGGCCCCAGTTGCTGAGGGGACATGTACAAGGCTGATGAGCTCGGTTCTGCCCTCAGACCTGGCCCCACTACAGCCTGATGGGTGCTGAGGCCAGGTGAGCTGCTGCTAACAGACTGAGCTCAAGCAGAGCACATCCACCCTGTAATACTGACCATCCAAGGACCACTGCTCCCAGGGCCATTCTACTCCTCTGTTTCAGGTGAAAGATTTCCCAGAAGCAAGGCAAAAGACCCAAACTCCCCTTGGACCAACCCTGTACACCCCACACCTGCCGGGATGCTGTGCAGGTGTTTCAGCCTGCATACGCATGGCTGCTGATCCCTTACTGGCTGCAGCCAGAGCTTTGTGGCACCTTCCCCTTCCCATCCTATCCCATCCTATTACATCCCATCCAATCCATCCCATCCTCTCACATCCCATCGAATCCATCCCACAGCATCCGATCCCATCTTATTTTATCCATCCTATCCCATCCCCTCCCCTCCCATCCTCTCCCATCCTATATGTCCCATCCCATCCCATCCCATCCCATCCAATCCATCCTATCCATCCCATCCTATCCATCCCATCCCATCCCATCCCATCCCATCCCATCCCATCCCATCCCATCCCATCCCATCCCATCCCATCCTCTCCCATCCCATCCCATCCCATCCCATCCCATCCCATCCCATCCCATCCCATCCCATCCCATCTCATTCTATCCATCCCATCCCATCCCATCCCACCCCATCCCATCCTCTCCCATCCCATCCCATCCCATCCCATCCCATCCCATCCCATCCCATTCCATCCCATCCCATCCAATCCATCCTATCCATCCCATCCTATCCATCCCATCCCATCCCATCCCATCCCATCCCATCCCATCCCATCCCATCTCATTCTATCCATCCCATCCATCCCACCCCATCCCATCCCATCCCATCCCATCCCATCCCATCCCATCCCATCCCATCCCATCCCATCCCATCCCATCCCATCCCATCCCATCCCACCCCATCCATCCCCCCCCCCGCCCCGTCCCGAAGGAGTTAACGCCGCCGCCCCCCGCCGCCCCCTGACGTCAGCCCGGCGCAGGGGACGCGGCTCGGGCGGAGGAGACCCGCGGCTGCCGGCGGCCGGGGGAGCGCTGCCGCGGGGCCGCCGCCCGCAGCCCGGCACCATGTCCGCCAAGGAGCGGCCGAAGGGCAAGGTGACCAAGGACAGCGTCACCCTGCTGCCCTGCTTCTACTTCGTGGAGGTGAGCGGCCGCGCGGGGACGGCGCCGGGGACCCGGGCGTGTGCGGGGATGGGGGCTGCGGGGGGCTGCGGGGGGCTGCGGGGGGCTGCGGGGCCGGGGGGTGCCGCGGTCCCGGCGGGGCGCCCCCGCCGCCTGCTGCGGGCTCCCCGGGCGCTGCCTCGCCTTCGCCGGGGCCCGCGGCGGGGAGCGGGCGCTGTGTGCGGGAGGTGCGGGGGGGGGAGATGCCGAGGCTGCTCCGCTGCTCTCTCGGCACGGAGCCGCGTTTCAAGGAGGGCTGGAGGCGAACGCCGCTCGCGTTTCTTTGCCGGCATACAAATCCCGGTTCGTGAGGATTGCTCGGGGAAACAGAAGCGATCTCAAAATGACAGCCAGCGGTATGTTTTTGTCGACCCTTGGATTACGCCCCCCAGTACGCCCCCCGCTTCCTCTGAGGGAGCTAAAAACGCCCGTGATGCAGATGGAATGAGGCTCTCTGGAGCTCGCAGAGCAAAACCTGCCATGGCTGCTCAGCTGGTGGCAGGTGGAGTTGCAGAGGCACTGGCTGCCTGGTGTGGCACTTGGAGGATGCTGCTGCCTTGGAGCACGCAGCCAATGTGTACTGCCAGATCGCGGGTGAATACGGGTTAAACTTAAGAAAGAGATGAAAATGTTTTAGGGGTTGAGCACAGTGTTTCTCTGTGAGTGGGGTCATCTGAAGTGACTGGGGCACTGTGAGGTGTCGTGTGACTTACCTCAGAGAACAAGAATTATAGAACAAGAATTACCTGAAGGTGCATTTGAAGGACTTTGGAGGTCTTCTGGAAGGAAGCAGGGATTGGGTTCAGAAGGGATTTTAGGTAACAGTGCAGTGTTTCTGTCCCCATATTCCATAAACACCTGGGCACGATCAGGAGCTAACCTGAAGTACGCAGCACTGAGTGGAAAGCTTTGCAGAGGCTGTTCCTATGGAAGCAGCAGGCATTCCTGTTGCTGTAACCAGGCCTGCTCAAGAAAAGCCCTTTGATGGAAGGTGCTTGTTGTGCCATCCAACTTACATCGGCTTTGTACAGGAGGGAGAGGTCAAGCCTGGAAAAGTCCCTAGAAAAGGCAGTTATCCTCACTCTCCTTGCCATCCTCGTTGCTTTGGGAATCCAAGCAGCAAGGGAGATGGCTGGGCCTCAGCCTGGGAGTAACTGATGCCGGGGGACAATGAGAGATCCTGCAAAACATGACAGAACTGTGCTGTTTGGTGGGCTTTGCCTGCAGCAAGATGGGATGAATTACAGAGCAGCAGCACTAAACGTGTGCCTGGTGCTCTAAGAGTTGCCTTATATAATATTAATGCCATACTTGTAGTATGGCATTTCCCCTGGAAGCTCCCTGTAGCTGTTACAAGGAATAATGGAAATGACTCCGCAAGCAGTGAAGAAATTAGACCAAGCTCTTTGTACAGGCTCCACATGAAGCAGGTGAGTTCTCCACTCTGATGTGGACTCTTAAAAATCTTGAAATCTTCAGCGGGTCATCTACAGCTAGATCTAAAAAGAGGTGGAGTTCAGCACTGCAGAGCCTCTTCAGCACCCAACTGCTCCAAGAGGGAATCAGAATTCGCAGTTCGGAGAACAGGCTGCTAAGGAACTTCTGGGACTTTGATGTTACTCCTTCACAGGAGTGGAGTCCAGAACCTGTGTGAGCCCTTCTCCCCCAGGAGTCCTAATTACTGAGGACTGCAGACTTGTGCCCCCTTTTGAGCCAATGAACATTTAGGCATTCAATGCAAGTAAAAGCAATGTCAAGGGAAAAAGCTGTCTGCAATCCTCCTGATACATTTGATTAGGAAACTCTGAGCTGTCATTCCTCTCCCATCACACAGCAGGAAGATTTGAATCCATTTCACACATTTTAGGGAGTACACTTGCTTGAAGAAAGGGTGACAGCAATCAGGTGGTATTTAAATGTTTAACTTTTGTTTCCTGTGTACAGCCACCAGCATTTACCCACTAATTCTAATCAGACTAACGACACTGCCTTCCTAGAGCTTTGTAGCACAGGCAGATACCAGCATTTCAATAGCATCAGAAAAAGAACAGGATGGTTTACATTCTTCTGTAGTGATTGGCTCAAGGAGAACCAAAGATTGAGCTATACTTCATCCAAAGAGATCCAGTCAAAGAGAATTTAATTGTCAGTGGAAATTCCCAAGTGTATTGGACAGAAGGGTGGCCCAGTGTGGATGACTGGCATTGCTATGAAATAGAAATTTCCTTTGTAAGCAGAAGGTAGGTTTCTCCTATGATCCAGAAAAAAAAAAAAAAAAAAAAAAGTAAATTACCAATTAATGCTTTCCTTTTAATTTCATGAATGGCAGTTGAATGCATGATGGGAAACAAGCTTTTTAGCTCTCTCCTCTAGACACTATCAATTCTTTTGTAGATATCTTTTTTCTCTTCTGCCACACACTCTCATTTTGCCTGTCCTGTTCATACCAGGAAGTCCCTCCTGAATAGCAGTGAATAAACATAGGAAATCAAGTTTGCACCTTCAAGCAAGAAAATCAGTTTGTTGTCTTCCACTTAGCATCAGGACCTAGAAGACCTAGGGTAAAGAAAAAGTAAATTGTTTAGAAAATATATTATAAAAAGGGTTGTTTTTTCTCTCAAGTACTAGACAAAAGGAAGGACATGGGAACAAAGGACGTTGCGACAAAGAGGAAATGGAAATTCCAAAGCTGTAGGAAAGGGAAGCATTTGTGTTATACAAATGGAAAATAGAACACAGTTAAAGAGGGAAAAATCTGTAATAACTGATGTATTTCAGGCATAAGAGAATAAAGAATTAATAAAAAATAAAAATAAAACAAATTCTGTGCTCCAGAAGGACCTGATCTTTAGAAAGAGCAGCAAACAAATAGAGCTCTGACACAGAGGTGTTTCTGCTGTTGAGATCCTTACGAATACATTATGAATGGAAATAACTCCTGTACATGAAAGCACGTGATGGCAGCAACTTTCATGATGGGATAAAATGCAATTACATAGGACAACTGTCAGTTAACTTTAAAATAAATACCGTGGGCCTGATTTTGATTTCAGTCTAATTTAAGAATAATTCAAACCAACAGATTTTAACGCAGCAGAGTCACAACATAAAACCAATATGCACTTCTTAAATCAATGTTATCACTGGAGCCATTCTTCATTTATACAGAAGTAAAAGAAGAATCAGGCTAGAGCTTCAGAAGACATAGAAAGGAAAAGGAATTAAAAATCTGTAAGGAAGAAATGGAGCTTCAGAAAAATGTGGGTGGGTCATCTTCCAAAAAAATCAAAGGCTATACAAAGAAGCATGTTTTCAATTTTCATGATTCATAAGATAAAAACTTGATGATTTACTCTCTGTTTTAGAGATTATTTAAAAATGCTGGTAAGACTCCTGCATAGCAGAGCCTCTGATCAGCACATGCTCTTGAGAGCTGAATAGATTGCCTTGTGCAACTTGCTAACCTAAGACATATGAAAATGAGCACTGCCAGGCCGCTTGGCCTGTCTTATTCCTAATTACGGGTGTGATATTTTAGGGTTCTGTAGACTGTATAGGTAATGTGAACTTCATTTTCATAGCTGGGAAGGTCAAAACTTGGCATGGAAATTCAGTCTCTCTAGGCAAGTGTAAATTTTTTTTTTCCATAATGAAAAGCCTACATGCCTCTGGAAGATATTGGAAATGAGTATTCCTGGAAGAAGTTCTGCTCTTTGTCAACTGACAGTTTCTTTTCAGCATATGCAGAATATATAAGTATATTCACTTGCAGAAGAAATCACAGAATCACTTAGGTTGTAAACGACTTCAAGATCATCAAGTCCAGCCATCAACCTGACCTCCTGAGTCCCATCACCAATCCAGGTGTCTTAGTGCCACATCCACACATCTTTTGAATACCTCCAGGAATGGGGACTCCTCCGCTTCCCTGGGCAGCCTGTTCCAATGCTGCCCAGAGAATGCCTCATATTTTAATATGAATTTGGAAAATATCCAGGGTTTTCTAATTTCTGTTCCTAAGATAATGGTCATATTTTAGATGCAGGACAGATACATTTGTTCTTAGTGAAGGAAAAAGATTTCACAGGTGCTCACGCACTTGAAAAATTCCTGGATTAAATCCTCGTTTTGTAGAAGGCACTATGAATTCTGGCTTTGACTTTAGCAGTACTGTTACCCTGTTATCCTGTGTCCCAGATGTGGGAATGCAAAACAACATGGTGTTGTCAATCTGAGCGAACACTTAACTTTCTTGGTTCCTAAAGGAGGCTCTATATTCTTATTTACAGCGGTATGAGCAGTGGAATTCTTATAACAGTGGTATGAGCAGTAGGCACAGTAAGCAGTAAGTGTTATCACTATAGGACTCCAGCCTGCAAAATGCGGGTCATCAGCTTCCATTGAAATAAATACATGGAAAGAATGCTCGCTGTGTTTCAGCACCAGACACTTTATTTCCATTTGTTTCTAATATCTACTGACAGAGCTAGGTTGGAAATGTCAAATGTTTGTACACATCACTAGGTAGCCCTGTGCCACTTCTCAGTCACATCTGGAGGTGTTTTTTTTTTCAGTTATTCAGCCATGCATAACCCACCACATTTAAATTACGCACTTTGTCACCTCCAAGTCATGTATAGGCGTGACTGTATGAGACAGAAGATGCTGACTGAATGCAGTGATTAGAGTAAGCACATAGGGAGAATGGGCCATAAAACTAAATCTTCCTTCCTAAGAACAGGATGTTTGTATCTAGTGCAGGAGTTAAACTACACTGCTGTTTCATGGAGGAGCAATGTAGTCCCATTTCTCTCTAGGTAGGTTTTCAGTTATACTTGAATTAGCCTTAAGGGAAAAACACACACACACACACAAGCTGTAGAAGATGAAATGATCCCCATACTGTGGATGTAGCATAATGCTTACCACATATATTGCTTTTTCTCTCAAAAGAGTCAACCATGTGTGAGGGGAGGGGAAGGTGGAAAAATACCCTTAATAGTCTGCTTATTGAGCTAACCTTGCAATGTGGCTGACTCACGGAGGATTGACATCAGATTTGTTTATCACATTGCATTAGAGACCAGCATCCCCATAATATTAACAGCCACTCTGAGGCTTGAGGAGGTTGCTGTTCATCCAAAGTAACTAACATTCATTCACCAAGCTGTCAACGTTATATCCTCCCCATCACTTCTGTGTTTACAGAAGAGCTGTACAGCCTGCATACTACTAGCTTTTAGGAGAAGATGAGCAGAAAATGGTAACAAAAAAGGAAGTGCCAAGGGTGTGCTAAGGTTGTCCTGAGAGGGGGAAAACATGCCAGTGCATTTGCATTGTTAGATCTCCCTTTGTGTTCAGCTACTTGCTTGGGCAGTGTAGCCTGAATAGTTCATAGTGGAAGAGGGTCCTGTACCCTTCTCAGTCCTACCTCATCCTCCTGATCTTCTTTACTTCACTAGTAAAAGGAGGCCTGAACATATTAGAAATCAAAGGAGAATAATTTTTCCAAACAATTACCTCTTCCAAAAGTAGAAATGTTTGTACCTGTTTCTGTGATTTTCTTCTATAATTGTTGAAAATCTGTTACTCTGCAGCCAAAATTAAAAATGAGCAGTGAGTAGTGTAACCTTACCTACACAAGAGCTGAACTGTTACAAACATTGTAATCTTTACTGATGATTCTTTCACTTAAAAGTTCAGTTTAAAGGGAGAGATTTCATACATTGCAAAAGAGCATGGAAGTAAGCCACTGGAGAAGGGTTGGCACCCACAGTAATTTTTGTTTTTCATATGAAACATTGTATTTTGGAGAGTAGAATAAATTGTAATAGTTTGCAGGTATTGACAGGTTTGTCTGCTAGAGATGTGGGGTTTTTGTTTGTTTGTTTGTTTGTTTTCAGGAAACTTTTGACTGAAATTTAGTAAAAGTTTGACCTGGAAACAGGCAGCTTTTTGAAATATTGCTGTTCTTGTTTTGCCATAAATTTACAGCAGCCAGTAGAAAAGAATCATAATCAACAGGGTGTGCAATATCCTAATCTCATTGTTTGTAGTTTCTTATTGATTATAACTAATCATTGAATTAATTAATAATCCTAATTAACTGTAATCATAATTAATGTAATGAATCATCGATTATTTTTGAAGTCACACTGACAGTAAATGTTTTCCTGGTATTTTTAATGTGATGTAAAATTTCTGTTTAAGGGTTTGCTTTATATTTAAGTGCATATACTTAAGTGGAAATATTTTATAATTATTTTTGCATTATTCTTGCTTGATAATATTTTTGTTAAACAATTGCTGGTTTTTTAATTATAGTTATTATTTATCTCTAAATAATTGCTGCTTTAAAAAAAAATATCCAAAAGCCAACAAAACAAACAAACAAAACAGAGAGAAAGAAGAACTTTTAGGATTACCTAAAGTCAAAGTGTGACTTTGAAATTTCTGAAAAAAATAGAAATTTAATCACTTGTGTATCATCTCTATTTTTGGTCTTACATGTACTGAAAGGTTTTCCATTAAGATTTGGCAAAAGATCGAGAGATCTGAGGAATTATACATGTTATATCTGTTGTATTTATAAAGCAAGACTCTAATTGGCAGTCACAGAACAATTCAATTAAACTCTAAAATCAATGTTGGAAATAGGGATAACTTAATTTTCCACAATGGTAATGATAATAGATTTCTATGGCACCTGGGATTCTAAACTGTGAGTCAAAATTAAATCCAATAGAGTTAATCTGGGAGAAGAAAGACCACATCATGTCTCTGCAATTAGTTTTCACAAAACTTAGACAATGGTTAGGTAAAAATCCTCCAGAGGAAAGGTTGGTTCCTTACAGCTTTGGGCCAGATTAAGCCTGCATCCAAATAGAGGTACAAGAAGCAGCAGAAACTGGAGTTTAGAGAGAAAAGCAAAACCAGCTTTATACAGATGCAAATTTTACGCTTCTGAAAAGGCCTGAATGCCTTCTCTTGCAAGCATGAGGGTTTAAGAATTATTTTAGAACATAGAAAACCTACAAACCGGACTTCCCTGCTCTACATCCATCCTATGTTCTGTACTATGTCTCAGAAGTCCTCATGATAGCCCAGTTTGCAATGTCATTAAACCTATACTTGGTCTTAATCCCAGCTCAGCACTGCAGTCTCACCGAGGGCAAAGCTACAGCACTGATGCAGCTGAGCAGGAGCCATGCTGAGGACCCTGCAAAAGAGCTCATGGGTTCCAAAAAACAAGAGAAAATGGCAGCATTTGGGCTGATAACATTTTTTCTGCTTGACCTTTTTCTGAAAGGTATTCATAGTCATGACCTCAGTATTCATTCCTGTCAGGATAATAGAGCCCTGTCCTTCCAGTTTCTCCTCCTGTCTTGCAAAGCTCACAGCAAAGTACAACAGGACAACAGCCAAGGAGGTTGAAAGCTGCAGTCACTGTTAGTAGTTGGCTAAGAATAGAAATACCTTGTCTCCTCCAACCCACCACAGCCCTCTTTTTTGTCTCATCCATCTGTTGTGCCTTGTCATTTAGACCATGAATTCTTTGGCACAAGGACTGACATTTATAATACATTTTAATAGAATCTCCCACAATGCCAAAGCCTTGCAGTGCAAACGCAACATAATTTTTAAATTGACCATCCTTTTCCCAAGCACTTGGCTGTTGTTGATTTTATGAGGAGAAACTGATGGCATTCATTAGCTATCTCTCTGAAGCAATCCTGTATGCTTACTTGATTGCTTAAAAAGATTTCCTAATTACCAGAAGGCAAGAGAAATATCAAGAGGCAGCTCTCGCGCCCAGGAACTCCTTGTCTGCTGTGGAAGAACTGCAGAACAACCTAGGGATCTAACAATTCTTTGGCCGCCCAAGCCCACAAGTTATTTCCAAATGTAAAAGATTCAAGTATCCTATCAAATATTACTTAATCCTTCTTGACAGGTGGGCTAGTCATACTGTCTTTAATCCGTATCTGGTTCATTGTGGCTTGGCTTCCTCTGAAAGCTATGTACATACTTCTCTCTTTTCTGCCTAGCATATGCAGGCAGGTAAAACAAGGCAATTCCACAGCCTTTGTGTTTGCATCCAGTCTCAAGAAAAATCACTCAAGTCACTCTGCTCATCACAGTGAGCAGCAACTTCAATATTTTGCTACGACTGCACAAGAGGCATTTAATTTTTTCCCCAGTTAACCTCATGGAAACAGCCCAGGATAATCGCTTTTGTAACCAATATTCAAAGAGTGTCTCCTGGCAGCCACCAACACAGTCCAATACAGTGAGAGAGGATCTGGATTTGAGTTCATGAAAAGAGATAACACCTGTAGTGCATTTTAGCAAAGCAAAAAGAGGTCACTAACTACATCCTACAAAACATGTTTAGACATTTGAGTATGTGATACTCGATGGCTAAGCTCTCACAAAGCCCATGGGTTTGAAGATACGCTCTTGAAGATATGTATGGACTCCGTCTAGTTAAGTGCTGGCAAATTCGATGTGTAACTACCAGTGTACAGCTTTAGAGAAAGGGAATTTGTAGAAGCTACTAATTTTCATAGAAGCTACTGATTTTTTAATTATGTATGTATCCAGTTGCATATTCTTTCAAAGTACAGAAGAACTGGGGGTGGGGGGTAGTGCTTATTTGTTGCCTTTCTGTGGTTTAAGCCTAACTGTTTCCATGGTGTCATTTAGGAAACCATCAATACCTGATTGCTACTGGCTTGCCTGTAAGACTTGCAGAGGGAATCTGGTTTTAGCAAAGCGTTGGTTATTTGGGAATTCTCCATGGGGAATTTACAGAGACACTATGGAATAGTAAAGTTAAAGGTCCTACATTTTCACTCCAGAGCAAGCACTTAAAAGCACAATTCCTAGCTCCATACAGCAGTCTTTGTAATATTAATAGCATTTATTAATATTAATAACAAAGTCTTAGGTCTTAATAAAGGCTCTTAGCAGTAAAAAAAACAAACAAACAAACAAACAAACAAACAAAAAAAACCTCAATTGAACCTTTTCAGCAGCTATGCTGATTATGGTCCCAATTCTAATACTCCAAGCCAAAGGGAGTTTTACCCCTTGGGTCAAATTCTAAATTTATAGGTGTAAGTTGCAAGGCAAACAAGGATCATTCTCCGTTAGCCAACCAAGGAAGTAAGAGTATAAAGACTTACTAGTCAAGATAGGTGAGCTGAAGTTGGGGAGTTTATTATTCTACTTAGGAATAGGAAAATTCCTATTCAATTTTGTAATTAAAACAATACACATTATACTGTCTAATTATATTTGACATTTTCAAGGTGTTGGGAACTGAAGTCTGTAATTACAGAACCACTGCTGCCTTAAGCAGAACGCTCCATAAATATTCATATATTAAATAGCCACTTATACTGTTTAGTAGATTTTAGAAACATTTGCTTTTCTTTGGCCCTTTTGAAGATGCATTTTATATTTGTATTTTAAAAAAGATAGGAAGAAAAATGTCCTGTGGGATCAGACATACTCTATATAGCAAATTGACTATAAACCTATTCATTAGTATTGTAAGCAGTTATGTTAGGGATTCACAGTCCTTTAGAATTATTTCTTTTCTTTTAGCACAGTGGGTAATTACAGTCAGAAATAATATGGGAGTCCTGTAGTGGAACTGTAAGATAATGAAATATAATTTTCATGATTCTTTGATTTTTGTAATTAACACTTAAATTACAGCTAACATACAGCAGCTTTTTTTAAAAAAAAAAAAAAAAAAACAACAAGGAAGTTGTCCACATCTTTTTTTAGTGGTTTACAATAAAAAGTCACTTCGTATATCACCTACTTGTGATTGTTCGATATTGCCATTTAATACAGCTGCTTGCCTAAGAGTACCATAACCAGAGTAGAGATGGACTTATGATAGAGGCGAGCTGTACAGGAGAGGCTTTCCTGTTCTCAGTGTTAGAGAAATGGAAGATGAAACTCTGAATGAAAGATTTTCCTTGAGTTTTCCTGCCCTGTGTTTCCATCCTAGGAAATCAACCTTTAGGGAAACCTAGATGAAGAGACATTGGAAGGGTAACAGACCCTGTGCCTATCTTGATCCTTTAGCTCACTGGAATAGGTTTATGTCTTTTTATAAGATACTTTGTCTCACAGGACCTGGACCCTTGCTAAGTCATTTAGGTATGGCTTTCAAATAGTTAATAAGATATTGCCAGTGCCTCAACGTTTAAACACTGTGCAGAAGTGAAGTTGCAATATGCATGAACTCAAATGCTGTGCAGTCTCAGTGTCCAAGCAAGAGTGGAAGCTGGACAGGAGGCTCCTTATCCCAAACAGCTCTACAGTCTGTGTGCAGTGTGGGAAGAAGAGCACCCAGTTCCATGAAATAAAACAAAATATAAAAAAAAATAAAATAAATAATAAAATAATAAAATAAAATATGTAAAATGTAAAATATATCCTTAGTATGAAGACTTAAGGAAGTCCTCTTATATCCCTACACATCTGTATAATGACTGGAAACAGTCATTATCGTGACTAATCGTGCATGCCTGTAGTATAGCTAATAGGGACTGTGTTCAGCAGGATGTGAGAAGAATAATTAAATAATGTATCCAGCTAAAGAACTAGACTTCTTCCTTTAATGAGTAGGAAGCAGGACTCAAGTTACATTGTAAATAATTATTCTAACATAGTATAAATACATATTATATAATAGTCATGTTATATATTGTGTAATCATATTATATTTGATACATATTGCAATATATTACATATTATGTGGTTTTATTATATGCTATACGTAACATATATGTGTAACATAGTATGTGAGTGCACATGGCATAGAATCCCAGAATATCCCAAGTTGAAAGGGACCCAACAAGGATCATGGAGTCCAACTATACCTGTACACATATAAACTAGTTATTGAAACAAACTTGCTAGATGCCTGATCTTATTTTTGTAATGTTCACAGTACTTAGCTTCATTTAGGGTGCCAATACCCATTCCCTTTCTACATCATCGCATCTTCTCTACTAGATGAGATTACAATTGAGTCAACTTGAACACAGATAACCGGGCAAGCTAAATTGTTCTGATCTCTAATATCAGTATATTTAGTTTAGAAGAACACTTTTGAAAATGGCAAAAGGTGTGGAAAACCTAAGTTGTATTAAGAAGTATGTTTCAGTAAAATTTAGATTATATCCTCCTTCCCTAACCACACAAATTTATATTCTATGTCCAAAAAGTCTACATTTAGAAAGCCCAGTGTTTAAAAATCTGAAAATGGCTAGTTAATGCAAGAAAACATTGTCCCTCTGCCACATGTAGTTTATACTTTTTATAGTTTTTATTCATATTTTTTTCCAGTATAAATATTTATCAAGTTTTACCTCTGCTTTTTATTTTTTATAATAGAATGGGACAAATGATACTGATTTTAATCAAACAATTTTTTTTCTAAATGTATACTGAATATTGAAAGTATAATATAATCTCAGCATGCCTGAAATTATGTCAGGGCAGTTTCTATTCATTATAATGTGTGGTGCGTGATGGAAAAGGGGAGTATTTTTTTTTCTCAAGAGGTATGATACAACCTTATTTAATTTTTATGATTCTATCTGTCAAAGCAAATATATTTAGTCAATTTTTTGCTTTTCAGCTGCAGTTAATAGTGAGGAGAAGTTAATGTGATAGCCATCTTAAAAAAAAAAATATATATATATATAAGTAAAGGAGAAAAGGAAGCAGACAGGCAGCAGAGACACGGGGATGGAGCCATTGCAGCACAGTGGAGGAGCAGGCAGTGGTTGCAATATTGCCTTGTCAAGTGAGGACTCTGGGAAATAACAATCAAAAAACTTTTTTGAGCATTTACTAGGCATTCACTAAGAGGATGCAAAGAACTATCACATGCTGCTGGTCACCTCTGAATGCCCCACTGCCTACCCTGGGGAAGGGCTGCCCTGCCTACTCATCAACCACTGGCTTCAAAATGCATTTTTGCTATTACTTGTCCTGAAAGACTTCCTTCCACAGTGATTTACTGCTTGAATCTGTGCTTTCAGGATTTGGTGGTATGCTGAGGCTCCCAGAGGAGCTAACTTTGCTCTTAATAAATTACTAGAAGTAATTGTGATGGCTAAAATCATTAAATAGCTAGAGGATAAAAGAACTGTGAACCACAGTCATCATGGTTCTACACGGACTGAGTCTTGCCAAAGTTAATTGCTTTTTGATAGAATTACAAAATGAATGTGCTAAGGCAAAACACTGTGTTACTATATAGGCAAGCACCAGATAGTGTTTTTCATTAACTGTTACTTTGAAACTTAATAAAAAATGGTTTGGTTATAAACACTGTTGTGTACATGTATATGGCTGATAAAGGACCAAAAAGGGTGAGGATGAGCAACAGAAAGGTGAGGCCCCACATGGGAGACTGAAATTGTGTAATTACTTTAAAAAATAAAAAATAAGTCTGTCCATTAATGATTCATGCATGAAAGGGCTAAGTTATATGGGCTAAGTTAAAGGGCTAAGTTATATGGGCTGAAGGTTGGAATGAGTATTTTGACTAGCTTGGTAGACAACAGTTACTTGGTATCAACTGAATACTATGATATCTCTAGAGAATTAGTTATTTAAAGATGGTAAAACAGATATAACAAGGAACGGTGAGATGTAAAAATCAGACATCGCAGAGATTTATTAACAGACAATGTTGTCTTTGCAAAAGTATTACTATTCAATTTCTGAACAGTAATTTGTTGTTTTCTTCTTTTCTAGTTGCCAATATTGGCATCTTCTGTTGTTAGCCTTTATTTTCTTGAACTTACTGATGTCTTCAAGCCAGTTCACTCGGGATTTAATTGCTATGACAAGAGTCTGAGTATGCCATACATTGAACCTACACAAGAGGCTGTTCCCTTTTTGATGTTGCTTAGTCTGGTTTTTGCTGGACCATCAATTACGGTAAGTTCGAAGTGACACTGTTACTTATTAAAGATTTTGAACAGTTTCAGCTGACATAAAGAAAATAGCTCCTTTGGCTTCGGTGTGGCAGTGGAGTATCTTCCAGACTAGTTACATTAGGATTTTAAATTAAATTGTATTCTTCCATAGCAGGAGACACACACTCCTTAAAACATTCCCTGTAGCACTTCATCTACTCACTTTGTACTGATTGTGGGTATTAATGTTAAGAAACAGCGTCAGCAGTTGGGCGAGAATAGTTTGAATTGTTCTGTTATGCTATACAAATATTTTAACCTTTTACAAATGGGTTGCCTTCATACTCCGAGATAAACCAAAAATTCAAGATTCTGTTGAAAATGGAAGCCCTTAATTTACAGCACTGAACATGCCACTTTTGTTAGAACTAACTATGTTCAGTAAGAAGGTGTATCAGCCGTGTCAATGAAATCAATTACACTTTCCCAAACAGTACCGGGACTCCTCTAAACTGCAACTTAGTCATTAAGAGCAGGTAGACTGGTTTAGTGGCCCATCCAAAGGGAGAAGATGATTTCAGCAGAACAGAAGCTTCTTGTCAGAATACGAGCAATTTGGCCAATTGTGCAAGACTGCACTTGTCTGATGCAGGTAAGTATTGTCCCTGCTGGAATTGGTGCATCAAATTAAAAAGAAATCTAAAGACCAGAGGATATTCACGGTGTCTGATTTTTGGCACCTCAGATGGGAGACATTCTCACACCACTCCTCTCGGGTAAATTGAAACAGAAAGTCCAGCTGAGTCAACCTTCTGAAAGGGTCTCCTCTCTCCTCTGACAGCAATGACTGGGTGCATTGGTTAGGCACGTCTGCAGCACCAGCTGCAAATGTATGCCAGTTCCACTGAATTACCTTAAATTCAGCCAGTTTGTTCCTTTTATAATCCTAGCCATTTTACAATCAGATAATCTATAAAACATGATCACAATCACAAATCTATAAAACATTAAAGTATCAAGTGCTGTTCCTTTGCTTGATAGGATTTTTTTTTTTTTTTTTTTAACTGAACTCAACTGTGTGTGGTTTTGGTTGCTTTAGAAACCATTTTGAAGGATTTTGCCCATCAGTCTAATAATACTTATTTAGCAAGTAGAAGCTATCTCGGTGTTCTTTGTGCAGCCAATTGCAGGAAAAAAAAAAAAAAAAAAAAAAAAAAAGATGCAAAAGATAAAAAGAAAACTTGTTGATATTGTACTTCGGCTAGGTTTTCTGCATTTAAACAGTGTTCCTGATAACAAGAAAGTGGACTTTTGTGAAACAGCTGTAGAAGGAATCTATGTAGGCTCACTTCAGGCACAGTAGGCTGAAGTGGTAAAAGCCAAATTTTTTCTTCAGAGAGAGTTTATGTCAAGCCTGGAAAATGCCAGATGCCTTCAGCAGAGATGAAAGATGCCCATTTCATTACAGAGTGCTTATGAAGGTCTTTGATTCAGTACAGTTAAATTATTTCAGCATTGCAATAGGAAATGTTATTCTTCCTTGAATCATTCTCCTACCTGCATTACAGACACAACTAACCAAAACCATGCCATGAGAGAAACTCAGATGTTTAAGCAAGCCTATCAAACATTACATTGGTAAAGAAGGTAAATCGCAACGCTTGTAAGTGCAACTGCTTAAAAGCTGCAAACCTTAGGAAGGTTTACTTCACATGGATGTGTGAGCATTAATATGATTCTTATATTAGGTTGGGAATGGGCCCAGATAGTGTAAAATATACAAAGTGCTTTAATAAAAGGCACTGAAGATGATGTATTGCATCAGCTATTCAGTAGCACTTCTATACTAGAAAAACATTTAAAAAATTAAATTCTTCTTTTATTTTCCATGCAAAAAGATTACACTTGTTCAATTGTCATCTTGCAGAATTTAGCAGTATATGATTTAGTTTTCGTTAATAATTCAAAGAATAAAACACTTTATAAGCCTGTAAAATATAGAAAAGAAAGCATGAAGCTATGTGAGAAATTAAGAATTTCCAGTAACATAGCGTATGCAAGCCTCAGACTGAATTTCAGGTACTTAGGGAAGTATGAAACAGAAGGTCATGAAAGCTCAGTCAAAAACAGGTGCAACTAGGCCACATCTCTAAATCTTACCAAATAATGTAAATAAGAAAGAAAAGGGGCAGATGAGCAAATTCCAACCTCAGTCCCTCCTTAAAGCATCATATAAATACTGGAGTAGGACTTAGCTTCTTTCTGCATTATTTTTAACTGTTTGCGTACTTTTTTTTTTTTCCCAAACCTGTAGTGTATTTTAAATCTGTTCACTTTACAGTAGTTATTTTTACAGCAAATCTAGCATTTTAAATTTATTTTCCCAAGACATTATTACTGAAGCATTTTGTGGGTTTGGGACTTTATTTATTTATTTGTGCTTATTGTTGGAGGTTTGTTTTTTTTTGTTGTTGTTAATTGGTTGGGTTTTGTTCATTACCAATGAGCAGAAACTGCTTTTCACCAGGACTGTTCTGTAGCCTTGAAGTACTACAGAAAACTACAGGTTATTGGCATATGTCTTATGGCTCGTGGCGCATGTGAAATTTTCTATACATGAAGCACTGGAGACTTCAGTATAGAGCAACTGGAGTTGTATGAAATTAACAGCATGGATATTTTCTGTGCAGAATATAGATATACCTGACTTGCAAGGTGACTTCCATTTTCTTCAGTGAGCTCTGATTCTGATCCTGTGATATATTTTCTCTCTACTTATTCATTCAGAAATTATAGGACTAGTTATTTAATCATATAAGTATAGGTCCAAACCCGTAGCACTACTGACATAGAAGGT
This sequence comes from Netta rufina, assembly GCF_964035555.1. Classification (NCBI taxonomy): domain Eukaryota; kingdom Metazoa; phylum Chordata; class Aves; order Anseriformes; family Anatidae; genus Netta; species Netta rufina. Next base: position 29,254,143 of record NC_140131.1, on the reverse strand, counting down.
GCTTAAATGTAACAAAGTGCTTTCTAAAAGAGATCACCAGGGAATTAGATTACATCAATTTGGGAAATCAATTAGCAAGGAGAGAAATTCACTGTTGGCAGTGTCAGTCCTACTGCCTGCTTTACTGTAGTAGCTTGTTTCCTTGAAAATACCAGCCTCTGAATTTTCCTTGTCATACGCCTTGCTATTTCTCTGTTTTGTCCTCTATAACAGGAGCTATTACATCTCTCTGATGTTTTTCCCTGCACCAGGCATTCTGTAGAACTTAGCGAAAAACTATTTAAGTTTCCGTTTTTCAAGTTTAAAAAACTATTGATTTCTCCTGAAAAAGTTCCAGATGTAAAATGAACAAGTAGAGACAGATAATAGTGATGATGGTTCTCATCCAATGAAAATCCCTTAAATATCTGTTATCACTGACATTTCCATGTAGTGAGATAACTTTAACTACTTCAATTTTCTGGCAAAGAAGAAATGAAACCAATTAATATTAAATCGTTAGCTAAAAATTATTAGACTAAGCTTATCCATTGCACCTCCCTTCTACCAAAGTGAGAGATCTTAGTGTGCACAAACGTCACTGATAATTATGACACTTTCTTCTTAATTCAGATGCTTTAGCATCTCATTGCACAGTGAGCTTTGTGCATTTCGTACATTACTTTTCATCTGCTGATAGACAAGGTGAATCTCCTCTTAGTGGTGAGAACTGCCCCATTCATTTCAATATTTCAACACAGACTTTTTCTGAATTCTAACAAGCCCTGTACAGATTTCCATGTTATTGCACTACATAACAGGAAAAACAATAAAACCTGAGACTGCAAATGTATAAATGGATCTGAATTTTCCAGCAAGTAACACAGTGTTTGTGTTTATATTATTCTCCTTATTTTTGTTCTAACTTGCTGTCTGCGGCTTAGGTCATGATGTCTTTTGCTCAGTGTGTTCAAAGGACCATAAGGACAGAACTTTTTATACTGCTGTGGATCTGATTAAAATCCATGCCAAATTAAACAATTATGGAAGGGCAGGCTGCCACGTAATTAGAAGCTGCTAGCAACTGCTAGGCATGAGGCCAAGACTGAGGGCTAAACCCACCTCAGGAGCACTAAGATATTGCTGTGGCTCTGGATCATTTGAAAGGCGAGAATTTCTGATTACTACATTTTTATTGTAGATTATCTAATTTCACCTGTGGATCAAGGCTCCTATCCCACTGAGCACTGTATACACATGTAATAGAAAAGATCTCCTTTCAATACTTTTGGACACTTGCATTTAGTTTCAATGCCACCTTCTTTCCTGCCCTCACTCAGACTAAGTTGTTACTGAATGTTTATGTATTGATACACACCTTTTCAAGAGACATACATGAGAGTGTAAGACATTGCTTGTGTCATAGATATATTTCAACCCTTTAAATTCTATCAGTGTCTTCTGAGTAATTGCTACATTTAACTTAACTGCTCCTTTGTCGTTGCAGATAATGGTAGGAGAAGGAATTCTCTACTGTTGCCTGTCCAAAAGAAGAAATGGGATTGGAACAGAGGCCAATATTAATGCAGGAGGATGCAACTTCAATTCCTTTCTTAGAAGAGCTGTGAGATTTGTTGGTGGGTTTCAAATGTTACTTACAAAGAAGAGTCTTCTATGTACATTCAATTTTTACCATGAAGATTTCCTTCTCTGAAACAGCGTTTCAGAACAGTGCAGGGCTGACACTGGCATATGTCTTTTTCTGCCAGAAAATGCGAGAAGAAACTGTAAAATGGAGCAACAGAGCAGCTCCACACTCAGCAGTGCAGCATCTACACTCTGTTTTTCCTTTCCTCTCCCAGTCTATTGTCAGTCTCTCTAAAAGAATAATTTGTTTTTCCTCCTCTGCCCACCTTGAGCTGGCTTCCTTTTAATGGTTTCTGCATACAGTTTCCCCTGCCTGTCTTCACTGTATCAGAAGTATTCAGCTCAGCTGATACTGTATTCAGCATGACAGTAAAAACTTGTCAGAAACTGTCAGTGGATTTGACATTGTTTTTCTGGTATGTCTTTATCTACCTCTTGAAAAAGGGATACAATCTGGAACATAATGATAAAGAGGGACATGATGAATTATTTTACTTTGTTATTTACTAAATCTGAGCTTGAAAGGGTGGCTTAACTTTGCTCCTCTCTTAGAGTTAATTCCTCTGGCAATGAGTGGCAAAGAGAAAGGTTTTCTCTCTTCCAGAATTCTTTCATTAGAAAGGGCAGCATTGGCAAAGATAAGCTGCAGGACAGCAGAGTCAAAACTTGATAGAAAGATTATACATTAGGTTTCTATAGGTTGGCAAGCAGGGAGGCAATAACAGGAGAGGTTATATATATATATACACACACACATATATATATGTATCTGACCAATAAAGCATATCCTGTTAAGAACAGCAGTGAGGAAGTGAGCAGAGAGGGGTGTAGATTGCAGCATCGAGGAGAACTGTAAAGTTACCCCATGCTGTCCATTTCTCCTCCTGTATGGCATCCTGTTCCATCACCAGACGACAAACTCAAAGATGCATGAATTTTACTCTTGATTCATACTCCGAATTTGCAGTTTGTTTCATACTGTCATGATGAAACAATTCCTTTAGCATTCTTTCTGTTATAAGATGAAAAAAAATATATACATGTATATATATTTTTTAATAAACACAAGTAGGGAATTAGAGGTAAATCCTTAGAGAAAAAGCAGTTGAAAATGCTCAGTAAAAAAAAATCACATTAACTGCGTTGTGAATTTGGTATTAACCAGACAGGAATATTGATTGTTGGGAAAGAAAAAAAAAAAAAAAAAAAAAAAGACCTATATACTAAATATTTGTGTTTGTGACAAGGATTTGGTACTCAAGAAACGTAAGAGGTATGCTGGTAAGCCAAAGTTATTGCCAGCTGATGAGAACCGGGTAGTCAGAAGAGAACAAGTCTTCAGAACAATAATCTAATGGGAAACTGTGTTATTAAAAATGTGTTCCAGTGGGCAAGTCCCAGGACTGAATGAGCACATATGCTATCCTCAAATAGGTGGTTGTCCTTAAGTCAGCTGGAAAAATTGCTTTCCAAATAGAAGCAGGACCAGTGTAGTTTACTTTAATGCAAAGATGTTGAAGGACATCCAGTCATCAAAACTAAATGTTAAGTATTAATAGCAAGAAAACAAGCATAAATAATTTAATTTTTATATTAAAGAAATCAACTCTGCAATAACATTCCACTTTAAAAAATGTTATTTCTCAGGTAAATTCTCACAAGCCCAATGGCATAAGCCACCAGAATTCAGTTGAATGTATTTGTCACAATGAGTTAATTTAAATACAATAAAGTTAACAAGCTCTATTGCTTTCTTTCCTAGGTGTTCATGTGTTTGGTCTTTTTTCCACTGCTCTTGTTACTGATATTATACAGCTATCAACAGGATATCAGGCACCATATTTCCTGACTGTTTGCAAGCCTAACTACACATCCCTAAATGTTTCCTGCTCAGAGAATTCATATGTTGTGGAAGATATTTGCTCAGGAGCTGATACTAATATTATCAATGCCGGCAGGTTGGTTCTGTTCTTCATTGTGTACATTACTAAGTATTTGTTTTATTTCTTTTTAAATTTTCTCTCCCAGTTTCAAATATTTTTTTTTCTAGGTAAAGCCTGTGTGAGTTCTGGTAATACTTTTATAATAAAGCTGAGAGCATACCTGTCTTTCTAGTGATGTTTAATTTTCTTTATACAGATATTAGGCCAGCAGTGGGCTTTAGAAGTCTTTGTCAGATTTCAGAAGCACAGTTAGTAGTACTTGATTTTTTTCCCTCCTTCAAAGGAGACAATTTCCTATACAATTATTAATACATGTAGCTTCTACTGCTTTTCCCAGTGGCATCTGAGTAAGTTCTCCATATCAGGAGGGGGAAGGAGCCACCCAACTACCTTATTTGAGACTTCTGTGTATTGTTATCTACAAACTTGACATTTTGATCTTAGTTGGTGAGGTTTGATTTTCTCATTTGTTAGAGTTTATTTGTTTTCCATTGACTCTCGTTGACTAAATTTTTCATTTTGACAGCCACTGAAACAATTCTTTTCATTAGAGAAAAGTCCACAGCAATGCAAACCTGTGTGCTCCCAAACACATGGCTTTTTTTTCATGGTATTTCTAGCTGGTTGTTTATCCTCCCTGGCCATTTAGTCTTTAGCCTCCCTACTTAGTTAGCCAGGATATAAATTAATATTCCTAATATCAGGGTTTGGAAATTGCATATCAGTCAAGCTGAAATATAACCCAGATTATGCATTTTACTTTAAATAAGCCAGATGTGATAAAAGTGATAACTCAATTACTGATGACAGTTAACAGACTTAAACAAGGAATTCGGAGGTATAAGTGGTACTGTACCAACACATTTGCTACTCATTAGTTCAAGGACTTCATTATTATGTATCCTAAGTATATGCTCTACACTACTGAGAAAACATGAAGCTCTTCACTGAATACAATATCAGTCCTTATTATCTTTTCCACACAAGGTTAAGCTTTCTTACTTGGTGGTCATTTGTGTAGCATTCCCTTAATTTTTTTGCAGTCCTTCAAAATTTTTCTTTTTTATATTTCCTGATCTCCAAAAAGATTATAGCAGAATTATAGAATGCCTGAAATTACTAAAATTTCTGTCTCTGACTGAGCTGTATAATTTCCTCGTGTACCTGATTAGCAGGCACGAAGCTGTGTTCTTCTCACATCCACTTCACCAAAGCTTTAAGCTTTAAACTCTTTTCTTTTTCTCTATGTAGCCACAGATGCTAGCTTCTGTTTTAACTTCATGCCTTATAGCATTGCATTTTTGTTACATGGATATTACTAAAACGTTTTCTCTGTATCACCAAGGCACCTTTCCCTCAGTTTATTTTGCTTTCCTTTGATATCAGCAGTTGACACACTTGAGAATTGTGAAATTATTCACTTTGTAAAGTACCTTCCAGCAAATCTCATAATCTATCTCCTTTCACTGAGACAAACCAATTTCACTGATGTTTAAAGATCCTCAATTATTTATTTGATCTAATATACTTTTTGTTGGCAGAGATTCATAATTGATTCATTTGCCATTTTTTTCAACTTATATATGTGGACATGATCCAGAACTGGCATGAAGGACTGTAGCTTCATTTGGCGAAAATAATTTTGGTAGAAGGCATAACCAAAATGACTATATCAGCCTTCACCTGCCTCTCTTCCAATAACCATCTGCTCTTACTGGATACTGCCACTGAAAATGATCTTTGCAAGCAGTCTTGCACCTACACGGTGTCCCAGTGAAATGGTGCAGCTTCACATGTGAACAGGCAGAAAAATTCTCACAACTGCTCACATTCATTTAATTATCATCTCAAATATGATGTCCTCAATTGACGATCTGTGGCCATTCCAAAGACTTGGATTACTTGTAAGTTTAAATATCACCATTCAAAAAAAAAAAAAAAAAAAAAAAAAGTGAAATCAGTTGCAAGAAATTTAGAAGTCAGTATTTGTGTTTTCTTATTTTTTAGGAAGATGACTATATACTGATATGTCAATTTTATTGTTATCATAAAGGACATATTTGGTGAATTGCAATTATCTGGCACCACCCTAAGTTTCTCCTTAATTAAATTTTATTGTCTTTTTCCTTTATTAAATCCTTGCTTTCTTATGTCTGTCCCAGCTTTACCAAAGTGATCAGCACTTGCTACTGGTTCAATCTTTAGCCATCTATGATGGGAATTACAGTATAACTTCTGCATCCCAGGAGGTTAATTTGCCTTCAGCAATTTCAGCTTGTAGGGGACTTGTTCTTATAAGATTGATAATGACCTTCATTTTTTAATTTGTATATCCCAGAAATTTTGACTCTGGACTCCCTTGTGAATTAATTTTCTGCAACATCCCTGAATATCCAGTAGTTTTCTTTATCCATCTTTTCCCCTGTTTATCTTCAAAGAATCTTTTCAATCATTTCTATTCAGATCTCCAGTGAGTTCTCTATCCTCTGTCATTTCTGATGTTCTTACTCAGTATGACTCTTTCTCATCATTGTTCCCCCTCCACATATTCCTCATGCATGAACATTAAGAGTGATACAGTCTTCTGAGCTCAGGGCATGTTTTCTTTGAGACCTTTGTTCACCTTTTCAATACATAGCCATACAAAAAAGCTACATATTTTTAGTTTGAATTGTTTTCATTTTGGATTAACAGATAGCAGAGAAGAACAAAAGCTGTGTCACCATTAGAGAGTATACAGAATGCCTATGCTGTGCTAGCCCTGAAAGCATATGAATAGAAAGTGGAACAAGGAGAAAATTGACTGTAGCATAGTGACAGACCACAGAAAAGCCATTAAATTCAGGTTAAGTTCTGAGTGGTTCACAGAATAAAATCTACACATTAGCTGCACACAGACTGTAAGTAGATGTATGCTTATACTTAAACACGCACAGGGTAAAGAAGTTGATTAGACATTATAAACACCTGTGCTTTTTTTTTTTCCCCATGTATTTATCCTTCTGTGCTCCTTTGAATGGGGGCTACTAACTGAGAAAGGTTTGCTCAGGAGAAAAAAAAAAAGGGGGGGGGGAGGATTAGGTCTGTGTTTAGAAATGAAAAAGGAATCATGCTGATTTCATCTCAGCCAGAGTCAAGGATATGCAGGGGCCATGAGCTCAAATGCAGGTCAGCAGTGCAGCATTCATGCTGAACTACATTAACACATTTTGTTACCAATAAATTATTTAGAGCAGATAAAGCAAAATGAATAGGAAATATATTTAGAAATTAGACTGCTGCTTTGCAGAAAATTTCTAAAGGAAAAGGACTATATTTCAGTCTGCTATTTTAAACTAGCTAACTGAGATGCTGCTGGGAAAATTGATGTAGGAACATGGAGCCCAACTCAGTTGGCAAAACCCTCCTTGAAAGACTGTTCAAGCATTTATCCAAAGCTGAGCTTTCTATTTCAACCTATCTCAGGTGAAAGTGGCTACTGCAGCTGCAGGGTAGACATAGCCTTCTTCATCAAGACATCCAGCACATTACATGTCCATGCTGTTTAAGGAGATAAACATACAGTGTAAACTGATATATATCTGATATATATAACTGATATATATCTAATATACTTACTTCTAGAGCTCAGTTATAGAAGGTTTTTTTTAGGGCTTCCACAAGCCATGGACAACATAGAACAGGTATTATTGAATCTACCACCAGCTAAGTTTTCCCCTATACTGTGTAAAATCTCTCCTTCACCATCCCATCACTGTTCTTTTGTCACTTGTAGAGTATTGAAATGGGTGTGTAAGAAGCATAAAATGTTCCAATGTTAGAGGGCCTAATGTGTAGCTGCTAAGTATTTTATTTAAATTTTTTTTAGTCAAAGAAGTAGAAGCTCTCAGTTTTAATTTCCATATCTAATGTAGTTCCTGACTCAAGAGCCAGTCCAGATTACTCAACACTTCCCATGGTCTTCAAAGAAAACAGAAGGCCCTCAGCAATTTCAAGAATAGACCCTGATTTTCACTACTGTCTCGCAGTTTGGATGTATTTTCATTTACCCTCTTGTTCTAGGCTTCAGGAAGGGGCCTGCTAAACCTTAAAATGCCCTTTCCATGTACTTTATTCGTAACAGGTTATAGGAGCATGTTCTTCACTCCTAGAATTCCATTTGTTCCTAGCATGTTATAAAGTGTTGATATTTTTAAAATAAGTCTAGAGACAGCAAATAAAGATACGATTACCTCTTTGAGAAGAATGTCTCTCTATCATGGCTCCATTATCATGGGAACATAATGGGGCATAAAGATGATGAATTCTGCTGCTGAAGTTAAGGCCTGATTATCTAAGTTGTATATATAACTGATATGTCCTTACAATGAAAAAAATCCAAGTGAAACCAGTGAGAATAATCTTAAAATCCAGGATCATATATTGAATAAGATGTATAATTAGGTACATACAGAAAAGCTATTACGACTTTTTTTAATAGAAATTAATGTATAGAAATTTCTCTCTTAAAAATCAAGCATCCAGTCTTTAGCTCATTCACACTCTTAGTACATGCACTTTTTTTCGTGCACAAAAATAATTTCATGCTAAATATTTGCTTCTAAACAAAGGCATTTCATTAACATTGGTGCTTTCTCTGGATTATAGAGAGGAAATTTAGAAATTAAATGCTAATGATTGATCACATGGTGCTTAGACGGTGTAAACTGAAAGTGACTGTAGCAAACAGTGTATTTTTTTCAAGTGAATGCTAGCACACACAGTATATTTGACCTTAGAAATATAATTTGAGTGTCCTTCCTTGGCAGAAAATCATTCCCATCTCAACATGCCACCTTGGCAGCTTTTGCAGCAGTGTATATTTCGGTGAGTAATCAACTCTATTTATTTTCATTTATATAAGACAAAAGTTAGAATGCCATTTGCTGTCCATTTTACAGTGAAGTGTTGCCTGGATATTCTGAGTGGGTACAAGTTTTTGTTGTGTCAATTCAAAAGCAAAATGAAATTATTAACAGCTAAAATAAAAGCTGTTCTATTAGGAATACAGAAAAGATGCAACTTCTTCAAACTTTTTAAAGAAGCAACATTATCCATTGTGGTGGAGTGTAATATAATATAAATATAAATAATCAAAGTAATATAAATATATATTTAATGCCTCAAGTTATTCATGTATAAAATGCAGTGCTTATCTGTCTTATAGGGTGATAATTTAACTTACCATTCACATGTGTTATATATTTTGCCTTTCCTTTGCTGCTGTCTTCACACAATTCACTGTTTTTAAACTTTAGGCATTAAGGTACAAACATTTATGTGATCTAGTTTCACTTGACCTCCATAGAATTGCATCATGGATGAACTGGCACAACCACTCTCAGAGGCCTCAAAGGTGCTACTGCAAAGCAAGTGAATAAAAGCCATCGGTAACTAGCAGGAAATAATAGGACATGCTTCAGTGATGATTTCCCACATGTGACTAATGACATTTCTTCATTATGGGGGCCAATATTTGTATGTTAACATTTATTTGAAGTTAAAAAAAAATAATGTAATTTTCCATCATTCATGCTATAAAAATCTGAAGGAAAAAAAAAAAGCAACAATAGCAACCAGTTAATCAAACTAGCAATAGAATTCTGCATGTACCGAGAGCTTACCAGTATTTATTCAGCCCAGAAAAAGAGCAAAATTTGCAATAGTACCGATGAACAACTTCCACTAAATTTTTTTGACCTCCCTGACATCATGGCCCCCAGTTGAGAAATGGCTCTCTAAAGCATCTGGTGGTGGCTTTTGTTAGAACAGGTTATTGCTTTCATCTGGCATGACATCTGGCTTCTGTATTTCAGACATGGTGATTGCTTAGTCACATTTACAGAACACTTAGGCTCTGACTGTGAACATTATTTAGGCATAAAATCTTTATCCTAATTAACATCAATAAGCAACATTGCCTATGTTTTCGGAAATCCATTCCTTGTGATTTCATATCTTTCTACAGTAATTGAGCAGATTTTAAGAAGGCTGCTAAATAAAATTAGTTAAACTAATTACTTGCAACAGTACTGTATAACACTGATTTATGTGTGAAAGAAATACTGAATGCTAGAAATTCGTATCTTCTCGGGTAAATGTAAGTTTCTTTAACCACTTGTTAATCTCTTTCTTTTTTTAAGATGTACTTCAATTCTACGTTAACAGATTCCTCAAAACTTCTGAAACCACTCTTGGTCTTTGCTTTTATCATCTGTGGAATTATATGCGGTCTGACTCGTATCACCCAGTATAAGAATCATCCAGTTGATGTTTATTGTGGCTTTCTCATAGGAGGAGGAATTGCTCTCTATTTGGTAAATATAACATAGATGTAGTTATGTATTAGAAAATAAAATCGATAAGTCTGTAATAAAAGTATTGGTATTTTTAATAAAAATATTTTGTCAGGGTTACATGCCATAATGAAGAATACAGTCCAAATGTGTTGAAGGTGGTGATGTTAGGGGTAATCTCTTCTAAAAATAAACAGGAAAAAGCAAATATATATTTCAATTTGAAATGCCATTAAGAATGCACAAAGTGGTATATAATAGTCTAGCACTGTATGCAGAAACAGCTCTAACATAATGCACTTTATTGAAGATACTCATCTTTTCTACTCCACTCTTACAAGCATAAGACAAGAAAAATATTAAACATTATTTGTTGCCAGTATGAGTTTACACTGCCACCATTAGCTTTATAGTCTCAAAATTAGTTTAATTAGTGTACAGCAACTCAACTGAGTGAATTGCCAAACCAGCAGGAAATCAAAGGTACTATTACACCCCTGTGGTCCTTTGGAGCTCTTGGGGAGGTTATGAAGGAGATGTAGGATGCCCATGCCTATGCTCTTCGTCTGCACTGGGTTGAAACAGATGGAGCGCATTGGAAGGGTGCTGTAAAGGAATGTGTAAGATAGGCCTGTTTGTATCTGCCAGTAGGAAGCTTATACAGCTTTTGCTTCCTGCTCTCAATACATCTCCAGCATGACTGTTGCTGCTCTAGCTGCTCAGCACAGTGTCATTCAAGATGCCTGTAAGCAATCAGGAACTTCTGCTGACAATGTGGTGGTGAACAGAACAGTTTTAACAACCAGTGGGATGGTTTTTGACCCCTCAATGTCAGTGATGAATTTGAGTATAATACTAAAATAAGTTCATAACTTGTCCCCCATTTTTTCTGTGATGTAATAGTCTAAGGCATGTGCAGATGGTCTACAAAGGTGACCAGAAGAAAAATGGCTTTCACAGAGGCAACAGTGACAGCAACCAGGGTAGATAATAAAAACTTAATGAGCTACTAAAGTCAGTTCCTACAACTGCATTGTGAGAAGAAAGGCACTATGTTGAGAATATTATTTCAAATGATTAAGCTGTTGTAGACTCTCATAAATGGAGCTGTTGTTTTCATGTTCAAAATCCACAAACAAGTGTGGTCTTTGTTAGGTCTTCCCCATAAACCATGGCATGACAACATACATCAGAGAGGTGCATTGTCCTGGAAACCCAGTAGTCAGTAAATCTACCCTTAAAACTACACACCAAAAAACGGAAAGGGAGGGAAAATATTGTGAAACTACAAATAACTCTGAAAAGAACAAGTAACCTAAGTGATTGAGTGAGGCATTTGAGCCTTTCATACAATATTCTCTCAGTGGAATCTTTCTAAAATGACAGCATTTTACAATGAGTCTGCTGAGTAAAAAAATGTTGTATAACTAAATCTTGTTACAGTTCTGCACAGCTTGGAAAGCAATTGATTCAAAGCTGATAAATTGTTCTATCATGTAGCTATTGTATTACATGGTTATTATGCAGTAGAAAGGGCAGAATCACGGAACAACTTGAGCTGGAACAAGATTCAGTAAATCAGAGCAGACAGTAGTGTAGTTGTTAAATAGCTTCGCCCAGAAAACTGCGAACATTAATTTTCCTAGTTTCAAAACAAAACATGCTTTGTTTAACTGTATCTGTTGTTTTATAAAATGAGGAACACTGAAGAAGGCTAGATCTTTTCCCTAACAATTCATTGCCATGAAATAAATAGTTATAAATAAATAAATAACAAGTGTCCTTTTTATCCTACTGAAACAGCTACGTACCAGATTGAGGACAGAATTTGGCATAAAGATAAGGATAGGCTCATTAGCAAAGGTAACATACCCTTGCCAGTTAAACTGGACTAACTCTATCACTCAATATTTAAAGGCAGAAGAATATAATTAAAATACCTAAAAATGTCTCCTTTTTCAATAACTAGTTGTTCATGCTTCTGTTCAAATATCAGGGCCTGTATGCGGTGGGAAACTTCTTGCCAAGTGACGAGAATGTGTATCACCAGAATTTTCACAGAGAACCCCTGAGGTCTTTGACAGACCTCAGTCAAGATGCCAACAGAATCCTGCCAGGTAAAAATGGAAGCAGCACTGATGGCATCGCCTCTCACCGTTCAGAAAGTATCCTGAACAGAAACCACAGAGATACTGGGTCTCTGACTAACATCAAGAGAGCAAATGCTGATGTAGAAATCATAACACCACGAAGCCCAATGGGAAAGGAAAACATGGTTACTTTCAGTAACACTTTGCCAAGAGTCAACACGCCATCCTTGGAAGATCCAGCAAGACGAAATGCAACAATTCATGCATCAATGGATTCTGCCCGCTCCAAACAGCTGCTTTCCCAGTGGAAGAATAAGAATGAAAGCCGAAAGTTGTCACTGCAAGTAATAGAGACTGAATCTGGCCAGTCACCACCAAGATCTATTGAAATGAGGTCAAGCTCAGAGCCTTCCAGAGTGGGTGTAAATGGTGATCATCATGGCCCAAGTAGCCAATACCTGAAAATTCAACCTGGCAGTGTACCAGGTTGTAACAACTCAGGTCTTTCTGGTGGGCCAAGGGTCTCTATTCAGTCACGTCCTGGCTCTTCCCAGTTAGTGCATATTCCTGAAGAGACTCAGGAAAATGTGAATACATCTCCCAAAACTAGTTCAGCTAGAGCTAAGTGGCTGAAAGCTGCTGAGAAGAGTGTTGCATGTAGAAGCAACAGCCAGCCAAGAATCATGCAAGTAATAGCCATGTCTAAGCAGCAAGGAGTGCTTCAAGGCAGTCCAAAGGGTTCAGAGGGAAGCACAGTCACTTGTACAGGAGCCATCAGATACAAAACCTTGACAGACCACGAGCCAAGCAGCATTGTCAGAGTCGAGGCCCATCCAGAAAATAACAGACCTGTAATTCAGATGCCATCAGAAGGTGAAGGAAGTGGGTCATGGAAATGGAAAGGTCCTGAAAAAGTCACCCTTCGTCAGACATATGAGCTAAATGATCTCAACAGAGACTCTGAGAGCTGTGACTCCTTAAAAGACAGTTATGGGTCAGGTGACAGGAAAAGGAGCAACATAGATAACACTGAGCATCACCATCATGGAATCACTACAATAAGAGTCACACCTGTGGAGGGAAGTGAGATTGGCTCAGAGACCCTGTCCATTTCTTCTAGCCGGGACTCAACACTTAGAAGAAAAGGTAACATAATTTTAATCCCTGAACGAGGGAGCAGTCCAGAGAACACCAGAAACATCTTCTATAAAGGCACATCCCCCACACGAGCATACAAAGAATGAGAGGAGACATATCAGCTGGTCCGTACCACCACAAAGGAAACACATCCTCACACAGGTTCTGCTCTGCTTAGAGTTGATATTTACCTTTGATGTGCCAAATTATTGACCAGCAGCCCAACTGTCGTTGAACACTGCTGATTTGCAATGTGCATGAGCCTGTGGAAATCACGTGGTGGGGGGAAAAGCACAATGCCAGAACCTAACTAATGTGAAACATTTTCATGCAACTTGTTTCTTCAGACTCAAAACATTTATCTGAGGGTGATGTCAATCAAAAAATAGTCTTGAACACAGACACTTTATTTCCTGAATGTGCCAACTTTTTATTTTATTTATATTTGTGTCCAAAATCAACTGAATTTTTCATAGCAAATGCTGTATGTGTGGTATATATTCACCTTTGCAGAATTTGCACCACATCTTTAATACAGGATGGTGCTGATAACTTTACATGTTTTGAAAATTTGCATACTTATTAGACTCTACAAACACATGGCATATTGATGTGCAGTTACTTTAAAATAATATTGCTAATACTATGATGATGCTGGCTGCATTCATTTAGCATAAGAAATATTTACAGCTTTGTTATAGTGGATCTGTCACATTCAAAGATTGCAAAGATTTTGTGTAGTTCTTTAAGATGTCTACTGCAACAAAAAAAATGTGTGGGTGACGTTCCATTAGAATGGAATACCTATCTATTTTGAATAGTTTTGCTGCTACTGCTCAACTTTTATTTAAGAACAGGTGCTACTAATGAAGACGCTGCTTCTTAGTGGGCTAACTTGTAGAACTGTTTAAAATTATGTTTTTAAGGGGTCTTTTAAAGTACTACAAGTAATTCAGATTTTGCATTTTTAAATCTCTCATTCTGTCCTTCAGCAACCTTTCAATTTTTCTGTTAGTTTTTGACTTTATAATGTGTGACACCAGTAACTGCAAAATGTGCAGACATGCAAGGTGAGCCATGAGCAAATAAAAATAAACCACCGGTTTCCTGATCAGCTTCAAGGGAGACAGTAATTAATATCATAGCTCACAATTCGAAGCAGTCATTCAGCACACTTGCTTAGCATGCCACAAGAACAATCACAAGTTTCACCCCTCTCACCATCATTTTGGGGATTTAAACTTTGCTTTAAAAATGGAATGCCTTGGTATTGCAGAATCACTACATGAGTGTTGCGTTGTGCCACCACTACTTTTCAGGTTCCATGACACACCGTCCAGAGCCTTCTTAAGGATTATATTTTTCCCCCTACCACTGCCACTTAGGAATATGGAGGGTCTCTGCACCTGAGAGAACACAGATTATTTTAGTAAATTAAGCTTGGATGTAATGAAAGAAAACTTGCCTGCTAAAGACCTCCACTGCCCAAAACTGTTGAACAGTTGAGCTCTGAAATGAATATGCATAGCACATCCTGGGCACGCTAGAAGAAAAGCATCATTCAGTTTGGCTCTGACCTAGATAACAAACCATGGAGGAAGCCATGGGCAATGCTCATCCAGTGCAGCTCCTCATTCTCTCCTAGATTTTCAACCTGAAGAACTAATACCAAATATGTGCCTGCTCTACTTCCAGGAAGGGAAGGAATGACTTTGCAGTCCCCTCACTGAATAAGCCATAGGTAACAGATCAGTTCTGTTACCTGGTTTATTTAGTAAAGTGTTTTGCTCTAAGACTTCTTCTGATTTGGGGTACCAGGCAACAAGATATATACTACATAGCCAGAACCTGTCTACAGACCTTAACCCACAGATCTCTGAGGAAAAGCCCACCCTGCTTCAGCCAAGTAGGAGGTAGAAAGAAGAATTGTCCCATCCCAGGAGGATAAAGAGCACAACACAAATGCAGACCAAAAAAAAAAAAAAATCCCAAACCCAACACCAAGCCTGAGAAATTGCAGTAGGAGGATGGTATTTGCTAATCTGCATAGAACATAGAAGAAGGGATTCATAGTCAATATAAAGCTTTATATACTTTCCCATATACCCCAGTCCCCAGTGCTCCAAGCTTATCTGAGGGTTGTCAGCCAACCCTATCTAGTAATGCTTCCCCCACCTGCCAATCACCTAGTGCTGTGAAAAATATTGTCCCTTAAGGAAATGCCCACCCTTTTTCTGCTAGTAGTAGACAAAGACCCCAGCATGCACGTGATAAATGGGTGGAAGTATACTGCAGGTTACATGTAAGGAGATAGTACCCTGCAACCTCACTGGTTATGTATGTTGAAGGCACACTTTAAGGTACAGTAGCTGGGACAGATAATCACAGGTGCCGAGGAAACAGAGTAATTTTTTTAGAAATGTGTTCTCAGACTCTAGTATACAAATCAGGATTTGTTTTTCATTTTGTTTTTTCTCTTTTTAAAACAATGTATCTTTAGACCTTGGTATTTAATACCAAATTTTGTACAAGGTTCCTAGGAATTACAAACACTTAGAGTGTAATGAAAAAAACACCTTTGGAGTTAGTTTAGTCTAGGTACGTGATAAAGAAGGTAAGATTAGCTTTAAAAGGAATGGGTAAGACACAATTGTTGTTGGCCTATCAATGCAGGGAAATAAAACGCAATCATTTGTTAGTTTGTAAGTGCAGGGCAAAAGAACATAAGGAGATGAACCTGGAAATAACAGAAAACTGAAATGGAGAATAATGGCAATAAAACAAAGATTAGAAAATATTCCCTCTGGCAATTTAGCTGTTTTGGAAACTGCAGGATTCCTGGTGGGAGTGTTTGTTCTCTATTCCTTGGTTTTACTCAGATATATATTGGCATATGTGTTGCTTTTATTACTCTAAAACTTGCTGCACTATTTCAAGTGCAGTGTGATATTTTTCCTAAGGTTTCCTATTTCTTAACAAAAGATTTTAAAGCTCTTGTGTAATCATTGAAATTGTGTTCTTTACATAAATATTGATATATTCTTTTTTACTCAAAGTGCCAAAGGCTACTGTTTTTAATAATGGCTTATCAAATTATATTACGTTAGAGAGCAGAAATGTAATAATATATACATTGGAACTCAGACCTCTGCATGTATATTTGATAAGGAGCCTTTTGTAAAATTACTCTTTGTTTACATTCCACTGATACCTTAATTTAAAATTAAACAAATTTACAGGTGACATCTTCTTAGTGTTCTGATTTTCTTACTTGCTAACAGGCACGAATTTCTTCGTTAGGCTGTGCTTTACTGAAAAAAGAAAATACTCAAAAATAAAATATGTTTTTAAATGAGAACTCTATATAAAGTATTGTGTTTAATAAAATGTTATGCAATGTTTTAAAATGGAAAAGAATTTGTAAATTGCTATAAATGTATTTTGTTAAATAAGTACAAATCAATGCTATTGTGTTTATTGTGCTAACATCATGAAAATAAAGATAAAATTATTCATTGATGTTCAGTCATCTCATCTGTAATGAAACAGAGTCCTAATCCCCTGCAAAATTATTTTTCAATATTAGGTTTCTCAGGACACATCAAAGCGGTCATCAGTGGGAAACCTCAAAACCTAGCATAGTAATAAGAAATCATGAGGAACAGTCTTCAAACAAAAGTGTCTCTATCTGAAAAAAAAAACATTGTGGGGAAAAAAAAAAAAAAAAAAAAAAAGTTAATTGGGAACTTCATGCCATGTCAGGATACATTTTCTAGATTATTTTGGAGGACCAGCTACAGTGCTATGCCCCTAATGCCTTTAAAGCAAGTGTTGGGTAGACGTGCTGGACATGGTGAGGCCCATTGCTGCCAGCAATGAAGACCATTACAAGTAGCAGCTTGCTGTTCAAAATACTGTCTTATCTATAAACCATAAAAGGTATGCAACAGAAACCACAAAAGGTATACAACAGAAAACACTGTCTCAGAGCCAATCCCGAAACACCCTGAAACTGGGCACAGCAGGGCCCTAAATGCCAGGGATGGAAGACACAACTTTAGCTGATGCATGCACAGATACTGCCAATGGCATATTGAAGATCACCAGCAGCATCTCTGCAATACACAGCAGAAAAGCAAACTGACACTGGTAAGCTTTCCCATGTGTATACATGCCTTTGTGCAGGCTGTGCTTTGGAGTGATGTGCCTTTCCAGCAGGATGACCTGTCTTGGCCAGGGTGGCAGAGGGACCAGGCAGCTGATGGGACCACTGGCGCCAGCCAGGCACCACACTGCTGAGGGGTACAAGAGCATCATGTACACGCACACCGTGCTCCCAGTGAGAGCATGCTGGGGTCTACTGGTGTCATCCCACGTTGTGGTGCAGATCTGCGTCACTAGGCTATCCATGTCCTCGAACTTTCATAACAAAATAAGACCAGGGACCCTCAGGCAAAAGAGTTGGGAAAACATTTTTTTTCCCCTGAGAGGAAAGGAAGTACATGTAGAGTTGTGATACTGCTCCTTCTGTGGTTACTGAAGCATGCTGCTTGTGGTCAGGGCTGGGGAAGGTCCTGCTCACACTATATTATATTAGTAGCCAGTTTTATGAGAGGCCTCTCTGGACAACAACAGTTGCTTTTGGGACAGCAGGTCATCTGCCCAAGCAAAAGGACACCTTGAACAAAGTTGTGTGAAGCCTGTGGCCTTGGGGCCAAGGTTCTGGTGTCCCGCTGTCTGGGACATGTCTGGGACATTCTGGGAAAGCTAGACAGCAATGCCCCAGGTATGGGTCAGAGAGACTGTAGGAAGGAGAGAAAGAGCCTGGGAGAGTCCAGATAAGCTCCTCTTTATGCTCATGGGGACACTGTAAGGCCTCAAATGTGTGTACTTAGTAATGGCTGGGTCAGGGACGGGGTAAGCTTCGTCCTGCACCTACCAGCCAGAGTGGAAAGAAAGGCAGCAGGAAAGGAGTGAAGGAGGGGAAAAAAACAAGCCAATGTTGACAAAAGTATGAGAAGTCGCACATGGTCTGAACTTTTGGGTAGATCTGTGCGGTGTCAAGAGTTGGACTTGATGATCCTTAAGGGTCCCTTCCAACTCAGGATATTCTATGATTCTATGAAGTCGCTCTGTGTTCTACATGTACATTAAGAAAGAAATCTAGATAGAAGTCAGAATAGGAAAGAAAGCAAAATTAAGCAAGAGAGGGTTACATTTTAAGAAAATCCGTACTGAATAGGAAAATCAAGAGAAGATACGGTCTGGTAAAGTGCATAACATTGCTCCTAGGTGTTTCACTGCTGTAATTTGCAGTGGTGTATCATTAATCTGCTTGTATTAGGTGATGTCATGGTACAGCTCTTTTATAGGAATTTTTTATTAAGAATTATCAACCTTGTTCTAGTACACTCAAAATTGAACTGAATGTCATCTTGGGGTTACTCATTCCAGACATGCTGCAATGAGGCGGATGTGAGACAGCATGGCACTACACAAGCTGGAATTGGCCGTGGTAGGTAAAAGAACCCTGCAGCACAGAGGCTGCTCCATGGCATACACCAAAGCCTGCCTTTCCCCAGCTGAGAAAAACTCTGCTGCCTAAGCAGCCAGTTAATATTTCGTAGTGGGGCAGACCCTCCCTTTCACTACAGTTATATCAGCTATGCTAGGATAAAGTGAGCCTCTACCACTACCACTCCACATCTGGTGTTTTATCTCCATTTTGCACTCATACCAGTGACTGAATGGAAAAAAACAATAATAATACTCCATTGCAGTTCTGGATTTGCAATTTTATTGCAAGAAAGACAAGGTCTCCCTGTGTTTGTCATTACAGAGTGAGGAAAAATAGTGATTGTAACCTATATAAATGACCACAGTTACATGTCTCTATGTAGAATCATATATAGTGATCCTAGAGGCTATTGTGTGCCAAGCATTTCTGTGCTAGCAGTCAGGACAGCACAGAAGTAGTGCATAACCAAAGAAAAATTTCTATACCTCAGCCGACTGAGACAGTGAGCCCTATCGCATTGGCAATGTTAATCACTACTAGTTTTATGTCCCTACTACTACAGAAACAAAAGCTGAGTGACAGAGATTTCCACAGAATCACAGAATCATCTAGGTCAGAAGAGACCTCCAAGATCGTCAAGTCCAACCTCTGACCTAACACCAACAAGTCCTCCACTAAACCATATCCCTAAGCTCTACATCTAAACATCCCCCAAAGACTTCCTGGGATGGTGACTCCACCACTTCCCTGGGCAGCCTGTTCCAATGTCTAACATTGGAACTTGGGGTAATGCAGGAAACGCTACGTGAAGTAAAAGGTAAACCAGAATAAGGGAGGAAAGTTGGCTCCCCTGCAACATGGAAAACAGACTAGAGGCAAGTTGGGCCAGATCTTCAGTGGGTACGAACTGGCAGGCAGCCAACGAGAAGGATGCTACTTTATACTTGCTTAACCTCTACCCTTCATGTTCCCCCTCACCCCCCTTATTCTTGCAAATTTTATTTGTGCTAAGATAGAGCATCAGTTAATATAAATCCTTACATTCTGTAGCAACCATAGTTTATTTCCTGATATATGTTAATATTATAAGCTTCTTTGAAAATAAGACAGCCACAGTAGCAGTCAAAGCCTTCTGTTTTTGGGGGGTAAGACACTACGCACTCTTCTTTCTTTCCTGTTTTTTCAAAGGTCCAGCATGTTGCAGTATCATTTCCGATGCCCAAAGAATCTCATGGCTATCAGTGACAGCAATGCTTCTGTTTCTAGATTGTCCAAAATAATCAAAAAGACCTGGGCACTCAACCTGAAGTGTGAAAAATACCTACAACTCAAATCAACTTATCTGAAACAAGCCACTCACCAACACTTAAATCAGTCTCCCAAAGCATGTTCCATATGGCAGATTTCATGACACACAGAAGGTGTCATGAAGAAGAAGAAGACAGCTATACATGAAGAAGACAGCTATAGGTTCAAAAACAAGAGCCAAATTTCAATTTTCCTGCTCCGCAGATAACTGAGACACAATCCCGTAAATCCTTTGCCCTGCTGGCAACTCCAGGAACAGAGAGGGGTTTTAGGATGCTCACAGTCAGAGCAAGAAAGTCCTTTTCAATTGGGAATAAACAGGAAAAAAAAAAATAATTCCACCAACTTGGAAATGAAACTATAGAATCATAGAATAAATAAGGTTGGAAAAGACCTTCAGGATCATCTGGTCCAACCATCACCCTACCACCAATGTCACCCACTAAACCATGTCCCTAAGCACCACATCCAACCTTGCCTTGAACACCCCCAGGGCGGTGACACCACCTCCTTCCTGGGCAACCTGTCCCAGTGCCTGACTGCTCTTCTGAGAAGTAATGTCTCCTAATTGCTTTACCTGTTGAAAAGCAGTGCTCTTTGTTCAATTCCTTAATTCTTGAAGAGTAGGGGCATGACGTTTCCATTTTTCCACTCCCCAGTGACAGCACCCCACTACCAGGACTTTTCTGCTGTGACGGAGGGAGGCTTGGCAACTCCATCAGCCAGTTCCCTCAGGACCCTGGGATTCTGCTCATCAGGTCCCGTAGACCTGTACCTCTTTGGATTCATCAGCTGGTCTCGAACCTGCTCTTCGCTAACAGTGGCTGAGACTCTGCTCCCCCAGCCTCCATCTATGGGGTCAGGCAAATGAAAGATGTGGGAAGCCCTTCTACCAGTGCACACAGAGGCAAAGAAGTTGCTGAGTACCTCAGCCTTCTCCACATCTGTCATTACCAATTACTCGGATATAGAAACTCACTCGTAATATAAGAAATTAGCCAGCTATAATCACTCACACACTACTGTTTTCACCCCTCGGTTTATTTTCACAAATGTTAAAGGTGCATGGTGGCCCTTGGGGACTCCACCTGTCACCCCAGCGCAGCAGCCCGAAGGGAGCTGGGGCCTCTCTTGGGCTCTTCCTCAAGGCTCTGCGCAGAAGGGCTGCCACCTCTCGCACAAGGCCTGGTGGATGGGAAAGAAGCACTCACACAACCCCTGAGAACTGGCAAAGGTCTTT
Organism: Netta rufina; assembly: GCF_964035555.1. NCBI lineage: Eukaryota > Metazoa > Chordata > Aves > Anseriformes > Anatidae > Netta > Netta rufina. The sequence continues at coordinate 29,232,946 of NC_140131.1, read as the reverse complement.
ATTGCCAGGTGGCTCCAGGCTAATGCCTGGAGCGGAGCCTGGGCGATGCAGAATAGGGAGCTTGCCGAGCCCTTCTGCACAGCTGCCGGTGTTCCTTGAGGACACTTTTCAGAGAGCTGCCGGGGGACTCCCATGTTTGTTGTGGCCGAGGTGGGTCCACTTCCATCGGTTCCTCTTCATCTTGTGCACCCACCTCCATGGGCTCCACGGGTTGGAGGACGAGCCAGTCCCTGGCAGGGACTGCCCACACAGGCTGCCTTCCATTGGGCATATTTTCCGGCCACGGTGCCGCACCAGGACGCCTCCCAGTTCCGTGCCTCGGGTCCATTCCGTTCTCCGCTTGATTTTCATTCACGGAGTTCCTGCTGTCATCTCTCCCTTGGCCACGGCTGGGTCCCGCATCATATTCCGTCCGCTGGGCACGGCTCCGCTTCCCGTGGCCTTCCAACCCACGCTCTCTATCTTTGCTGTCATCACTGGACCTCCGGCTAGGCCCAGGCCTGCTGCTGGTGTCCATCCGAGGGGCCGGCCTGCTCCCCACATCGCTTCGGCTCCAATGATATTGATCGTAATAGCCTCTGGGCCGGGCACCAGACACCTCCTGGGCACTGCTGGTTCTTGTGCTGGAGGCGCTGGCCCTCGACCCATGGCGCATTCTCGCGGAGGCAGACATCCTTCTCAGTGGTCCTAGGAACAATTTCTTGTCCTCGCACTGAGAAGGGCTGCTGCTCACCTCGCTCTCGCTTTGCTCCTAACTCTGGCCTTCCTTCAGCCTCTGGCTTTCAGAAGACCAAATCGCTGAGCAAGTGGCGGGCCAGTGGCAGGGGGGCCCCTTTTATAGGGCCCGGGACAAGGGCGGGGCCGGTGGTGGCCACTGTGACCTCGGCAAAGCTCTGTGATGGAGCGGCCCGTGCGAGGCCGAAGGGGGCTGCCTTGGGAGAGGCCCGGAAGATGCCCTCATGTGGAGCAAGGACGAGGGCTGGGGGGGCTGAGGGCCCCCTTTTCTGGGGCTGGCTCCCCCCCAGGCCGTTTGACTTGCCAGAGAGAAAGGCTGCCCCATGCAACCCTGCGTCGACCCGTTTTTGCTCCAGATCTCCAAGGGTCAGAGTCTCTCGTTAACAAAAAGAAAACCTCACCAACAAAACCAAACCAGACCAATTCACAAGGCTAAAGCAGTCAAAACTGAAGTACCGATCACAGAATCACAGAATTTCTAGGTTGGAAGAGACCTCAAGATCATCGAGTCCAACCTCTGACCTAACACTAACAAGTCCTCCACTAAACCATATCCCTAAGCTCTACATCTAAACATCCCCCAAAGACTTCCAGGGATGGTGACTCCACCACTTCCCTGGGCAGCCCGTTCCAATGTCTAACAACCCTTTCGGTAAAGAAGTTCTTCCTAACATCCAACCTAAAACTCCCCTGGCACAACTTAAGTCCATTCCCCCTCGTCCTGTCACCAGGCACGTGGGAGAACAGACCAAGACCCACCTCGCTACAGCCTCCTTTGAGGTACCTGTAGAGAGCGATAAGGTCGCCCCTGAGCCTCCTTTTCTCCAGGCTGAACAAGCCCAGCTCCCTCAGCCGCTCCTCGTAGGACTTGTTCTCCAGGCCCCTCACCAGCTTCGTCGCCCTTCTCTGCACCCGCTCAAGCACCTCGATGTCCTTCTTGTAGTGAGGGGCCCAAAACTGAACACAGTACTCGAGGTGCGGCCTCACCAATGCTGATTCCAGCAAGCTGATTCTGTTTCAAGGTAGTTATTTTTAACCCTCTCCATTCTCCGTCTTCTATCCCTACTAAGAAAATAAAGGACAAAAAGATACTACAGAAGGGAAGCACAAATATTGCACAGCATCATCAGGTGTAGCTTTCAAAACACAAGTGTCCCCTAACCCAGATCAAATAATCAACACTAACAAAACCAGTGCTAATTAGTAACCTATACTAATAAATGCAAACAGTAGCAGTTTTGACTCTCTTCTTAGTGTTAAAGTTTAAAACTTTGACATCAGAAATGTTCTAGCTGGAACCTAGGAAATGTCCTAACCTTCTGTCTTAGCAGTCAGTCTTTCTTGCCCATCAAATCCAATTGACCGACAGGGACGTTTTATGAACCTTTGTACTACATGAGCTCCACTAATTACTTCTTTTAGAAAGCCTTTCATTCCTGCCTAATATAAGGAAAAGGGGGGTAGGGGGAAGTGACAGTGTGAAGAGAACAAGAAAATTTGGCAGAAAGCAATCCATCAACTCCCACCAGCACTACTCTTAGGTATGGCAGCTAGAATAGGCCAATGGCTGTAAGTAGCCACTTTCTCATCATTTTACTTAACCTCCTGAGAGACAGTGATGAGATCTTATTGGATCAATTAGCATCTAAGTCTTGACAGACTATCTTATCTCAGACTTGGTTGAGATTGTTTGGACAGATGAAGCTACAGAGCTGAAAAATACTGAGAATGACACATCTTATGACAAGAATTGGTCATTTCTTCAAGGAAGAGGGAAGATTATTTCTCTCTTACCATTTCCCTAGCAACAGGGAAAATGAGGGGTTCTTTTTCATTTATAGAAGAGACTTGATTTCATGATTACCAGAAAAAAAGAAGCATCTGCTTGTAGCCCAGGCATCTTCTGAATAGCACGGGACTTTCAGTTAAAACTGTAAGAGCTTTTTAGTCTTTGTATCTTATTATGGCAATTATCTCAGATAAAAGAAATTACAAAGCCCGAGGTATGGTAAGGCTTTCATCACACCATGCAGTGCTCATAGTATAATCCCTCCCTAGGAGGTAACTTGCTTGACAAATACTATAAATATGAGCCTATATAAGAGGATAAATAAATATTCATCTGCAGATAAATTCTGACATATCATCTTTCCTCTGCGACTTGACTGAAAGACATAATCAGAAAGTCCTTGATCTGTTAACGGGCAAATATCACTCTAAATCCAAACTACCTTGAAAAGTATTGAAAGCTTTTAAATGTCAATTTACATTTTCCTCTTTTTCAGTGACGAGGCTGTACTAAACTCTAAGTATCATATTGACCTAGGACTTTATTTTTTTCCATCCCATTAGTGTGCAGCGGAGTTATTTTCATTCCCACTGTATTCAGCACAAGCTCTTAAGCACTGCTTTTTATCATGGAGGGTGGCCACTCTCTCAGTTGAGAGAAAGGATTAAAATGAATTATAAATAAATAACTAAATCAATATATGAAGAATAAAAGTTCTTACCAACTGCTACTCTTGGTGTTTTTTTTTTTTTATTTTTTTTACCAACTGTTCTTTAGTCATGGTCACTGTGTTAACTTGAAATGGACAAGCAGATAATATTGGAGGAAAACAAAAAATAATCAGCAACCTTCTACTAAAATCCTGCTGTGTAATAATTGCTGGAGTCTCACAACTAAGAATATCAGCTAGTCTCACTCCTTACAGAGACTGAAGAAATTTTTAAGGAAGGTGGTCATACAAGTAAATGACATTAAATAGAGCCTAGAAATGGAAACAGATACAATCTCCACAAATTTACTTTTGGCCTGCCAATTTGCAGGGAGGAATGGTGATTAGTGCTGAAGATGAATAAGTGAAGTATTTCTCTTTTTCAATGAGACCAATTATTTTTAGAATCACTGTGTTGCAGATAATTTAGGACCTGATATAATAGCAGATCCAAAAAATCAGAACACCTCTAGTGTACAAAAGGATAATGATTTTCTAAGAGATTTAAAAATACATAAATGCATAACAATCTGTCTCCCAAAAATCCTCCATTGAAGCAATGAAAAAAAAAAAAAACAGTCTGATATTTATAGATATTTTGTGGGACAACTTACAGTTTTGTTTTTTTTTTCCTTTTTTTTTTTTTTTTCTGCCCATGAAATGAAAGATTTAAAATAAAGTAATAATAATAATTCACATTCAAAATGAATCCTTCATGCCAGATCTTTGAAGAATAATGATGCTAAAAATAAAATGTTGCCAGGGAAACTGAATGGAACAGAAATTAGCAATAGGGCCTGATCTAAAGCCACTGAAATTGGAATGGGAACAAGATTCGATGAAGAAAATAAACGTATGTTTCAGGATTTCCTCCCTTCACATTTTAGTAGTTCCTGTTCCATATTTGTGGGAAAATCAGTTTGAAATGAAATAATATGTAACCTGACAACAGAAGATAGATTAGGTGTGTTGGGTACCATGAATTCAGCAACAGGAGTTTTTGCACGGACATATTTTAAGCGGACTCTGGTCCATTTTTGCTCCCTTTTCTTTAAAGGTTACAGACTAGAAACAGAGAATAGAAACTTCTATTGAGGCAATGCTAGTCATGAGCAGAGGAGACAATATAGTTGCCTGCATGGGAAACCTGCAAAGCACATCTTAGCTTGTACTTTACCTTGTGAAAGAAACATGATGACAGATGGCAAGCACAGGTAACCAATGGCATCCCAGAATGACAAAGGATACACAGCTGAGTGATGGAGGAAATGGGCCAACTGGTTGGTAACTGGCTCAGCGAGAATGCAGAAAAGGAAATATTTGTACAGAAAATTACTTGGTGGGAAGGAAAAAAGACATTGAAGTCCAAGTTCCAGTGTTCAGGATGAGGCAGGCACTGCAAAGGAAATTCAGTTGCAAAATGGATTTTCTCCAGGTCGATATAACGTAACAAGAATAAAAAGACATACTTGCTCGCCTGTGCAATGAATACTAAAAATAATCTAAGTGTGACCAAAAAATTTAAGGAACACACTGTCTCCAGTAATGATAATAACGTTGAACAGAAGATTGAAAAAAAGTTTTTATTAATCCCACATAAGATGGAAGCAAAATTGAAGGAACACTATGACTGCAAACAGGAAAGAGAATCTCCACCTTGGAATCCAAAAAGAAGTGGGCCATTGCATTTTGGATGTTTCTGAAAAACATTTCAGCAAATCTATTAATCTGTAATGAATTGTGTGCCTGGAGAAGACCAAAACTAATACTCATATTCTTGAAAAAGAACACAGCTTTCTGGAAAAAAATAAAATAAAATAAATCATATCAGCATTATTTTCACAGTAAAAGTGCTAGAACATAGAAAATGCTTCACCCCACTAGGAACTTGATGGACTAAATATTTGTGCATGCAAGTTACAACACTTCAATGTATGGAAATTCTTACAAAATTATACCAACATATATGTGATTAAAAGTCTGTAATTTTACTTCTGACAGAGACCTGTTCTTGAATGCCTTATTATAGCCTGTAACCACTTAGTTCTGTCTTTTATTCAGAATTAACTTTTGCAGTTTTATTTTGTTTTCCAGTGCAAAGAGCTTCTTCCTATGTCTGCTTTAATGATTCCTTCTTCCAGCAATATAGAAAAGCTCAGAGTACCTTATTTCACTATCTCTGATGAGGCTACTTTTATGCAAATCCTTCAAATTTACTGGCAGGGCGGTGGGGAAGGAGAGACAGGAAAAATCCTGTAAACAATTCAGCTTTTCCTATTAAATCAAGAATGAATTTTATTCTGTTCTTGTTTACATTGACACAATCACGGGGAAGTGTAGAGGAGTGTAGAGGGCTTTGTACAGGCAAAAGCAGAGGAATACCTCAGCCATATGTTAAATTGACATGCTTGATTTTGCCACAGCAGTCTGTCAGAGAATTTGTATAGGAATTAAATCACCTCTCTTTATTGAACAGAGAAGAAACTATCCAATTATTTCTTAAATACAGTTTCAAACCCATAACAGGACATTTTTCATGTAGATTTACAGTAAGGTTTACTTGAAATGGAGGGAAAACATCATCATCAAAGCTAAAATAGATTTCTTATCCATTTTTTCATACACAGTTCAAAGTCTAATTTATCTCTATGCTTCAAGTTCCCCATTTCAAAGATAATCTCATATTTAGGAGTCAGTCCTGGACTTCCATGTAAGGTTATTGCAATTATTGAAAATATAGTTCTCCAATAACAGAAGTTTTACTCTGTTAGTATTTCTGGCTGTAAAATATAGCTCCTGGCATGGCTCTTTTCAATTATATTAATGGACTCATCCGGAGGCTGGGGGCAGGAAGGTGAACAAGTCTCCCAGTATCTATTTAGTGCCACCTGGTTACAAGACATCCCCAGGCTTGGTCTGCACTACATTAATTTCCACCTTAGCATAAGAGCTAATAACTTGAGTCAATTTTACATAACATTACAATCACACCTGTTTTTTCACCTGTATTAGCAGCTCTTCCATCTTGTGTTTCTAAGCTCCTTCTGAGACAGTCAAAAGGCGGAAAACTATTCAGGATACTTTTCATTAAAAGCCAAGATACTGTGGTTTCAGGCTACAGATAAACCCATTCATAAGCAGTATAGAGTCGCCTACCACAAAGGAATAAACAAGCCTCTCTATTTCTGATTAGGTTAGCCTACTGTTATAAAATATTCAATTAACTATTTTCAGACAGAAGACATTTCATCAGGATTGAATTATTTCCGGAGAAGTACAACTCCAGACTTGACATCTCCATCCCACATTTGCTAATTTTAGCACCAATCTTGAGCTTCTTTCCTCACTTCACCCACAGTTTCACTGTGGCATCAATATTACAGAGCTTTTCCACAATATCCATCCCTACACAGCGGTGGCAGAAAGGCTACCCTATTTGCCCTATTCCTCCCAAGCTGAAGAGATCATAATGTCTAGATACTCCTCCAAAACAGTGAAAGCTAAATACCTACCAAGGTAACTACCTAAATACGTCCACCCTTGAGGATCATGGTGAAAAACTCCTCTGTATCGCTAGACTTGTTCTAGATAGATCCTAGAAACACAGATGCAGTAGAAACTGTAATCTCTGACAGCAATAGCTTCACACAAATCAAGCCCAACTGAAATCACAGAGGGCACAGTGTCTCACATGAGCACACTACCACATATAAAAGCAGAGGAATTGCACACAGTAGAATTGTCTATAGAATGTTGCATCTTCAAATCACTGGAGTGGCATACTTGCAGGGCATTGGTGAGTTAAATAAAGATCATATATCACTATACACATAATATGCACATAGTAAACAAGAAGAGCTATAAGGCTTGGTATGTTTAAAAGGTCTTTCAGCCCTATGATCGTTTCTGTTTTCAACTTTCTTGAAACTTTTAAAGATGTCACTACATTTTAAAGAAATTGTCTTTCATACATAAAGTACTCATGTTTTTAAATTATAAACAATGAAGAAATTGTCACCTGGACAAACAAAACTATTTGTCATTTCTATCAGATGGAATTTGGAAATTACTAAAACCAATACATAAAAAAAGATGCATCTAACATTAAAATTCAAAAGTACAAAATGTTTGTTTTGCTCAAATGACTTTATGTTGGTCTACTAACAGAGTGGGAGTTTGGTCTTTTAAAAACATGATCCCATTCTTATTTTGGGTTTGACTCATGATTCCTGGTAATTTCAATGTGCTAAATTAACACTAACAATTCCAACTGTAAGAATTAAACCACGAGAAGAAGCACTGAGAGATTAGCTGGAAATTTTCAAATCGAAACATAAGTATGTAAATGTAAAAGAGTGACTGATTCAGAGTCCATTGAAGACAAACAAAACTTTTGAAGGGAATTTTGGATAAATCTGTGAACTCAAGAACCAGTTAGCTCAACAGCATATTTAGTCAACAGGAATTTTCTTAATAGGAATCCAAATTAATTTTATAGAGTTATTCAGTGTCTACATTTGCAATGTTGCAAACTTAAATTTTTCATAGTGGCTTTGATTCTTAAGCTATGCTTGTCACTCCATCACAGAAGTCTGACAGTCCCCATCAGGACTTGGACACTCTTATGATTTAGTCGTAGTGAAATAATATCTACCACTGAGTATTACAAATTCCATTGCGTTTGGCAAGACTGGCAGGAATTAAAGCATCTATACTATTGTCAAAGGGTGCAGCCAAGCAGAGACAAGGCTGAGAGTGTGATGATTGCTATAAAAACCCATCTCACAGTTTGTTTCCAGAGTCTGCACTAAGGAATAATTTTCAAGGATTAGAGTTTTCTCTGTTGTTCCTCCTCCCATTATTCTCCACATCTCCTTTTGGATGTTGGGAAAAGCTAAAAATAAACTTTCAGTGCAAGTATTTGCTCAAGAGAGTATCTGTTGATCACAAGAGAGCTAGCTGTTCAACACATTATGAAGTCTGTATACAGAGCTAGGTTAATACGAGCCCAGATATGGATATATTCTATCCATACTATTGTTAGATTTCCTAGTTAAAAATTAGGCTGACTAGTTTATTAAAAAATCCTCACTTTTAGTCTGAAAATGATTACTCTTTCAAAATAAAGGCATTCAAGGAGCAATTTGTCTGGCACCCATAAACACAGTATGAGTCCAAGTATTAGAACCACGTCCCCTCTTACATTTTAACCCTTCCTCTCCTCCTCCTCCACCCTACATTACATTTCTTTTTTTCATTCCTTAATTTTAACTTGAAGCAATGTAAGCCTCTATAAATCCATGGATTAAACCAGGGTACTTTTGCCATGAACCTTGGCAAAAATTCATAGTGCATGTAGTGGCTTATGACAGCAAGCTGCAATGTTGGGGCTTTTTGGCAGTAAAAGTTATCACCACTCTCAGGAAGCAAAAAGTAAAATTTGACAAGGTCAGAATAGGGTACATTAGAAAGTCTGGTTCAAATGTTTGCTTCATTACACGTAGCTGCTTTGTCTAAACCTGTCTTCCATCTTGCAAACAGAATACAGTATTTGATCTTTTAAGAATCAAATCAGATATCAATGTTCAAATTAAGAAGTAATTCATTCAAGCATAATCTGAAATAACTTCAATGCAGTCAGTGAAGCCCCACAAATTAGAATAACTGTTATAGCAAATTCATACTTAATGATTTTGTAATTGCTCTAGCTTAGTTACCTAACAAGTAAAATAATGTTGGCAGCTCTCTGAGAATTATTTTCTCTAAAATGTTACTGGATTTTTGTTTTATGCAATCTGACAGAAAGGTTCACAATATAGGTGTTAGTTCCTGATTTTTAATGACTATTCATTTTACATATTTTGGGGTTTCGTATGGATTTATATTTTCACCTCAAACAGCTCAATATTATTATTATTTTATTATTAATTTGTTCAGAGTTGTCAATTTGGGTTAAACCTTTTCAAGTCAATGCCCCAGGGTTCATACATGAATTTGTAAACTCAAGAGTGGATTTTCATAATGCATTATTGACAGCATTTGCATCTTCTGTGTAATTAATCGAGCTCATATAAAATGTAGGCATAAGGACCCCAGAGTACAAAATCTTACTTCCTTACCTTTTAAAATCTTTGTAATGACTTTCAGCAGACTACACATTTTTTTTTAGTCAATTTACATGTCATTATTTTTGCAGAAACTCTATATTAGATTTATAGAAACAACCATTTGGCTTGCCTGCCAATCCTCTGCTTGGGAAAAGAAACAACAATAAGTGATACATATCTGCCTTTCCATCCTGTATGTCCCTGACACATGTTCAAAACCCAAGAAGCAAGGCCCATGTTATATCAGTTTGGCACATTAAATTAAAAAAAAAAAAAAAAAAATCCCAAACTCCAGATTGGTCATTTTTGAGTCATGTACACATGAAAATTCTCAGTGGTCACTACCCCTTGAGAGGAAATAAGTTGCATTAATATGACATTATATATATCGTATACAGCAAACACTGTCAGCTTTAAATTGTCAGCAACCTAAAATACTCAAAATACCTACTTTATCTCATTTCAAAATTATGAAAGAAATTATAGATTCACCACAAACACCTCTTTGTCCTTACTATATAAGTACTTGAGACTCTTCAAAAATTTTAGACTACATGGATACTTAGATATCTTAGCTGGGAGAAGAAAAGGAGTTTGTCTCAGTTGCTGCGGTCCTCCTTATAAAAAAGTGAAATCTCAAGTTGGCAATTCAGAAATGTCCTTCTAAGTAGAAGGCAAACACCATATACCAGCAAGTTCTATCTCCTCTGAGATTTTTTTTATAGCATAGCCAGTTGCATGTCAGGAAGCTAAGCATTGCATGACTTCTTTCAAATGCAGACCCCTGTCTGCTCTTGAAAATTGGTTGAGTCTGAATTTACAACTTTGAGGCAGGTCACCTGCTACAGTGCCTGATTCTACAGAAATAAATTCAACAGTACAAGTGGCATTGCTAGCATTCCTCAAAAAATACCATGGCATATTTTCCCCCTCCCCACTGGGAGCCCAATCTGATGTGGCCTACTTCTATGACCTGCTCTTAAAGAAGAAAATAAGGCTGGATCTAGGCCATGTCCTCAAAGTTTGAAAAATCAGCAATACTATTTAGTAAAAAGCCAGCGTTCCTTAAGTAAAGATAAAAACTCACATTGCAATTAAAAATAATTAGCTAATGAAGAGGTAGGCTTACAGTATTCTTAAAACATTTGGAGGGCTTTACAGTCTTTAACAGATTTTAATATTAATAAAAGTAAACAAGTATATTTTCAGTAATGTGTTATTGTTGGTAACCTGATGTACAGATAGAAGTTACGATACAAGGGAAATGTCCTGCAGTCACCTGCAATAATTCAAAAGTACAGAACAGAAAACAGGCTGATGAAATTGAAACTTTTTTTTTTTTATATGGATAGATTATGAATTCCTGTAAAATAACCATATATATATATATATATAAAAATATGTATTTAAGTATAAATTCCATATATATATATATATATACATACATATATACAACCTTCCTTTTTTCTCCCATATGGAAACTACAAGTCATGATCATTTTCTGTAGTCATGGTCACGTCATCACTGGATGAGGGCATTCATTTCCTTCATTCCCATGCCTACATCTTCTTCCATACATCATATCTCCATTTTCTTTTTTCTTTTTTTTTTTTTTTTTTTTTTTTTTTTTTTTTTTCCCTTTCATTGTCTGCAACAGAGGTCTAATCCACCAGTTTCAAAGCATACTGGATTGTACATAGAGAATTTCAGCCTGGGGCCGGTTTATGTACAAGAAGATTTGAAAAATATCTGGGAGACAAAGCAGCCACCATGCAGTGGGCTGCTAGTACACTGAAGTTGATGGCATTGTATTGAACAAAAAGTTCACATAGAATGAGAACACAATTTAGAACAAGATCCAAAAGAAAGATGCCAATGAACAAAAACAGATGTGCTGGCTACAAGAAGGTAAACAATCATGAAATGAAAACTAGACAGTTTCACAGGTTAACTGTTATACAACTTCATGGTTTCAAATAAACTGAAGCCTGTTATTCTATCTTTACCCTTCCATCCTCCATATACCTTTCATATCTGTCAAATAATGACCGGATACTTCCCCTTTATTATCCAGTGAGTCATTGTTATCATTAACATCACACTGTCTTCTTGCTGCACCAATTCTTTTCTCTCATTTCACAGTTCACGGCCAATTACTGTTTGTTCCGTTTCTTCTAATTTACTTTCTCATCATAGTCTTCTTTACTAGATGTATTCAGTAGTAAGGATTCATTACCTCTAAATGCTTGTAACAGCAATCCGAAGGAGTCTGCGGGTGTTACTATAATGGCCTATAAAAACTAAAGTGCAAAAAGAAAGAAGTATTTTTAAAAAGAGAAGAAATGCCTGTTCATCATTTCAACCTATATACTCCCATTTGTATTTCAGGTGATATTAGCTGTAGACTTCATTTGTAGCTATATAACGAAACATTTCTCTCAGAAGCTTGCATGAATGTAGAAAGGCTGCTTTAAATAAATCAATTGTATGTTTGGGCTTAGCGTTTTTGTTATCTTGATCCCAAAGAAGAGAACTGGCACAGAGATAATTCATTCCATGAAATGATTGGATTTTTTTTTAATGTCCTGACATTTGGATATGAACTTGGAAACATCATTCTTAACAGATCTATGCATATTAAACCACAGCCAGCAAGCCTTACAGCCAGTTATGAACAACTGCGCACTAGATCTGATTCACCAATGCCGACAGTGGGATCTAGGGAACACAGATAACCCTAAAAGTCAACCAAAAAGCAAAACAGTGATCCACTCGGTCTGAACTGACAGATCTGACAAGCTTGCCTTCTCTTCTGTGCTATGGATACAGTGGCACAACACACGTGTGCTCATGTGTTCGTTTTTTTCCTTTTATATATATATATATTTGCTTTAAATTAAAATGAAATCTCAACATAATGTTCTTTATGAAACATAAATTCAGAGCTTTAACCAGTACCATGCAGGGGCTGTAGAAGAGGCTGAATAGAGTGCTGCATAAGCTGTGCTGTAAGGAGCATTGCTATACAATTGAAATACTGCTAACATGCTCCACTTCCCTGTCTGGACAGGATAAGAATTAACTGGCATTACTGCATCACATATTGTATTTTATTACTAACTTATATACCCAAAACAACAAAAGAAAGGGCTGAACGCTGCTCAGACCTGAGTTCAGTCTCAGTGTTCAAACTTCTTTCAGACTTTTACCACCCTAAATACAAGTGCAGGTATTGAATATGTTAATGTAACCGAACAGCAACAACTGTGTAGATTCCACTCCTAGAAAGGGCTACTGGGAAGGTGGTATATCAGAAAAAAAGGAGAAAATCCCACGATGCCTAGCTTTTATTCTCTGCTTTTTTTTTTTTTTTTTTTTTTTTTTTAATACTGCAGTGCAGCATAGTGGAAAAAAAAGAAAGCTTACTGAACTTTACAAAATCAGATTTCTGCTTGATATCAAAGGAAAAGTCTGCTATAGAGCAGCTTTGCACTTCCCAAAAAGCTCACTTGATGGTGGGAAATACCTAAAGCATGTTCACAAAATGGACTGAGGAAAAATAACTGACTTCTGAAATAGGTTGGAGAGTTTGAAAGAGGGAAGGCATTGGCTGCTTACTGAAAAAATCTCTGTCTAGGCAGCTCTGTAGCAGCAGCCTGGCTGAGGGCAGAACAGACTGATAGCTATGCATCCACCTGGTGGCTGAAATAATTATATCACCAGAAGTATGTGAATTACAAAGGGCAGTACCATACAAATGTACCCTCCTACAATTCTATCAACACTTTTTTATAGATGTGTTACCTGAAGTGAAGGCCTGGCTTAATGCAAACACAACATTCATAATTACCAGCTGATGATTTCAAGAGACTTGTAAGAATCAACATTTCTGTAAATCCAGGACTCACCTCCCCTATTTCATCACTATCATTCCTCAGAATATTTCACATCTGTAATTCAGTAAAATAAGCAAAGTCTATGGAATTTATTCTTTCCTGTCAGCCATGGAGGGTATACAAAACATACATCTATAATGTACCATACTCTGTTTTCCCATCTTTTATAATGTTCTTTGAGAGTTAATAGACTTTCGTGCTTCTTTATGTTGTAGTCAGAACTGAATAGAGCTTCAAAGAAAAAATCAGAATCGTCACAAGAATTAGTGCTAGAGTGGTTTAAGGGAGAAAAATCTGTCAAGATATGGAAGACCAAGCAGAAATATCAATAAAACAAGATAAAAACCTTAGCTACTCAACTGTGTGGTTCAGAGGGTTCTCAAACAATGCCTTTGTAGGTAATACATTGGGCCTACTTCAAACTATATTTAGCACAGGCATGTTAAATGACTGATATTCTAAACCAGAGCCACCTTCTGCTTTTTTCTACAGTTTGGTCATAGATAGGAAGACAATATAAACTTTCTGCTTTAAAAGGTACAACACTGCTGCCCCTACAGTCTTGCTATTCGGTCCTAAGAAAACTGCAGCTGACACAATGCCATAAGTATACATTAGAGTTTCAAAAAAAACTCTGTCCTTAATTATCTCATCTCTTCATAGGATATGACAGAGCCATAATTTTTGTTTCCATTCTTTTCATACAAATGAACACACATAGATTTTGTGATACCTCTGATGAACCAGGCTACTTTCATGATACCTTTCACTTCAAAGAGTAATTGCAAATTAAGCAAAAGAAAGACATTAGGAATAAAAATGAACAAATGTGACATTATATTTCTGCAGTATTCCTATTAGTTAAAAATGCATTATGACCTCTGTTTACTCCTGCAAGCTGATTTAGCATTGTGTCAAAGTATTAATGTCAACTTCCATTTTCCAGTTCCAGATGAAATTTTGTTTATAGATCCTCTTGCAGAAATCCTCTAAAAGGAGACTTGGTAAACACGGATCATTAAAAAGAGGATCTTGGTGTCACATTTGGAGCAACAATGCAACAATAAAAGAAGTGCCTGGCAAATTAAGGATTCACAAGAAAATTACTTCAACCAGTTATTACTTAAAAGACAAAGGTTTGTCAAAATATAAACTCGAATAAAAGCAAATGTATCCTGTGCATCCCTATGACAGCTAGAACGTAAAATTCATACAAATTAGAGATACTAAGTAAGTTCATTTTTCTAAAGCTTGTCTGGTTCCCTTTAAGATTAAACAGTTTCCATGAATCCACACAGTTCTATTGGGAAAACATTCATGTGCCTGGAAATCTCAAACAGAAGCTATTTCAATTGTGCATTTATAGCATGTTACCACTGCTAAGCTTCTTCATAAATTATGCCAACTAATAACTTCATTCTTTGTGTCCAATGTGTCAATAAAATTATACTAGAGTAAGAGAAGATAATAACAGTTTGCAACTGTAGGAAAATTCATCTGAACACAGCATTAAAAGAACAGATGGTATGCCCATAACATGCCTTAACTCACTCACAAAATAGGATAACCTATGGATTCAGCTTGAACCTTTATAATATACCTGATAAAATAAACATAAAATATGCTTTTTTTTTTTTTTTTTTTTTTTTTTTAATGCAGACAAGAAAGTAAACACAGAGAAAATTCCCCAGTCTTACTCAGACTCATTATTAAAACTGTTATAAGCAATATTTTCCAAAAACATTTGCAACAAACATAGTATCATAGAATCCTAGACTGGGTTGTCTTGGAAAGGACTTTAAAGATCATCTAGTTCCAGCTCCCTGCCATGGGCAGGGACACCTGCCTGTAAGTGACTTTCTTGAGAGAAAGGAAAAAGGAAAGGGAGAAGGAGGAAGAAAGCTAGAGGAGAGAAGGGCATGTAAAGATATGCAGATTTCATGGATTTCACGTTACTACAGAAGCCTAGTAACCTTCTGCCTCTGTTTAGATGAATGACATAGCCAGTTCAGAACAGTGATTTAAGGTGGGAGCAAAGTTCCCAGTACTGATATTACTTTGTATTCTTTCCTTTTGTTGTTGTTGAGTTTATGATGGGTTGGTTTCTTTCTTTCTTTTTTTTTTTTTTTTTTTTTTGAGATGTTTCAGAACTGAATTAATGAAATATAGCAAGACTGTAATTAAATATTCAATACTTCATCAAAGGTTTGTAACTTAAAATCAAATATGTCATGGGATTCATTTTATAGTGATAGCTACAAAACACAACATTTGCTATCTCTTAACTGGTCTGAGTTATGATTAAAATGGGTTCTAGCTGTAGCTAATGATTAAAACTTCTTCACATGTTTTCATAACAGATTGAAGTAACATTTAATTTCACAATGGGTATTTCACATATTTCTACATAGCAGAAAAATGAAAAGAAAAAAAAAAAGGAAAATAAATAGAAGACCAGCAGTTTCTTTCAACTGCTAAGATTTCTTTCCTCATTTCTTAACCTCTTCCCCTCTCTCTCTCTTCCCCTACCACATTCCCACAGCTGCCAGCTTCATCCTAATCCCTTGCTTCCAGCAGCAACGTTGATCGCAAAATTCAGTACCATAACTACTGGAAGCACAGATGGGTTGTCATTCAATATAGGGAGGTAGCCATGATTTAAAGTTCCCACTTGCTAGCAGAATGTTTCCACACCATAACGTGAGAACGAAGAATTTTACCTTTCTCCTCACTATACTACATTTCTGCTTGCTTTTTAACAGTGAATTTCACACTAAAATCACTCAAAACTTTAGATAAAACTATTCTAAGTAGATTTGCGTCTACATCACAAAAAGAAACAAATCTTAACTCGTAATGGTACAAAACCAGCATCCCTTTACATTACAAGAAAAGTCAACAAGTTCAATATATATTACTTTTGTGTCTTTTTTTCTTTTCTTTTCTTTTCTTTTTTCTTTTTCTTTTTTTTTTCTTTTTCTTTTTTTTTCTGGTTTTCTGTGATTTTACATGTTCTTCATTAATTTCTAGAAAAATAATTTAAATTTTTATTCCATGGTTCTAAATATAACACGCGCACTAAGGTGAGTTATTTCCTTGGCAGACCAGATGGTTCATTTGGATATGACATGTAATTTATAAAGTTTTCTAAGCAATTGCAGAGGCTTATGCAGATACCACAATATATCTCCATGGACTTCATCCATGAAGGACAGGCTAGGGCTCACATAGAGACATAAACAGCTTGCTGTGAAATAATATACAAATGTAGTCAAGCATAAACCAGAAAACAATTCACAGATACAATTTTCTTCCAGTAGTAGAACTCTCAGTAGCTTCAATTAAAGACAAATGGCTGGAAAATCAAGACCAGAGCGGTGTATCACCAGCACACCACAAGTCCAATTCATTTAGATGCATATCCCTACTGCCTTAAAAAACTGAAGTGCAACTGTGATTTGAGCCTATTCTAAACCACAGTAGTCTGTTGCTCACTATCCCCAGTCAGGGTGTGAGTGTTATTCAAATGTGGTCATTAAAATACAGTATGTCACTTAAAAGTGAGAATTCATACAAGTGAAAAAAAAAAAAATGTAGTGCCCAAGTTATAGCTGTGGTATCCAAGATTCAGCTGTAAGGAAATTTATCACATCACAGTCCAAATATAAATTTCTATCTAAGGATTATTTTATTTTTAAATAAAGCTATGTTATCAATGTTCTCAGCATTGCCAGAATAAGGAAATAAAGCATAGGATACAATGCAGTCCCTAAACAAGTTTGGTGATTCTCCTTTTTCTTTCACTTTGTGCAGTCTCTCTCACAGTCACACATGAGTAAATACCACAGATTCTGAATAAATTTTTCACAAATAACTACAAAAAGTACAAGGTAAAAAAAAAAAAAAAAACATCAGATGCAATGCGTATGGGAACATCAAAGTTTTCAACACTTAAATATTTCTCTCCAAAAATTAACATAAAAAATTCTTCCCAGTACTTTATGCATACAATTTCTTAGTGCTCTAGAAAGTTTGTGATTTTTTTGACTACATGGCATTTGAACCCTCAGCTTTGCTCAAAAAGAGATTTCAGATTCCTTTTCTTCTGCTTTCTACTGTAAGACCTCTCATAACAACAGCAATCCTTCCTGGAAACAATAACACTAAAAGCACAGGCCTGACAGCTCTGCAAGAGTAGGTGCCTGTCATATGCAACACGACAGTCAGATATTCATCTATCCACCCATCCGTAACGACACAGCCTAAAATTACTGTTTTTAAGTCATTTGGTGTTAAGATTTCTTATGCAACGGAAACAATTTTTAAAAAATTAGTGAAATGTGATTTAAAACAGAATTCTTTACAGCACACACCTATTCCCAAATCCATTTGAAATCCAGAGCTCCAATGAAAAGGCATTCTCCCTTCTGCTTTTGTGAGCATGCAATTTGTTTTTACCTCCCTTCTTTGTAACTACAGGCATGAACAGAGCTAAAGTAATTTTATATTAAGTTGGCATGCTTTAGGAGCCTTGATTGTCTCCTTCAAAGTCACAGTGGAAAGTAAAATGTAATTTAATAGCTGAATAGTTCAATATTAATACTAGAGCATAGTGGGTTTGACCTCAACCGTTTGTCCATAAAATAGGTCCTGGCACTGGTGAAAGGGCACAGGGTCACCTTTACAATCCAAGAAAAATGTCATACCTAAGGAGGAGAGTTATGCAGCATACAAAGCCCCTCAGCTTTAATTATTTTAATTTTAATAACAGTCTGTACATAGAAATGAACTTTGAGGCTTTTATAAATGCAAGCAAATGGTAGCAAAGTGTGTGTGTGCATTTGTCTCTTAAGAAATCTAGATACCTGTATTTGCATTAATTTTGAAAATAACAAAAAAAAAAAAAAAAAAGAGAGAGAGAGAGAGAATGAGAAAGGACCATCTGAGTTGGGAAGGATCAGACAAAGAAAGAAGGAAAGACTAGAATTATTGTACAAGATTTTGTCGTTCCAGGACTTTCCCAAGCATTTGGCAAATGCACAATGATTATGATTCCCTGCTCAGGGAACCATATAGCCTAAAGCCATTATAGATTTGGTTTTCACAGCATGGTGTCCCAACAAGCTCCGATGAACTAATAAAATCTGCCTATGCTTTTTCTTAAAAGATGTTACCTATGGGCAGCTGTGAGGGCCAGGAAGGAGAGACTGAAAGGTTTATGCTAATCAGAACTCACTTTAATCCTTAACACCCTTAAGTAATGATTTACATGAAATCCTCTCTCTAATAATTTAATTCTAAGCCAAGAAGAACAAATTCTGACCCACTGTGTTCATGAGAAAGACTTAATCCGTATGAAGATCAAGATTTGTAATACCTACAAAATGCTAACCAAGTTACGGTATGAAACAGCAAAACTTCTATTACTTATCATTCTTCAACAGAATTTGACATCAGTCAGTTTGTGGACTCTTAATTTAAGATCTTTACCAATCTAGTACATATTGAAGGGAACCTACCAAAACCATTGGTTTCAGTAGTCCGTAGAGTCTGAAGAAGTGCTGATCTACAGGTTCATATTTCTTTCACAATGGCACTAAAACACTCTTTGAAGAAATTACCCTATTCCCACAGTCAGTATGGCATCAGCAGGGGGTAGTGCTATAAGAACCCATGGAGCCCTAAGAAGTGAGTTCTGAGGAGAATCCAGCACCAGCACACAAACCAAGCACAGGTACCTCAGAAATATAACAGAACACATTTCGTATGTTTGAAGCTTTCTTGTCTTACTTCAGCCAAACGATCCCCTGTAAAATATTTAAGTGACAATTCTCAAGTGAATGCTTAAGCAAGGGACTGGAGCTTCACTTTTCTTGGATGAACCATGATTTAAATATAAGTGGGGAAAAATAATGATGCCTGATTGACTTTATGAATTAAACTACTAGGAACATCTGCAGAACAGAGACTTTAGTGCTAGTTTGTGGATGACCTTCTATGTGAAGGCGGGGTGCAGGTCACAGTATACAGCTAAACAATACACACACACAACTATAATTCTGGCCCTTCTGTTTCCACTAGGAAGCATCTGAAAACTAGAAACAAACAAACAAATCATTAAATCAGCAACCCCAGTGGTTACCTAGAATATGAAGCCATGGTTAAACTGCACTTAATGTAATGATATTCTGGTGATTATACTACTATAAAGATCAATAAAAGTCATACTGCAGTAAACAACCCTGGTATTAGTTAGAACAGAAATGGATATGAGGATAACATCTGTACTAGAGGTGGATGAGAATTCTTTGTCTAAAAATTGTCAATTAAAAGTATGGCATTGTCAAAACTAAAACATTTTGTGGAAAAGAGATGCTTCAGCAAAATTCTTATTTAAGAGAAATACAGAAATCACCATACATATATATATATCCAAATAGCTTACACTGATTTTTCAAAACACTATTTTTGGTTAGAATTTTCTCTCATAACCAAGCATTTGAATTTATAATATAAAATAAGCATCAAAACTAAAATAAGCTTTCCCAAATTATCTGAATCTGAATTAAATGCTTTAATTGTCCTGACCACATCTTTTCATATTTTAAGTTCATTAATAATTTCAAGAGTACAAATTTCATTACAATAAAAATTAATTTAAATTTGTAGGGTTTATAGGAAAACAATTTCCTACCCTACTGTAAATAAATTGTTTTTATTAAAAATTAAAAACAGCTTGATCTAAGCAGTATACAAAATCCTGTTTTTATTCTCTTCATCAAATGCATCAGTGAATAAGAACTCTATCTCCACAATCATGCCTTTTGTGGAATAAAGGTTTCATGCAGAGGGGAAAATTGTTGCAAATGTAGAATAGCCTCATTTCCAGCAGGTGAGCTGCCTGTAGAGTATCTTGTACACAAAAAGCCTTCTAAATTGATTATCTTTGCATTTGTGTAAAATGCACAATCACTGGAGGGGGGGGGGAGGGGAGGGTAATATATAAATAATAATAAAAAACAGACTAAGCATAGAGCAGTTGGTGGGAAATTTTATTTCCAAATCCAACATATTTGGTATGCAGGTCTTTGGAACACACGTAGTAGCTGGCATTTATATTGGAAATCAGGAGTGTATTCTGGAAACAAGCATAATCTTTTACATTATATCAGAGCTCAGAATATTTATTTTGTACAGCCCAATAAATAAATAAATAAATTGAGCAGGCAGGATTTCATTTTTAAGGGGTAGGAATTAAGGTAAGGTTAGAAACTGCATATTGTCAGATAGTGCTGTAGCAAGTAATATTCATGTACTGGACTGGGGGAATGCAATACCAGGTATACTCCACCCATTTTGAGATCTGAAATTTTCCATTCTTTGTCATGGTTACAAACAGCACAGGTATAGTGCACCGACAGGTGCGTCTACATCCTGTGCAGTACATACCCATAAAATTATTGCCTGAAAGCCAGCAACCTCAATGGAACTGCAAGACAGCATTCATACTGCCCAGATAATGTTTCCTAGACTGTGTATACAGCACTCAGTTTTCTAAAGCTCCCGTGTAATTTCTTTGTGTGTGTTGTTGTGTATTGTAGCTATCTTATAACCAACTTGTAAATGCAAACAATAAAAACAAACCAAAAAAAGACCTCCATGTGACTGGTATTTGAACCAAATCCACTCTTCATTTAAACAAGGTGCTCACTGATGTTAGGTGAACAAGGACTCCAGAAATTATCTTGAAACTGCCTTTCAGTAGCTATTGATTACTCTTATTAAATAAACTCCAAAATTCATTTTACAGCAGCCAGGGATGATATAAACAGTTGAAATTCATTAATAATAGATTTAGGAAATCATAGGAAATCAACCACTGGTGTATGTGTGTGTAAGGAATTAATTTGTCCCATTCTGATTTCAATACCATTCTTTATCCTTAAAGATATACAAATTTCAGCCCTGGAATAAGTGTTATTTCATATTCCTTTTTTTCTAGAGAGTTAAAATTCAAATGTAAAAAATTACATAACTATCATTACTTTTCAATACTTGAGATCTTAATGTAAAATATATATAACTAACCTTACATTCAGGTGCACCTAAATGTGAAAGGGAAGCATTAAGGCTCCATTGATTGTGAAGCACATCAATACCTCTGTTATGAGAACGATTTTACCAACACTATCATACAAGCTTCATAGACAGACTGAATGCAGTGTAAGTGGAATTACAAGTCCAAGAAAAATAAAAACTTTACATTTTCTTCAGTTTTCCCCTTCAGGCATTTTAAAAGTCAATTTTTTGGAAAAAAAAAATGTATATATATATATATACATATTTATATATATACATATACACACTGCATATTTATTCAACCTATGAAGTCTGAATTTATTTAATTTGAGATTTAAAAAGCAAAAACAGTAAGGGATGCTTCAGCACATTTTGTTTGATCTGAATTCTGTTTCAGATACTATCATGCAACATTTAATACAAATATAGAAATACAGTTGAAATAAATCAACAGTTCCTGATTACTTTTGCATCTCCAGCCCAAATGACCAGATATTCATTTACAGATAGCTCATACAAAAAAGTCCTTAGCACAAGTGCAGAGTAAGGCTTTGGCAAACAAACAAA
Source organism: Netta rufina (assembly GCF_964035555.1). Taxonomy (NCBI): domain Eukaryota; kingdom Metazoa; phylum Chordata; class Aves; order Anseriformes; family Anatidae; genus Netta; species Netta rufina. The sequence continues at coordinate 29,211,064 of NC_140131.1, read as the reverse complement.
CAAACAAACCTGCTTTGCACACTTCCATATGCAATTACTATTACTGATCTGAGCTGAAGGCAGTTACATGATTTATCTACACATTTCTCTCTTGTGTCAGTCTTAATTAACAAAACCCAGGAGCACTGATTGCATTTGATTTCCATTGGAAACATCAACTGACCAAGTCCGTTTGTGTCAAGGAGCTGCACAATTATCCCAGAACTGTAGCAGAACATATAAGCTTTAAGTTCCAGCAGGACAACAGGCAACTGGCACATCCACGTACCTGCATTAGCTGTGGTCACCACAGCTTACATTAAGTGCTTTTCCTCTTAAATACACATTCCTGCCAAAGATGGTCTACAATTTATTTTCCTAGAATTCATGTTGCCCACATATATACATGTAAGCTATTGCATTGATACTTCAAAATCCCAGAGAGATAAAAAGATAGAATGACAATAGAAACAAGTACACCTTGCAAGTGCAGCAAACCACAGAATAATTATTATTTATTCTCATTCAGGCTTGCAAGGCTTGACTATGCAAACACAAGAGTAGATATTTGTTCATAATGGTTCTGCATGAGCTGCTGTGAAATAGGCTCTAGAGAAAGAGCAGTGAAACTGAAGTGCTATAAGAAAATCTCAGGTACTGTATAATTTATGTCTGCAAAGCTACCACATATTAATGGCTAGTACTGAACAGTACAGAACTATCAACTCTCTCCTGAATATTTCACCGGGGATGTCCACCTCAGAGTTCTTACCAAATTTGGGGCAATTGTGTTAAATTCATTTATAAAGTAAACTCTGTGAAATACATTTCAGAAGATTCACTCTGCCTCATTGTCTATAATAATAATAATAAATAGACAGTACTGTGCAAAACTGAGTCAAAAAGCATTAGTCACACCAATGGGTAGTACCCTTCTGCTTGGCTGATAAGCATGCAGCTACTTGTCAGCTGAAAAGAAACTATTTATCCTACGGTTTTTGTTACTTGTTTCACTTCCATGAAATAAAATAATCAAAGAAATTAAGCTTATCAGATGCAACTGAAAACAAAAGCCATGGTAGCCACTTAGCCTAGAAAATTTTCAGAAGCACAGGTCTTTGTGGGAGTCCACAGTAATCACTGCCAATCTGTTTTTTGATTATTTTTTTTTCCCCATTGTTAAGCTTCAATTACCACCTCAGAAAAATGCAATTGATTGCAAGGTCTTCATCAGGGCAGACTGCCCCTTCTAATGTAACTGTAACACTAACCAACATAATAATTTCTAGTAGACAATTCCTTCTGGCCTCTACATAGAGCCGACAATGGCTACTAAACTAACACACCTTTTTGCTCAGTGAGCATCAATTAAAAACCACCTCTTAGCAATTTATAAAATAAAGAAGCTGTATTATGTCAAAACATTATCATGACATTAGAGTTGAAACTATCTAGCTTTACTATAGTTTTATTATAATGAAACACAAACGTAGATGCAATACAATTGCAAGAATATGGACTCCAGCATAATAGGAAGATCTAACAGGGTTAAAATATTGTTTCATTCTTATGAAACCATAAGAATGGAATATGTATTATGGGCTCTGACTGCTTATATTTAAGATTCTTGTAGATCATAAAATAAGCAAACAACTAGCAAATTCCCACTGCAATCATATACATGGGAATTTGAGGGCCAAATATAGTCAGAAACATTATGTTTCTACTTCTACCTGCAGCAGGAAAAGGGAGTTTTCTATGGTGCTGAACAAGCCTGTATAAAAGACCTGCAGCAAAAACAGTATTGCTGATTAATGTCCTACTAAAAACATATTTTTCAGAGAACTGTTACTGACACAAGCCTGAGCCTGCTCTTATCAAGAAACAGCCTCAAAGCACAATGAGAAGAAAATGAACACTTCTGGAAAAGTGAAGTAGTCCATCCTGTTTGTTGTGAAGAAAATAAGGTCCTTTCCAGTTACTATACAAAGGGATCAGCATGGATCCAAGTATGCTAATGAATGTAAAGGAATATTGAAATACATGTGTGCCCTGCTCAGGCAGCCATAACAGTGCATCAGTGCTTTTCCTTAGAATCATAGAATCATTTAGGTTGGAAAAGATCTCTAAGATCATCTGGTTCTTATAACATTTACTCCCGTCAAAGTAAAACTAAGACTTTACAAGTAAACTAGTATAGGACTTCATAATACTGCCACAGGTAACAACAGACAAAATTGTTATCTGACAAATCTCTTAAAATTGTTACATAGATGATCCTCCATTTACCACCACATACCTTCTGGGAAAGGCTCACAACTCTTAGTGCTGTGTTTAGTCCATGCCTACAGGAATGGAGCACAGAATGCACGGACAGATCACAGCAGATTTAAGATTTTTCAATCCATCTCATACCCAGTCCATACCACTGTGGGAATTTGAACACATTTTGCACAAGAAGGGAGCATATGGGACATTTTGGTTCTGTTTATTTCTTTTTTCCAAGAGCATCTCCTAGGGAGAACAGCTTTGTGCACACGGCTGTTCAGAACAGTCCGTCCCAACAAGAAAATATGACAACAGGGAAAGAACTGTTTACTGCCATATAGAGAAGGTTTAAAGTGGAGCCTCTTTTAATGGACACAATCTTAATAAGTAACAGCCAAAATATCCAAACTGAAAAAAAGCATGGCAACAAAATCACTGAATTTAAAAACACATTTCTCAGAAATTAAAAAAGAATGGGCAGATGCCAAAAGTGGGAAAAAAAAAAAAGTGATGTGGCATATTGCATTTTTTTATGACAGATGGTTTCAAATGGATTAATGAGGTGAGTGCTGAATTTCTAGAGTGTGGTTAATATTTAACCTCCAGCCAGCAGACACCACTAAGATTTTTACACCTGAGTTGATAAAGAGGCCTGTCTAATTGAACTGTTTGAAACACTGTGCTAATTGGAGTATCTTTCATAGGAAAAAAAAAGTGAGTATGTGTCGGAAAGTACATTTAAAAAAAGTGTAGGCACCTTGTCATAATGCTGGTATGGAATTGGTTTTATGGATCAAGAGATTCTTTAAAGAACAAAAGACAGACATTCAATACTTCTTTCCTTTCTTTGAGAAGCTATGATTAGGAGAGACACATAGACTAGATGAGCTTATTTTATATTATGTAAGTCAAATGAAGATAAAAAGAAGGATCAGTAAGAGAAATTTTTTTCTTCATTCTAGACAATTTTAGACAATGAAAAAAAAAACTTACCCAAAAAAAAAAAAAAAAAGACGCAAAATAAAAAGAAAGCTTCCTCTGCAATACTTAAACTTGTCAGTGCACTTAGGACATCAGAAAAGTTACTTGCAAGATATATACAGCAGACATGGTATGCTGTCACCCCAAGATTTACTCATGCAAAAAATTCATTCCTAGACAAGCAAATAATATGCTATGAGGGCTTGTTTGTTTGTTTATGTTTGTTTGTTTTTTTCCCCAAGAAACCTTTGCTATTATATATTATACTGCAGTTCCTTCCATAGTATCTGGTCCACAGGCGGCCATAGGCAACTCCATGGCATATCTTAATATGCGAGAAGTAGACGAAGTTATTCATTATTCTCTAATAAACTAAGAGGAAAGAGATTAAGAAATTACTTTCCTTTTTTGTTTGTTTTTTGTTTGTTTGGTTTTGTTTTGTTTTAAGAGTTAATGATGAGAATAACAAATTGCTTTGGTGTTAAGAAGAAAAAAGAATATTAAAAGTGTTAAAGAGGAAAAGCTTACCACATTTTCACTTTTTTTTTTTTTCCTTCTAATAGGCCAATAATAGATTCATGCTGTGGTAACCACAGACAGAAAAATAAACAACAAAAAAAAAACACAGTCGTATAGACCTTACCTCCAGAAAACCAACTATAAACAACTAAAATTAACACAATTGCACTTGGAAGGGACTGATACCTTTCTGCAGTGTATCTGAAAACTAATGAAAAACACTCAGTTGCATCCCATTTTATATGGTTCTGACTGCAACCCAAAGCAGGACATAATACTGCAGTCAACATCCTGTTTCAGGAAAATGAGAGCTAGTCAATATCTATCTTCATTGTTAGCCTCGTTATATACTATATACGTCAAATGGTACTAAGGGTTATTTCCTGGCAAGACAGAGGTAAGAAAAGCATTAATATTGCAGTAATACTTAAAGGTAATTTGTGAAAAATGAAAGATCGATACTTAATTCAAACTGTGGTCCATATGTCTGTTCACCTCTTTTTACAAATTCTTTATAGGAAGCATTCCTTCTCATGGAAGGCTGTCACAGAAATTTGTCTATTATATTTTTGTAACTTTGGGATGAGAAAAAAATACATATATATTCCGTACATTTTTAGGTGTCTTGTTTAAAACATATTTTAATATAAATAAAACTAATAGTATGTTCCTTGATGACTGGCAGTATCCACAGCATTTGCCAAGATCTTTAGGTGCTCTGTCTGAGTGTGTCCCAGGTAAAATAATTAACCAAACTGTAATATCCAGTGATTATCCAAAATGGTACTTAGAATTCTGCTCTCATAAATGTGATGAGGCCCTTAATGACTTCAAGTAGTAAGGGGAGGGGGAGCAAAGCGAAGAGATTTGGAAACTGCTTTCATTATGAAAACCGACAGCTCTTGGTTCCAATTTCACACCAAACTGCCATCGAGATTAATATTTTTCTTTCAAAGACACATTTTTATAAGAGATTACATTTTTCCTCTGAAAGCAGAACTGCTCCATTCAAAAATATGACCATTTGTTGCTGTCAGATTCTGCCTAACTGGGCTGAGAGCCTACTGTAGCTCTGCAGATCTGTGACCTGCACTTCACTCCCTCCAGGCACTATAAAAATTTCCATGGAAACAGTGCTGAAGAAGATATCTGCAAGCTGAGAGCATATCTATAGCCTTTCTGTTAGATTTATGTTTTTTCTTTTTTCTTCTGTTTTCTCAGTTAAACCAACATTAAACATATTTATTTCACATCATAACTAAAGTTATAGAAGAAATAAAAGATACAGCAAAAAAATCTGAAGGTGATTCCAACCCCACAGTATATACACGTCTATCTATAGATTATCTTCACACTTTGCATTCCCGCATCCCCCAAGAAAAGAGGACATTGCATCTATACTGCACTTTTTTCACCCAAGAAAGAATTTTCTCTTAGTCATTAAGGATCTTAGCTGGAACTAATTGTATATATAAGATATTTAATGAAGTGTCTAATTTCACACCTTGATGAGGCTGAGAGGTAGAGTGGATACATGTGAAATCAATGCTGAAGAGCTCTGAAATCAGGCCATATCAGACCACCAAGAGAGGAACTGCACACTGTGGGATGCACAGCAGCATAGCCAAGAGCAATCTGCAGCTCTTGATGGCTGCATGTCAATTTATCACACAGTGACAATCAGCTAACTTCCTAGCCACTTCTTTCAGCAATGCTTTTCAGTTAATGCTTGAAGTGTGGACGTTACTTACTAAAGATGATATGGAAATGTACCAAAATACATTCCCTCATAACTACCTGGTTAACAAGTGTCCATGTATATTGGAGCTGTATGGTTCTCCTTTCTTTCTTTCCTGGCCACGGAAAGACCATGGATTTGGGCCCTCTCTGCAAGCTTGACAGTTGGTATTGCTTGGGTGGTCCACTGAAGCTGCAGATGACTAGTCCCAATCTCCATATTAATCTCCATACTCCAAAATCAGTCTACATGTGTGCAGAGAAACAGAGATTGTCTTTTCCCTCCTCTGGCTGGGCTCATATAACCTGCCGGTAGCTTAGTGGACAAAGGAAGTGAGTCAAAGCATCTGATCGAAACTCAAACACAAGCATTTCTCTAAGGAGAAATAACTGTTTGTTGTTTGTTTTTTTCTTCTTTCCAGTATAACAAAAGTTGTCACTGAATGTAACAATAAATTTAAATAATCATCCCTATCTGCCTTACAGGAATTTTTTGGAGTTCCTTCTCCTCTCCATGCTCCTCCTGTAGGATATAATTTATCCTCACATAATCTTTGAGTGCTGACCCTGAGGGTTTGGATTATTTTTTCATTAAAGCAGCAAAGATTCTACATCATCTTTTACCATTTTGTCAGCATTTCCATCTCTTTTTTTATGATCCAAAATATCACTTTCACATCAGGAAGAATTCATACAGTACACAGTATTATTAACATTAGCATTAAAAATAATGACTCAGGCTTCCTCAAGCCAGTGTTCAAAAGAAAAGATGACTTCTGCAAGAAAAGACACTAGAAGATATTAATACATAAGTCATTAGCTGTACTCATGTTTTGAGGCTTCTGTCTGTAATGTAAATTCTAGAAAAATACCTGAGCGAATTATTATATTATTAGACTAATATTCCAAGACTTTATTGGAATGTTTTGGTCCAAAGAAGTTCAGAATACCAAATGGAAGCTATTTCTTCACAAAAGACATTTGTACTTACTTCTGTTCCTGTAGATACTGAAATTCAGAGTGCCATTCACCTAATGTGTTTGACAGCTTTTTGGTCCAACAATCAAAAGTCCAAGGGTATCAATATCAGAAAATGATTTCTTGTTCTCAAACTAAGATATCCCCCAGGTGGCTATTTCTTGTAGACTGTTTATAGATCCCAAATCTACCTGTCAGAATTCACACTTCAGATACTACCAAAATACATAACATTATGTATAATACTTCTCACTGCCTTGTTTTATCACTCTAAAATGAGTATCATAGAATAACTAACTTCCTTCACAGAGTTATCAAGAAGGTTATTTAATTAATGCTTCTAGCACTGCTGAGATTCTCAAATGAGAAAGCAGTACATATATGAAAGGCTTTGAAGAAGCTTTGAATTAACTGTCATAATTACAAATAAATCAAGGACAAAATTTATACCGTCTCACTCAGTTTTTCCTCAGTTTACTATTTTTTCCCTAAAACTTACCATTTGCTGCAAACTAACCGGAAATTCCATATTATGTTTTGCAAAAAAAAAATGCAAATTGCACCCATAACACATTAATCAATTGTATCTAAGCAACATAGTTGAGGTCAGATCATGTTTTTGCAGTCACCTTGGTGCAAAGGGATGGACTCAGTACTTTGACTTTTTATGCCTGGAAGTAGCTGCAGTAGAACTAAAAAGGCTGCACAGCAGCATAAGTGCTCCTTAACTCCTGTCACCACCAAGACACCTCATCAGAATCTGTTCACTGGGAAAACCCCACAACAATGTATATTAACTCATCTCCCCTGATCTTCCTTCCATTGTAATTAGGGTACTTTCACTTTCAGCCCCTAGTTTCTCCTATCAATCATGTTGAATTAATAACAAATGAAGAACTTTATATATATATTTACACACACATATATATACATATATGAAGATGGTCTAGACATTTAAAAAAAATCAAGAATGTATTATGAAACAGGAAAAAAAAAAAAAAAAAAAAAGCATTTGAACTCTACTATATTGTGAATGCCAAACATATACCAGTTTCTTTCTGTCATTTTCCAGTGGAAACGGGAAACATATCAACTGAATGTTCCCAAGAGACATTTAGTATCTCTCTAATAATTATCTAATAAATCTTATAAAACATAGTAAGATAACTACATTTCAGAATTGCATTCAGAATTTAAGATCATTACATTTGATTCATCTAAGATTGCAGACTTAAAAAAAAAATTAGACGGTCTTGGTTTGACATTCTGAATACCTCACATTATCACAGAATCACAGAATTTCTAGGTTGGAAGAGACCTCAAGATCATCGAGTCCAACCTCTGACCTAACACTAACAGTCCTCCACTAAACCATATCCCTAAGCTCTACATCTAAAAGTAGATCTAAACGTACATCTAAATTATCTAATAATCTTAAATAGCTTAAAAACAAGGTTTATGTATTTTAAGCTTCCAGTAAGATAAAATGCAGGTTTGGTCACTGAAACACACACCTTCAAAAAATGTATGCATTTACGACAAAAATGTGCATACCTTCATGATTTTTATTTATCAGTGAATAAGATTCTGATCTCTGTTGCATCCAGGTTAACCCTATAAATTTATTTCACTCACCAGATTCTGATTTAGTGTTATAATTCAGAGCCTGAACTTACTGTTACTATTTAAGCATTCTGTAGGCATATTAATGTATTTCCTTGTCATGTGACAGAACTATACTTGCCTAGTAGGTAAACATTTATGAATTCACATACTACCTGTTCCAGTTTATAACCTGATGTGGAAATACAGAGCAATTAGATATATCAGGGAGCCTCCTGAGTAGCTCCACCGTGAAGCCATGCTACCACTACCAGAGCACTCTTCACAGTCCAGCCTTGGAAAGCCCAAGGGAGGAAAATGAGATATAAACCACTGACAAAACAGAACGGTCTCTGCAGCTGCTTTAGAATTTTGGTTTCTGCCAAATGTTTTTAGCTGGAAACTTTCTGATTCTGAATTTAAGCCAACTGTGAAACTCCCACAAAGACACTTCCTGAATTGTTCTACTGAGGGAAAAAAAATAGTAAAAGTATTGTTTCTGGCTTGCACTTTGTGTAGATATTTATACCTCTGGAAGTTGGTGCATACTAATATGCCTGAGGAAATTTTTCCCTTTAGTTCTTTTTTCACTGTTTGCCTTACCCAGGCCTTCATCTGTTCTCTGCTACCTCATTGCCTTTGAAATAACATACTCAGACAGAGATTCCCTCACTGCCCCTTCACTATGGCAGTGGGGAAACAGGCACATTACCCCAGTTACGAATTCAGAAAGTCTGTGACAAAGCACAGATTTTATTTCTTTTACCAAGTTTTTAACTGCAGTAGCCAGTGGGGAAAGCCTAAAACATGAAACAAACGCAACTATAAGCAAAAGTGAAGGGAAATAAAAAGAATCTTAATAAATGTTTTTGATACATTTTTCAGGGTTTTGATTTTTGAATGAATGGGACCAGTAATAATGGTTAAATATTTTCTTTTCAGTCTATTTATAGGAATAGGAAAAAATCATCTCAGCAAACATGAGTTAGTTGCCTCCCTTTTTCCTATCAGACTACATCTGTTTGATACAAGGTATTATTTTTCTGTAAGGTATATTTTTCTGCACTTAAATGCAAGAGTTTTCTGAAGACATTTTAGCATGATAGTACAAAAATTGCTTATAGCACTTGATGTTAGAAATGAAATTTTATATAAATATAATTATAGATAATTTTTACACAAATAAATTATCATAGAATGGCTTGGGTTGGAAGGCACTTTTAAAGATCAACTCATCCAAAGCCCTGCCATGGGCAAGAACATCTTTCATTAGATCAGGTTGCTTAAAGCCCCATCCAATCTACCTCTGAACACTTCCGGTGATGGGCAATCCATAACTTCTATAGAAAACATGTTCCAGTATCTCACCACCCTTGTCTTGAAAAGTTTCTTCCTTATACCCAATATAAATGAATATATGTTGCTCAAACTACATGTAATTATATGTTATTATATTCATATATGCCATATATTATATATATGTAATACATATATATATTTCAATATAATTCAATATAACATTTGCATCAATACAATATTTGCATCTATTTAAGGGGAAGTTACCATAATCCAATTGATAACCTTTAAGAGTATCTTGGATTCCATCTAAATATATAGTAAATAACGAAAGATCATTTCACAATTCTATCAGCTCCAGAGATAGTCAAGTTTGTGGAGTCTTTCATTACAGGTCTTAAAAGACCCTCTTCCTCTACCTTGCTTTGCTGGTGAAGGCAGAAACACATCTCTTAAGCTTGGGAAATCCTTTGGCAAAGCTAAGCACACTGTCAATTTAAAGCTACCTGTTCACTACCAAAGCGAAGAGGTAGAACAGTTAGTTGTTCCTATTAAAAGCTATGAAGAATGAAAACTCACTCACTCTCACCATGGTTACTGGTGCCTGGTGATTACTGGTGTGGGGTCATTATGCTTTGATAGCATACACGTGAAATCATGGCTGTGCGCAATAATATACAGATAATATACAGGTAACAGCTACTGGCTTCTCACCTCAGCTATAGGTTTGGAGCAGCCCGGGAACTAGTTGATATATTTCTGTTCTCAGATGATTCATCTCCTCTTACAGATACTAAATTCTGTACTGTAATTACTAGAAAGTCTTGCACAATCTTCTTGCTCAGAGATGAGTATTTGGATCATCTGGGATTAAGCTATAATTAATTATGAACAGCATTCCTTACAAGCACGTCCACTTTTACATGAATAAACGTAATTTTTGCTCTTCACAACTATTTTGCTTATGGTTGGGCTGAGCAGTCGTCAGTCAGTGGTCCATTTCCATCATTGCACAAGTGGGTCTCTACAATATCTTAGAAATAGGCTGCCTGCTGCATTATTTCTAGACACAAGAAACACTTAAGACGTCAGAATCCTCCTGTAATTGGGTATGGCATAAGCCTTAGGCTCCTGCTACTGTGTTTTTACAAAGGACAATACACTGCTATGGTCTTGAATTGTAGTGCCCAGAATTATCTTCAAACTGTGCTCAAGAAAAATAATAGCTAAAATGCTGCAGAGGAGATTTTAAAACACCATACTTTTTTGTTGTTGTTTTTGGTTTTGGTTGGTTGGTTGTTCTGTTGTTGTTTTACAGTATTGGAGACATACAGATTTATTATATAGCTTTATGTAATATTAAAATGCTTCTGTACCTAGATCATAGGGCTTATGTTTGTGAGGACAAAGAGTGTTTCAGAAACAGTAATATATATTCACTGAAGCAGAAGCCAAGAATTGTTTACAGAACAAAAAGAGAGAGCTTGCTTTCCTCAGATAGTCATACTGCTGCAGAGATTGTGGTTTTGCAGAAAATGAAGGGAACAAATACTAAAAGCAGGGCTGTTTTTGCCATTCCCCCCGCCACGTGCATCACCACCCCCTCCCCAAGTCCTTAATTTTTGTCTCGTCCTGCCCCCTGGTGGAAGCATAGGCCAAGAGTCTGTTTCACAAAGGCACATCACAATGCTGCCCCAAAATACACTGCATTTCTTACTTAGGCATTTGTGAAAAATAATGCACATAACGATATAGGAAGAATTTAATGAAATAAGGGAAATATAATATTGCTGTTATTTAATAAAAGGCTAGGTGTTAATATAGCTAAAAACTGCAAAATACCTGCAGAATTTTCACTATTTTGCAATAAATATCCTTTCTATTCCAGGCAGATATTTAATAGTCACAGTTAAATGAGAATAGATATTAAATATAAACATACAATGTTCATTACTCATTGGTATTTTAGTGAGAGCTCAGGACATAGCATCATTTGTAGCAGGAAGGAAAAATTGCTTATTTACAGATTGCAGAAATTCATTTCTTTTATATATCTAGAAAAAATCAACTAAGATAACATCACAGTGGGTTGAAGACTGGTAGCTGAAAAGATAATTTAGACCTAACAGGTAGGAAGGACAAAAGCAGAATCAAAAGCCTTAAAAATGTTAATACTTCTCAAATAGTTCTCAGCCATTTAACTGCTGCAATTCTGCTCTAACTGAATGACTTTCTCTAAGAACTACAAAAGTAGATATTACCAGTATAGGCATATGCTGAATGTTCTCTACAGAGAACTTTTTTTTTGTTTTGTTTTCAACCTCAATTGCTTCATCCCATTCCAGCTCAAAACTTCTGCATACTCATGAATTTCCTCAGATAACCAGTTCACACACTGGCGTTTCTACTTTTCTCTTGCTGCAGCCATTGCGTACTGCAGATTCTAATGGCTGTGGGCAGAACATTCTGCTCATCTACGCTAGAGCTGCACTGGAGATGGGAAAAATCACCCTGCCCTACTTGGTTCACTGATGGTTTGACAGTGAAAACACTAGCACTGCTGTCTGTCATCACACCAGAGCCTTGAGGCAACAATGCCTACTTCACCACAGGTGGATCACTGAAACAAACTTATCCCCCCAATATTCCTAAGTGTGATGGGGTAGTCAGTTGGCAGGGACAGAGCCTGAGAAAGAGCGGGATGCACACAGTACCTGGGCCAGACAGCCTGGGCCAACCCCTAAACCCACATTCCTCACAGTTTCTCTAGGACATTTGCAGTACAATTTCCCTGAGTGCTGCTGTAACACTTTTTTAGTATGAACCCTTCTTTAGCAAGCTGGCTAATACGTTAGCAGTCAGCATCCTGCAGTCTCATGCTCAAAGACTCACTGTCACAGTGATAACATGAATACTAGTGAGTGACATTGGAAAACACTCACCCTCACCATGCTCCAGGAATTACCAAGTGTCCTGGTTTCAGTTAGCACAGAATTAATTTTCTTCCTAGTAGCTGGTGGAATGCTGTGTTTTGGCTTAGAATGAGAAGAGTGCTGATAACACCCCGATGCTTTAATTGTTGCAGAGCAGTGCTTATACTAAGCCAAGGACATCTCAGCCTTTGCTCTGTCCTGCCAACGGGCAGGCTGGGGGGTGTAGTAAGAGCTGGGAGGGGACAGACCCAGGACAGGTGACCCAAACTAGCCAAAGGGGTATTCCATACCATCTGACGTCATGCTAAACAATATATAGGGGTGGCTAGCCGGGGGGAGGGGGCCGGACTGCTCGGGGTTAGGCTGGGCATCGGTCAGCGGGTGGTGAGCAATTGCATTGTGCATCACTTGTTTGTACATACTATTATTACTTTCGTATTATCCCCATTGTATCATCATTATTATTATTGTTATTATTATTTTTGTTATTTTTTTTTTTCCTGTCTTATTAAACTGTCTTTATCTCAACTCACGGGCTTCACTTTCCATTTCTCTCCCCCGTCCCAGAGAGGGAGGGGGGAGGGTGAGCGAACGGCTGCGTGGTGTTTAGCTGCCGGTCGGGTTAAACCACGACAGTCTTTTTGGCGCCCAACGTGGGGCCCGAAAGGTTGAGATAACGGCAGATCTGATCAGAGTGTGTTAAACTAAAATTGGTGTAAGGATTAGACCTGCTTAATAGTCACTTGTCATGATGCTGATTGCTTTAATCACAACTCTGCTGCGCCTGTTTTCCAAATTGAGTATTATAGTACATTATTTTCCGTATTTGCTCTCTGTAGTGTTGTTTCTCCTCTCCGGGCCCTGGTTTCAGACCATTATGGTACTAAGTGTTATAGCAATGGCTTATGAGACGATAAGATATCTGGTCATGACTCTAACTTGGTATTTATACTCAGTAACATCGTGGACTCTGTACTTTGGAAACAGCATCTTGGGAACTATTAGCAATTATACCTATTGTTTTTCTCCATTAGAGAGTCAATCTGTGGAGGGGAAAGGGGAGGATATTTTTCCTTACTTGCTTACTCTCCCTTTCTCCTTCACCACCCCTGTATCCTCCTGGGTCACTCTGCCTTCCTCCTTCACCACCCTCTTATCCCCTGAGCTTGTTACAATAGCTCTCAAAGATATTGAATATTTCTGGAATACTCAGAATACCATAGTCTTGTTGTTCTGCCTCATGAATGCACTTCAGATTCTGCTTAAAGTTAAACAACTACTTATGAAGCTCATCCGGAGATCTGCCCGGAGGCAGTATAGTTGTGGGTGGCAGGGAGTATGGGTGGATATGGGCAGGCATCTAGAGCAGCTGGCACCCCCAGTGTGTTGGAAATTCACCCCTGAACAATGGCAAAATCCTCAAAAACTGGCAGAATGCTTGAAAAAAAGGTGTAATGATTCTGGCAGTTCCAAAGTAACACAAATCATTGTAACGTGCTGGGGCCTGGCTCATGCTTATCGAGCTGCCATTGATACTGCTGTCAACTTAGTGACAGACCCTGCAGCCGCTCCAGTCCCAGCTCCTGCAGCCGCTCCAGTCCCAGCTCCTGCAGCCGCTCCAGCTCCAGCTCCTGCAGCCGCTCCAGTCCCAGCTCCTGCAGCCGCTCCAGTCCCAGCTCCTGCAGCTGCTCCAGTCCCAGTTCCTGCAGTCGCTCCAGTTCCAGCTCCGGCCGCTACTCCAGTCCCAGTTCCTGCAACTGCTCCAGCTCCAGCTCCTGAAGCCGCTCCAGCTCCAGCTCCTGAAGCCGCTCCAGCTCCAGCTCCTACTGCTGCTCCAGTCCCAGCTCCTGCAACTGCTCCAGCTCCAGCTCCAGCTCCTGTAGCCGCTACAGCTCTGGTTCCTGCAACTGCTCCAGCTCCTGTAGCCGCTCCAGCTCCTGTGGCCGTGTCAGAGAAACGAGCTGTAGCAGTGCAAGTTGACCCTGCAGAGGGCATTCCAACCCCTGTGGCAGACCCTGTAACAAAGTCAGAGAAACGAGCAGTAGCAGTGCAAGCTGCCCCTGTAGAGAAGGTGAAAATATGGTACAGAAATTCAAGTCGTTTAGAACGCAGAGAGTCTTCTGCCAATCCAGGTAAGGCTTCTGCCAAAACTAAGTATAGAGATGACGAAGATGATGACGACGCTGGGCCGTCAAGGATTCAGGAGGAGGAAGATGAGGATGCCGAAAGAGCAACAGTAACTACCCGAAGCCTAAACGAGCGCGAGCTACGAGATGTGCGAAAAGATTTTGGTCGCTGTATAGGTGAGCAGCTTGTCACCTGGCTGCTCCGGTGCTGGGACTCTGGAGCCAATTGTGTGGAATTAGACGGCAGGGAAGCCAAGCGGCTGGGATCCCTTGCTCGAGACGCCGGCATTGACAAAGCAATTGCAGATGGAGCACGACCCACCAGCCTCTGGAGGCGTCTCCTCTCAGCTGTGAGGGAAAGGTATCCCTTCAAGGAAGATATTTTATGTCTACCAGGCAAGTGGACCACTATGGAGAAGGGAATCCAGTACCTGAGGGAATTAGCCGTACGGGAAGTGATTTATGAGGATCCAGACCTCAATCAAACATCCACAGATCCAGATGAAGTCAAGTGTACACGACCCATGTGGCGGAAGTTTGTACGGAGTGCACCATCATCATATGCCAGCTCATTGGCAATAATGGCCTGGAAAGAGGATGAGGAACCCACAGTGGGTGAAGCGGCTAAACAACTCCGGCAGTACGAAGAAAGTCTCTCCTCTTCCTTACAGGCCTGCGTCTCAGCTGTGGAGAAACTTTCTGAAAAGGTTCACCAACTTGAAGAGAATCTATTGTCCTCCCCACCTGAACCAACCAGTGCCCACCGACCAAAGGAGAACACTTGGGAGAAACTTTCTGAAAAGGTTCACCAACTTGAAGAGAGATTATTCTCCTTCGCACCTGTACAAAGCAGTGTCTCAGCTGTCAGGGGTAGGCGTTCACCCACACAAGGAAGACGATATGGTGGGTACTCACCCCGTGCCACCCTGTGGTTTTACTTACGAGACCATGGAGAGGACATGAGAAAGTGGGATGGAAAATCTACCGCGACCCTAGAGGCACGGGTACGTGAGTTGCAAAAGAAAACAATCAGGAAAAAGGGATTCTCCGAAAAGTTTGCTGCTCCAACTTCCAGCAGACAGTCCTTCAAACACAGAAACGAGGAAGATTCTGACCAGGATTAGGGGGGCCCTGCCTCCAGCCAGGGGGAGGAAAGGGACAATCGAGTTTATTGGACTGTGTGGATTCGATGGCCTGGCACATCACGCGCACAGAAGTATAAGGCTTTAGTAGACACCGGTGCACAATGTACTATAATGCCATCGAGCTATAAAGGACCAGAGCCCATCTATATTTGTGGAGTGACAGGGGGATCTCAGCAGTTGACTGTATTGGAGGCTGAAGTGAGTCTGACTGGGAATGAGTGGGAAAAGCACCGCATTGTGACTGGTCCGGATGCTCCATGTATCCTTGGCATAGACTATCTTAGAAGAGGATACTGCAAGGACCCAAAAGGGTTCCGGTGGGCTTTTGGTATTGCTGCCTTAGAGACAGAGGGCATTAAACAATTATCTACCTTGCCTGGTCTCTCAGAGGACCCCTCTGTTGTGGGGTTGCTGAGGGTCGAAGAACAGCAAGTGCCAATTGCTACCACAACTGTGCACCGGCGGCAATATCGCACCAACCGAGACTCCCTGATTCCCATCCATAAGCTAATTCGTCAATTGGAGAGCCAAGGAGTGATCAGCAAGACTCATTCACCTTTCAATAGTCCCATATGGCCAGTGCGAAAGTCTAATGGCGAGTGGAGACTAACAGTGGACTATCGCGGCTTGAACGAAGTCACGCCACCACTGAGTGCTGCAGTGCCGGACATGCTGGAACTTCAGTATGAACTTGAATCGAAGGCAGCCAAGTGGTACGCCACAATTGATATCGCTAATGCATTTTTCTCCATCCCTCTAGCAGCAGAGTGCAGGCCACAATTTGCCTTCACTTGGAGGGGAGTCCAATATACTTGGAATAGGCTGCCCCAGGGGTGGAAACACAGCCCTACCATTTGCCATGGGCTGATCCAGTCTGCACTAGAGCAGGGGGAAGCTCCTGAACACCTGCAGTACATCGATGACATTATTGTGTGGGGTGACACAGCAGAGGAAGTTTTCGAGAAAGGGAAGAAAATAGTCCAAATCCTTCTGAAAGCCGGTTTTGCCATAAAACAAAATAAAGTCAAAGGACCTGCACGGGAGATCCAGTTTTTAGGAATAAAATGGCAAGATGGACGTCGTCAAATCCCAATGGATGTGATCAACAAAATAACAGCTATGTCTCCACCAACTAACAAAAAAGAAACACAGACTTTCCTAGGTGTTGTGGGGTTTTGGAGAATGCACATCCCAAATTACAGTCTGATTGTAAACCCACTCTACCAAGTAACTCGCAAGAAGAATGAGTTTGAATGAGGCCCTGAACAACGACAAGCCTTTGAACAAATCAAGCAGGAAATAGTCCATGCAGTAGCCCTTGGGCCAGTTCGAACAGGACCAGATGTAAAGAATGTGCTCTACACTGCAGCCGGGGAGAACGGCCCCACCTGGAGCCTCTGGCAGAAAGAACCTGGGGAAACTCGAGGTCGGCCTCTGGGGTTTTGGAGTCGGGGATACAGAGGATCTGAGGCCCGCTATACTCCAACTGAAAAGGAGATATTGGCAGCATATGAAGGAGTTCGATCTGCTTCGGAGGTGGTCGGTACTGAAGCGCAGCTCCTCCTAGCACCCCGATTACCGGTACTAGGCTGGATGTTCAAGGGAAGGGTCCCCTCTACGCATCATGCAACTGATGCTACATGGAGCAAGTGGGTTGCACTGATTACTCAGCGGGCTCGAATAGGAAACCCCAGTCGCCCAGGAATATTGGAAGTGATCATGGACTGGCCAGAAGGCAAATACTTTGGGATATCATCAGAGGAGGAGGTGGGTCGTGCTGAAGAAGCCCCACTGTACAACCAGTTGCCAGAGAATGAAAAGAAATATGCCCTGTTCACTGATGGGTCCTGTCGTATTGTGGGGAAGCATCGGAGATGGAAGGCTGCTGTATGGAGTCCTACGCGACGAGTTGCAGAAGCTGCTGAGGGAGAAGGTGAATCGAGTCAGTTTGCAGAAGTGAAAGCCATTCAGCTGGCTTTAGACATTGCTGAACGAGAAAAATGGCCAGTTCTCTATCTCTACACCGATTCATGGATGGTAGCAAATGCCCTGTGGGGATGGTTACAGCAATGGAAGCAAAACAACTGGCAGCGTAGGGGCAAACCTATCTGGGCTGCTGCATTGTGGCAAGATATTGCTGCTCGGGTAGAGAACCTGGCTGTGAAAGTACGCCACGTAGATGCTCATGTGCCCAAGAATCGGGCTACTGAAGAACATCAAAACAACCAGCAGGTGGATCAGGCTGCTAAGATTGAAGTAGCTCAGGTGGACCTGGATTGGCAGCATAAAGGTGAATTATTTATAGCCCGATGGGCCCATGACACCTCAGGCCATCAAGGTAGAGATGCAACATACAGATGGGCTCGTGATCGAGGGGTGGACTTGACCATGGACGCTATAGCACAGGTTATTCATGACTGTGAAACATGTGCTGCAATCAAGCAAGCCAAACGGTCAAAGCCTCTTTGGTATGGAGGACGATGGCTGAAATATAAATATGGAGAGGCCTGGCAGATTGATTACATCACACTCCCTCAAACTCGCAATGGCAAGCGCCACGTACTTACAATGGTGGAAGCAACCACCGGATGGCTGGAAACATATCCTGTGCCTCATGCTACCGCCCGGAACACCATCCTGGGCCTTGAAAAGCAAGTCCTATGGCGACATGGCACCCCAGAAAGAATAGAGTCAGATAATGGGACTCACTTCCGAAACAACCTTATAGACACTTGGGCCAAAGAACATGGTATTGAATGGGTGTATCACATCCCCTATCATGCACCAGCCTCCGGGAAAGTTGAACGATACAATGGCCTGTTAAAGACTACCTTGAAAGCAATGGGCGCTGGGACGTTCAAAAACTGGGATACGCATTTGGCAAAGGCCACCTGGTTAGTCAATACTAGGGGATCTACCAACCGAGCTGGACCTGCCCAATCAAACCTGTTACGTACTGTAGATGGGGATAAAGTTCCTGTAGTGCATGTAAAAAATATGCTGGGTAAAACAGTCTGGGCTACTCCTGCCTCAGGAAAAGGCAAACCTATTCGTGGAATTGTTTTCGCTCAGGGACCTGGATATACTTGGTGGGTGATGCAAAAGAACGGAGAGGTCCGGTGTGTACCTCAAGGAGATTTAATACTGGGTGAGAATAGCCCATGAACTGAATTGCACCATGTTAAATAGTATATTATACTGTATGTTATCACTACCATGATTACTATAGGTGACTAATTAGAATGTATGGAAAAGAGTGTAACCTGAGCATGACATAAATGGTATGGAATAAGGGGTGGATAGATGTCCTGGTTTCAGTTAGCACAGAATTAATTTTCTTCCTAGTAGCTGGTGGAATGCTGTGTTTTGGCTTAGAATGAGAAGAGTGCTGATAACACCCCGATGCTTTAATTGTTGCAGAGCAGTGCTTATACTAAGCCAAGGACATCTCAGCCTTTGCTCTGTCCTGCCAACGGGCAGGCTGGGGGGTGTAGTAAGAGCTGGGAGGGGACAGACCCAGGACAGGTGACCCAAACTAGCCAAAGGGGTATTCCATACCATCTGACGTCATGCTAAACAATATATAGGGGTGGCTAGCCGGGGGGAGGGGGCCGGACTGCTCGGGGTTAGGCTGGGCATCGGTCAGCGGGTGGTGAGCAATTGCATTGTGCATCACTTGTTTGTACATACTATTATTACTTTCGTATTATCCCCATTGTATCATCATTATTATTATTGTTATTATTATTTTTGTTATTTTTTTTTTTCCTGTCTTATTAAACTGTCTTTATCTCAACTCACGGGCTTCACTTTCCATTTCTCTCCCCCGTCCCAGAGAGGGAGGGGGGAGGGTGAGCGAACGGCTGCGTGGTGTTTAGCTGCCGGTCGGGTTAAACCACGACACCAAGCCTCTCAATAAACCAGAAGAGCCTCAGTGGCCACCAGAGCCCTGTCCATTCCACTTTCTTTTAGGTTCATATGTATTCATCAACTATCCAAATAACAAATGGATTCTTACACCTTTCCTTGGTTTCCAAATTGCAAGAAAATAAAGCAAGAGTTACTTTTCAACATTATATATATGTGCAAACTGATAGAAAGGATTAATCCTATTTTTATCCAAACATAAAATCAGGATTAACTGTACACGCATATGTAAACACTAAACATTGAAATATCAGAAAAAAAATCAGAAACCAAAGCAGAAGCTTTATGATTTCCATATACGTTGTGGCCTGGATGCTCAGCTGGTACAGAGCAGAATAATTTCTACAGCTTTCAACCTAACTGTTTTGGGCTCACCACGAATCTAGCCATGTGTGACAGCTGTGGGCAAAGGGAGATTAGACATTTTATTGCAGTTACATAACAATTTGCCTACACTGAGAATTTACAAGTTGCAATCAGACCAGTCTACCCTGCAGCGTCATACCCACGTCCATGTGCAAGTGCCCCAGGCTACATGACACTGAGTTACGCAATGTCTCTAACTGATCAAAAATGTGGTAGAGGAGTAGGTTGCAGATGAAGATGGTCTGTCAGATGCAAAATAAAACCTGAATATTTAGAGAACTGTTTGTTTGTTTGTTTGTTTATGACTGTGTATTACCACAGGACAACTTTTTCTATGTTTATGCACCCAACCCAGACTAATTTGTGCTCCGTCATTTAGGGATTACATGTCTTTATGAACCCCATGCACCGAGGTACATGGGATTGTGTTTACTGGGCTGTTTGATGGCTTATTTTAATAATGGTTGAACCACTCAATTAAAACCTGATGAGATCTCAGTCTGGTTAAGTTCAGTTAAATTGCCAAGGGTACAAGTAATTGCTATAAACTCTAATTAAAAAAAAAGAAAAAGAAAAAAAAAAGCGTCAAAGAGTGTGAGAGAGAGCTCTCACTGTTCTCATTGAAAGACAGAAGGATTCTGTTTCACCTCTGCTGCCTTTAATTGATTTAGTCCCTGTTTTATACACATTTACACTAAATAATTCAGATGAGGACCTGATTCGGCAATCCCTGTTTGTGTCAAATAAGATACACTCAGGTGAGTAATAAATTTGATCTTAATGTTCTAAATATACACTGGAAATAAACAAGTAAATATACAAGAAAAAGTTTCTTATTTTTCTGTGTCACTTTAGATTGTAAAACACTATTGTGCTTGAAGTTGTTTGGTTGGGTCATCCGGCCCAACACCAGTTTTCTGGACATGCCTGGGAAGCGGCAGAGGGCCAAACCCTGCCTACTCACCAATCTCTTCAGGGTCGGAGCCATCTTTCTGAAGCATGAGGGAGAGAGCACAGGCCTGCTCCACCTCAGGGGCATGGAAAGGATCCTGAGGGACAGCCTCTGCGCTACTTTCTGCAGGACCTGTTCTGGCATGGGGTCCCCACAGGCCGTGAGGGAGCTGCTCAGGCACCTGCAGCCCCTCTCCTGCCCCCCTTCTCGGACCTGGCTTCTCACAGGGCTGCTCCTCACACTTTTGTCCTCACCCCTCGCTGCCCAGCTGGCATTTTCTCCTTTCTTCTACGTGTTTTCACAGAGGCACCAGCAGGCTCTGCTGTGCCCTGCAAGGGGATGGTTCCACAGCGGTTCCAGAACAATCTGGAACCATTTGGAACAATCTGGAACCGTCCGGAACCAGATGGAAGTGGCCAGAAGCTTCTGGAATCACCCAGAACCCACCAGACATGTAGCCAGCACCTTACCACAGACACCAGTGCAGACACACAATAAAGAGAAAATTCAGGCCAAAGGGCATTTTCTGGGATCCAGTTAAATGAAACTTGCACTGCTCTAAGACAACAGTTTGCTATTTTTCCTTGACCAAAAGTGTGCTATTTTTTCCTTCTACCAGAAGTGACTTCTTTTTAGCAGTTGGCTGAACTGTGTGTGATCTGTTGCAGTCTGAGTAAGCTGGAACTGAATTCTCCTTAGTGTAATGAGTCATTGCAATCTTGCACTCACATGCATAATCACATCCATGTCTGGCAAACTATTTAAGCTGGTCAAAATTATGAGGAAAGAAATACATGATCAGCTAAAAAGTGCTTTCCTAAAAGAAATGAATGGACTTTGAAAAATACAGCAGTTCCAAAGAGGTGGCTGTATTACCTCTTCGCAGCTAAAGGTGAACTGAAATTTCCAGCCATGTTCTCCTAAAACATTATCTTTACTCCCAGAGAGACTGCAGACTAGTGGCTTTCTATCTTAACTCAGAATGAAAAATAAAAATCTTTTAAGAAAAAAATTACTTGAATGTTTTCCTGGAGGAAAATTGTATTTCCCAACTGTCTTCCTAATTCCTTCAAGCAGTCTTTCTTAGAAAAAGCACTTTTACCAAAGCTCTTCTGGTACAAAATATCTTATGAAACATATTTGACAGAGATGTTCATCATCCAAAAGATGCAAAACCACATCTTCGTTTCTCCCAATGATAATGTAATTCTTCCCCTCTGATGCCAAACAAAATGTACTTCAACTGAGTAACAAACAGGCCAGACATCATTCATCTGGCTTTCCAGCACTCCCTGCTAGAAAACTGCTCACTGCTCAAAGTGTGGGTTGTTAACAGGACAAAGGATAAGTAAATATGCAAACACGAGTCTAATCTATTTCTTATATGTGACCTATTAATAGGCTAAAAAAATAACCGTTTTTCATTAATTGTTGGGTATAGTCAATACCAGGAAGAAAAAAGGCAGTCTCAGATTAAATTTTCTTCTATATAGAAGTTGCCATATAGAGACAGGGTCTGCCTTTTATGTACCTACTTCTTGATACATGATAAACTTTTATGGTTTTTAACACATAAGGTCCAGAAAGAGTCATTAAATCTTCTAATTTTATATTTAGAAGCCCACAAAACTTCTTCAAAACCAACCACCATTCAGTTTAGTCTTTGAAGATGGATAGTCCATCACACTCTTTGGTAGTTCATTCCAGTCATTAACAGGCCTGACTTACAAACACTTCATCTCAAACACTGTAGACCCACACCAATACACCCATGTGAGTTACCTTCTTTATTGCAGAAGGATAAGAATGCTCCTCCTAACATGGCTCCAGAAATGCAGTCCAGCTTCCTCATGCTCAGGGACAGAGAAGTAGGGTCTTCTGCTTGGGCAGAGGTGGCAGGTTTACGTGTATGCTTTAGAAATCATGTTAATCCATCAGAGCTGAGAGCCATGAGGAAGCCCAGTTTCCTTTTCCTACCTTCACTATGGGTGATTAATGTTTTTATCTTCCTAGCATTAGAAAAAGTCTCTTCAGCTGATGCTGTTTGGTTAATTTTTACTTTAATTTGTCATTAGATATCCACAACTTATATTACCTGAAAATCTAGACTTTCATTAAAGTATTGAGGTAACTTTATATCTGCACTCAGTTATAACAAATACATATATTTTTAGGAAGTAGATTATAAACATAGGAGTGATATTATTCAGAGTGATTTCTCCAAGGAAAAAAAAAATGTTACTTGTGCTACAGTAGTGATCATATCTCTGTAATAGTGTCTGATTGTGCTAGACACAGTAAATGCATGAAAAAAATTACCTTCCTGCCTCAAAGAGGTTACACTTGAAGCATACATGACAACAGATGGAGAAAACCCTGGAGTATTAACATTGCATGCACCAGAAGGGACTATTCTCACCATGCATGAATTAGACTGTACACTGAAAGTCCTTGGTCCAATACCACATCTTGCAGGACTGGAGGTGGAATTGGATTTTCTTTCAAATTCTGCACAGAGTGCTTCCTCCCACACATTTCATTATACTGCTGTCAAAGTTCATTCTCACTAGCATTGTCATTTTTATTTTGAAAATATTTTCAGATTACAAGAGGCTGCAATGGAAAGAAACACTGACACAAATTTGGCATGCTTTTCTGTAAGCAGTAGAAGGAAACTGCCTGCATCTCAGGCATGACAATCAGCATATCCCACTGGTAAGACTATTTGTTTCCCTCACCTGAAAGCAGCACAGAATATAGCTGCACCAACAGTCATCATTTATTTTTGTATCTGCGCAACGGTGGTCAGCAACAGAGGAAATGAAGAACTTAGTAAATCTATTATGTTCTGCTTGAATATGCAGTGTCTGGAGTGTTTCTGCAGCAAACTACTGACCCGAAAATCCAGATGGTTTGTAAACAGTGCTCTTACAAGTGATTTTCACTCTGACCAAGCCAATTTAAAATCTGTTATGTTTGTCCCTACTGAGAACAGCTTCTGGCACATCTCAAACACATTGTAGAGTGGTTTTCATTTTTGAGAAGCTTTGTTTCTTCCTCTAACATCTAATTCATTTGAACTTCCATGGAAGGACTAATCAAACCAAAAGAATTTTCTGTCATAGGCTGCATGGGGACCAGATGTGCTTCTGTTGATTTTGCCGAGAGATTTCTCCCAGCGGATTTGAACTGAAAACATGAACAGGCCATATGGTAGTAAAGATAATTTACATAGCACCTTTTATCACCAAATATCACAAAGCACCTTGCAAATCACCTACTGTACAGGAAGAATTTTACTCAGAACTGAAATGCAAATACCTTTGGGGTAAAACTTGGCAAATACTTAACAGCACACAGTAATGCTATGAAATAACTCGTAACTAGTCGTGAAGACTAAAGTCATAGCTAACTGAAACTGTGAGAGGAATATAGGTTGACAAATTATAGTTACAAATCGGTTTTAATCTGCACAATTTGATCCTATATGGGAAGCAATAATTTGTTAAAGCTAGCTTCTTCCATTTGATAAATGCAATACTGTTAAAATGATCTGCAAATCTATAGGACATTGAAAACAGAACATAAGACTAAGTGTATAACAACATTAGTTTTGCGGACTTACTGTACATATATACAGTAAATGTGTATGCATCACCTTAATCACAATGCTCAACAAAGTAATGTGGCCAAGAAAAGTTATATTATTTTTTTTATATTTAGTATTGGGTGGTAGTTTGAGAGGTTCTGGGCAGTTTATGGTACTGACATGCATATCACTACACGTTAGAATTATCAAGAAAAAGCAGATGTTTCAAATTCTATAAAATTTTCTTTCTGTCCTTCCTGGGAAAAAATGAACAGTAGGAAAAAGAGCGCATGATAAAGTGCAGTGTGCATCAGAGTCAACAAAGAAAACAGAGAGCATTTAATTTTCAGATGAAACAACATGAAATTTCTTAGCAAAATCTATTACTGGAAAATGTCACTTTCTTTAGTTACCATTCTACCACTTTCAGACTGATGCTTTGTTTCATCCCAGAGTCTGCCTTATCTCTTGTAGATGTATTCATGTTATGTTTATGTGCTGTAAGAAAACAGTTCTACAAGCTGTGCAACAAATCAAATGAATAAATAGAGATAGTAGACATAAAACATAGTTTAATTTTTGCAGTATATTTATAGATCTTCCAGAAGAACTTTCTAAAGAATTGTTCACTGCACTTAAAATGAAACAGGAAATGGAGTTTCATTTAAAGGGATTTTATGATGAGGGCTTTCATAGAAGCCAGGAAGTTCAGCTGTCATCTCCTACCTTTTGATTTTCTCTTTCTAAGAACTGCTTTCCTCCACCTGCAGTAATTCAGGCCTGGTCACACAAAATCACAGCACTCATGTTTAGCCTCAAAACCTAGCCACAGTGATTCTCCACTTCCTAGAAAGGATAAAGACAGTATTATTGATTCTATAATAAACAGCCAACAGGTCTTGTCTGTAAGCCAGCACAAGTAACCTTTTGTAACCAAAAGGACAACATTTTTCAGCATAGCCAAGTGACAGCTGCAAAACTTTTGCATATTAAACTAGCTACAAATTAGGAGCAAGGAGCTGTTCAAATGTTTAAAATGAACTGTGGCAAGATACAGCATCAGGATATTCCTGTTCGCTTTGAAGGAATAACAGCACAGACTGTACAGCACGAACACCGATACTTTGCTGTCTTGAAAATTATGGGTTAGAAAAGATAGCAAAGATTTCATGAATAGAAGCGCACATCTCTGAGGGCAGCAGCACAGCTATATATTGAGGTTCTGTGTGCTTACCCCTGACATGCATCTAATTAGCATTCCTGGAAAATGCACACTAGCAGTATCACTCCACAATTATGATGCCCATTTTCACGGTCCTGTTTTGTTCACCCTTCTGATTGTAGTACTTGTAATCAGAAATGCAGAATAGCATGAATATAGTGCACTCAACCCCCAGGAGTAATTTTCTCTTTTTTTTTATTTTTAAAGTAAGAGTCACATGCACTGAAAGGATGTGAAAAGACTATTATTAAGCTACATTTAAATATGTTTAATGGCACCACATGCTGACTCAGAAATTCCTTTCCTCCAAGCCTATACAAAGTACAGGGTCTAATTGCAAATGCTTTATTACTGTGTTGATAGAAGAACCACATCATTCATTCTTTTCCAGAAAAGTTTCACTCAAGCCTTTTTTAATACATTTTAAAGATAAAACTCCAATATATCTATTTAGAAGAGCAATATTAGCGCTCTAGTAAAAATGATAATAATAACACTTAAACTACTTTAGATCTTCAAAGTGCTGTATATATATTAAGCAATTTGTCCCTGTTGGCAAGGTCTGGTTCTACTTTGCATTGGAAAGCAAGTAGCAGCAGGTATCTTTTTTTTCCATTAAGGTATTTCCCCCTTCCCATTTTATTGCACATATACTAGATGAGGGCTTAGCTTCTCTGTCAATGGGAATTCCAAACATTATGGGTGCTACTGAATGGTTTGAATTTTCTTTTATGAACCAGAGATATCCATCAGATATCTGTTATCTGTTAGGTCTCTCAGGACTGCTAATGAGTTAACGTTCTTCTGAAGTCTGCTCTCTTGCCATAACACTGAGCTGCCCTGGATAGGTTTTACAAGGATATATCTATCTATATCTCCTTTTTTCTAGCTCCAGTTCTCACTACCACAACTAATGGAAGCTGAACAAATCAGAATCTTGTCTTTGGCAAGTGTTGGTGTGGAAACGTATGATAAGCACAGTACATGGGATGATCCTTACACAAATACAAGGAAAAAAAAAGTTACTGTCTTTTAGTTTTTTGGAGTAATCCAGTGAAGCAGGGCCCAACAATTCCTAATGCATATAGGAGACTGCCTCCTTTTCAGGTGGCAGGAAGTGCAGGCAAACAAGTCAACTCTACAGACTAAGGTGAAATGCAAAATAACTGAGACCTGTGAGATCTGTAGAGCCAGAACCTGTCCCAGAAGCAATGAGAGAGTTTGCCATGCCAGAAAACACTTGAATTTAAAATGTTCAGTAGTTTAAATTAACCCCTGTTATTGGAATTTCAAATTACGCCCCAAGGAAATTGGGTAGTTTGCAGATTTAATGAGCATTAATTCAGTATTCTATACTGACATAAGAGCATTCGATGTTAAAGTACATTGCAGCTATTTATCTTTTGCTTAACCAGTAAACTATTTCTATGTGTTAGTGAGAGGATCAGTGTCAATACAAATGAAAATAAAAGCACTGGAGTAAGTTGGCTTTCAGAATCTGTCCCAAAACTGAGAATTACCATCATGTGTAGTTATAATCCCATTTCCAAATGCTACCAGCATAGAGGTAACCTTGTGTTGTTTCACTATCTCATAGCACTTCACGTTCCTGAAAGTACTCTGCCACAGGCTTACATTCCCTGAGACTGCATGGGTACCTCTACAGAAGCAATTCTGAAGGGTTAAACACTGAATTCCTGCTTTGGTGGCCAATACAACCAGCAGATCTAGAGTCTGCATGCCGATTACCCTGTCCTTTGCCAATACCATCAAATAGTGCCTCTAGTAAGACACAGGATTTTGCCACAGAGACAGCACTTCTTTATTAAGTGACCAAAGCAGGCATTGTGTTTGTTAGGTGACCAAGTCCATCATGTCTAATTGAGACATTGGTTGTTAAGCTTTTTGTTTAAAATACTAATGTGCATGTGGCTTGTATTTCTCATTATATCTAGAGGTGTATTTTGAATTGCTTTAGAGGCTGCAGTAGTTACAGATTAGTTTTCATGACAAGAATTAGCAAGGTAGAATTTGTAGAGCGTATGACTAGCTAGAAGAATTTATACTGCTAAGAAAAAGAGACGAGATTTCTGGATCTGAAAGGATGAAGCAGAACTGTTTATTACTGATGCCACACAAAAGATTTCTGGGCTGATTTATTGCATAGCTTATGAAAGATCAGCACATGTACACAGAACACAATCATTGTTTTCTTTTCTCCTTCCCAGAGCCATAGCCCTATATTTCAAAAGCCACTGTTGAAGTGGAGGATGAGATGGAAAGGTTGAACTCTGACTCTGTTTTCAAGGGCAGTTCTGTTGCTACTTAACCCATGAATTTTCTCAGTCTTCTGTTGCATTCTATGCTGCCATCATCTGGCTCTCTTCATAAAACCTGACATTTTCTAATTCTTACTTATCCTCACACCTGAGTTCTTCTGCTGGTAAGAATCTTCAATGTTTTTCCTGAAGATATTTCACAGTAAAGATTTACTCCCAGAATATTCACACCCAGAATATTTACCCAGCCTCCTGGCCAGGCATCCAGCTCTTTGCCTAACTGAGCGCTCAGAATGAAGTAAGTTAATTTATGGGTCTTTTTGTACTCGGACCAACTATTCTTATTCCAGCTTCCTTCAACCAGCCATCATAGATTTCTTGTCAACAAGATAGTTATCTTTAGCATGCTAGCTACCAGTGTCCTGAGTCTGTCCTCCTAACTTAGGGAATGCAGACATCTGGTCATGGAAAACAGCTTTCCTCATACAGTAAGTAGGTGTCACCAACTTTTCCAGTGATTAACTTACATATAAACAGATTGTTTACTTACTCTGAGGTAAGTATTACTTTCTACATGACAGAGCAATGATAAAAGGTGAGAGAATTTTTACAATCAGTTTACACTGATCCAAAGCCACTTGCTTCGAAGAGATCACAACCTGCACCTCCTTCCCTTTCAACTGGCAACCAAACACTGTGTAAAGATTCAGAAACATTGATCTGGCTAAAAGTTGTTTTTCTGATGGCTGATAAAACTCTCAGGGAGTCATGAAAGCACTAACACTAATGAAGACATGGGGGAGGAGAATACACACAATAAACTTTGCTTCATCTCTGGATAACTGCACAGCACTGTGGATCATCCGGCAAGTCTTTTCTCTTTCAGCACTTCCAGTACTTGGGCTTTGTGTCAATGCTTTTTTTTTTTTTTTTTTCCTCTATTCTTTTCTCTCTTCTTCATATAAGTCCTCTAGTCTCTGCATATGCCAAACAGAAGTCTACGCAGCAGAACACGCTCAGCTGCTCCCAGGAATGGTGCCATTTTGTCTTTCTGCCAAAGCATTCGCCCAGCCTGTTATGTGGGTAGCAAGGACAAGGAAATAATGTTGCCTGCCTCTCTGCTGTCCGGCCACACCCCAGTTAGCAGTGCAGAACAGAAAGAAACCACATAGTACACTTTTGTTATACATGAACTGCAAACCAACAAAGACAGCAGGTACCCTATAGCACACAGAACATCAATTAGACTAATGCATGCAGTTCTTTACAAGACACTAATCAATCACCATAGGGAGACAAAGCACGGGGTTACTGGGAGACATTCCAATATTCTTTTCTTCATCCTTTTTCCTGAACCATTGCCCAGGAGAGGTAGGTTAGATAAAGCTCCTTTGGAGCTTGATACATTTTTTCAGAGTATGGGAATTACTGCATACAAATGAGACTTTCAGGCCTGTAAATTAAAATTAACAAGTCTTGGGGCAAACCAGAAAAAAGGGCATATTTGTATGAAGACAGTAAAGAGAGACAAACCTAAAAAGGAGAAAAGAAGGAGGAAGACTTGATCTTAACAACTTGAAGAACAGCTGCTTGGATTTAATCCTCACAGCTGAGTCCTGAGGAATTCTGCAGAATCAAAACTGAAAATAAGCAGACTTATTTAATGAACAAAATAAAACCACGGATAATATTGGATATGCAGAAATCACCGTGTTTTCTGCCCCAGTGCTATCTTCAAATGGCAGTGTGCTGAAATTTTCAGATTCTCTGTTCGCTATTTATTTTCATATTGACAGACCAGAGGTGGGTCAGGGAGGCTGGAGGATGTGACAGCTGAATTAAACCTTCATTTTGAATTCAAATCTGAAATGGACCTGAATCAATCATGTCTTGAGCACTACTGCGTGCCTCCCCTAGAAATCTCTAACCACCTGAATACTAGATGAATGCCTCCCTCATGCACTCTGGCAGAACTGGACTGATTTTCAGACCAATTTAGGAACTAGTAGAAATAGAACCAGGCTCCCAAAGCTTAAAAGAAATCCCAGTCCTAAAGCAGCAACATAGAGAGCAAATGCATAGTTCTATAAATATACTCACATTAGCACAGCTAAATATTGGAGGTTTGAGGAAATAACTTATATTCAGGTGTTTGCAGAGGAAGAAAAGGCAGGTCCTTTATCAGCCCTACATAGCATCTCTAGTATTCATTTCTTGTGCAGTCAATTTTTCTAGCCTTGACCTACAAAACTGTGGAGTAAGAAGGGCATAGTGAAGCAAATGGCGTAGAGATCAGTTGTGCGACACATTCCTTCACTTGTGGGTCAAACAAAACAAAGAATATTTCACTTAATTTTTTTGGTCAGGCTCTTCATGTTTCCAGAGAATGCTGATGCCCTGTAATATCTGAAGATAGCATTAAGACTGTACACACTGTATTCCTCCTTGCTTTCTTAATAAAAGAATAATGAGCTCAGTGGTGCAGAAGCAACACAACATGCTGCTATGAAGGAGACCTCAAAGCCCACTCAGCTGCTTCACTAGTGTATATTAAAATTAATGAGTTTCTGCTACAGAAGGAAAGAGGTGTCCTTACATGGGAATGAGATCTATGATCTTTGTATTGTAGCACAACTGCTGAGTAGCACAGAAATCTGAACAGCTCAGTCTCATATAATAAATTTCTTTTAACAGGAGGAAAGGGAGGACAGACTGAAGATAACTATATGTGCTGAAAAGGGGGTTAGGAGAGCTTTTCATTTGCATCTTAAGCACCTTCTTATTAGTAAAGAGTGGACTGCTGCTACAGCTCTCTTTTTCCCCCATTCGTATAGCTAGCAGAGCAAAAAATTGGCAATATTGAATGTCAGCCAGCACCTGAGGCTGCTAATTCAGCCAATGTAGCCACAATATAATGGGTTTCAATTACAGAGCCCTTATTTTTGTGCATGGGAACATCTATATGGAGGTCATCACATTTCATTAATAATTTTGATTAACACATCCTTCACAGTGGTTTTGAGCTTTTAATGCTTCTCAGTTAATGAAGCAAAATTTTGAAGAAGCCATTGGTTTTGTACATAATAGAGTTACAAAAAAAAAAAAAAAAAAAAAAAAAAAAAAAAAAAAAAAAAGCTGTTTCATTAAGACAACTCAGTTTTATCCCAAATTCTTCAAGGCTTCATTCAACTGCAAAGACAAGTTAATAATACACTGCTACACTAACATCTATTTGAAGCTTATTTCCTGCCTACAAGTTCCAGTGAGGAACAAAATGACTGTTCAACATCCAAAAGCAGAAGTCAGAAGAGACTGGCACCCACCAGATCATTTGTTCAGAGCACTGTGATTCTGACTGCTGTTAGAGGACATCCTATCTGCAGACTGATACAGTTTCAGAGGAAGAACTTGCAGCCTTCTTAGTGAGGGCTCCCTACTCTCTGTTACTCATGCCTCTGAACATCTAACACGGCATACTTCGAAGGACCCTGAATCAATCTCAAAAGCACTGTGAGGCAGCTCTCAGAAACCAGATGCTTCTGCTGTATCTCAGTTTGACCCTTTCTGTGGTCCCCCAGGCTAAGGCAACTAAAATAAGCAGTCATTTCTGGAAAAATTTCAAAACCAAATTATCATCTGAGTTGAGCACTGAATCTGTCCTATCTCCATTCAAGCCTGGAGCTTAAAAAGAGCAGACTTTGGCCTTTGAGTTTCAGGTTACAAAATGCCAATGAAGCTCAATGCAAAATGCAGTCAGAACTAGCTGTTTGGTATCTAAACAGCACATCAAATATTTGGTGTGTTCAGCTTGAGCCATTCATTTGAACATAAATTCTAGCTGGAGAACATTTTTATCATAGATACTTTACCTAACTTCCACAGAATATCTTCAGAAATAATGCATTTTTTTTCTTAAGTGCTAGAGATACATAAACCTCAGATATCTATACTATTGTTGAAACCAGCTTAGATATACTTGATCCCAAAGTATTCACATTTGACATGTATGCACATTCTGTTCCAGAGTTCATTGCAACCCATAAAGAACTATAAATAAGATATTTTTTTTGGGGGGGTGGGGGGGAAGAACAGAAGATAAGCATCAACCGTTAGATCTGCTAATGTGCTAAGGTGAGTGGCTTTCCAAAACTTTGTCTTTTTTTTTTTTTTTTTTTTCTCCTGTAGCTGTGATTTATATATGAAATTTTTGCTGTATCACTGACATTCAACTCAGTGTTTCCACAGGATACCTGCCTCAGTCTGCAAACTGCTTCTGTTCTAATTTAATCAAGTACAGCCTATTAATAGCATGACATAAAGGCCAGTTATTTTGCTTATCTCATTAAACTACAGAAACTTGCTATGCTGCCATGGCATTTAATTGCAGTCAGTCTAGGTGTATTCCATTAGGACTGCATTAGTTCATCATTACTGCAGTTTATTTTTCATTTACTCTCACTAGCCTTTCTCAACAAAGATACCACGTGAAGAAACATGACATTTGAAGGTCAGCCCGTACCACTTCCTTTTTGGAGGAAGTTTTTGGGAAGGTAAGAAAGAAACTGGAAATGAAAATGGGTCCCAGAAGATTCTATAGATGGATATTTATATGACATAAGGAGGGAACACTCAGTTCTGTCATCTCCCTGTTGCTTGCTGACAAGCGTCTTTTTGCATCTCTCTCCACTCCCCTACTTTCTGGGGAGGCAAAAACCTAAAGTTAAGCTCCAGATCAGAACCTGGGAAACACCCTGATTCTGAGGATATTTGAACCCAAAAGCAGCTGATTCCAGCTTCTCTGCTTTAGGCAAAGCAGGACCTCAACACTGACCAATCTGCTGTGTATTCAGTTAAACCTTATACTTTGGCAAAGAAGTGATTTCCTTTCTCTTTCCCTCCTAAAATAGAGAAGACTCCATTAGTGTGTGTAAGCTTACAAAGAAGAAAAAAAAAAAAAAAAAAATAAATCTCCAAACACACTATTAGACATTTCCACAAGGCATCCCAAAACCACAGAGACAAATGCCACCTCTGCTAGAAGGAATCATTCCAGAACTGTGCAGGAGGCTGGAAAACTTTAACAATTCTATATATTTCTTTGGAAACATTTACACACTTAAAAAGCAGGCAACAGATTTTAAAAATCTGGGCCCTGATTTCTGAAGCCATAAATCCAATTCAGAGAGGTGCATCAGCATTTCAGATGAAAGTTCAGCAGTATTTCTTGTATGAAAACGTCACATAGGATATGACACGGTGAGGGTGAGTCGCTTCCATACAATAAAAAATTGAGCAATATATTCAACCAATTACTTCCAAGAATACTAATCTGAAAAGCGATCTAGTGCCAAATTAAACAATTTTTATCTATTTGAGTGGATTGTAACTTAATGATCAAGGGTAATATTTTCAAATCTGTATAGACCACAAGTCAGGCTGTACATTTGCATTTCAACATTCCCATAAAATACCCCAAGTTTAAGGAAGTCTAAATATGTGCACAGCTCTTGACTGAATTCGGTGATGCCTTATGATAACTATGAAAAAAGTTGAGACTTTACATACTTGGCGATTATCTCTCTGATCTGTCCAGCTGGACAAAACTTAATGAAGCATAAACACATCAGCTGTCCTAAGCTGTTCATATACCATCCTATCACTCTACTGCTTTTCTCTTCTAGTTAAACTGAGCAACAGTAAAAAAGATGATCTCTTAACAGACAAGGAAAAGATGTGGTGGGTTTTTGTTTTGTTTGTTTGTTTCTCCTGTTGGTGTTGGTTTGTGTTTGTTTTTTCTTTAAAGCTGTTTTGGGTTAAAATTCAATATCTACAAGACTCAGAAGAAAGTCATTAAGAAATTATCACATCTATAATATTATGTAGCAGTTCTGGGAACAAAATTATCTCTTCAGAAAAGCAAAGTTTAAAAATAATACGAAGATAATTTTGATCTACAGACACTTATATGAAGACAAAAGTCTCAATATAAAGTAAAGCCAACATACGTTATGGTTCTCAATGTACATCTGCACATATTTTTGCATGTCTGTGCAAAATAAAACCTGCAGAGTACTGAATGCATGTTCCTGTCTTTTGCATCATACAGATTCAGGCAATGCCTTCATGAATAAACAAGAAATATTTCATAAGGCAAGGGAGATTTTCTTACCATTCAGGCTGGTACCTCCCTGTTTCATTCAGCCTCTTCTGAATATTTAGATATATTTGTTACACTCCCAATCTGCTTTTTACCAACAATCACTTTTTCTGTACACTTAATTCATCTTCCTGATGTCCTCTGACTTCACTATGCTTCTTATTGTTTGCTCCTGTTCTGTCCATACAAAGGTGCCATAGAAATGTTGTGACAGCGATTTGGCCATGGCAGATCTGAAGGCATTTTACCGTACCCTCTACGTGCTTCTACTTCATGTTGCCATAGGCCTCCAAATTCCAAGCTTTCAAATTTGATTATTTCCAATTTAGGTACAGTAAAAGATTAAAGGATTCAGAGTAAAAACAAACTAAGATTCAAGTATTGCTTTCAGTTACTGTGCATATTTGTTACTAAAACACCAACACTACCATTCAGGGATTAGTTTACCCCCATTTGACATAAGCACCTCAAAGAGACCAGAAGTAAGTTTTTGTGAGTAACCCTGGAACATGGCACGGTGTGAGGCTTTATTAAATGTATTACAGGGAATGCATATAAATTATATGGTTATAACATCATAGTTACACGTCTGATACCTGATTTAAATGCTGACAGAATAATGCTGAAATAACAATCCTGTGTGCGTGTTTTTAGAGATCATCAAAACAGATGTAAGAGAAAAATACTCAAAAATAAGCGGTACTGCTTCTGTCCAAGCAAGACGCACAAAGTTTGCAGCGAATTAGGGCTCAGCTTGCCCTACAAGCTGCCGCGGGGGGGTTCAGCAGCCCAGCCGGCTGCCTGCAAGGCGCCCCCCGGGGCGGGGCCCCGCCACCAAGATCGCAATGCCGGCGGCAGCCCGCGAGAGGGAGACTTCACCTCATCAGACCTCGGAAGCGAGACGCTCGAAAGCGATTTTACCCAGATAAAAGCCACGCTACAGCCAGATGCACCACAGGCAGTCTGGGAAGATTGTAACGTGAACAAGCCTTTCTAAAGGATGCGCTCTGAAAATAGCACTGGGGTTCCCGTGCAACCTAAAGATGCTAATCTTGCATACAGCAGTTGATATGCAAGGTTCTGTGAATATATATATATTCTTTAGTCTCCTTTAAAATTATTTCCTCACTAGTCTTTAACTTTTTTTTATTATCATCTCCTGAAGACAAATAACTGGAGCAATATACATGTATATATGAGAAACATGGGATTTTCATAAGTTTACCTTAACCAAATGTAGAAAGAACAGCTACAACATTATATTTTCCATTTCATCTAAGTTTACTTATCTAAATGATAGGAACACAAATTAAGAAGAATATGGAAAAAATTAAAAAGACCCTGTCTTTCTCTGGAGTTCAGAACTTTACACTGCAGGCTTGCTGCCCCTGAAACTTCTACTGCAGGTAGCAGAGGCTGCTCTCCTTTCAGATCAGTTCCCAAGCAGCCTGCTTCCTTATCTCTTTGTTTCTGACATATCTGTTTAGAGAAGCAGCTTCTCCTGATTTTCCAGTCTAAGAAACTTATCTTTAATATGTCTTTAGAGCAACTTCGCATGAAACAAAACATATATTTATTCCACATCCAGTGTAGCATATTCATCCTATCTGCAAGAAAATTTAGCATTCTTGATCACGGAAGTTCAATATTAGAATGGATTTGCTGTGATTTTTCCTGCAGACTTTCAACATGTTTATTACATTTTTAAATAGTTTATGGTATGAAAGTTTATCACTTATGTTCAAAGCAACCTTTATCATCTGCCTAGCAATTTTATCAGTCCAGCAACTACAGTAAGTCATCATCATCTTTACCTTACCCACTAATTTAGCTAGGATTTGTCTAGAACAAAGGGCCATAATAAATGCCAAAGTAAGAGCTACACCCACTTACAAATCATGCATACCCAAGTCTCATATAGTGAGTTAAATATTTACTAGACTATAACGGGCAAGGACCTCAACAAGGTCTCTTAGATAATAAACTGATTTGTTAGAGGAAATATCTTCAGCAAGTATTTCTTAGACCCAGCACAGGGATTTCTAAAATATATTTTTCCATCTGCTTTTCTTAATTCCACAGAAGAAGGTCATACTTCACCTGGAAGTGTGCATGAATAAAACACAGGAAAACAGCATCAAACGGATTTATCACCCCAGCCTGTAGTTCTTTCAGTCCTCTATCATTTTGTTGTTTGTAACGTGGTAGCGATAAATGTGACATCAAAATGCAAGCTGATGCTTCTGTTTCCGAACATCAAAGACACAAAAGGTAAGGTCCCAACTTCTTAAAACATATTGAGGCTGTATACTGCTCTTAGGAAATACGACTATCAAAATCTGCCCTTCCCTAGTGTTTTGATTCTTCTTTTTATTCTGCTTTTCTCTTTCTTACTAAAAAAATCTAATTCCTAGTTCATACATCAACAATTATGGCGTGAGTTTGGATTTTGAGTTCTTAGACCTTCAGATGTGTGAGGACAGGACAGAGAACTTTAGATTTATCCAAAATACTTTCAATGTATTTGTGCTAGTTCATAATAGATGAACATTTATTTCAGAGTTAGAACTGAACTAAAATTTTAAAATGTGTGTGTGACCATGACTGTAACCAGTTTTGGGAGACAAGGAGAGAGAGGATGGAAAGAGAGGTGACAAAGAAAGGACAAGGGAATGATGAAATGGAGTTAAATTTCATACAGCTGTTCTAAACCTGCTTCTGTCTGACGTTAAACTTTATTAGAGTGTGATCTTAAATAGAGAAGGAACAGTGTGGTCTCTCAGGGAAGAAAATTATGCTTAGTTATTTTTGTCTATTTTGCGAAAGGCAAATAATATTAATAGTTTTGCTAGAGATATTTATATGTTTTATAGAAATAAGCAGATACATTATAAAGTGGTTTAGAAATTAACTAATTTCTCCCATGTGTGTTTTTCTGTGTTGTTAATTTAACTATAGCTGTTAGTGTTTATTATTTCATTTAAATAATACACACAGTTTGTGGTTTTTTCCCCTAATATGCTTACATACAAATTTAATGAATG
The DNA here is from genome assembly GCF_964035555.1 of Netta rufina. Taxonomy (NCBI): domain Eukaryota; kingdom Metazoa; phylum Chordata; class Aves; order Anseriformes; family Anatidae; genus Netta; species Netta rufina. The sequence continues at coordinate 29,173,964 of NC_140131.1, read as the reverse complement.
TTCCTCTGTAGATTATGATGGATTATATCTACTTAGACCTGTAGAATCTCAGTTCTGTTATCAATCAACACACCACACATACAGCATAACAAAAACTGAAATTATTACACAAAGAGATCCAAGCACACTAGGTAAACAGATGCAATGATGAGAAAGAAAATCGAAGCTGATAAACAAAGTGTTAATTACTAGCGTACTTTGTTAAACCCCAAATTAGTTGTAATTACACTTACACAGCAATATTTGCTAAAGAAACTGATGTTAGCATTATCTTATAAGACTTCTACACTTGCTGTCTAATTAAACTGTACAACCTGTTGCCATAGGAAGATGTTGAAACATCTTTAAGAAAAGGATTAAGTAGTTAGTTCCAGAATTAAGTATAATTAAGATATCAGCTTTATGTAAGAATTATGTAATTTCACAGAATTCACAGAATTGTCTAGGTTGGAAGAGACCGAGATCATCGAGTCCAACCTCTGACCTAACACTAACCAGTCCTCCACTAAACCATATCCCTAAACTCTACATCTAAACGTCTTTTAAAGACCTCCAGGGATGGTGACTCAACCACTTCCCTGGGCAGCCCATTCCAATGCCTCACAACCCTTTCAGTAAAGAAGTTCTTCCTAATATCCAACCTAAAACACCCCAGGCACAACTTTAGCCCATTCCCCCTCTTCCTGTCACCAGGCACGTGGGAGAATAATGTTTCAGAATTCCAAACAATCATTAAATGCTACAGATCAGACCCCTGAGAGAAGGCAAAAGGGTGGATTATTCCATATCTGCCTATTGTGAGGCTGATAGGTCTTTGTCAGAAGCACCAGTGCTGGACTGCACAGGACTGACAAAGAGATAGCAGACAGGGATCCAGCTTGGCTCCTTTTCAGGATGGCATTTCATTTTTTCTAGATTTAACAGTAGACAGCAATCCAATTGTGTTATATCTATTGAATGTTCACATTAGGGGGGATAAAGAATATACGTTAACATCAAAATGCAACATAAATGTTTCTGTTCATGTTAAAATATTCATTTAATATATTTGCAAAGTCTGTAGACTTTGATTTGCCTACATATTAAACTTTTTTTTTAACCTGGATTTTTTTCAAATAAAGAATCAAGAACATTTTTTTGTCAAGAAAAGCAGTGCAGCAGAGAGGCTCTGTACTCAGCAGAGGGAGTCAGACACTTCCAGAGCCATTAATGGTGGAAGTGCCCTCCCTCTGGAGATGCCCATCTCCACTGGCTCCACTGCATTGGCGATCTAAAATCTGCAGCTTAAATCTATGGTAAATTATGAAATTTGCACGTGGAATTGAGTGAATTGCACTCTCCCACAAACTCCTAATCAGCATTGGTACATACTTAGTTTAATCTTGGTGTGTCCACCACAACAGAGGACTGCTTTGTTAACTTTCTGTGAGAAGTATTAAGCAGATCTAAGTGAACACATAGTGAAGATTTTCACTATGGTTTTAAAAATATCACGCATTTATAAAATTAAAATAAATCCAATGTCCAACAAACTGCAATTGACATCTATTGTCTTTTTCCTCAATAAAGGATGCCTGAAGTTGTTGCAGTGTTTGTGTGTTCCTGTTGGCTGAAGAGTCATGGTAACCGCCCCCCCAACATTCCCCCAACATTCAGGAACTGGATGAACATAAAGGTTTTCCAGTTTTTCAGCAGTGATCTAGTGCTATTCCTGTTCTGATTTGCATCAGAATTTTTTTATTTTTTTTTTAATTACATCTACAATCATCTTCCATGGGTAGTGATATTCACACCTTATCACCATAAAATCATTAGTCAGACTTGTCCCCTAAAATAAATGGATTGTTGTATAAACCACAGTACTTAAAATATGACACAAAATCAAATCACGCTAGTTTCATATCATAGCAGGGATGCTCAGAGGGATCACAAAGGGAAGATATTCCACACACCAAACTCCAGCAGTACACTGAAAATGTCCATTGCCATGAAAGACTTTAGCAATACACTTCTGAGGGATTTATTTTCATTTTGGAGCTCCCAAAGGGTTTAACTGCTACTGTCATATCAGTGACATTTACTACATTGGGATTCTTGGTGGGACTTTCACAAGTGCAGAGAATATGGATATATAGAGCAAAAGATAGATAGCAAACAGCAGATGTGATTGCCTGGTGCTGTCCGTAACACCTTCAGGCTAGGACTTATATAAATCAGTCCCAGCTGGCTACACAGCTGACAGCAAAGTTCATCTGCACACAGATCAGCAGGACTCTGTATCATTTCACTAATATAAGTATTTGGAAACAGCAAAGAAAAGGCATAAAAGGTCATGACATGAAATCTGAAGGTAGAAGTGTTCAAGGGTGGGTAGGAAGGCTGGGTGTTGGAGGGAAGCCTGGACTGACTCAGTGACAGTCATAATAACCTGTTTGACTATGATCTATCAGTGCACACAATTTCCAGCAGTGCTGCAGAGCAGGATTCATTGCCCAACACCTATTCAACTGTTTCCAGGTGATATTTTCTGTAACAAAACAGAATAACTTCATGGAGGCATTTGAATCAGAGTAAACCGGTATGCATAAAATGCTCTCATTACCAAAGATTCAAGAGAGCTTCTTCTATTTGTTTAAAGACACTTCAAGTTTTTGAATTCCAGGGAGAATTCACAATTTGGCATGGAAATGCAGTGTCAGATTCTCCAGCACTATACATTTTCATACCAAGCTGTGAACAACGTGATTCCTAGCAAACACCACAAAGGTGTAGTTACAGACTTGTTATACCTATAGCTTTATACATATACCAATGAACTTTCACTTATCCTTTTAGACAGGTTTCTTTTGCTTCCACTACAGACAACACCATTCTATTTAACTCCTGCCCCTGCACCCCCATATATACCACACGTATATCCATATTGAATACTAAATAGATTACAAGAATCAAGTTTCCCAGATGCTATATAGCAACTGCTAAGTATGAAAGGGAAACCTTTAATGGGTAGCACCTACCTATTAGCCACTACCTTGGAAGGTTCAACAGTCATTCAATTTCATCTGTTGAATGAGAAATATTGCAACAGAAAGATTACCCAGCTCTGATAAGGAATATTCCCAGCAGAGGAAAATCTCATGTTTAACAGATGATAAAGATATTAGTTCGATATTTAAGGAGAGTAGAACAGTGCGAACAAGTTCAGAAGTATTTGATTATGGATTCATTGTGTTATAAATTAATTAAAACTCAGTGTTGCTATGATAGTGGCTTAGTTCTTAAAATTCATGTGTCATTTTCTACTTTGGACAAGCTATACATTGAATAAAAAATTCAATGCAGACCTCTGGACAAATGCAGTCATGGAAAAAGAGGTGAAATTTTTCCTGGTTTATTTTATAACACTATTCTTACCTTTGGTCTGTAATAAAATCCCTGAAATGAGCACACGATAGCAATTTTCAAGCAATTAACAAATACAGAAAAGACTTTGGAGGGATCATTGACAAAGCACTTGCCTGACCTTCTAGCTAATGTTTTTATGAGAAAAAATAGGTAGAACCAAAGTTCTCAAAATCTCTGCCAGGGGACAGATATCAAGTGGAATGTGACTGGTCACTCAGTATTCCCAAAAAGCAAATATTTCTAGCAATTACATAGTCTATACATATATGCAAATAAAGGTATATAAACCTTCCTGAAGAGAAAAAGTACAGACTTTGTGTTGGTTTCTTTACCTTTTCTTTTCTGGAAGTTGCCACATGAAAGTTACAGAAAAGCGTGGTTCGCTTTGTGATATACAACCATAAAAAATGACAAGCAATTCACTCTGTTGATATTTCCATTTACTACTCTGGCTTTAAAAACAGGGAGATCATTATATCTTAATATTTAACTATGAAATCTGGTCTATCTAAAGCTTGTTACACAAAGTTAGGACATTTTTATATGTCTACTTGTAGCTTTTTTTCTTACCTTCTATATTTTCTAGCTGGGCATTTCTAAATCTGCAAAATTGCTTTAACTATGAAGTTATTCTATACACTAGATCCATCTGAGAAATCACTCAAGAGATCAGCATTTTATGTCCTTAATTATGTCCTTGTGCCATGGTCTGGCTGCAGATTTCAGAAAAATAACGAAGATAGCAATCGTGCTGGTTTGGGAGGTCTGAAAATGCTGAGGAAAGAACAAAAAAAAAAAAAAAAAAGAGGCCAGATTTGTACTGCCATGAATCCCTGTCCCAAAAATTACATGACGCCTCTCTTTAGGTAAGTTACAGACATCTCTGGCACTGTGGTTGCATCCACAATACTTAACCACTCACATTCATTGAACAGGATCAACCAACTGATGTACCAACAGTACATCAGGACACAGACTCAGAGATCCTTGCACTTTAACTGCTCCACATGGAAGTGGACACGTGGCCCCTGTGCCCAGTTCTAAAGTTTCTGCTGACGACAGCAGTGGAATTTGGGCGTGAATCCATTCATCTTCCATTCCTCTATCTAGAATGTGATAAAATCAAGCCAACAACTCAGGCTACAGTTGTGCTTCTTCCTTAAATGCCTTTCTTTCCTGTTGGCCACTTTTCCTTTTTCAAAAGGCCATGTCCTGTGGGAATAAAAGGCTCAAGAAGCAAAATAAGAGAATAACCTTCTCCATTTCATGAATAGATGTTTAGAATACCCATCTTCCGTCACATTCCCAAATGTTTTTCCAGCTCACAGCTATTTCAAACACATTTGAAATCTGGGAACGAACAGTGCTTTGCTTCTATATTTATGGCAAGATCTTATTTCTTTGTATATAAAGATTACAAATGTTTTCCATTTTCAAATAGTACAACTTGCTTCATTCAGAAGGAAGTTTCCATTAGTCTGGAAACAGCTCATGTTGGCAATGTTAGCTGAGGAAACAGCAAGCTGGAAAGTATAGGAACAGTTATTTGAAAAAACAAAGTGGGAAAACTAGTAAATGTTTTTCTCCAAGCTTGGGTTTGTCCATCAGAGTTTCAGAGCAATAACCTCCCACTGAAAGCAAGTACTTGAAGTTAAGTATTTGTTACATAGGTCGGAAAGACAAGTATTTTCAACTTGCTCTTGGTTGTGAGTCAGTCCTTTTGGAATTATAACGTGTCTAAGTCAAAGTATCAAGCATTATCAGATGCAGAAGAAAAAAAAAAATCATTTTTCACTTATAATTGAGAAAAGGCAAAAAGAACTCTTTGCAAATACAACGTCTGAGCAGACAGCAGGGTGACTCATGATGAACAATGAATACTAAACACTACATGCAATTAAAGAAAAGCTCTCAAAAGAGCATTCTTCTGCAAGATTCAGAACAACCAGTATACGAAGAAGCTTGGGTCTTAATACAACTATAACTTTTCTGACTTCAAAGGTACCCAAAGAATTAATTTGGTCCAGTTTTGGTAATAGCTGACTAGCCAAAAAATTAAAGCTGAAAGACTTCAGAGATGCCAGAATAATCTTATTTCTTTCTCCCCTAACACAGTAAGGATGGAGCTCTCAGTTGACTAAAGAATACCCAGGCTGATGTGTTTCTTGACTATCATTTGGCCATATGCTTCTGTTAGAAATGTCTCTTTTCCAAAAAACTGCTTGGCAGATAGTCCTAATTGCACTGTAGAGTAATTCAATGTAGTGAAGCACATTAATGCAGTTTGTGTTGTATTTGAGCAGAGCCAAATATATTCCTCTATAAACATAATCCTTAGCTGCCACCTCCCATAAAGGTTCTCTGTCTATAAGCAGCAAGCTTGACCTTGAATCTGCCCAGACATAGCTTGTAATTGCATGTTTTGAGCTACAAATGCTTTATTTCTGGATGCTCTTTGCCACCTGCACCATTGAGATCACCATGCCATGGAATTGCTCACTGGAGTCCAAAAAGAATCAACAAATTCCATAAGAGACATTCCTTATAATGGGACTGAGAAATGAGAAACTTTTCTAGTCACTACTTATATACCAGGATGCAGTTTTACATAGTGAAATTAAATCTAAACTGTATCTAGAAACATATTACTTGAGAATTGTACTTTAGTGATGCTTAAACTAATAATGAATAGATGATATTTTGGAGCATGCAAAGTAATCCATGCAAAAATGAGCATAGTTCATCTGCCAAGTGAGATTTTTGGTTGATGTTCAGGAATTTTTCTTTCAAAACAAATGTGTTCTTTCAAAGAGGTTTACAGGGTACACAGAAAAGACCTTCTTTGATGTGAGAATTGAACTGCACTAAAAAGTAATATTTCCCATCTACAGGGAGCTTTTCAAGGGCTCACAGGTAGAGGATAGATCCAGGTTGTTTATTATTCCTAGCATCTATCAAAGTAACAGACAACGGTACTCAATCTTGCTTACAAAGTCAATGCTGGGGGATAAAGATGGCGTGTGTGGCTTTAGAAAGATACCTGTAAGAAAAGTTCTCTTAGAAAACCATCCCCAGGAGACTATGAACGAGCTAAAACCTACCTTTCTGTGTGCCACTGAAAATTACTTCTAGCTCAGTCAGGTTTGAGCATTACAAGAATAGCGTTCCTTTGGCTGGCTCCCTCAGTGCAGGTGAGATGCTAAGCTGTTTAACTGGCCCCTCCTGCCGCCCAAGCTTGCAGTATCCCAGGGGATGTTATAAAGAAGAGAGATTAAATTGCACTGTCACACCCTTCTTTAATTAATTTGATCTCTCTAAATAATTAAAGCTACTTTTTTTCCCCTGCAAGAGCAAACTGTGCAGTAACTCAGTGGACTAAAGCTCTTTGGAACCTCATGGCAGTCAACAGCACCCACAGCTACTCACAAATAGAAAGCCTGACTGTGCATTATTCACACTCACACAAACATGAAGCTTCTCTGTCAAGGTTACACACCAGATTTGGGGGAGTTATGCTAGATCTGAACCAGTGATTAGACATAGAGGATCAGGCTCTATATAATGAGGATCAGATTCCATATAATTAAGTCCTAGCTACCTTGAATTGTTAATACTAATTTCGCTATACTGCAGGCTGGAAAGATCAGAATCAGTAACTGAACTGTGTGTTAGCACTCATGTGGCTCTTAGAGCCATGGTATACAAGAACATATGACCACCTCCTTAGCATAATCAGTTTCATCCAGTACAAAAACACAAGGCATGTGTTTTGTGTGCTAATACACTCAGAAAGAACCATTATCATGTCAGGACCTCAGAAGAGGAAGAACTCTTACATTAAAATCCCAGCTCAAGCAGTGTTTTTCTGTTCTCACCAAGTTTCATGCAGCCTGACAACTGCATCATTATGTTGTTTCCATATTTAAACTACTGTGTTATCCTACCTTTACCTGTCAGAACACAAACCGGCTCCCAGCTCTCTTCATAGGCAGTACCTACCTTGCTAGGATCTGACAAAACATGTAGAATCTACTCATCCCATTGAGACAGCCAACATCTACAAGACCTGGCAGGTTCACCCTTGAAGCAAGGCCAGTTTCTATACTTCCTTTTCTTTTTTCTTTTTTTTTTTTTTTTTTTTGAAAGTGCTCTAGCTGAACAATAATAGATGTGCTATTGGTTACCCTTTCCACGCTCTTCCCTACAAACAATGGTTGGTGGAGTTACTTTATCATTCTTACTGATGCCACACCAACTCCTGCTCTATGCCCATCCTGTAACTCAATTTATTTGTCAGAATGAGGTATCAGCTGAGCAAGCCCTGACTCATTACCAGCGTGGGAATTGAACTGCTGATCAAAGACTTTTCAAGCTGCTATTATGTACCTGCTGTTAGCCAGACAAAACACCAAACTATGGATCGCAAACACTGCTTCTTCAGCAACTTATTTTCTCAAATATCAGCCAACTTCTTCCTAGTGTTCACCATGATTTCTGGTTGTCACAATCTCTTCCTTGTTTTGCATTCTTGAGTTCACCTTAACAATAAAATCTGTTCCAGAAGTTCAAGCATGATTTATTTGAATGTTTCCAGAGGTGTTAAGGAAGATTTATAAGTTAGTCATTGACATGAAATAGAACTGAAAATGAAGTTGCCTAGTTTTAAAATGAATTATCTAGTTATAGCTAAAGCAAAGGGAGTGGAAGTTGCTAAGTCCAGCTATCTCCTGGTGATCTTTGGTCACTAAGCATTGAATCATATTATGTTATTTAAAGTAGATTAAATACATGTTTTCTAACAGCACACTTTGCCCAGTATAGATAAGGTCTCTAACATTATCAGAAAAGGTGGGGCATGCAAAGCATCACAGATTCAAAGCCAAGCCTTTATGAAAGCCCCTTTTATTTTCTTGCTGTATAAGTTCACTTCAGACACCATTGCCAGCCCAAGTGTTTATAAAACATCTAATATAACTGGAACACAATATGCTCTGCTGCTTTGAAAAGACTCTGTACAGACTGTGTTCTGCCAATGGTCAGTACTCTGGATGAAGGAGAAGGTATTAATAGAGATGTGTGTAGGAGGAATTTGTGGATTTTAAATGCATACATAGGTATACACTATGTGAAGGCATCTAAGAGGTGTTATTATCTCTTCTGCTCAATATCATGTGTCTTGTGCTGTATATACACCACGTAATAATTATCACTGAGTACCATTTATGAAGGCAGAAGGAATTAAATACCTGACTAGAAGCTCAGAAATTGACAAGTCACAATTTTCTTTTCATAATCCAATTAACTCCTCTGAAACCAACAGAATTTGTGGTTGCTGCTTACATGAATAGATATTTGCTGCACACAGAAAGAGACTTTACCCACTGCTGTCAGAGGCAGAGTTTCTACAATCCTCTCTGTTCAGAGCTCACTATCCCTGGTCTTCAGAAAACAGCCTCTAAGCATCACAGGAGTTGACAGCCATCTTGAAAATCTGCCCCCAGTGTGCTGAACCTGCCACACACATGCAATGAATTTGTAAAAAGCAGTTGTGTCTGCTGCAGCAAACATACTTGTCACAGCGACTAAACTGAGGCAGTGATACTGCTGCAATGTAACATAGATGATGCTTCTGCCAAGTGGGAAGTGCTGTTCCTCCCAGATAATTTCTCATCATGCCGTCAGGCTGACTCCTAAAGCAACCCTGAGTACAAGGAGACTCAGGATTTAGCAAAGTCCTGCTTACTGGTTGCATCTTCTGCTCCATATCAAAACAGCCAGGGGCTCTTGCACAAGCTGTGACTGAGGAGAAATGCTGTGGCAACACCTGGCTCAACCTCCAGCCTCTTGGGGTGAAAAATGCCAAATACCAAACCAAGCACCATCGTCTGCTAATGCACAAGATGTCCGGTTGCTGATTTAGAAGGGCACTAAGACAAGATCTGAACTATAGCCCCCTGTGAAGACAGTCAGCCCACTACAGTCTCAGTATGCAAAGAATTAAGTCAGCCAAGCCACACTGAGACATTTTTTGAGAGGTACTAAATCACATGACAAGACCTTCCCTTGGCATATTGACAGGGGCAAGTTGCATTTAGCAAATGCAGTTACTCCTGAAAAAAGAATGGTGATATCATAAAAAGATTAGCATAAGAGACAGCTCAAGGGCAAACGGCATTTGCTAATAAAGACTATGGTCTGTTAGCCTGCTACTGGGTCTGTGCCATCCAAAATAATTCATGAAAAGCTAAATTATGGAGACCAGAAAGACACAACAGCGTATTGCAACAGAAATAAAATAAAAGACGCACCCTTTGAAACATCAGCCCCTCATACCAGCAAGAACTTGCTTAAGACTTCCAGGGTGTTCAGTGGGAATCAAGCAGCTGTTTCAATTCTCTGGCCTGGCCTGTATTTTAGTAGTTCAATTTCAGCAATATACCATTACTGCTACAGTCAGTTGCACCTGTAAGCTAAGAAAAGGCATTTTAAAGGGATAGTTTTTGATGTTTATTTTACCAAATAAGCAACTGTCATTTCACCTAGATTCTGAATAATTCAGTTCTCATCCAAACTACTGAGCTTCAGCTAGGTTTGTGATACGACAGTGAAGAGACACACAGTCTTTGCACTTCCATTTCATTACTAATACCACCAAACTGGCAAATCCAGTTCACATTTGAAAAACACTGGTTCCATTTTATAAAAGACAGCTTACAATGCACAGGCTTGAAGGAAGCAAGTGAATTCAGTAGCTGTCACAACAAGCACGTTCTGTAAATATGGTCTGTAACCAGTACAGTAGGACTGTAGATACTATAATACTCTCACCTAAGTGCCAAAAATACCACCTCCCTATGACAAATAGCAAATTCTGATGTGCTAATTATTTTTTTTAATGACAATGTGAAAAGTCAGAAATAAATGAAAAATATTCATAAGAAATAATTTAAATTGTTCTGTAAATAGTGTTTTCAATCATACATTAAGACATTTGCTTCAAGTATCTTGAATAATTTTACTTGTCTTCATTTATCTAACACTAACTGCAAAAAAGTGATAGATGAAGAAATTAATAAGTATGTTGTTTAAATACAAGTCAGACTTAGTTTAAGGTATAAGTGTATTGTTTAGGTACAAGTCTTAAATAAATTTAATTCAATAGAAAAGTTCTGCTCCTACCTGCACTCTTACTTTTGTCTGTCAGTCCCTATAACAGCTTTATCTTCAAAGAAAAGCAAGGAAATGTTTCATTAAAACCAGAAGGTGGTGTCTGTGACTCTCAGGAAAGCTTAGGTGTTCCCAGAACCTGAAAACTGCTCTAGAAAAACTGTGGAAGAGCAAAGAGCATTTCTGATAGCTGGAGTGGCAGAATTGCTGGGCACATGAGAATACCAGTTCTGTGTCAGGGATTTTTGATATGTAAAGGCTGAAACAGTATTGGATTGTACTGATAAGTTTGGCTGACCTTTTAAGCCATTTTTATTATCATCTAATTTGTCATTTTCCTAAGCATGCTAAACAATTTGTCAGTTTTTGTTATATGTTTCATAATTTTCCTTTAGCCACTCCACAAACATTATGGTTCCTTGATTATAAAGCCAAGGAACTGTTTGTTTTTTCCTTTTTTTTTTTTTTTTTTTTTTTTTTATAAAGTCTGCAGCAGTGCAGCAATAGAGATTGCACTCAGACCTTGTTGCATTAACTGCTTCAAATCCCTGTTAAAAATCTCTCCTAGTGTGCTGAAATCTTAACTTTCAATATCCTGTCACTGAATTTCATTATCATTTTGCTAAAGTAGGAAATCCTTTATCGTCAATTTTCTTATAAAGTATTTCTGAAGAACTTGAACTCATTTTGCAGAACATGGTTTCTACCTATTAAATCTTTCTATCATTCTTCTTTTAACATTCCAGTCAGACTTTAGCATCCTTCTTGAAACACTGCTAGCAGAATTGGGTAATCTATTCCCCATAGCAGTTGCACTCATTCACAAACACAGAATAAGTTTAAATCTCTTTAGACCTACTCTTGAACACTACTTGGATGTCCTAGGATCACATTATCCATTTTAGCTACAGGCTTGCTATCAGAGTTAATATTCATCTATTCATCTGATTATCCAACACGACTCCCAACATCTCTTCAGCATCAGAAATGTTCAGGATAGTGCCTTAATCTTATAAATTTCATCCTTCCTAAACATGACCCTGCACATGAGAATATTAAAATGAATGTTGGTTGTGAAAAAGTCTGCTAATGTTCCAGATCACCCCATGACAGTGAACTGTAGTCTTTGCTTTTTTAAAAAAAAAAACAACAACAACAACCCTTGTGTTCTTGAGTTGACTTTTTTTAAGTTTGGTTCTTAATGAAGACATCAATGGAAACAATACAACTCTATTAGATTTCCCAGAAGAAGCATCAAATGAATGTGATGAAATATTTTCGATTTATTGGTACTCACTATATCACCTTCCTTTAATGCATTATTAGACCTTGTATCAGCCTACTCAACATTTTCCCTGGAACAGATGTTAGGCTAACAAGCCAAAAATTATCTGGGCTAAACTATTTATCTCTTCTAATACCATTATACATTTCACTGAAGAATTTTAAGCTATACTATATGCTACAGTTTACATCAGTAACTTTTGTGAAAGACTGCATTTCTACTTATTGTACTAGGGAATGGCAAAGATAAAATTATTCCTCTCCATTCAAGAGCAAATGATATCTGCAAAGGAAAGAAATCACAGCCAAGGCTTTAACACTTTGTGAAAGAGGCTATTACTCTCTTCAAATACCACAGGAATTCAGTATGAAAGTAACATAGTCCGTCAGAAGCCACTAGAAACTTTGTCAAGCTTTAATATGATGTAGTAGATGTATAAACCACCTTTTTCCTGTGTAGCATTACTCATTTTTCATTTACTGCCACACTATGAAGACATTTTGATCCTTCATGGTGATGGGGGGAAAAAAAATAAAAAAAAAAATAAAAAATCAACTCTTCTTCAAAATGCTGTCAACTTATTCTTTCCTTCTCCATCAGAAGTTTCTATTGCTTTTCTAAGACAATGAAGATAAGTTGTAAATTGCTAGCATTTATTATTATTATTATTGAATGGAACAAAGAAGAATTTGCAACAGCATTATTTTCCCAGTCAGTATATTAATCCTAAACTAAGAATTGTTTGATCAAGATACCTATATAGGAAGATATCAACAGTTGAATCAGATGGTTTCAGATTCAGTTGCTTTCATTTAGTTTCTGTTTTTAAAAGGTGCCATGGATTAAAAAAATGAAGAGTACAAAAGGCCACTTCTTATAATTTGATTTAATGTATATAGTCTTCCTACTGCATAATAGCACATACAAATCTCAATCATTGAATACTGTCCTGTTGTTTTAGCACTTAGCTGTACTGGGTTTGAATTATCATAATTGCAAGTCAAGAAAAAAATTAAGATTCAGTTCCTTAGAACTAAAGAAAAAATGCAGCAGTTTGTCACTTCTCAATTGCACAGTGGGCCACTGCAAAAGTATATTTGCATCATTTAAACTTAGAGGAAAACTACAAAACATTTCTAATTAAGAATTTTCATGATATGCAGAATTCCAAAGGGGAATAGAGAAATAGAGATCTTCAGCTGTTCCTACACAATGTATTATTCTTAATATTATACTTTCAAAACAGAATTTTAAAATTAAAAAAAAAGAAAAAAGAGAGAGAAAAAAAAGCCTGATTAGACAACTGCTTTGTAATTAAGTAGATTGGAGGTGGATGCCATCAGAGATTTTCTGTAAACTTTTAAAACAATGACATTAACCCAGGCAGACTAACAACTTAATCTACAGATAAATGAGAATGCATGGTAGGTCTGAAATTCTTTATTTCGAATCCCACATTCACTTGAAAAGACATGGCACCTTGTTTATGAGTTGCTATAAACCTTTTCATTACTGATGAGGATCCACTAATTCAGAAAGACTAAATGGCAAAATAATTGAATAATCAAAAATGTATAAACCAAAGAATCAAAATAATTCTTATCCCACTTTCATGCCTGTAACTGAGCATATCTAGGAACTAGAAGTAACTAAATTAGAGTAGGCGTTTGTTGTCTCAATAGCTAGGAGTGTTTCTTTAAACCAGACCAAAGTTTGCTTGCCAATCACTCAAAAGGTCAAATAAGAAAATTAAAAGCAAAACTAGATCTAAGAGGTTAATCTGAATAATGATATTGTAGGATTCATTCACAGGGTGAAGATAGGACTGTGTAAAAAAAAATAAAGCGGATCTGAAAGTACTGATTTAGCACAGGAGGATTTGCCTTAGGCTCTAGTATATTTCTCATTCATAAAAATTATTTTTGACAAGCTGTACTACAGATAGCTTTTACCTACAGGAATTAGAAAATCATAAGAGAATTGCTACTTCAAAGGAAATGTTGATTGGAGAATTTAAAGTAATATTCTAAAAGAGAAACAAGAAGAATTCAGTCAAGATGTTCTGTTGATTCAAAACTCTCTTTTGAAAGCACTGTGTGAGAATAAAATCCTCATTGCTTCAGCCATGCTTATGAGCTTTCAAAGTCTGTCCTGTATATCTATTCTTGTATTATTCATGTAGCTTTCAAAACTGGCATTTAATTTTACTCAGAGTCCTACACCACAAGCATTATACAGCCATTATTGACAAGACAACCCAAGGGACAGGGATGCAAGGAATATTTTCAGAATGTCCTGAGTGCTTAAAGCTGCTCTAAGGATTTCACAATTTCTTAGGCCAGGGACACTTAAAGCAAGGGATTCAAGCTGTGGTCAGGTTTGTTAGCAGCCTGTCAGTGCAGACTGTTCACACTGAGACCTGGCACCCTGGAGAACAGGACCTTCCTCACCAAACACTGACAGAGGTAGACAGATTTGCTCAGGGTTTATAGGATTAATAAAGGATAGGAGAAAGACCGAGTATTAGGAGAATGTCTAAGTGGGAGGAGGAGGCTGAGTGTGTTTTTTTTTGGAAAACAGAATGTCAGTTTGGTGAAAGTACCACGTGACAGCAAGTGTTGCTGTCAGTTTTGCTAAAGCTGCCACAATAATAAGGCAATTAAGGCAAAAGGCTGCAGTCAAAGGAATTAGGACTCAGAAGAAGATTTATTTTCAATCCCCTATCAGCAGCCATTGAACAGATCCATTCTACTACCAGCATCATCAATTATAATTGCTATTTTGCATATGGTATCACACAACAGGCAGCATTAGCTCAGCCCTTGCCAACGCAGTTAGTGCAAGCACGTGGCACTCACACTGCTCTGAAAATCCGCAACACACACCTTCACATGTTTTTCAGGACAAGTCTCCAGATTGCTATCTGAACGTTGCCAAACATAGCTAAGCATAGTTAAGTGTTTGGTCATAATGTACAGAAATTGTTCGTTTTCCGATCTATATTGCACATCTTGAGAATTTGCACAAAATGTAAAAGTTCTGTTGTTATTCTCGTTAACCTAGCTTCAGAAATTCAGTAATCAGCTCTGCCAGTAAGAGGAACTTTTTTCTGAAGTTCTCTGGGGGCAAATGAATACAAAGCCATTTGCTGCCTCTGTCAAGAACAGGTATTCCTCAAGACATCATTTAACTGCAAAAGTTACTTAACTTGTGTTGGTAGCATGGTACTCTTAAAAAAAAAAAAAAAAGAAAATAATAAAAAAGTTGTTTTTTTTTTATTATTATTCCAACTGTTTTGCTACAATCAATATTCAAAACAGGAAACTGAAATTACAGTTTGCCAATACTTCAAGATACTTACAGAATTATGAAATGAGTGAATGAGTGAAGGGCTGAGAGACAATGTAATACATGACTATGTGATTAATAAGCATGAAGTTCTCTAGAGGTGATCAACACATTAAATGAAACTGTGAAATGAAATAAATTCCATGCACTCATACTGGTAGAAAGAATAACTTCAGAATAATATGACCTTGATGTAGGACATTTCTTGGGACTAAGGAGAGCTAAGGTCCCTCTGCTACATTTAAGCTGTCATTTCCTTCAGATATATCATTAGGTCCCCAAAAGTACCTCTCTGCTAGCTGGAAGTCTAAACTGATGTTATTGAAGTTGTTTAATCTATCTAACTTCAGCTCTTCAATTTCTAAACCACCACATTAAACAACTCAGCAATAAATCTATGCAACAGTTATGACAACTTCTGATTAAAATCCTGAGCTGAATTAGCCAAAATAAATAAGAGTACAGACCAATTAAATCTGTCTAGATCATCTTTATTTATTTATTTAAGCTATTATAATACTCTGTAAAGGGAGAAATTACCTGACAAGCCTCTTTCCCAGATTAACTGTATGCCTCAAAACCCATTCCAGAAGTCATTTCACCTACAGGCAAAATGCAGTAGTCATATTTTCAAAATTAAAAATGTTTTGCTAAAAGCTGTAGATGGTTAAAATAGCATCCATCTGCAGACTTTGCAGGCCATCAGCCTTCAGACACATTTGGACAAGATCTTCTATCCAACCAAAGATCCTGCTTGCTAGACCAATGAGAAATATATGAAGACACCCTTCACAAATCACATCTAATTCGGAAGTGCTGTGAGCTGCACATTAGCTCAACTTTCCTGATGTCACTCAGTAAAGAACTTGATCATAGCTGAGAAGATACAACAGCAAAAGAGCCTTTATATTCTCCAAAAGATTATTTCATACATCCTGCAGCCAGATTATTGCTTGCATTATTCATGAGTTATAATAAAATATTAACCTTTGATCTGCCAAAAGCATTTGAAAGACCTCCAAAAAAAAAAAAAAAAAGTGGTTTCGCACATTGTATTAAGTAGTCTCTAAAGATAAATTTACATATAACAATGAAACTTATCTAACAGCTTACCACCAGTTCCTTTTCTTCACACTCCTCCCTCCTCTTTCCCTGTTTTCCCCCTCCTTTGCATTTTCCAGTAGCCAAACAGTTCCACCCTCTACCATCTTCCTTTACCATATTTTGGCACTTATCAGACTTCTCTGGGCAATGATATTACTTGCTAGCTCAGCAACAGCCACTTCTTTTTTGCTTGGTTAGTTCCCTGCCAGCTTAGTGAGCAGACAGCTAAATTAGCTAAATAAGCTGTGGGAATGCATGTCCAGGAGAAAAAGAGAGAGAAAGAAGCGGGATGCCTCTTCTGCACACCAAGCAGTGTCTATTCAGACTTCTCAAGTAATTTTACCCTAAATAACTACCAAGCAAGCAGTATAATATTACTTAGATGATCCAGTTCAGATTTAAGTGAAAAGAAGGAACATAACATCTTTCTGCTAAGAAAATATAGCCATGAAACAGGTCTAAAATCCTGACAATCAAAATAAATCTTAAGAGAATAATATAGGAATTATATTCCCATTCCCTATATTCCATGTTAAACTAAGATTTTTTTATTGGTCCTATTTAATAGCCATCACTCTGAGATAAGGGGTTAACTAAACAGGGTGCTATGAGAAGCAAAAGTTAAATATTTCACTGACAAAAAATCTAAGATGGTGACATACTCTCCCAGGCATCCGGATGACTAGTCAGCTTCAGCTCCTTGCACTGCATCACTCGGTATTCCACTTGGTAAGCTCCAGCCATTCAATCAGAATCACTGTGTTATTCAGATGACCTACTAGCACTGCAAACAAACAGGGGACAGCTGGAGTTAACAGGCTGAATGACTGACAAGTTACCAAACTCAGCTACCAAATAACAAACCTCATAAGAAAAAAAAAAAAAAAAAGTTTGCCTCACTGAAGAAAATAGGCCCACATTTGCAAAAAGAGTTATCTGCAATAAGTAATAAAAAATCAGCCTTGCTAACAGTAACATTTTGTATAATTGTATGTTTTTTCCCACTAACACTTGGAAGGGCTTACACAAAACACATTGCATGGAGATATTTTTTGCCCACCCACAGCACAGGACAGTGAATATCAGAAAGCACAGGAAGGATTGCCAGAGTCTGAAGTCATCATGTTTTCACAGCAGTTTCAAGTTTCAGACAAATAGCTAAGCGTACATGCTTATTATAACCGTCAATGTAAGAGGTCTCAGACGCTGGAACACTGTGGTGAGGCAGGCCTGAGGCTTGCAAGATGTCGGCGTTCATCCAGTCACTCACTTCTGCAAAGAGCCACATTTCCTCCATCCTTCCCCTCTCCCTGTTCATCTCCAGCCAGAATCCTGCTCCCTCTTACCCACTAGTGCTACTGTTCCTCTAATCTCTCAGCAAGCCTATTCGACTCACTGGCAAAGCAGACGTTCATGAATTTGGGGTTTAAGTATTTTGTTTTGTTTAATTATTTTCCTAACAGCATTTTCCAAATTATTTTCCAATCCTGAATTTGTGATAGCAAATTCAGTGCATTCACAGACTAGCCAGAGGAAGGAAAGTGGCAGGAAAACATGTCTGGAAGTGTGGGTGGAGAAAACAGTAATTCCTCCTTGCCTTGCTGAGAGCCATCAGACAAGGTTAATCCAGTCTTGCAGAACACCCAAGCTCCGGTATTCAAGGTAGACCTCGCTACAGGCACAGGCTGGTTAGGCAGCTTCCCAGGGGAGCAGAGTTCTGCCCATGCCTCAGGAGATGGGAATCAGTTGTTGTAACCTGCACAGCTTCCACTCTTCAGCAAATATTGGTCATTAGAGGTACTTGCTGAATGGCTTCACTACCACCTGTCTCCCTCAGATGCAGAAGAAAGGCTCTCCCCTAAGGGATTCCTATGTCAGCTTTGCTTTCTAGAGCAAGTCATCTGCATGTTCAGTGTTTCCACCAGCAGCACTTGTGCTCTGAACACAGCTCTTGTCAACGTGAAGTATTCACAAAAATATCTGCAAGGCCCTAGCTTTGCTCTGCTGTCCTTCTGAAGCATGTTAGTCACAACCACCACTGTTTACTGTTCTCTTTGTGTTCTCCAAATGTTTTGGCAAACAAAAATCAGAAGAATATGTTATCCAGTTTATATTACTATGGACAGCAACATAGCCGTCTGGGTTTTGTTACTTTCCACAGGATTGGCCTTGGTCATGGGATATTTGGTTTCACTTAATTAAACCAACTAAACTACATAACTAAAGCTAGTTTTCAGAGCCCTGCTAAAAATTCCCCACACAGTTGGCTGGGTAGGATTTAGATCTCTGCACTATTCTTAGACATGCATATCTGCAGCAACTGGAAAATGCTAGGTTGCAATCAATGCATTCCACAGCATGTTTAAGGCTGTGACCCTGAGTATTTCAAATTGTGGTTTCATTTATTTCAGTTTACAAAAACACACACACACAATTATCATTATTATTCAGGCACCTGAACACATTCTGTTAAGAATCTCACATTCAGTATCACCACAGTACTTAAACTTAAATTAAACAATTCACAGAAGTGTAATCTTTAACTGAGAAACAACACAGTGAAAATTGCTTTGGAAACCTCCCACATTCAGAATTTCATAAAACACTTCCAATGTACACAAGGCCAAGTACTGACAAGAGTCTGGGAACATGAAATAAGCTACATAAACATGTTTAACTTACTAAAGAACAACCAGACTGACAAATTTCACAGTGTGATTTTAGAAAATGGGGGCAAGGTGAATCATATTTAGCTAAATAGTATTTATAGATTGGCTCCATTGTGCATATAGTTTATACACATGTGCATATAATTCCTCCAGTGTAGAAGAGAAAGCAGAGCCTATGCTGTGTTTTAAAAACTTCTCTCTAGTATTGAAAGATATCTGTCAAGGAAACTTACTATAAAATATGAATAAAATAATCAATGTTTTTAAAACAATTGAAGGCAATGGCCAATATCTGTCTCTTTAGTTTGATTTCTAAAGACTTTACATATTCAGAGCTATTAATAGCAACAGGAAGGGAGTTGTACCAACAGAAACATAATACTTCAAGGCTTTTCCTCCCAGGGATTCAGGGTGTGTGCCTACTCAAGCAAGGTAAAATTTAGCTTCATTAACACTGTAAGAACAGGGGTATTTGGATTCTTTATTTTTTTTTTTCCTTCCATGAGAGGACCCAAGAAATTCATTGTTAATTCATTTACCTATGTGGTAAGTAATTTTTTTCAAGTATTGCTTTGCCAAAATTGGCCTCCAAGGCAACAATTTAATCCATCTTGAGAGCTGGCAGAGGCTTTGTTATAAACTTCCTCTAGGATCCTAGAAATGTACACAATTCATTTTTATATAATTTCTAACATTGTATAATTCGCTGGAAGGATATGGTTTTCTTCTTCTCCTTTTTCACTTTATTTTACCATATGCGTGCAAGTACACAAATTAATATAATCTGTACTACAACTAAAGTATAAAAGAAAGCATCCTTAACTGTTATTTACCTGATGATGGCCATGCAATCCCACATGCTAAACAGGCCATTAGATTAAAATTTAGTGACCGGGAGAAGCTAAGATAGAAAATTGTGGAAGGAAAACAGGCTATTACCTTTACTAACTGCTAATAGTTTCTGTGTATTTTTATATATGTTGCACACACACATTTGCATGCCTACACATATTTAGACATATAATACAACATTCTAGGGATAGTTTAACTTCCTTTGTCTATGTTATTCTCAGTTTGAAGTTTTTTCCCCCTTATGAACACATTTTTCCATGAAACACCTATCAGTTTAGCTCAGAATTTATGATTTGATGGATGCATGACAACATTATTTATAATACTAAAGAGATCAGGTTAAAGTAAAACAGATGTAATGGGTGTTGCTACTGGCTAGTATCCTTTCCATATGTAAGTTTTCCATCACTTTCCATCACAAGCATACATTTTATGCTTTTAAGCCAGATAATACCACCACACTGAGCCTCAGAAGAGTCTATCTGGATGCATTCAAGACAAAAGCTGTTTGCTGCTTACTGTGCGATGTTAATACACTGTTGAGTGAACCAGCTGGAAGTAGTTTGCAGACTAATGGTGGAAACCGCCTTCAGCTTTGAAGGCATTAAACTAGCCTTTGACTAAGACAAATGAACCTTATATCTTATGGGAGTGCTGTGAAATAGCATACAGCCAACAAGTAAGTTTCTAACAAAACAGTTTTGGGGAAAAAAAAAAAAAAATTTAGTTGTCTATTTATATGTATTTAATCTAGAATAAACACAAGTTTTCAGATTTTCAATTTTTCTATTTCTTGTTGGCATATTTATCACTTTTAAAATGCAAAATCTTTGTTGTATCTGTTGAAGAGAACACTTGTCATTCAACAGAGGCCTCTCAAACACCAGGGCTTTGGGTTAATTTACAACAGGCTGTGGTAGGCATTTTCAGTGAGGGACCTTCAATAAAATTTATCTCCTCTCCATTCCTCTGCTGTCAGAAGGTCAAGACTAGAAGCAGACAGATGCATAGCAGCAATGCATTTGTTCAGTGTAAGAATACAAAATTAATTTTAATGCTGAGTAAGAGGCCCCTTTTGTGCTCAAAAAAAAAAAAAAAAAAAAAAAAAAAAGCTAAAAATGCTACAGAAGTCAGCTCATCAAGAAACAAAATAATCAGAAAAGTTAAGATATACAAAATGGTGAGTCATGAACTTAGTAACCATGCTTTCCAGAACGTATGTGCTATGTTTTCAACTAGTAACCATCTATCAATGCCATTTACTTCAAACTAACTTTTTCACATATATTTTCAAAAAGCGAAAGCTTCTAGCTGTTTACCAGTAATGAGATGTTTGTTGCTAGAAACTGTATTGTTTACTACAAAGAAAACTACTGTATTGTTTACTACAAAAAAAAGTATTGTTTACTACAACAATAATCTATAATTCACTATACAGGTGTTATTACCTTAGGTTATTTTATTTATTTATTTATTTATTTTCAAAGGAAATCAGTGTGACAAATAAAACTGAGCATGGTGTTGCTTGTAGAGAACAGCCCTGGACAGCTGCTATGGTTATGAAATGACAGGATTTCTCTGCACCAATATTCAGACTTTGCTATAGAAATGGACAACAAAATTCGTACTTCCAGATGTGAAAGTGCTTCTGAGGTCCTACTTCTGGATTTTCGTTGAAGATATTCTTTAACCCACTTTTGTGTATTACTTCATCATGCAACCATTTCACCACATGCTTTTGATTCCCATTATTACTCCTGTATTAGGTATCCAGTACAAAATAGAAGTGAACAAAGGAAGTAAAGCCAAAACATACAACTTGTATTGCATATTCAGTCATACAACGAACAGGTTCTGCATGACTCTAACAAAGGAAAAATATACAGTTGCCAATTATGGAAACAGGTTAACAAATTATTCTTCCAATTTTTTTTTTTAATTTTTTTTTTGGCTTTAGGTTGCAGAATAGGTAAATAATTTCCTCTGGGTATGTTGCTGGCAGGCAAGTTCTGAAAACCTTGTTCCAAGAATCCTGAAAACAGGCTGAAAACACAGCTGTTCAGATTCACTGATCTGATGACAAGACATTGTGGATACTCTTATTGGTGAAGCAGGCTCAAGGGGCAGACAGAGTGACAGCTGGTCCATTTCTTCTCTTGTCCATAAATCCCATTTCAAATAGGATTAAGATAACTGGAAAACAACCTACTGACTGGACAACAAATCCTTCCTAGCAAGAGGATATATGATTTAAACAATTTAAAACGTTTTAAGTGGGCTTTAAATACTTTCTTAATAATGGTCACTTAAAAAGGGAAGCAACATTTTAGAAGCCATCTTCAGGTTAGTTGAAAAATCTGGGGGCTTAGATTAGGGAAAGATGTTAAATCATTTTCAGGTCTGTAAATACGTAACACTGAGAAGTATGGTTTTTAAATGTGTTTAAATAATTTTGAAGAATAACATTAAAAAAATACTCTAGATCACAAAAATTCAAAACAATGTAATCACATTGATTCTAATTTGAACCTGAACTACTGGTCTTATTTCTTCACCCAATGAAAACTTAATCACGTTTAGCTCAGAGAACAGATTCTGGCCCAAAACATAATTATTTCTGATGTAAACATTTGCTGCCTCAAATATTTTTGAACAGTTTGAAATCAGCATAAGCAGTTAAACTTTAAGATGAACTTCACAGAATACAAAAATTAAAGAAATCTACGCTAATTTATGAAAGATTAAACAGAAAGCCTATCTTGGCTTTTGCAGCAGAAGTATATTTAATTTAGTGGAATGGTTGAATTTATTCTCAAATCCATAAACTGAATACATTTAAATTCCCATGTAATCTGGCTCTTGAAATACCTCAGTATACTTGCCTTTGAACTTTTCATTTGCTTTTAAGTGGTAATGTTTTTTTAATTTTGGGTGCTGACCAAATGAAGCATATATTAATATTTAAAAAAAGCATCTTCATTGGAGAATCAAATATGGGGTCTTTGCATGTTTGAACAAAACCTGAGGGTGGATCACAGTATAAACAAAACATTAATGCATCCTTAATCTCAGTCTGGAGAGGAATAGTTTGGGTATGTGAACTAGTGATGACATACTAGAAAGGTGGAAATTGAAATTAAATATTAATTCATATTGGATTATGAGTATGTAACTTTAAGCGTTCAATCTGGTAACATCTTAGAGTTTTCTTAGTAATGAGCCCACCAAGCTTCAGGTAAATGTACTGACAAGTATAACCAAATCCCATTGAGTTCAGTCACCCCAATGTATCAGTAGGAAAAAAAAAATAAATAAAAAAAAATAAATGCTCACTCATGTTGGTGTCCTTGCAGATATTTAAGTTACATGATACTGAGAGGTAAACAAAGATTTTTGGATTCACATTATATCTTTATGCTGTTTGAATTTAGCTTTATCTTGCTTCTATGTTAGAATTTTTTCCACAACTGGATCTTGCTAAAGGCAGTTCCACTTGTTTTACAAGCTTCCTAAATTGATTTTGGGAGGCTGACTCCCACTCGTGTAATTGGAAAGGTCGAAATGTATGCCTTCCTTTAAGAAGCATAATGCAGTTTTCAGCAGAAACCCAAAGCGCACACGAACACACACACACAAAAACCTTCAAGTCAGCTGAATGGAAATTCATTGTGAGAGTCAATGGCATTTTAGATTCACCTAACACAGCACTGTCATCATAGACACTGAAATGATGATCCCTGAAATCCTTACTTAGATAAAGCTTCCACTGAGTCTTTTGTAGCTGACAAGTGATTGCACAGATTAACACGCATTCAGTGGTAGAACTGATTGCCTTAAGTTCATTTTACTTTAGGTTATCATCTTTAAAACATTCTTTCAGCTATGAATACAGCTTTTCTAAAAATTAATTTTGGAAATTAAACTAAAGGTGTCACCTCTGCAAACCCCATGCCAGCTACAGTGCTAACATTACAATGGGTTAAAATGTTACAGGTGAAACAAGCTTCACAAGAAATAGAAATACTTAAATTTAAAATATGTTGGTCACCAGAGGCACACACAAAAGGGAAAAAAGAAATGGGAACATAAAAATTTTCTTCAACCACGGTCCTGAAAGATTCTGTTTTGGGCATTTAACAGTTAAAGAAGCAATGGCATGTTAACTGAGCACATTAAAACAAAGAGTTGGCAGCTTCTGAAGGAAAAGGGCTTGTGCTTCACTGTTCCAACTTGTCAGTCAACTCATGCCAGCACTCTCCACGTCTGCCTCTTCTACACACCCTCATTACATGTGTCTGTCTGGACTGATCTGTTCATCTGTTCAGGGACTCTCCCGACAAGTCAAGAATTCTGCCTTCTCTCTGCTCTGGAAGTGGATCAAATCACCTCAGCATTTTTTGTAGCCCCATCAGGAGGCTTTTGTTTATGGTCTCTTTCGGTTTTCCTTCAGTACTTGTCTGTTTTTGATTTCCAGAATGGAGGAAGCTGAATTGCTGAAGGAAAGATTCCAGGCCATAACAGTAAGTGCTTATAGTTATAACTTGCTACTTAAAAAAAAAAAAAAAAAGCTTAGAAATAGTATTGTATTAATGAGCTACTTTGTGTTTCCTGCCTACTTTGTGTTTCCTGAAGAATGTTTTAATCTCAGGAAGGAAAATGAAAAAGACTTATGTGTGCTGGAAATTGTTACATTTTGATTCTGTTTTATAAGCTATTGATTTAAGACAGCTAAGTTGCCTGTACTGATCTTACTGGGTTGTATTACACTTTCAAATTTAAAGTTAAAGCAGTGAAATTATGTGTGCAAATAGATACTGGACAGTCTAAAATATCATCACAACTGAATGTTTGCTTGAAGGACAGCAGGTCAAAAGGCAGATAGAGAAATCCAGAACAAATCAATTTTCCCTTTTCACAACCAAATGAAGAGGTGAAAGATTTTCCTTTTTGCATTGTAGAATTAAATAAAAATGCTGAATTGCTGATGCTCTACCTTAAATATGGATGTCTGAAAACTAAAAAGGACAAGCATAGATTAAGCAAATTCCTACCTGTCGGTTTTCAGAGGGGAAAAAAAGGTCTGAGTGAAATTAATGCTGAAGACCTAAGTAAACATTTTCAGTTTCTGTTCTAATGGGAAATCTGCCTCGAAAAGATATAATATTTTGAATAAAATACTGTGTGGTTTTTTTTTTTTTAAACAAATGTAAATTGATTCTACAAAAAAATGGCCAAATCCAAGTTCTCCTCTGATTTAATCTCTCCTCCAAACAGTTGCAAAAGAATTAAATTGAAAGAACTTGGCTGTTTGGGATAAGTAGAAAACTGCAGAAGGATCACTGTCACAGGAATTCTTTAAAAAAATATTAAGGGGGACATTTTCCACACTTTTGGCACAATAGTGAGATTATTTGTGAAACAGATACTACTGTCTGAATTAATTGTGGACAGAGTTAAAAAAACAAAACAAAACAAAACACACACACTATTGGAACTGAAAAATATGAGAACTCAAAAGGAAATCTACAGGAGGTGAAAAGGATTTGGGGTTGTTTTCCAAATATATTACACTTGATAAAAACCAACAGGTACATTTATCATATTTGCTTCAGACCTGATTCAAACTTACAATAAGGTAATTTGAAATGTTTGGGAGGTGTTTGGTTGAAAAATTTGGTTTGTTTACTGTAATGGTGTTTGAACCTTAGTCATAACCTGGACTTTGTCTCTAGTGTATGGGATCAGAAGATAAGAAATGTTTTGAAGTTGCAGAGGAGAAATCCAGGCCTTGTAATATTTTATACTTCCTGGTATCTGACACAACAAATAAGGCAGCACATTCGTGTGCTGAGGACTTCTGTGCACATACGAGGATTACTATCCAGCATCCTCCGGCAACATCTGACTGCAGAGGAATAATGGAGAATTTTTATTTATTTTTTTAAGAAGCCCATGACAGTTTCCTGCAGTGCAGGAAATCAGAAATCATGCTTGGTTTCTATTCACAACTTCATTTATTACACTTGCTGCACAACATAACTATGTGCTTTCTAATATGATAGTTGTCTATCAATTCATAGCATTTAATTGAAACAATTCAGTGTATTTGTTGCAATGCACTGCAGAAACAAAGGAGCCTAAATAACGTGAAGTTATAGAATCATAGAATCATAGAATATCCTGAGTTGGAAGGGACCCTTAAGGATCATCAAGTCCAACTCTTGACACCTCACAGGTCTACCCAAAAGTTCAGACCATGTGACTAAGTGCACAGTCCAATCTCTTCTTAAATTCAGACAGGCTCGGTGCAGGGACCACTTCCCTGGGGAGCCTGTTCCAGTGTGCAACCACCCTCTCTGTGAAGAACCCCCTCCTGACGTCCAGCCTAAATTTCCCCTGCCTCAGCTTAACCCCGTTCCCGTGGGTCCTGTCACTGGTGTTAATGGAGAAAAGGTCTCCTGCCTCTCGACACCCCCTTATGAGGAAGTTGTAGACTGTGATGAGGTCTCCCCTCAGCCTCCTCTTCTCCAGGCTGAACAGGCCCAGTGACCTCAGCCGTTCCTCGTACGTCTTCCCCTCCAGGCCTTTCACCATCTTCGTAGCCCTCCTCTGGACACTCTCCAACAGTTTCATGTCCTTTTTATACTGTGGTGCCCAGAACTGCACACAGTACTCGAGGTGAGGCCGCACCAGCGCAGAGTAGAGCGGGACAATCACCTCCCTTGACCTACTAGCGATGCCGTGCTTGATGCACCCCAGGACACGATTGGCCCTCCTGGCTGCCAGGGCACATTGCTGGCTCATATTCAACTTGCTGTCTACCACGACCCCCAGATCCCTCTCTGTGAGGCTGCTCTCCAGCGTCTCATCGCCCAGTCTGTACGTGCAGCCAGGGTTTCCCCGTCCCAGGTGCAGGACCCGGCACTTGCTCTTATTGAACTTCATGCGGTTGGTGACCGCCCAGCTCTCCAACCTATCCAGATCCCTCTGCAAGGCCTTTCCACCCTCATTCGAGTCCACAACTCCTCCAAGTTTGGTGTCATCAGCAAACTTGCTCAAAATACCTTCTATAAGTTATTACCAGGTTTAAGAATAAGCAATGAGCTATTCAAGAAAACAACAAAATTCTACTGCAAATAACTCCACGGCTTTGGGAAGACATATCCCAAAAATCACATCTTGGAATCTCAAGTGCTACCTAAAGGATCTTAAAGAGAACAGAAAGAGGAACTCAGGGATTCAAAGCAGTGAACAATACTTGCACTAAAGAGACTTCCATGTGTCTAAGATACCTCAAGGGACATGGACTCCATGGACTCCACCTTGGGCAGCCTGTTCCACTGCTTGACCACTCTCTTAGTGAAGTTAAAGTTAGGCTTTATTTGCATAGATTGACTTCATCCTAATGAACAACACACACTCCAGTTTTTAGCACCAAGTAATTTCTCTAAAGAGTTTTTGTTCTTTTAATTTGCAGGACAAAAGAAAACTGCAAGAAGAAATTACACAGAAACGTCGAAAAGTAGAAGAGGAAAAACTGAAACACCAGCATTTAAAAGTAAGTTGTTGGAGTTATATAACTAAAGATAGCCTTAAGTTGTTCAACTTGCATAAGGGTTTTGGATTTTGGAATGCAAATCTTCATGCATTTAAGTCATGCTTTTACTGTCAAATTTTCACAGCTTTTTGGAGTCTTTCCAGGACTCCATTTGACTTTAATAAGCATCATGCTTAAAAAAAAAAAAAAAAAATCACACTCAGGAGCTAATGTTATTTGATCACTTTCATGGCATAAAGTGAGATCATAACCAGGAATAACTCACAGCTGAAAATTAAGCCTCACATTTCAGACTGGGTGTGTACATTCCCTAATTCCACTACAGCAACCTCACTTTCTACAGGACACAGCACAATAATGATGTGCAGTTGCACTTTTA
Organism: Netta rufina; assembly: GCF_964035555.1. Classification (NCBI taxonomy): domain Eukaryota; kingdom Metazoa; phylum Chordata; class Aves; order Anseriformes; family Anatidae; genus Netta; species Netta rufina. The sequence goes on along the minus strand of NC_140131.1, from coordinate 29,146,197 downwards.
TCAGGCATATGGGGAGAGAAAAGAAAAAAAAAAATCCAACACTGACCAATTTTTGTTTCTAGAAATATGCAAGATGTGGTATTTTACATGTCTTATTTAGGAGTGAATAAGAAGTTTTCAAGAAAGACATGGAATGCAATACCTGAAGTATGGTGTCTCATTGAGCAAGCGTGGGAGAAGCATAATTAAAGTAGGCTCCTCTTCAAAACAGACACCTGCTCCTAGGTTGCATCTACCCTCCCTTTAGTGTCAAGCCAAGTTATGATACACTGGTTCATTGGGACAGGCAAGCCGCTGCAAGTCACCCATGCTTCAGGTTTTATCAGAAGGTATTGGCCACAAGGACAGGCTTAACAAATTGTGTAATACTATGGGCCTAGATTAGAAAATTATGTCTTCCAATTCCTGTAACAGCAAAAGAGCAACTATCTACTTCCGTATATATGGTGTACTACAATTTATGTTTCAAGTTTTTTTGCCTATTAATTCAAACTAACTCCTCTGCCTTTCTTTTGAGGAGGAACTGATCTGTTCTAGACACCTCACGAATTCTTACTAGTGTTGCAGACAGAGTACTAGAGTAGTTCACCAATAGATTTAGTACGTACTTTCACTTAGCACTAATAGGTACCATGGAGTTAAAACATCATCTAGAGGTTTACTTAAAAAAAAAAAAAAAAAAAAAAAAAAAAATACTCTGAAGGTGTTTTATGGAATTTGACAAAAACTAAAATGCTCCTAGAAAAATATTTGAGATACTAAGCTTAGCAAGGAAGAATCTACTCTCCACGCACATATGTGCACAGACAGACAAATGCTTGTTTTACAAATAACTATAGGCCAATGTTCCTAGAAATTCTTTTTACATTAAATCATGTGCTAAATGCACCTACCATGCCATAAAGGCGCACAGTGCAGTCCAGAGCCACATATGACATACACTTTTCTAAATGTGGCAACAGAAGACAATTATAAGCTTTTTTTTTTTTGTTATTGAGCAACTTTTTCAGACAAAGAGTAGTAATATTTCACACATATATGTATACATCCTTTGGAAGACAACAGAGGGTATGATTTCTGTATTTTCTTTAAAATCAGTCACATTGCACATGAAATGAATCCAAGAACTGTATGGGAATTGATTCACTTGGCACAGAGGGATCAAGCATACATTAAAGTATTTATATGTATAGTGTACATATAAATATATTGTATTATCTGCTCAGAACACCCAAAATAGAAATTGTCTTAGCACTCATTTGGAAGAAAAAAGGCACCTAATAACAGACATTTACTATATCTTCTGCTGCATGTCCTCAGAGACTTGGTCTTTATCAAGGATTGATGCTTCAGACTAACTCAGGTATTTCAGTGGAGTCAAACAACACAAGAAACCTGTGCATAAATCACTTCAAAACAAGTTTAGACCTCTAAAATATTTAGTCATTTCTGTAAACATTACTGAGGGCTCGTTTCCCTAGTGACTAAGGCTGATTTCACTCATTTATAGTATCGCCAGTTGTGTATGGTGAAATTTAGAGCTCAATGACCTAGTCGGCATAACTCACACCTTTCCCTTGGGAAGCTATTGCAGATTCATGATTCTCACTGTTATACAGATGTTCCTGTTAGATGAATGTTGCTATTCTATTCCTAGTTTTGTCCTTAATTCATATTTACAACCCTTAGCAACAGGTTTATAAAAAGGTCTGGGATGGTTTGTTTTTAGTTTGGGTTGGGTTTTTGTTGTGAGTTCCTCTTTGTTGGAAGCTAGATTCCACTTTACAACTTTGCTGCCCCCAGTCTAACTCCTTACTAGAAAGAGATAGATGAGGTGTAACACGTCTTATTTATCCAGTAGAGCTACATTGGAGAAGAATTATTTATTCCATACATGTGCCTCTCTACCACATGAAATAGAGGACATGGAAGCAACTACAGCACACCTGGGTGACCAGGGCTTTATGGAACTGCAAGGGCCTAACTGGCACCACGAGGGAGGGTATATGGGAAATTTCATCTTCAAGTACTTCTATGTACTGGCAGCTAGTACTTCCTACTGTCTGGAATATTCCTCACTGAGGCAACAAGGGAAAGGATCAGAATTGTTTGAAAAACATCAGCAGCAGTGGTGTGCGTCTATTTTCCAAGAGCTTTTCCAGTCTAGTTTTTTGTCCTCTGATATGTCTGAATTCCATTAAATACTATCTTGTAGATGCTGGTCACACACCTTTTTCCAGGTGTTGATGTTGACCTACAGCTTGAATGAAAGTTACAAAAATGATTTATATTTCTCCCAGCTTCATGTAAGGTGAACTGCCACACCACTGGGAGAGCAAGACCTGCAAACTCAAAACACCTGTGCCTTCCAGTGGGCAGCTGTGTCTTTATGGGTTAGTTCAGCCTTGTTAAGGATTACAATGGACTTATACCAGCAGCAGGCAATTTACAGAATTTGCAGACTGCAGTCACATTGCTGTGAGGATGAACTACAGAAGAAAAGGATCAATTTCCAACATTCTGGACATTTTCAGGGTCTTGCATCACAGCATAAAAACATCCCTTTCCTTTAATGAAACAAGGGCAATATGAAATAAATGTTCTTTCATATTAGAGTTCATATTAGAGCTGCAGGGCATAACATGCACAACCTAAATACTGTGCTAAAGATGCTTTACAACAGAAAGAAATGTTAAACAGCAGAAAGAACCTGACATCCCCGAGGCAGCTGCTCCTGCACTGGCTTGTGCCAATGCCTCATTGGAGTAGCCTTCTGACTAACACCTAGAAATTGTCTGTTGTTCAAAGCTTGTTTCCACTGTGAAGTGTGTTACTCTTTCAGAAGTGGATAAGGAAATTCATGAGGTTATATGACATTTAGTTGTGAGCAGCAAACTATTCTAGGAAAACACAGAAATAACACCATTGTCTATCCCTGTATTTAGGGAGTTTGTTTTCTTGGGTCTGACCCTACATGTACATGAAGCTTTTGTTGATTTCAATGGGGGTTATCAGTTAGTAAGGTCCACAGTGCCAGCCTTGCTGTAGTTCTCACAAGGAATTACAGATTTGAGTCAGCAGTGCAAAACTTTCAGTTCCAACCAGGATTAAAATCTCACTTTTCTAGGAGTCCTACCTAGCACTAAAACCTGAACTCCTCAATTCAGAGGAAATTAACAACTGTTCTCCCTCTATCTTGGGAGAACAGTGTTTTGCAGTCAATAAAAGTTGTGCCAACACCAAACTGTATGCATCTACTAGATCAGATAAAACCATCCCATTAAAGTATCTGTATCCATTTCATCTGAGCCTTTTTATAAGGCAGCAGTCCCTTCCAACTTCATGGCAGATAAGTCCCCAAAGCCAGAGTCAAGGCTCAGAACTTCAGTTTTGAGCAGCCCTTGTTTCCTGCAGATTTCTTAGGATCCAGTGTTGTGAGAGAGAACATTGTCCTACAGGGCTAGTGTAACTGTAAACGTTGCTCTCACCTTCTGCAGAAAATACTACCAAAGAGTGCCACAGAACTCCTAGAAAGCTTGCTTTACCCACATTTTCTATCATGCTGTTTGTGTCATATGTGAAGCTGGTTGAAAATATGTATTTAACTACAACCAGATTCTCTATGAACCCTCCACCATTACTTGGCCCTCAGTGATAACCTCACGTGAAGCATACAGTAAACAGAAAAGAGTGGGAAGCGAAAGTTTAAATAACTCAATGCACAGGATGTGGGCAAGGACCCCAGCAGCCACTCCAAGCAGCACTGAGGCAAATGCAGCCTTCTCAGTGCTGGGCATGGCTCTGCCTCAAAGCAGCAGTAGTCAAAATCCAATTTAACTTTCATCCACATCCTACAATTAACACAATTATATATATATTAAAAAAAAAAAAAAAAAAACCAGCAATGTGGATATCAGATATTTCAAGAAATCTAAATTACAAATGGAAAAATTTTGGTTAATTAAAAGCTTTAGATACATGCTTTCCGTCAATTGAAAATGTCCTAAAGAGTCCTAACTCTCTCTTCTTCCCCAAGGCAGCACTGGATTTATATTCTTGAATTAGACGGAAGGGAGGGAAAAGGTAAATAAAGTCTGTATGACTTTCAGCCTCTAACCTACCAATATGAATTTATCTCCATGAATCTCTCTCCCCTGAAATAACATAGAACTCAGATGACTTTAGATGCCACTGTTCACATAGTAGAATGGCTGTAGAAATCCGTGCATACAGACAGATTTTGCAAAATTTGAAGACAACCTAGAGATCTACTTACCTATACATACGGCAAGACACTCATTTATAAACCACTACTATACAAAAAAACCCTCCACCTAAACAGGTGTGGACCTAAATATGCAATCCCTGGATCTGACCCTACAGTAGCAGTTCTACATATGTTGTAGGTCTGCTCAAAGACTACCAGCATTCTGAGCTTCACCTTTCCAGTCCTATTCTTACCCCACATCCCCTCACGAGAATACATGCTAAATTACTCAAGTTCTTTTAAACTCAGGAGACAGTGTTGCATCATTAACTCCCCAGAGATCTCTTACCCAAAACAACCTTATTTACAGAAGCTTCTCATCTTTTTCCTCTCTCCCCCAGCATTTATGTAGTGCCATGACCCAATAAACCAGGGCTATAGAAATAAACCATAGCACTTCTGACTGAGGCCTTTTGCATGAATCTGTAATGTGTGCACTTTGGCCCAACCATTCTGCTTTACTGAGGACAAAAGCACCACTCAGAAATGCTGAATACCTTAGGATGTCAGGTAGAAACTGATGTCCTCTACCTTTACTTTAGGTAAACTAATAAAATGGGACATTGTTCTTACTGATTTTCTTTTTAAGTCAATCTCAAACCTTGTTTTTTAGTACTTCTCTTTCAGTGGCAGTTGCCCTGTTAGATTGCTTTATGCTAGATGCGACACAAAAGTGTGGAGCACATCTATGACAGCAAGGCAAATACAGTAAATGATTTAATAGACTAACTTTTAAAGTACACTTGTCTGTATTTCTCCTGTCAGAAAAAGGCCTTGAGAGAAAAATGGCTTTTGGATGGCCTTAGTTCTCTCACTCCAAAAGAGCAAGAAGAAATGCAAAAGCAGAATCGAGAGGACCAACAAAGAACTCATGAGCTGGAACAAGACATCTTCAGGTAGGGTAGTAACCCTTTCCCTCTGTCTGGGTTTAAGTGGTCCTTCCTTAAATGTCTCACCTTACTTTGTGAAAGATTACAATGTCAGTGAGGGTTAAACACATGCAGTGTGATACAGAGTAAAGCAGTCTTTTTTGTATTTTCTGAATTAGAGCATAAAAAATGCTTCTATGTCGCAAAGCTTCTATGGAAGCTTCTATGTCACCAATTTTGTCAAACCACACAAATATTTTGAAAAGTATTTGTTTCTAATTCCAGATACATGCTATGCTATACTCAGATGTAAGCCACAGTGTATGGTTTTGCTCTAAGAGAGTCATTGTTGAGTCAGATTTTTAAAATATCGGTAAATCATTTTAGAAATTCTTCAATTTTGCTAGATCCCACACAGCCTTTAATACTTGATTTCTACCATAACACAGCACTTCCAAACATCACAAGCTGTCCACCCCTATTAGTGTCACTTGACTTACTTTCACTTATCTTCCATGCAGTGGTGTCCTCAATTTAATCACAGAAACCTGTTATAGCGAAGGCCTTTTTGTATTTATTTTTTATTAAAAATATTCCTATAAATCTTATTCCTTAGTGCTGCCATCCCACAGAGGGATAACTTTGACCTCCACAGGCAGTCATACATATGGCTCTTTTATTTACTATGAATGTAATTCTAGGCACTCATTACCTTATCTGAAGTTAGCTTTTCCCAAACACAGTACAGCTCTGTATAAAAACTGGATCCAGGCATCCTGAGCGGTACCTCCCATTAGCATCCACAGCAAAGCTGAAGTGTTTTGGTTGCTTTAGATTCAGGAAAGAAACAAAACACACCCACACACACACACACTTTTTTTTTCTTTTTTTTTTTTTAGGCTTCTTCCTCTATTTAAGTTCAATATCACCTTCCTCTCTTCTTCCTCCACTGTTCTCCTACACAGTGTTTTGGCAAAGTTGTCACCCAGATTATCTCCACTGGTTATCTCACACCCACTCCCCCCCTTACTCCATCTGACACAAATGATAATTCTCCTCACTGACAGGCAACAGCCTGTGCTAGTTTTTCCTATAATTATGCTGACTTCTTGCTTGAAAGCACTTTTCTCAACAGAACAGCTTTTCAAGTAGCTCTCTGGAATTCTTTTTTGCAGTGGTAGGAGGAAGACTGTACTCTAAAGCATCCCACAGGTGGTGTTTATGAATATGTGAGACAGGTCCCTTTGCCTGTGTGATCACACGAAACAGAGCTGTGTGGGGCAGGAGCACTGGGGAAGTTGCACAGAGCAGGCAACTCCCCACCAGTCTAGTGGAAGTTCAACCCTTCTCCAGGCACTGGGAAGGTAGAATAGATTTCAAAATCCTGTTGACTTCAGGTAAGAGCTGGAGGTTTAGCTGAAGTCTCCTTTGTGCCCCAACAAATTTGGTGAGGGGAGTTTTATTTTTTTTAAGCTTCAGAACCAAGTCTGGTAATGGATTTGGTGTGTAGATATATTGGGGAGATGATGTTTTTATTCTCCTGACAAAACCTACACTGGTTTAATTAATTTGATGACTGAGTAAAGAATAAGCAATGCTATTATACCGGAGGTTTGTAAGTGTCTATGCCACTAAAAAGAAAAACTGTTTAACTTCTGCTATATAAACTGCCTTATAAACACGGAGGTGTTCCATCAGGAAGGCTAATCTCCAGCATCTAAATCTAGTCTGTTACCTGATAACAAACCTTAAGGGTTCCCTGCACCTGAGTCATCGCAATTAAGCTGTCTCACAGCAATGCTGGCAGCAAGTCCAAGTCTTCCCAGAAACAGGACAGGAGGGAAAGCAGGATTGAGACTTAATTAGTATTATAGGATGGTTTTTAAGAGATTTCAGCAAATAGGACTGATAAGTCAGATATGCAATGCCATTTCAACATCTCCCAGGATCTGGGTTCTCCTTCCAGTTGTGGAGTATTTTGATGCTGTTCTTGTAATTGCTGTCTTGACTTTGTCTTCAGTTCAGCATCCTTAATTTCTGTTTACACCATTTCTACTTTTAATTCTCTATTACACCCATATTAAGCTTCACTTCTCTGAATGCAGCTATACAATGTTTTAGCCTAATTAGAATTTAACACTATTACAAATAGTAAAACAGTAACCAATCTGGAGCTTGAAACCCAAAAAACTTTAACTCACAGAGGTAAATCAACACCAAAGAAATTTTAATTTTTCTGCTTTAATTCCAGATTGCAGTTGAGTTGAGAAGAAGTAATAAATTTATAAAATTTACCTGAATTAGAAGCTTCCAGATCCTTTGAAATACAGCCATAGACATTAAAATGAAAATTTCTAAATGCATTTTTGCTTTAAGGAAGAAGCGAGAGAAATGAGAGTGCTAAACCATTCATTTATACCTGATTGTTTACTTAAAGGACATCATGAATCCCAGAGCAAAATCTCAGACCACCTCTTCATATATAAACATTTGTATATTTTCATATATATATAATTACAAGGCCTGTATGCAGATGCACTGTGAATGGCTGCACATTTAGTACTGTATCACATGACCAAGAGCGCACACATCACACCAAACAAGGCCAAAGTTCCTGAGCTCATAAACTTAATGTACGCTTGAACCTGCAACAGCCTAACTACAGAAATGTCTGTTACATTCCAACTGGAATTTTTACCAGAAACTTGATTAACATTCAGCCTGCACCCCAAAAAAGAGTTTAGAATTCCTTTCCCATGTAGGTCAGATTCAGGGATGCCAGTTTTTGTTGTTTTTCAAACTACTTTCTATTTATATGCCTGCATTTCAGAGAAATGTATTAGGCATGAGTTCTCCTACTTAACTCCAATTGACTTAATTACAAGCACAAGCAATGTTTGTGCATCTGGATGGCTGAGATTCTGACCATAAATCAGCAATTTAAACATTGATGAAAATGAAATAACTTTGCTTGCAACCTTAAGTAACACAGTGGAAAAGTTGCATTAAATGTTTGGTTTTAGACACAGGCCTTTCTCCTCTTATTAAAATTGTTATTCTCTTTACAACACCCCTGCATGTTTCATCTTATATATATATACACACGCATATGTACATATATACACACACACACATATATACACACCACTGTTCCATGGCAATTGTGTTTTTTTTCCCCCACTAAATATTTCTACAACTATTTGTTGTTAATACCAGACTCACCAACAAACTTTTCTTGCCCATGACCTTCTGGCAACCTCCCCTACATTGCTTTCTCCTTAAAATGATTCCTACTACCTGATGTATATGTGTAATACTTCAGATATATTTGGAGTGAAAGACATCAGAAAAATGACAAGCATAAAATGAAAAGATTAAATGAAAGTATAACAGAATGACACTGTCTTCACTCTCACTATAACTGCACAGGTACAATGAAGTAGTACTTATATAGCAAATATTGTTTCCTTCTATTGTGGATGTGTTTTGCAAGACAGCATATAGAAAAAAATAAGTGGTGATGTTCACCCACTATAAATCAAAAAAAGCACGAAAAAACAGTTTCATCACCAAGCAAGGTACAATACAATGAGAAACATGCATCCTGGAACTAAGAATAGGTACAGAAATGGTCCTAATTATACTCCTGACCCACCTAGCAGTAGAAAAAGTACTTATATCAGCATTGCTGAAGTTTTAAAGACAGTTTGGAGGTTTTAAGGCCTTACTAGCAAAAGAAACATTTTCATTATTGATATATTTATTCTTGTAACTAGGCAATCCATACTTTAGAGACTTGGGCAGCTTTTATCCTCGTTACACACAGAGGAGATAGGCAAGGTATTTGACTTTACAGATGGAGAACTGAGGCAGAAGAACATAGCTTGAGTCATATGGAAACTTCCCTCTGAACTAAACATTTAAGCAGGATTATTCTCAAACGCCTCCTCCTGTAAATTATACCTCCTACCACTGTTCAATAGTGGTCTGGCAAAGGCCTCCAGAGAGGCATCCATGCTCTCTTCCATATCATGTCTTGTTTAAACATCCTCAACCCGGTTTCAAACTAGACAGAGATAGAGAAACCTAGTAATGCCAAGTCTAGCATGAACAAAGTCCACTAAAAAGCACAACACGTGCACTCACCATACTTGCACAGCACTTTTGCCATGTCATAGATGGTACCCAAGCTAGTAAAAGCTGGCCTGACTACATATACATAAAATGAAGTCACACTTTTGACCTATGCTATCAAATTGCAATACTGATCATGTACACACTTGTCATGCAGTAACAATACAATATGTTGAGAAGCTCAGTAGAATTTTTCTACTGTGCATCCAATTATTAAAATTCACTGTTGCCTCAGGTAGATTCTGTCCACTCTGACAGTTATGTGGTTGTCAATATCAATTAAAAAAATGAAGATATTTTTTTCAATACCCCTAGAACCATGGATGTTTCTCTCAGCTGAGAGCACAATCGCTTGCAGTTGTATGCAAGTTATTTACAACAGTGGCATTTCCATTACTCTCCTAACCCTGTTTTAAAACACTCTTTACTTGCATATCAAATAGAGCTAGCATTTATCTGTTAGGATTTGGGCATTCTTCAATAAAAGGGAAGGTTCCATTCTTTGTAGCGACAGTAAAACAGTGAACAGTGGGTGGCCTGAGCCACCTTACAGACAAGTGACTCAAAGCTCTGGTTACAGACAAAAACAGCATTTACACATTTTTTTCTATTCACCTTGTTTATCTGTTAGAAGTTGCAGTGAGCCAAGTGAGCATGTCGTGGGTCAGGGAACAAGGTGAATAAAGATTCGGTCCCATTTTATCATTTGATTTTCAGCAAATAGCATTCATTTGTGACAGACTTGGTTGCTAAACAACATACTTAAAAAAAATGCACAAACATCACCATGTTACTAAGGACTACTCTAGTTTGTAATGTGATACATACATTAAGGCAGGCTAAGGCTAGATGGTTTCCAGTGCTGCTAAAGCATTGACTCACCTCAAAACATGCAAAGACTTGCTAAGCTGCCTTTTCCTCTCAGTCTGGTATCCTCCAGGGTGGTATCCTACTATCTGTTTTTCATCCATAAGCCTTTTTCTTCTGGGATGGTAGTGGTGCCAATCACAGATCAGCTGGTGGCCAGCAGCAGTCAGGTATACATTGAAGAATTTGTTAACTCAGCTACTGCTTTGGCAGAGACACCACCAGTTTAGAACCTCATCTTCTAAAGCTCCTTATTTAATTCTACATCTCCAAACTACTTTCTTTGCCCTCTAAAACAACAAACACTACTCAAGGAGTAAAGGACAAATATCCAGAGGACTGATTTAATACAGTAACTGCATTATGCTTCCAGTCCTCTGCAAGACACAGCAACACCATGAAAATATATATATATATATATATATTAACTTTAGTTTGTTTTAAAATAGTCACTGTTTCAGCTGCTAGACCCTTTCAAACCAGACTGTGATTAACTTCCTAAAAATGTCATTGATTCAGAGTATTTACAAGCTGCTAAAGATTTAAACACTGGAAAGAGATCCTGGCCTAAATTTTGACCTGTACAAAATCAAAAGGACTTTGATTTTTTAAACAACGTATACTGTGTTTTTAAAAAGTTGCCTTTCAACAAGTCCTAATGTGCATATACACAACATCCTGTGAAAAAATGAACCATAAGAGGTATTTACATCTATATACTAGTATGTGTTGAAAAAAAAAAAAAAAAAAAAAAAAAAGAGAAGTTCTAGATGCAATTTTCGATTTGCATAGGTATAATTTTTCTTTAGCCCCACTGATCAGTCCTCTTAATTACCACTTGAAGTGGGTGTTTGTATGGGTGTGAGAGCATACAGAAAATTAAATACATTTCTTGATGTCACAGATAACTTTTTTTTAATTTTTGTCTTTTGCCTAGCCATCTCATCCACCCCCACTTTACTTTTTTAATAACTTTCCAAGATTTTTCTTCTTCTTACACCTGTGTCTAGCAGCAGTCACAGTCCAGACTAAAACAAACCCTTAACAAAGGTTAACGATCCTTTAGTTCATTATGCTTTTATAAGTTTTTAATGATTAATTTTAATATTATAATATTGCAATCAAAGTCTCCTGTAAAACCACATTTTGATATATTAAATAGTATTCTGTAAGAAATGTGGAAATATGGAATGTGGTCATTACACTAGTTTTTTCATAGCACTGTAAGAGTTCTTATTTTTATTTGTTTTATTTTCATCCTGAATACACTTTTCTTCACATCTCAGTTCTGAGATCTGTGATACCATATGTGTTGCAAAAAAGAGGATCTTACCACCAGCTGAAAATCCACATAGTGTTCTACTATTGTAGCTCTTCAACTTTGATTTTAAAAAGGGCAAGAGCCACAACATTATTCAGAGTCCTCAAGCAATCACACAAAAGCAGTTAAATAATGCTTCTCTGCTAGGCTGCATTCAACTATTCTGGCCTGCTTACTGTTTTAAATGGAGTTGAAATTTCTATTATTAGCATTGACTTTGGTATGATGTCTTAGATCTTAGTCCGTACTAAAGAATAAGTCAAATCATAATGCAGTTTTTCCTAGAATATTGGGGTATAGTCCATCATTATTTTATTTTTAGTTTTGGATCTGATCATCCAGTGATAATTCTCTTATGATTAGAGAGTCAGCAACTGTGATACCATTTGCAGGTGCCTTAAGTCTACAGTCATCAACTTCTACAGGATTCAAAAACAATGGAAGACATATTTTAGTTAAATATGGAACATTTAAAAATATACTTCTGTTTTTTTTTTTCTATAAGTTGAAGCTAAAGGGTTTGCAAGAAGGAGAAAGAGATGAACCAGAAGTCCAAGGCTATATTGCACTCATCCATGGCAGGAGAGATCCAGTTCAGAGCTAAATTTGGACTTGATTATGAATCTCCCCCATGGAAAAGTGACTTGATGACTAGTAGGCTACAAAGAAAGCTTTTATCTAAACCCCCCAAAATATGTGCTTATGCAGAATGGAAATGTCTTGACTACAGAGGAAAAAATAGGTTGTGGGGCACCTCCCTAAAGTCACTACCTTAGTCACACCAGAGAAAAGAATTTGACTGAGATACTTTACCTTATAGACGTGCTTTAACAACCAGGCATAGATTTCTCCCTCTCACATATACAGAAGTTAAACATTTTGTTCTGGACCTTTCTGACTAGAAATTTTTCATCAAGCATCTTAGTGCTGAGAAAATAAGAACTCCAGTTAAGAAAGAGACACCTTAAACATTTAACTCAGCTTTAATATGCAAGAAACCATAACATATAGCTTTAACATACAACAAAAAAGGGGAAGGAGAAAGGGAGCTGTGGCCCTTTTTAAATCAAGTACAAGGCTAGAGTACAAATCAATAGGCCAAAAAACTCTGACTGCTGAACTTCAATCTTTTACAGAATGAGGGCTTTTAAAGAAAATAACCCACCAGCCATGTCTTCACTGGCAAGTGACTTGTGCTAGTAAAATCTGATGGAGATGAGCCCAGTGCTGAATATCCTGTTCTAGAGAATATCCAAAGTTAGTGTGTTTGGTATCCTTAAGTTATCTTTGTAAAACAAAACTCTCACTGACTAGACTGAGGTGCAATCAAAGTCTCCTTCTGTACTAAATGGACCCTTACAAATTGTTTTAGTGCAGGAAATCTCCTCTAAATCCAAGTTTATAAAGTGGTTATTAACACCTGATGCGACATGTATCAGTACTGTATGAAGTGCTCAGTTTCTCTTGCCAGTTCATTGGTAATACAGCTGAGGATATTACTTGAGCAAACACTTCAAACATTAGCCTTCCGAACTGCTTGTCCTAGGTACATTGAATATGACTACTGTTATGCTGAAAAAAAATCCTTTCCAGAGACTTGATTTCAGCATTTTCCCAGAGAATCGAGTAAAAAAAAGTGATGAACAATTAGGAAGCACACCTATATCTGCAGACACCTTAGTGCACAATCCTGAAGTGGAACTCTTAAAACTGCCTGGTGTTTTAAAGTTTGTAGACTAGACAAGAGCTGTTGTAGCTATCAGAAATGCTACAGTCACACAGCCATCCTGCCCCCACACTTATCTTGCATATATAAATATCTTATAATCATAAATATCTTGCATTTATTCACCTCAAGAACCAAGTTTCCACTGTCAGTCAGGCTTTGTTACATCTATTTTACCAAAGCAAATAAATTTGAAATCCCACAACCCACATTCACACATGCAAAACTGTAGAGAACTATCTTGGTGTCTGAGCCTACCTTTGAAAAGCCTCTTTACCACTCTAGGTGACTGCAAATTCTTCATTCTTGGTCCCAAAACAAACTCATAAGAAAGCTTCAGACTTCAGTCTCTCTTAGCATCCGCTGCTGTGCAGTTTGCATGGTATTCAAAATCCACATGATTATGAAGTTATCACTTCATAAAAGTAGTCTGCAAAACATATTACTATTGTGATTCCTAGCTATATTAATTTTTACATTAGAAAATCATTTAAGTGCTGTTTTACCTATTTTAGATCTACAAAAGTATTTGCAAATGCCATTATTTTATCAAATAAAGCCTTCATATATCAGCACAATACCTGCTCTTTCTCAGAAATATGAATGCAATTTTATTTCCATGGATAAAGATGGTCTTATGGGAATTCCAGCTTCTACTAGATTGATTAGACCTTTTCTATTTAGGTTATCCTCCTGAATTCAGCTTAGCTACATATATTAAAATATAGTGTGTGAGGTGACCTCATATAACTCTAACTCTCGGAGTTAGAAGAACATCCTTCTGACCTTTACAACCACAGAATTTACAGCTTTTGTCCCAAATGTTCAAGTACACACACAATGAAGAAACAAGAAAGTCGTAACCCTGGTGTATGTAACTAGACTAGTTTCCTACATCATAATTACCATGGAATGACCGCATTTCTTGAGACAATGTAGAGAGAAAATTTGCTTAAAGATGAGGTAATCCCATGGGGGCATATATTCCTTACCTATTCTCTCATGAAAAGTAAATAAGTTAACTTCAGTCACTGTTTTCACAGTAGGCCCAGAAGGAGTCTGGCAGGTACGTTTTTTAAAAGCTGAGAATACTATTTCAGTTTTTCCTGAGGCATGTGAAATTACAAGCTGATTCTATACCAGAGTGAGATTTGCCAGTGTAAGTAGAATCAGCCCCACTAGTGTCTGTATTCAAAATGAATCAAATCTGCAGTGTTGTTCTCTTCCTGATATTAAATCAAAGGGAATTGTAATTGCAGACTGGAGAAGGAAATCGAGGCCCTTGAAAAAGAGGAAATGAAAGTCTCAGCTAAGGAAGAATCTATTTTAAAGAAACTTAAGTCAGTTGAGAAAACAACAGAAGACATAATTAAGGTAAGTGCCAAATTACTCCAGAGGTAGAATGTGTTACTTATTCATCATCATAATCAGGGAAAGAAGAGCTAGCTGGATCATGTAAGTGGTCATGAACCTTTGTTCTAAAACAGTAGATCAAATACAAAGAGGGGCCAAGAAATTATATTGTTCAAGTGTCCATATATTTCCATTTGCTGTTTGGAGCAGGGGTTGGAGGTCAGGAAACAATTCCTGTCATAACTTACTTATAGCACATCTCAAGAAAACAACACTGCCACCAATCAACAACTTTGCACCTCAGCAAAAGATATACACAGAGGACAGAGATATACACAGTCATACAGAGAACGACTTACACTCCTTCAGGTGATGCATCCAACTAAACTGCATCAAGCTTTCTCCTCAGTCCCTGAGAGAAGCTATAGTGAAAAGTGATGTATTGTTAGCCTTTGTCTAAAGGTCATTTTGATATTTGAAAATTTGAAGCCTTCTCAAAAAAAAATGATGAAACTCAACCTCAGTTTTCCAGTTGTTCTTACATATGCACATATGCATTCTAAAAATAAGCAGGGAGATAATTAACTGGAAAGCCAAAGTACGGCCTTTGAAAAAATCATTGAAGTCAATTGGTCTAGGCTACAGCGTGAGGCTGTTTCACTGAGTAACACTTCCTGATGTCTTGTCTTTACCAATATGATTCTAAGTGACACAGGGTGAGATGACCAGAAGCAAGTTCCTCTTTCCCACTTGCCATACTCCAAGCTGAGCAGATTCCACCTTTAGGTACCTCTCAGTATGAAATCATGTACAGAAGTTAAAACTATTATGTAAAGCAAAACACTGTCTAGTTAATGTCTTAAAACTGACCTATCACATTTATTATTAATGGTTCTTTTTCCTAGTCAGTGAAGACTGAAAAAGCAGAAGCTGAAGAAGGTACGTTTTGTAAAAACTAATTCAAAAAAAGTTCTTGTAAAAGTCAGTAAAAACATAAATAAGTGCATTGGTGATATTCTTTATTCAGAGGCAGCTGACTACATATATGCCAGCATACCTGACCTTCCCAAGTATTTCAGACCTTCTGCACTGAAGAGGGCAGGACATACTGTCACTGATGATGAAGAAAAGAGAAAAGGTACTGCTTACTAACAACTGCAAAGGCTGCCAGTATTTGCAAAGGCTTCCTAAAAATTGAATCAAACACATTAAGGAAAGGATGAGCATTATAGATATGAGATGATGTTCTCAGTTAAGCTGCATTATGTTATCAGTGATGTCAACAAAACTGAGAGGTGGGACACCAGGCATTTGCTTTTGAGAATAAGATCAAATGTTTTCAACACCGAAGCTTCCTTCCAGTACTTCATTCCTCTATTTGGCATAACTTAGTAGCTCCTCCCTTCATGCTACACATTTCACATTTTCTGCCAGCAGTTACATCCACCAGGTAACTGGCAGTACCTGGTTATTTCCTACCAACACCACTTTCTAACCCCTCTGAGTGCCCAAAACTTTCAGTTTGTAGAATGTCAAGGTCTTTCAACTCCTATTGCCAAGCACACCACTGGAGGCTAAGGTTAAAGGTGTCAGTCAGAATCACATAACAAAAACTGGCTCCTCATTTTTCCCTCTATTTTCCCTTGCAGAAGTAGATCCAACCAAAAATATTTTTCCACTTCAAGTTTTGACAAGGTGGAAGGGGGGATTCAGAATGAGAACCTGGAAACATTGGTTATGTATGCGATAATTTTACATCTTTGATAATTCATTCTGACAGTCTTTCTCCATTACTGTCAGAACTCTTCTAAAACATCTCTTCCAGCTGCTGCATCATCAGTTTAAGCACTTGTTTCTTTCAACAGCATTGTTTGCAATGGAAATTAAAGTTGAAAAAGACATGAAGACAGGAGAAAACACAGTGTTGTCAACAATACCTCTTCCCTCGAATGAGTTTAAAGAGACAGGTATTAAAGTCTATGACGATGGTAGGAAGTCAGTCTATGCAGTGTCCTCAAATGGCAGCACAACACAAAATGGAATGGATGAACTTGCTCCTGTTGAGGTAGAGGACCTTCTAAGGCAGGCAACTGAAAAAAATTCCCAGTCTCCCACAGAGTATCACGAGCCTGTGTTTGCAAACAAATTTTGCAGACCAGTTACTCCTCAGAAAGACAAATTAGTCCCTGAACTAAAACTGGAAGACACACATAGAAGAGAGATGAATGGACTCACTCAGGCAGAATTCTCTCCTAAGGGGGAACACTTCATGCAGCAACATAAAGAGAATGGGCTCGGTCTTCCAAAGCCAACACCAAAGTCTCCCTCTCCAGAACTTTCACATTCAGAGAAGAAAGCACACACTAATCCTGAGAACAGAATGATACATAACGAAAAAAGAAAAGCTGCACATGAGGAATTAAAACCTTATCAGAATACAATAGAAAGACATAATGAGACAAGGTTTTTACACTCCTACCATCATAATGAAACATCCCCTGCACCTCAGGATGAGGAAGATGTTCAGTACAAAATCGTCCAAGCTGTACCATGTTACGTGGATGACTCTGAACCAGTTACAATGATTTTCATGGGTTATCAGCGCATTGATGATGATGATGCAGAAGCAGATCAGAAGTTGTCAAGATACGATGGGGTTATCCGTGCAGAATTAGTTATTATTGATGATGACGATGACGACGACAGCAAATCTGAGAAACCATCATATCATCCCATAGGCCACTATAGCCAGGTTTATCAGCCACCAAGCAGAAAAAACACAGAAGTGCCACAGATGAACCCGGTGAGAAGCCTGGGTTCAAGCCTGAACAAGACACCCCACAAGAACTCCATCTCCCTACAAGAACAAGAGGAACGCTTAAGCTCACCTACGCACCACATTCATCTTCAGAGTCAGGTATCTGGAGATGGTACTGAAGATCCCTCATTAACAGGTAATGGAAAAGGAAAATCATGCCGCTGCTGCTCACTCATGTAGCATACCTGATACTGCTCTCTGGTAGCAGCTATTTCACTTATTATTTTGATTGTTTCATGGACCAATATGCAATTACTAATCATTTCTTTGCTTCCTTGTTAACAAACGCTAATCTGCATTTTGATACTGTTGAACTATTTCATCTTTAGCAATGCACTAGTTACCATATAAAAATTTTGGAATAAATACCACCTATCGCAGAAAAGCCAGTTTCTGTGATTTTCAAAGACTAAAATTGTTCTCTTAAAAGTTACAATTTATGGATTCATTAATGCTACCTCAATTAGAAGGATAATTTTCATTTCTACAAGGTAACTAACAGCATTGCTTCTTGATGCTGTCACCATACTGGAATTTTTTGTGCCTATCTGCATTCTAACCACTTCCTAGATAATCCAGATTGCACCTTAAATCAGAAAGGCTGTTTAATAACCTGTTTTACTCATTATTTTACTGGAACCAACACTTCCAGCCTTGCCTTGACAATGTCTATGCAAGTTTTAACATTTTTGTTGACCTAAGTTAAATATCTTTATAGTTTCTGAAAAACGATGAAAATTTTCCTCTCTACATTTGGTTAGACCATACTATTATTTCTTAGCAGTTTTTATAATCTATTCATATTTAAGATGTCTGTTTCTTACTATAACATTTATAATAAAAGGGTGAAAGAACAATAGCAAGAAGGGTTGAAGGGATAATAGCATGGTTATGTTGTATTTTAGAGCATATAATTAAACTGCATTTAGGAGTATTTACAGATCACCAGATTTCAGACAGTAGCCACATTCTGCACTAGAGAATGTTGTATTTGAATTAAAGGGATGCCAGGGGTGCTGATTCTACATTCTCTCCCTCCCCTCTCCCCTTTCTACCTGACTATATCCTGCGTAATCTTGCAATTTGGAAGCCAAAGTGCAAGGTCCTGCCTACAGATGGACTGAAATTTCAGAATTTCTTAACAGTGAGAGTAAAGCCAGGAGAGAGGGTGGACATTAGATCACATAAAGAAATTTCAAGTATTTGTGCAGCTGTATGCACTGACTGGGAGGAGCTGTTAAGTAATTCTCTCAGTTTAGGAGCATCAACCTCATTCAGTCACACACAATACAGCCTGAAATACTCCAGCAGTGCTGCCCAGCACTTCTGATCAGTCACTGCCCTTGTCTACCACTCAGGAGAACCTTTGCTTCGCCCAAGCATCAATTCTGCTGTCTGTGCAATTCCTGTGTCCCCCAGGAGTAAAGGCTGCTGCCAAAAACTCGATGCCAACAAATGAAAGCACCAGTGGCTGGCTACAGGCAAGATAAACCATTCCATCAACTGTTCTAGCCCCTCGTGTTTTGGGAATAGTCTTAATTCCCCTATCACGTATGTCTGGACAATACAGAGAAGCAATACCCGCTCTCCAGAAGCTAGTTGCCAGCAAAAATGATTTGTTCATTCTCCAGCCTGCTGACCTGAATAGACAGACCTGAATAGACCCTGGGAAAGAGGAAAGCAGGCAGCACCATTCAGGTGGGCCACATACCTGAGCTGTTAGCTGAGCACCTCCACCTGTAACAATCTTTCGCCTATTTTTGTCTCCTGAAAGAAGCTTCTGATGCTTCATTTTTCCTGCCAGTTTCTGAGCAATTTGTTTTCCCTCTTTTGAGGTTAGAAGAAAACAAATAACGACTTTTGGGGAAGTGGAAAACCTAGCAAAGACATTTGAGAACCTGTTCTATTAATTTATATTCATCTTACCCATTTACTTACAAGTACAATACTATGGAGAAAATAGCCATTTAGGAAAAATCCATGTTCCAATTAATAGCAGCTTGCTAACTGCCCCAATAAAGTCAAAAACACACCTCCATGTTAAGCTCTGCCTCCAAGTGAGCACCTTCAAGTGCCCAGTAGAATCAGAAAATAAGCCATATTGCCCCTCCACCTATTTATTACCACTCCTTAGGACATTTTCATCAGTGGAGAAAAAAACAGGAAATGACTCATTTTTTCCCAAGCAGCCCTGTAATCCCACTGCTAATTCTAAGAAAGAAACAAAACCAGGAAAGCCTCCTACATCTAGAACAATGAATGACAAAGAGCTAGGAAATAAACTCTTTTCAAGCCTCAGCCTGCCAGGTTAACCATAAACACCACCAGTGAAAAGAGGGGAGTAGAAAATTATTTTGGTATCTCAACATTCATTACTAAAGCAACAAACCGTAAAAGAAAAATAATCCTCTCTGAAATTAAGACTTGGGAAGCAATGGCAGTATTTGAACATTAAATAGACACTGAGGTCTCTTTGAAAGAACAGAAAGCAAGAAAGCACAGGACAGACCAGGAAGGAGGTCAATTATGTTACAGTCTTGCTTTGAGAGCAAAATGAAACTCCAGAGCAAGTTACTGAAAAGTTAGGGATGATAAAAGACAATTTAGATGCAGAGGAAGTGTTCCATGTCCCAACCAATATGGAGAAATATGGGATTAAATTAGGAGACTTCAGCATAGCCCTAACTTGACAAAGGCACAGGACATACCTCTTTCCATACTGGAGTAATTTTTGTTTCCCTATGAGCTTGGTGGGAGACCAATATCTCATGGCACACACCTTCAGAAATACAGAGGGAGAGGGATGGCCATGCTGTAATTAGCACCCTAGCATTCAGGGTTATTAAGTTTATTTTCTTCTTTAAATTTCAATCATGAAAATATTTTGAAGGTTCCATACTCACTAGGGAAAATAAAGTCCTTGGAGGCATAACAAAGGCTAGACATAATGGAATGAATGAAGAATGGAAAAACAATCTGAATAGACAGAAAAACCTCGTTGACAGCATGGAACAGACTCTCATGGCAAGTGAAAGTGCAACTTTTGGCAGGTAGCTCGTCTAGATGAGCTGACTTTTTCTTTACCACTGGAAGATACACAACAATGGAAAACAATACTTGCCCAATTTGTGCTGAAGAAAGTATTGTACAACAAAACTGTTTATTTAATAGAAAAGGAAAACGCATACATGCCACCTGTTTCTGTAATGTAGAGTGAAAGACAAAATCACATCCCTGGACTATTGATTAGGACAGAGTAATTGCTCTCAAACCACAACCAGGATTTGCATCCACCAGAATGCCTTGGTCTGCAAACAGTACAGTCCTTGTAAGAGTTAAGCTTAATGTCAGTGGTCCCATAATAAGGTTATGCTCAGATGCTTTTATGATTTGCAACAAACTTCAAAACATGACTTGAACTGGACATTTGTTTGACCTGTATATATCAAGTAAACAGCTGCTTTGGCCCCCTGTCTCCCAGTACAGAGGAACATGCATGTTGGAGGGAAGAAATGCTATTTTGGGTGAGTCTTCAAACTAACAGGTCAGAGGGCTGGAGATTATTCCCACTGCATTCTCAGATCAAGAGCTTAGTGGGGGGAGGCTCTTACATATCAAACAAAAGCATTATATTGCTATTCTAAAAATAACCTTAACATTTAATCATCTGCCCTGCATTGTCACTTTCAAATGAACCTACCTTATACCCAGTTACAGACTATATTCATGCTGATGTTTATACAGATGAATTACTCCGTCACATTTAATTCAGGAATATGACTAACTCCCACCCTGACTCACTGCACCAGGAAGAGAGAAGTTTGCTTTGAACATCAACAAAAGAAAAAGGCTTCCAAACAGTTACAGTGCCCACTGAGGAGTTTAGTTTAAACAATGGGTTTCATTATTCATGCATCCTTTTAATCTGTCAGCTTCTAGTCAAGGACAATACCATCTGTCTGTAACGTGTTAGTGAAGGTAACAGAAACAAAACAGATAAGAGAGCTGTGCTAATTTTCAAATAGCGATACTAGAGTACATTTCTTATTATTCACTTTACTGCCAAATTACTAGAACTAATGCCTTCTACTAATTTCTTTCTGTAACACTAAAACAATGCTTATTCTGCTGGATTAACCATTGGAGGTACGTGTATTCTTCATTATTCTAAATACAAAGATTTAACATCAGAAATAGAAAGACTTAAAGTACAATGGTTTTGTTTGTTTTCTTTTTTTCAGCTCTAAGGATGAGAATGGCAAAGCTGGGGAAAAAGGTGATTTAACAGCTATAAGATGGAAGTAAATTTCATTACTCAAAGCAGAATAAAGCTATGAAGATTTTCTTCAACATACCTTTTGGATCTTAATGCTTAATGCTTTGTTCTTCTATTTTATGCATCTGGGTTATTTTGCCCATTGCATAACCCAATGGACTCTAACAGACTTAGATTCGGCCAGCTGCCACACACAAATCAAAGCTTGTATTTTGAAGGTAGTGTAAAGTTACCCAAGACCATAAATGCAGTGTACATCCAAGTGTGAAGATGTGGGGACAGGTATGCACGATCAGGAATACGTTGTTGCCATATACACAGAGCAGATAAACATCCCTCTCCAGGAACTTCACAGCATATCCTTTCAGTTTTAAGCACACCTGCTTTGACTTTTGATTGAAAATGTTTCATTCATTAAAAAAAATAATAATAGTTATTTTAAAAACTAAGCATAAGAGAGAGTAGCAGGAAGAAGTGTAAATATAAAAGCTGGTTTCCAAGCTTCATATTTAAAGCCAAAATTTAAAGCATTCCTTTTTAAATAACAGCAAAACAATCCAAAAACAGCAGATTCAGCACTTACATGTTTAGCCGCCTTCTTGAGCACCCCAGTCTACCCACCCTTCTACTTCACATATGACAGTATAGCCACCAAAAGACCTTGCTCAGTTCCCCAGACCATGTATGACTCCCACCCATAACCTCACAGCTCCTGCACATAATGCTGTAAACAGCTTGATCTCCTAAGCATGGCTTCACCTCCTAGCTCACTATAGAAAGCCCCACGTTTCCAGAAAGCAGGCTACCAGACAAGCAGCACCTGTCAGGCACTGAGAAGTAGTGCTTAGTACACATTTCATTTGGCCAGGAAAGCTAAAATTAGTTCAAGGCCCCTTTCAGAAATACTGATTTGCCAGTGACTTGTCCTGCAGCCACAACAGGTCTGTTGTAGGGACAGCCACTGCTGGGCTTAGCCCTCCAGCAAGGTCCGTGACTCCCACCAAGCAACATATTCTTTCCACACGAGGGAACAGCTAGGGCATTTAGAGCAGCCATAAAGTACAACTACATCTAGAAAAGTCACGGGCAAGTCAGATTTTTCCAGTACCTTCTTGAGGAAAAAGTGCCTCAAAGCGCTACATCCTTATATTCAAAGCACTATGATGCTTTATTTCATTAGATCTCAGGCTGGTTTGAATGTTAAAGCAGATAAAATGCTCAGGTTGTATTATTTTTATATAGCTGAGTCAGAAATTATGTACCACCTAAAAGCAACTGTAACCTTCTGCTTGTCTTCCTCGTTTCAGAGCAGGAAACTAAAGCTACTACCTCATAGTGAGGGTGGATGGTAGTAATCAGCTGACACGTAGCCTCTAAACACTGGGTGGCTCCTAGTCTCAAGTAGGACAGTAAGTAGGATAATCTCAAATTTTAGGATTTGAGAGATTGTTACCTGGAGATTGGAATAGTAGATAAAAATGAATAAACTATATTACATTTTCTCTATGTCTGGCCTGTGCTGCTTTGTTGTTTTTTCCCCCTTCCCCTTTTCACTAAAGACATTTATTCTCCCATTACTTGGTTCTGTGAGCAGAGGGAGGTACCTTTAAGACAACTCAGATGTTCTCAATGGGGTACAATTTAGATAGTAGAAAAGAGTGACATGAACTGACAGTGGTGGGTCTTACAACAGAGGCAGAAGGGTTTGTGAATCTGTCCCTGCCTTGCCCCAGTGATCTCTGCTATCAATCCTAAGTGAGCTGACAAAGGGGTAAAAATACTGTTCCCTACATATTACTGAAGTAGTTTAAAAGAAGGGAAACAGAAGAGACATCACAATTGTGATTATGTAAGTAAATTGGCAGCTGAAATTCAGTACTGAAAGATGTAAAATAGCATAAAAACAGAAAAGCTTAACCCTACACAGCAGAAGTAGTTATTAAGTACTACCAGCCTCTTGGGTAAGAGGGGAACACCATAGCAGTATTTTAGATAGGCATTTGCAAAGTATCAACTCCATGAACATAAAGAAGTTCGGGATTCATTACAACAAATCCCAACAACTGTGGCAAGGTCTTGCATGTTAACGTGTTAAGTTTTTGTTTTTTTTTTTTTTACTTGTTAAGTAGAGTTTTGGTCACCCTTTCCCTGAAGGGTAAAAGAGAAGGGTAATCAAGATAGATCAGAAGTGCAAAATGACTGAACACAGCAATCATACAGGATAAAAACAGTAAGACTGGTATGAGATGTCTGCAGAACCATGATAAAGGCAGGAAGATAAAGTACCAAGAGACAGACTTAAAAGCAAATGCTTTGACAGTGAATAATTAAGTGGGAAGGCAAACATTGATGGATTTTTATTTATTTTTTAAGAAATCATTGTACATTTCATGGATAAGTCCCATCATCAAAAAGGTTCAGTCCAACTGCAGTATCTACCTTAAAGTTTCCTTACACCGATTCTGGCAAGCAGCAATGAGATCTTGCCAGGAAGGGAAAGTATCACAGTAGTCTCATTATATCACTGCAGTCTCATTACATCTCTTGCCATAAGCACCCATTAGTGCTACTTGTGTAGACTATACTAGGCTCAGTAGATCTGCTTTGCTCTGTGGCATTTCTAACATCACCTACTAAAACTATTGTTTGTGTGAGTCTGAACTGCCCCCCACTAATACACTATTTGTATACAGACCCCTGAGCAAATGGCTGTGTGGTGCTTAGCTGCTAGACAGGTTAAACTGTAACACTAGGTAGCAGCATGGATAGCAGTTAATCACTTTGAAAGAACAGAGACAAAATGGAGCACCCAAGAAAAGCATTTCTGAGAAGAAGAGAGATTCATCAGCCGAGTGTTGCAGCCCCAGAGCTCTCCCACATTCCATATCAAGAACAGAATTGAAAGAAGGCAATAATTTTTCACATCAGTACAAACACCATACAAAACCCCAATTCACTATTATAGCTGAATAATTTCAATGGTCTGGCAAAAAAAAAAAAAAAAAAAAAAAAAAGAGTCTGAAATAAAGCCAGAGTTGGAGTCCTAAGCACAGTTTCATTTGTCCAGGATGACTGTCATAGATCCCTGGTTCAGTGCAATGCAAGTGTTCAGCTTTTATAATAGCAACTAGTAGGTAAAGTCACTTCTGAAGAGCACAAGGAAAACCAAAAGCAGAAGTTATTCAACAGTTGAATTAGCTTTCATGTGAGTTAAAACATGTTCTGCAGCATTTGGCACATGCTGATTCTGCTGTGTCACTCCCTCAGGTAAATGTATGCAACAGCTTCCCCTTCACATATGCACTCCCTTTAGAGAGCTTGGAATCAAACTGAACTGAACACAGACTCTCAGTTTTAGCAGATCATCCTTCTTAACCATCTGCTGATTCACATGGAGTCTCTGGGTCAGAAATCACTGAGATATTAACTTGTGCATTGAAGTGCAGACGTTGGTTCTTCCTCCATGATTGCCATTTATCTTAAGTTGTTTGGAAAAGGATGTACACATGTAAAGTACAATTTACTCACTTGACAAAAGAAAACAGGTCGTAACTATAGAAACAAAAGTTTAGATGTAATGAAACATTCTCATCTGTATGAACTGCTTTAAAGTGAACTTAGATTCACTGAATAAATCAGGTAATCATAAAAATTCTCAAGCTTTAGGAACACTTCCTATTTTCAACATCATTTGTTGATAGCAAAATAAAAATGCTGTTATTTAAACAAGAGCGCCACATAGCGTTATAAATAGAGATACAAAATAAAAGCTACGCAAGCTCTCTCCAACCTTTTCACACCTCGGCAAAGGAAAAAA
Organism: Netta rufina; assembly: GCF_964035555.1. Taxonomy (NCBI): domain Eukaryota; kingdom Metazoa; phylum Chordata; class Aves; order Anseriformes; family Anatidae; genus Netta; species Netta rufina. Next base: position 29,120,749 of record NC_140131.1, on the reverse strand, counting down.
AAAAAAAAAAAACAACAAAAAAAAACATTGGCATTATTACACTCAATACAAGTCCCCCAAAAATGTGTTTTTGTTTTGATAAAAGGAATAAAAGGAAATAGCATTCACCATACAAAAAAGTTTTATTTCTTAATTCGTTCTACAGCCTGCATATCAACTAGCAAAAATTTGATTGCAAGTAAAATAGCAAAGAATTCAAAAGCATTCAAGCAACTTGCACCACTTTGTTTTCTTCTAAACATATACAAGAAACATTATTTGTAGTTGTAAAGAGCAGACGATCAGTATTTGAAGACTTGATTTAACAATTCAATCAAAACAATAAGCTTCAGTGGTGAGTTTCCACTCATTAGGGAGTATTTGCCTATCTAGAAGAATCCAATCAGAAATACACTACTGTTGATTTGTCACCACAAGTTTAATCTGAGTCTGAAAGAACATCAAAACCTTCTTGATCTCTTCTTATGAAGTTCTCTTCAGTGGGATTCCTTTACGAAGAAAAGGGAAATCTTTCTCCAAACGATATTAAGTTATCAATAAAGAAAAGGTATGTAGAGCAGCCAGTAGTGCCTCTAGAACCAAAATTCCTGCTACCTGCCTTTTGTTACCAACCTCTTGCACAGCTTATTTTCTAAGTATAATAGGAATGTAGGGATAGTCACTAGAATACAATCACACATTGCTTCCTTTTACTAGTCATGCAGGGGGAACACAAAGTTAACAAGTCTTTAAATCAAAGATATTAGAATATGCTACAGAGGCCTCACATGAACTACACAATATTACTAGTACCAGGAAAAAAAAGTTATCCAAAGAGCAACTAAAAAAAAAAAAAAAAATCTGCCATCTCATTAGCTCTTGGGAGAGAGCTATTCTACATTAGAGAAACATGTTAATATTCCAATGTTCAATTTCAATAAGAGTTTCTCTGGGAAGAATTTGGGTAGTTTAAATTTATAAAATAAGCGCCTACTATGAAAACAGACAATCCATTTTGCTGCTAGGCAAAACTATTATTTTCTAGTTTCTATTTGATAGTGTTTTCATTTTACTAAAAAATATTTTAAGATACATACATTCATGTTTTAAAAACCCTGTGACCACTTTCACATGAGAATGAAGCAACATAGCACAGCTATTGTATTACAGAAATAATTTGGCATTGACTTAGTTTAAAAAAGCCAATCACACCTAAGTTTAGAGATTCTTCTATAAACTTATAGTATACAAAAGTCCCTCAGAAATTTAGTATTAAATAGACCTGTGATTCCCAGGTTTCTGAGATCAAAAAGATCAAAAAATGAACAAGGAAGTGCTTGTTGCCCTTCAGCCTGTGTTTTGCCATATTTCTTCATGGTCTCCCCCTTCTCAATCAGAGATTGAGTTCTCCAGTTGGGAGGAACGGGACCATTCAGCTTACACTCACCTTTCAGTCTACAGCTGCTGCTGACAGAGGGATTAATCTCAGCTATATATATGCTCCTATGACTAAAGAGATTTCTTGAGCAGCCAAAATAACTGACTACAAACTTATAGCTTTCTGAATGTTTTGTCACTGCAGACTGCATTGTGGATTTCAGGAGAAGAGGCCAAACTAGACTGCATTAATAAATGGAGAGAACTACTTCCTGACCCACGTGAGTGTTTTAATCTTGGCTGTCAGGTAGTAGAGAGCTCTTGCTAAAATAGTCAATATCAAGATATGCCCCAGTATTTTTTATTCTAGTACTCCAACACCTTTATTCTTAGCTAGGTTAATAGCCCTAGGCTAGAAGTATACTTTGAATTGTTACAAGAAATGTGTCATGCAGTTCAGTGCTTTGTTAAGGGTTAACTTCTGAGATTGTTTTAGAGTGATCCTCCATATCTAAGTAAACCATGAACCAAAGAATTTAAGAATAATCTCTTTCCATGACCCTTACCTAGTTCATACCATTCAGATAAATCTGTTATTGACTAAAAAAATGCTCTCCCTTATCACATAGAGACAAGTCAGTCTCCTAGGTACAACAGCTCAAAGGACTCATTTAACATTAACAGAAGCTGTGTTTTCCTGAAGTCAGGTCAACTCCAAATCTCCATTTCACTCAACAGTGCAAACACGAGCAACATTATCGAACAAGTATTTTCATTTCAATTTAAGAATCAAGTAGCATAAACCCATCTTATTCATTCAGAAGCCACAACTGGCTAAGACCATAACCAAATACACGCATATACTGATAGGTTCTTCCTGTTTCAGAGTTATATAAGCACAACTAGTTTTAATGTATTTGTATTGCAAACATACTTTCTCTTTATGGTTTAGAAGCACTGAGGGGAACAAAACAGTATTTTGAGTGACGCAAATTGTGTTTTAACTACAAGACTGAAGTTCCTAAACCCGTATGCACATATGTGTACTGCTCTTAGAGCAGAGAATAACTTTTGCATTTAACTGCAAAGATAAACAATGCATTAACCTGCATTTGTGACAGTTTTCTTCAGTAAGTTTTTGTAACGGTCAACTGTCACAAGCAGGAAATTGTCACATTTCACATCATTAGAATACAGTAAAGTAAACAAATATGATAGATTTGGGATCATGCTTTCTAGTAACATTCCCAAAAGGTTTAGGGAACTATAACTATCAAAACAGTGGTTTCAGTATATCTCAGTCTTCTTAGCCTATAAACTCCAATCAAGTTAGTTACTGCCCTTATTAAAAATAGAAACTTAATTCCTTACTCGGGCAAAGACTCACATTAAAAATCACATCAGAAGACAGCTTTTGCAGGATTCCAGCATCCTTCTACTGATTTGAATTCAAGTTCTCCCTAACATGTGCTATTATTCTTCAATTACATCTTCATGGATGTGTTGAGGGAAACATAATAAAGTATTCCTCACAGGTTTTTCAAGTGTACAGTACTTCACTGCAGAGTCTTCAATTGCTTATTTCATATTTGGTAGACTGCTGCCAGGAAGGCAATGAGGAATACTATATTTCCACAGACATAGATTGTTAACACAATCTGTTTAAACAGATGACCCTGCAAGGGAAAAAAAAAAGTGTGTCAGTCTTTATTTTTAAAAACACGCTTCCCATCTCATAGCAGGTGTTTACAAATGTTGCCTTACCTCTGCTTCTGCAGATGTGAGTGACTGCAATATTTGTACTCTGTCATCCTCTATCAATTCAGCTGTTAGTAGGAAGAGAAAAGCAGTTATTTACTGTTAATTGTTTTGTGTTTAGATTGTTTAAACATTAGACTCATTCACCTAGTTCTAGGAATGAAACACTAACCTAAGTTTATTTTAATCACTCCTCTACTTGCCCCCTTACACCATCTGTTAAGATACCATGCTGCTTCAATCCTGCAAACATCTCCTCTCTGCTTTAGATACAGGTCATTTACTTGTGTACAGTGATCTTCTTTTAGTGACAGCAGCCAGCCAGCCAGATTAAGAATTTCCAGTGAAGTCACTATCAGACATATTGGAGCCGTAATTTCATTTTTGTTCCCTTGTTCACTCAAAATTGCGAGCATTTGTGGTTACATTTCAGATCATTTTGCTCATGCAATATATCCATTCATACCAGTAAATTATGACAATAAAAAGACTGTGTGAATTAATCTGCGGGAGTCCTACCCTACCTGGGATCAAGACCTCGGCAAAAGGTGATAGATTCTGGGAAAACACTCACACATTTCAGTCTGCCCTATGAATTGTGACTTGAGAAATAAGAGGCTACCACTTGAGACAGCGCAAAAACAATTTTTCTATAATACATTGGTCTCAAGAACTGTTTTACTCCCATATCAATTTATAAAGAAGATATCACGCTATTACTCTACAGTTATTCCCTTCAGCTTCTAAGTTAGGAGCCAAAAAACACTTCTACAAATTCAATTCACTTAGATTTTTTTGTCACAAATCTCACTAAGCAAGGTAAAAACAACAGATTGGTTGGGCTTGTACCTTTCCGTATGAGACAGTAGCTGTGTATTTCAAGAAGAACGTCAATACCAACATGCCAAGCTACAAAACCAATCATTGTATAGGTGTCCCATGGGTCTGGTAGGTCAAGTGCTGGTAGATCCATTCCCAAGAACATAGTCACCACTAGTCAGCAAAAATGAGATAGAGACATTCAGTACTTCATCAGCACAATTAAAACAAGTTTTTCACCTTTGGAAACAGATTTCCCACAAACTGCCTACAGTTGCATGGCGAGTGAGGTTAAAGGAATCTTTACAGCTGAAAAGCTTTTGCTGGGCAGGGTGGGTGTGGAAACAGGGAAGGAAGGAGAAGGCCAGGATGCCAAAGCAGTTTTCATCTTGCTCAGTGCCCTGTGCAGTCACACAATCACTAATATGTGTGACGACCAACAAGTCCAAAGTCACCCAAACTTGTGTTTAAGCTGCCTGTGGAACCTTATGGATATAGAATGAAGACTAAATTATGGTTATTTAAGTTAAATAGCGAATTATTGAGCTATGTTACGATAAGAACACTATCCTCAAAAGTTTCAAAAAGGAAAAGAGGACTCAAGATAAAAAACAGTTCCTCACTACAGAGGTCCTTAATATTTGTCTGAAGTATCTTTGGTATTAGATACCTGAACCTACCTTAAACACGGCTGAGCAAGTGAAACATGTTAAACAAAAGGATTTAACTATCATCTGTGGTTTAATTTTATTTCAGAGTTGAAATGGCACAGAGGATCCAATGTGCTAAAACTCAATGCCTAGATGTCCAGATGCTTTAGATGAGCAATAGACCAGATAATTACTGAGAGTTCCTTCAAGTCATTTAAAAGGGAGTTACAACTTACTCACCAGCTAGCATTCTAGCTGTTGTACCAGTACTCCAGTGAAACCAGTTAAACAATTGTCTCCTACAGAAATGAAGAAAAGCATTATGCTGTTCGGGAAAGTAATTTAAAATAAAAATTAAAGAATATTAAAAAAAACATTTTAAGCAGTAACAATGAAGTGAAAACATTACACTCTTAGTTGCAGTTATAGAATGAATTGAATACCTTGGTGCATGAAGAGATGGTCTGAAACCCGCCATAAGCAGTTGAAAGATTGTGAGAGCCATCACAGTACAGCCAAGATAGGGATGAAAACCTGCTTGCTAAACATAAGACATTTGAATATCATATTTATGTAAAGATATAGAAAAAGACAAATGTTAATTTCATTTAAGCTTATAAAAATTATGGTGGCGGAAAAGTAATGTGTTTATCCTGGCAGAGGAGAAAGGAGAGAACAAGCTGCTCTGCAGATGGATGGAAATGGTTTTCCCAGGAAGAAGGAAGACACTGATTAGTCTGCCCAGGATTTGCCCCACCTTTATGCTGTATTGAGAAATTCTTCCATCTAAACAGCAGACAGCACTAGCTTTAAAGTCTCCTTTAGCTACAGTTATAAAGGAGACAACATTCTTCTGCGTTGCCAGAATTTGGAGTTTGACTTCTCAATAGCTTTTACAACAATTCTCTTGACAATAGTTCTAATATTAGAGTCAATGTACTTCTCATTTATTTGGTCCTATTTTTACAACAAAGTTAAAAACAAACCACACACTTACTTTGCTCCAACCTCCTCGGTATATAAAAGGCAAAACAAAAGATATGCTTGTAAGCGTGACAGTGGTCAGCATAAGCATACGATGCACCTAGAAAATTGAAGTCTGCTTTTAGAAACTATGATTTTCTTAATACACTATTAAAATACATACATGTATAATGATCTGCAGATAAGGATGTTCTTAGCTGCGTCTTTGGACTTTGCTTTTATTATTCAAGCCTGAATTTCCAATTTGCAGTTATTCCATTTTATAAGACTTAAAAAAAAGAAAACCACACCAAGTTTGACCTCTTATTTCTTGAATCTAGTAGGTTTAAGTTCTGCTAATAGAAAGAGAATACAACTAGGGGGAGATTTTGCCCACCTGAAACCACATCTCCTTTCCAAACAGGAATGAATGAGACCAGACAGGTTTGAAGAATCGTGCAACAATGACACCAATACTAACTGCAGTAATCCAAGCAACAAACATCAGTGCTCCTTAAAAAAAATAAAATAAAATAAAATAAACATAAAAATAAAAAAAAAATTAAATATAGGTCATTTATGTGTATGCTAATACTGCTTCAAAGACCATATAATATTTTAGCCCATGCGTATACTATCAGAAATTACTGGTGATAAATTTTTAATCACCTGGTTTATACTACAATTTTATAACATTTATGTTGCTAGAGGTCAGAATCATCCATAAGAAGAACGATTAGACAACATCCTCAGCATGACAGAGCAACTCTGTCTATTTTGCCTTTCACATACATCCCTACATACAGGGGGAGATACTAACTCATTACCAATTTATACAAGAGAGAACAAGGGGTGACCTTTATTACAGGCTTTCATCAACAGGATGAATGATAGGTCTCTTATGGGCCTAGTTTACGGTCCAGTACTAGAAGAGAAAATTCACTTCAACAGCTCTGGACAATCAGTCGAAGGGTTTCTCATTTCAGATAGATCTAGACCAACAATGAACATAAGCGAAACCAAAGAGAAAGATACAAAGAGAAACAAGTTCCAAGTAACATTTAAGAGGAAAGTCAAACAGATTCATTTTCCTGGGTAAAGAGAACCTTAACTCTTCTGAAATTGAAAATTATTAATAGCTTAACTGCTTTGACAACCTCAAATCTTGCTACCCAACAGTAAAAATAAAGTGAATGACAAGAAGAGGAAATACTCAGCAATAGTGAGGAAAACTCAATCTCAGCTAATTTTGAGCTGGAAGTCAAAGCTGAGAGGTGCAACTTACCATGAGCCTTGATGAGTCTTGGGGACCGGGAACCTCCAATATCCTGAGGAATGCCTGTGACATTGTACATTCCATTGGTAATTAGAGGCTGACGACGATGTTTGTATATTGGCCCACCTAAACAGTGACAAAGTAGTTTATTTAAGGCAAATGCAAGTCACACTTGTAAAGTGAGCCTATTCCTTTTTCATGAATGTAAGCCCTGTTACAACTATGGAACATAATTATACAAAACCTCTAATGTGCAATATGGTAGGAACTTAACTTGTGAATCAAAATCTGCAGGTCATCTAAATTGTCTTCCATACTTAATATACATGAACCTATTTAACCCTCTACAGAGGAGAGCTTTCTCCACTGCACACAAAACATGAAGAATAATTTCTATTATGCTCCAGTCCATTATTTAAGAAGTGGGGCTAGATCTTAAGCAGCTAACAGCTCCTAGCATCAAGTGCCCATGCAACACAAGTATAAGTCATCTTTAACTTTGAAAATCAAAGCCATGATCCAGACAGCCAGTAAAGATGACCGAACTAAATGCCTCTCAGATTTGGAAACCAGAGTCCTTAGTTCACATACTAATTCTCAGCTAAGGCATATCTTACATTACAGTAACTCGTTTAGAACTGTTCAAAGAACAGCAACCACACAAGTCAAGTTTACCTTCACCAGCTTCCCCATCTGCCAGAAAGATATAATAACTGGTGTCTAGATTAAACCTCTCTTTAGATGCTGCAAGATGAATACTCCTTCTAAAAGAACATTGAAGAACACCATCGGCAAGCCTCCATGACACATCTTCAAGGGCATTCTGTGAAACAGAATATTTAATACTCAGTCTTTCCAGAAAAATAGGATTCTTTATTGCTTTTAAGGTCACTGTTCAGGCTAATTTCAAAGTAGCAAACACAGGCAGCATCCTATATCTCAGGTCACGATATAAAACATTTCTTATGCTAACACAGCCAAGAGGTCATTCTCTCCCCTGCAATTCAGATGACTACAGTACAATAGCAGAACATAAAATATAAAAAAGTTCAGTTGGAAGGGAGCTACAAAGACAGTTCAGCTGCCTGATCACTTGAGGGCTAACCGAAATTTAAAGCATGTTAGGGGCATTATCCAAATGCTTCTAGAACATTAACAGGCATCACCTATCTCACTAGGAAGCCTGTTCCAATGTTTGGTCACCCCCCCAGTAAAGAATTTTCCTAACATGTACTCTGACCCTAGGGGCCAATCATCATATTTTGGGTTAACTGCTTTCAAGATATACATTTATAGCAGATAAATGAACAGTCTTCTCCCATAAAACTGTTTAGCTCTACAAAAACAGCTGGAAGATAAGAATCCAGTACAAACATAAGGAAGCAGGTATAAAGGTAAAAACAGCAATCCTAAAAATGATGTACTGTAGAGATCCTAACTTGCTGCTCTTCTGTATTAAAGGCCCTAGTTAAGCAGATACTTCCAGCTTATGTCAATACTTTTTTTTTTTGGTGATACCTTCTACTGTATTAGTACATCAAAAGGGATTTGGAGAGTAATTGGTTTAAAACTAACCCTGTGCAAGTGACTCTTGTTGCTTGCAAAGAAATGACACAGCAATGGTCTGAGGAAAGAAGAGTCTTGCATACCAACTTAGAAGTATGTCAGTAAGTTAACGTAGCAACCTAAGGCTTAGATTTATTACTACAAGTTTTTAGAACTCACAGTGATAATCCTCTGCTTCCCTTCTACCCTCTAACCCAAGATACATAGATCACAACCTCAGCCCTAGCAAAAGGGTAGTTGCATGAGTAATTTGCACAAAGTTCCTAAATCATGTAAATTCCTACTATGACTTCCTTCCTGGTAAATGCTACCTTCAGAAGTTTAACTTCCATTTTTGAGGAGGAGCCCAATCAGTCTCAACTTAAAGAATTCTAAATCCAATTGACTATTTACATTTACTTTGTAAAATAAAAGCACAAAGCAGCAGCGTACCATTCATCACTTCAAACCCACATTTGTGGAATGGTTTCCGTGCATACCTCTGAATCCAACACAGGAGGTCTTCGTCCCTTCAGGTATGCGGTGCTTACAGTAACATGGTGGTCCTCGTTAATACACAGATATGCATCATCATCACCCTAGATATTTGAGAAAGAGTTATTTCTAGACCAGTAAAAACCTATAAGGACTGTTTCCAAAAGTCTAGCAAAAGACTCAAATCTCAAACTGTTAAGCTATATCCCAGCTTTCAAACACCTCAGTGGTATAGGGGAACCACATGAAGTCAAATAGTAAGACATATTATGATTTAACATGTTCCTCCCCCTCCTCCAAAGTAACAACCATAGTATCATAAGTTTCTTTATTTAGAATTTTACTAAAACAAGAAAGAGATGGATGCTAATGGTATTTTAAAAACCTTTAGTTGCAAGTTGTTTTTCATAACTGTAAGTGTACAAATATACTGTTAAGAACAAATCGCTCTTGCAGTAGGAAGATGAATAAAAAGCATCTTTGTGCAACACTTCATGGATTTCATATTTTCAGCATTGTCCCTTCACTTTAAAAGCAACTAGAAAAAAAGAATCTTTTAACACTTAGTAAAGATAGGATTGAGTCACTCTTACATGAACAATGCCGAAATGCAAGTGGTTTTCAGAAAACAGCAAGGCAAGTTCTGAGAGGTGGTGTTTTTAATTCCTAGGTAACAAAGCAAAGTTTATCCAGACAGGAATTCCAGTCAGCTACTGTGCTATTACTAAGGCTGAATTCAGTGAGAACAGGTATCCACAGGGAGATTTATTGCAGAAAGTCAGTCTCAAGCTAAGACTGCAAGCCTCTCTAAAAAGCCACCTGTGCTTTCTTTCAGCACTACAGGGAAGAAATTTGTTTGTTTGTAATCTAACCCAATTCCCATATGCATGTTTCCTGAAGCATCATTGAAACTCTACCAGGATCACAAAAGTAACCAAAAGTAGAAATAGGACACTCACCATCCACTGGTCATAGGACAATGCAAATGCTAAGTACCCTTCACTGGCGCCACTCATTTCAATAAGTACTGAACTCTTCTGCAGCTGGAAGGATAAGAAAAGGCACGAAGCACTTCCGGGATCACAGTTTGAAGGATTCCTAACACAAAACTTTGTAATTCCACAACCTGATGCATTAAACTAGAAAACAAATCAAAAATAAGTCATAAGCAATGTGAATTCCTCTTCCTTTTCCCTTTGTAACCTGCTGTAGAAGAAAGCATACAAGGAACTGGAAAGAAGTGCCATCTACACCCACATACCAGTTTCTCAACCCATCCCTATAGTTACCAGATAGGTAGTAAGTAAAATAATAGGGAATTCTAAGGTGTACTTTTATTTAAGTTGAATTTTCATGTCAAAGACATTATAGCAGAATAACCTTAAAAAGTAAAAACTTGAAAGAAACTTCCTTCAGTTTTATTTTAGAGAGGTTGAAATCAACTGCAGGATGAGGGCAGGAAGAAGGGAAGAACTTTATTTCCTTTCTAAAGCAGTAAGTCCACTGACAAGCAATGAGACAAACCATGTACTAGAAGTCACAATGTTATTCTGGATCAAGTAGTGATGCGTTCTCAATCCACTGAAATGTCAAGAATCAGTAGTAGAAGTCTGTAACACAGATGTACTCAGAAGTTTCTGAACCTGCAGTTACTGAATAAGTTAGGAGTCAAGACCAGAGTAAGTCTCTTCCCACGTACACAAAATTTTCATCTGGACTTGAGAAGGCTGAAAGAACATTTAAAACTTAACCCACATGAGGCATGGTCACATTCAACCCACGTTCAAGCAACTACAACAGGGTAGACATCTATGTTCTTAGTCTGATATATAAGTTACTCCAGCATCTTTCCTTTTCTGTCTAACTGTATCAATGGCACTTAATAAATTTCATTCATCACAAGCATTAGAGATTGAATTATTTGGGTTCATAGTTACTCACTGGCTTTGTTAAGTAGAAAGCTGAATGTGATGTTGATATAGCCTCAGATGTCACATATAAGGGTGTTGTTGGGAATGGTGCATTAGGCTGAGAAACAACAGGACCAGGAATCTTCACCCAGTAAGTCTTGTATTTCTTCACAACTGTGGCTCTTAAGAAATAATACATGCACACTTGGTCAGTGTACACATTAGGAACTCTTTTTTTTTTTTTTAAAGTAACATTTAACTGGTATAGTTTCTACAACATACTTGCTAGACACCTATCTTTATGCCAGCCCCCACCATTTCTAGCATTTTGAAATAAGAAATCATTTCAAGGGGGGAAAATTAACTTTAAAGCATCCTACTACATGCCCTACTAGATATAAAACACATTCGTGTCTCTAGCATAGATCATAGCCTCAGAAGGGTGATGTTTTTACACCTTGGCTTTTACCCACTAGTTCCAAAAGAAATGACAGTATAATGGGAGGTTTTGTACCTAACAAAATGGCACACACAAAAAAAAAAAAAAAAAAAAAAATTACCACTGCATACCACGTATATGAGAATTAAGCAGTTAACAGGAATTACTGAAGAAACCAGTCTCAGAATTCCCTCCTGCTGTCAGCTCAAAAAAAAAAAACAAAAAAAAAACAAACAAAAAAAAACAACCTCCAAACTTTATGTAAAGAATAAATATCTATATTAATGTAGACTCTGCAGTAAGCAAGTGTTGACTTTTGGGACCATTAGTCTAAGGATACTTTTGCTGGTCAGTATTTGTCAGACAATTGTACATGTTTATTTTATTTGCATTTTAATGTTAAAGCTAATACTGGGCTTACTTACAGAAATTGTACGTGTTTTGGTGCATTTCCAGGGGCAATCCAATAAACTTTTACATCACTCTTCTTTGCTTTACTTGTGTGACTGACTGCTGAATTCTGAAAATGTACACATTAAGAGTTACACAGAGGGTATTCACTAAAGACATTTCATTTAACACATTCATTACATCGGCTGCAGCTGAATTCTGAAGAGATATTGCACTGCTGTACTGCACATATTCACTGCAAGCAACTTAAAGTCGACAACTGGCTTTTCTCCAGTCAGTCATGATCCACTCAGGTGAAGTCTACCACTGAAATTCATACATACTGCCAAAAAAAGCCTAGAAAGGAAAAACTAGAGGTCTTTTAGTCCAGAAGACTTCAGTGACAAAAGAGATGCCTGCAGTGTTTATGCTGAAACAGTGTCGTAACACTTCTTGACACCGAGAACATGAAGGAACAGTGTAATAACTGTATAGAGAGAAGCGGACCAGTATTACAGAGCGAAACGAAAGATAAACAAATCAGGCACAACACCGAACTACATCTTCATCAGAGAAGGCACGAAACATAACCCCATGTCATTACAGTACTGCATACATATTACAGCATACATTAATTGGGGCAGGTGGTAAAAACAGAAAAAAAAAATCCAGGAAGATTGAGATTCTTTGTCCAGATCAGTTCACATGAGCATGAAGTTCATGCTGGTTGCTGAAACACTAGTCAGTTCAGATCTCTTGCATGTGAAGCAAGATTAATTTAAATAAAATGAATATTGAGATTGCGATCTAACCTGTTACTAAGGCAGCTCCACTAACACTAATTAACACAGCTACACTAAGGATAGTGGCCTATTCTAGTGTTTCCTTTCGGTCAATTACTGTGGAAGGTTTCCTTGCTATGAGACATTATTAACAAGCATGTCAAACAATTGGTTACTCTTCTCCAAAGCAAATAGAGCATGTCTTCTTTTTAAGAAGTACAATAAGCACGTATGCAGTAGGACATATTCATTGTTCACTAATTATGACTGCTGTATGCTTTCAGTAGACTTCTACCACCAGGAGCATTTAAATAGTTTATAAGAATAGACAAATAAAATTGCAGTAAGCCATGCTTCTACGCTGCAAGTTATAGCAATTTCCTGGGATGCTTACTGAGCTCAGAAATTACATAGCTTTGTACTAGACCACATCTGTAATGGGACAGAACAAACACCCTAGTGCCCAATGTCCCATTTTAATAAACTAGATTATACCTTGGTACGGCCACACGTCAGAAGCTGAGAATGTTTCCGGTCAGCTAATATAAAGGAACCAACCGCGGGGCTATCCAAGTGTTCTGCATCCCGGGCTTGTATGAAAAACCCTTCAAAATCTGGTCCAGACAGGTGAACTGCAGCAGTAATGAAAATAAAAGGAAGTTGAACATTCTCCAGAGGACAAATGAAGCGCTTCATCAACAACCACTAGAAGCTCATTTTACAAACACAGAGTGGTTGCTGAAGGGATGCCCTGAACAACACTCAACTGCTTAAATAGATCTGCTGTAGCTACCCAAGTAAATACATGCTGCAACACAAAGAAACAGTAAATTAAACTCTTCCGTTATAACTAACACAATACCTTCTATAGTGTCCCCAGGTTTAAATTCAGTCCAATTAACTGCAATGCTGTGCACAGGTGATGGCTGTGGTGAGCTGCCATGACAGGGTATCATGCTCATGCAGGCTTCTCTTACTCTCCCATTTGGATATCCATTCACAGATACACAGAAGCAAATAAGCATCCAAAAACCAGAAGCCAGGCTAGGCAGCTCCATCTGAATAAAGTAAGAGTTACAAGTAATTAAATACCACAGACATTTACATTGCAGGTCACTATTCATTCTTAGAACATGTTAAATACTAAACTTTAGAAGCACATTTAAAACAAAAGCCTGCATGAGAAAACACCATTCCCATCTTCAGTAGCTACAATTAGTAAGTGGTTGTGGTAACTACCAGACTTCACAAGGACTTTCACAAATTGTGTTTCAGACCATTTATATGCTCAAGAGTATAGATCCCTTGATCCACCAGATAGATATTTACATCATCTTTTATTTTATATTTATATTTTATATTAAGTTTCTTTTATTTACAGCTCTCCCACTCTCTTAAAATAAAATCCAGGTCCCTTAAACACATCTACAGGACAGATGGATCTTAAAATATTTTAATTGGTGTATAAACATCTACAGTACTGAAAAAACTAACATCATTCCAAGCTAACATCATTCCCACTCATTTATTAATCATAGCTCCAAACTGCACATTATTAGGACTGCCAACATGAGTTTCCACAACTCGTGTCTATTTCTTCACTTATGACAAAGAACTCCCAGGTGACGAGTTCTCCTTTCTGCAGGGAGACTGTGGTTATCAGATGTCAGAAATAGATTTTATACATGTAAAAGAGGATTTGGTATAAAAGGTTAAACAGAAATATGTTTAAGACAAACACAGGAGTTCCTTAGAACTTCTCCTTTTGGGTATTGGACCTCCAGACAATTAGTTCAACAATATCATTGCTTGCTATAATCTCTAAGGGAACAGGAGACATGAAAAACCATGTGAGGTAGTAGGACTAACCAGCCTAATACAGTTATAAGAACCCCCTAAAATTCAGCATTCATCATATAATAATCTGTTCTGAAACAATACTGTTTTCAAGACAGCTGTGGTAATTCTTTTGTTGTTCTGCAGCATGCAGAGTTTACAGTTGCACCCAGTATTTGCATAAAGTCTTAGCCAACAAGGTATGTCCAAAGGGGCTGGGAGAACTAAGACACCATTCTTCCAATCCTTAGACAAAAAAAAAAAAAATTATCAGCTCTAGGGGAACATGGACCAGGCAAATAAGCCTGCTTTCTGTCCATTCTGTGCTAAGTGATAAGAAACACCAGGTTAAGAAGTTCCCTGATAGCATGCATGGTTGTGAAGATAAGCAAGACACAGAGATGTTTCAGACTCAACTCTGATATCTACAGGCAGTCAAGTAGAAACAAGACATATCATTAGTCTTGCACACTGTAAGAGTAATCATTATTAACTTTTCCAAAGTCCTCATACATGCAGTGCTAAACATCCAAAAAATCCGGGGCAATGCTACATTCATCTTTCAATGTAAGAGCTCCTTCTCAACTTCATACCAGTAAACAAAATCTAGGGGATGGTGATCAAACATTTCAGAAACTAGAACAAAAAGATCACCACTCAACTCCTCCTCCAAACACCCAAGATAACATTATGATAGTATCTATAACTTCTAGTTAGTCAATGTTTTTTTTTTTTAGTTCCAATATCTCCAAACCATCACAAATCTACAGCACTGTGATTTCATTTATAAATTAAAGAAATCTATAGGAAGCTAAAAACTAAGCTTCTGTACAATAGTGGTATTAAAGTAGCTTATATGTACAAGAGAAATCTTCAAAACACTTTGCTACTAGAAGAGATAAGACTGCATATCACAGAAACAAAAAAAAAAAAAATAGGTTTGCGTTCTAGCTTAAGTAGCAGAGGATGTGGTAGGGATTTAAAGTGAAACAAGCTCTTCGGCAGACTCGTTCAACTCAAAAGCTGGCAGAAAAGAAAAAATAAGTAGAGGAAAAGGACAAAAGGCCAAAACCTGGGAGAAGTACTGTACTGAAGAATATATATATATATATATTTTTTAATAAGGTTAACTATAGAGGAACAACCTTCTCTGTACACTTTCAAGAATCAAGTGAGATATTATCAAGAACCTTCCAGATTAGAATACTGCTTTAAACAACAGTTATTCAGTTTTCCCCTTTGACCTGGAAATATATTCTGGCACTCCCCATTTTCTACCTACACAGCTAAAGAGGCAGAAAGACAGGAAGCACTCAGCACTCTCATAATACCAATCATTCTGCTGTTGTTCTCTGTATGTTTTCAGAAAACATCTCACAAACTAATGATCGACCAAACAGTATAAGTCACAATTCTAGAGAAGTCAAGCTTGAAGAGATTATTCCTTAACTAGCTTCTTCAGATTGAAGAACTCTGGACTTTAATTCCAATACCATAGGAAAAACCTCTTTCATAACACACAATCCTTTCCATAACCTAATATTTAAGGTAATAGTTTAGGAAAGAAAAAAAAAAGTACAAGAAAGTACTCATTACAGAGAGGCTGAATTCAGGAAAGCTGAAGTGTAACGTGAAGTGTAATGTGAATCATGCTTAACTTCATTATGAAAGAATATGTGCCTTTTAAAGAATAAAGTAAAAACAACAAAAAAAGTTTATAATCACTTACCTTCTGCCCCCCAACAGTTAGGATCCTACAGTGTTCTAGTGTTCCCCAACCCCTTCCATAACATGCACACACTTATCTGGCCTTCAGCCAATATCTGTTCAAAACACACCTCACATAATGAGCAGTACAAGGACAATTGGAATACACAGAGAGGAAGAGGGGATATTCAAGAGATGCCCAGAACTTCCACATTCAAGAAAACTAAGATGTCTCCTTTAGCTTTAAAGGAGTACTTGTTGCAAGAGCATGAAATTGCATGTCATGCCCTCCTAAGTATAACCACCCTAGGAGAAGGAAAAAGTGACTTTGTCTGGAAAGCAGAGCACATTATAGCTTGGGAATGAATTAAGCTAATGAATCGGTAATAAGTAATTCTGATAAGTGACAAAGAAATACGTAGGCTGAAGATCAATAAGCAATTATATCCATCACCACCAGGTATTTGGACAAGTAGGTCACCTGTTCAGCAGGGAAAAATACAAACAAGTCTACCAGTGGCAAGCAACAAGTCACTCCAGTGTAGACTGATCACTTCGTTCAGTGAGTTTTCTCTTTTCTCTAGAGAGATCTACAGATATAACAGTTATTTTCTTCCAAGTGATGTTGTAAGAAAGGATTGTATTTTTAGATGCTTAGCATGTTATATCCTATAACACAGAACTGCTATTTAGAGGAGTAGTGACACTAAGAACTGCACCGAGATGCTCTGATCAAACACAGGTAACAGGACCGAGGCCTACAGTAAGTGAATATACAATAAACTGCGCAATGTGCAACTTTTTCCTGATATTCCCCTTTGCTGGAAGAGCACAGGAAGGTAAGACAACTAGATCTCACAGCTACATATAAAACTACAATGCCTCTTTCTTGGTTAGGTTTAATTGCACAGGCAGGGCAGTGCTCATTACAGACAGGCTGGTTTCAGGAAAGCTGAAGTGTAACGAAGTGAAGCATGATTCACATTATGAAAGGATACGTACCTTTTAAAGAATAAAGTAAAAACCAAAATAAGCTCCCTACCTTGTGTCAAAAAGAACCTGAGAGGCTGATCAAAACCATCTTAGAGAACTCATTCATCCAGTTATTCTACTCCTCCCATAAACATAGCTGAAATTAAAAAGTGTTCTAATAAAGGTGAATCAGCAGCTGTCACCTTGATTGCATTCTCTAGAAAAGTGAATAAAAAAACCTGACTGAAAGTGAACTATGTGAAACCCTTAAATCATCAAGTATGGCCATGAAACCTAGATTCAAAGTGATAATCTGATTCTGTTAACTCAAGTTTTGAGGCATGCAAACAGTGGAATGGTCTGCTCTTACCTACAGCATTTGAAAATACTGTTTCCACTCTAAGTTGTTATAGCTTGTTGATTTGAGAACCTTTGGTCACAGTGACTTATTTACAAACTTTTGAAATACAACTCCTTGACAAATCAATACTATAGCATATCACATCATTACTAGATGAAAGTTATCCAAACCACTACGATTTGTGCCTTTATTGTCAAATAAAAATATTCCAACACCCAACAGTTTGAAGCATGACTACAAACATATTCCCTCCCTCCTACTTCAGTATAACAGCTCACCCCCTCACCCTGCCCTGGGAGGGAAGGCACAAAAGGAAAACTTCATTACCATTAAGAAGGGGATCAAATACCGAGACTGTCAACTACTGATTATTTCATACAAAACTTGATTATAACTGTAAAATTCAATTTCATGCAGAGATTAGTCAGTATTAAGAACTGAGAGATGACTTATGAAGTGACAGTTCTGGCTGAATTTGAACTGGAGTTTCAGTGAAGCATCACTTGAGTTACGACACGTTACTTGGCATTTGTTGGACAGGTCAGAAACCAAGAGAAAGAGCTTCTAGTGAGAGCACCCTTCTGGGAAACCTACACTACATAGAAGTCACAATGAATTTGGGGGAAAGTCATGTAGAAGAATCAGAATGCAGTCCTAAAGGCATGGCCTGTTGCTCCACCAGTATTGGGATGCAGGTCAGTTATTTTTAATAACATGTAGCTCACCGAAAACCTACAAAAGACAGTCCTGAAAGAGTGAGCTAGAAACCACCTTTCAGCTAGCGGAAATGGAGATGTAGTAGCTAGCATTCTTGCTACTTGTGATGGGCTTGAACTTTAAGTATTAGCGATGTTCTCGTCAAAGTAATTGTCTTTGGCTGTATCTCAAGAGACTGCCTGGAAAGACTGATTG
This sequence comes from Netta rufina, assembly GCF_964035555.1. Lineage (NCBI taxonomy): Eukaryota > Metazoa > Chordata > Aves > Anseriformes > Anatidae > Netta > Netta rufina. The sequence goes on along the minus strand of NC_140131.1, from coordinate 29,102,578 downwards.
CAAAGAGAAAGACAGGTTTGCTTAACAGTATCCACCAGCTTCCATAAAGCATCAAGTGTTGCTGTGGTATCTTGACTGAACATCTGAAATTTGCCATCTCATTCATGCAGGAGTCATCTCCTTCTTCTTTAAGGAAAAAGGAAGGGAAAGATTGGAAGCAATTGGAATAATTGAGTGTTATAATTGTAGAAACAGCTTTTGAAAGAGCCAGAACCAACCATACAGTAGGCTACAAATAAGACTGAAAATTTGTAATGGGTCATGCGGCTTCAACTAGTAACTGGATTGCTAGGAGGGTTAACCAGGCAGGCTGCATCTAAAACACAGGAGGAAATTCAACTGGTTTTTAGGTGGATAACTTTAATATTGTCAAACTTCAAAGACCAAAAGCAGCTGTATATTTTCTCTCCCAAGAAGGGAGAAAGAGAGAAGTCCTGGTTACCTGCCTTCAGCTGGCTAATTTAGTAGCCTAATTTAGATATTTACAGTGTGGCTTCAGAATCAACAAAACAACTGAAGAAAACTAAAGAGATATTTCTCATTTTTGTAGTTACCTACAAAGAGAAAGTTATTTGTAAATACATACTATCTGTAAGCTTTTTTTTTTTTTTCTCCTGTTACCAGCATGTCCCTGAGGACAGAGGCAAAGAGAAGGTCCATACTAAATTTGTACTATTTTTTTTTTTTTTTTTTAATATTTATTCCTTCCTGTGTTTAAAAGGCTCCTAGTCCCTGCAGGTAGTGACAGGAAAGCAAGCCCTGGCAGTCTAGTTCCTCAAACACATAATGCCCACACACAAAGCATCTCTTCATAGAAGTTATCTTTCAGCTATTTGACAGAATTTCACTAGCTGCATAGTATGAAACCTAAAACTAGCTTCAGAGAGAGAGAGGATGGGCAAGACGAACATGTTGCCAAGCAAAAGGTACAAAAACCATCATGGCCAAAACTTTTCTCCTGAACACCACAAGAGAAGAGGGCAAGCAGGAAAGGAAGAAGCTGTCTAAAGCAAAATCAGCTGTATGAACACATGATACTGTGCTGTGTCTCTTTAGAAACACACTTGTACAAAGCAGAGAGCCTTGCTGTTAAAGAGTCAGTTTCCCTCTCAGAAAGAGAGCATGCGTCAATTTCTCCTGCTGGTTTGAAAGTTGCCATATCAGATTATCTGTTTTTTGCCCTTACTCATGCAGCTAGCATTCACATTCATGATAATTCGTTGTCCTTTCAAAATTAAGAAGAAAAAACACACAGCCACAAAATGACAAAACACGTACACCGCAGCCTGTTGGTCTTCCTACTTCAGGTGCTAACTTCACAGCCAGTCCTGCTACAGTGACAGAAGTTCAAATAAAATTGCCATTAGCTTTCTACTTATAGCAAGAAAGCTTATAGGTACATCATAACTTCTATTTGGTTCACATCTCACAATATTAACCCTTATCACATGCAGGATCAGAGGAAGTTCTTCTGCAACTAGAAACAGGACACAGACACTAAAAAAGGAAATATTTATGAGTGTTCTTTACCTCAAGCCAACATTTTTTGTTGCATCCCCAGCTAAGCCCACAAGGCTAGATTTCAGATGAAATGCATGAAGTTACCATTAAGCACTGACCCCACATCTTCATTCCACATGCCTCAGAGCAGTTCTGCATTAAGTCATTACTTTAATTACCTTCTGATGCAGTTAAAGGAGGGGGGGGGGGGGGGAAATAAAAAGAAAAACTTTTGATACCTTATTACTCACAGCATAAGTTATTATAAATTTACAGTATGATTTTAAAGCTTATCATATCAAAGAGATTTTTTCTTTCAGAAGAAAAATAAAGTCTTAAAGAGGAACTTCAGCTTTTTTTTTTTTTTCTACCCTCCCTCTTATCCACTAAGAATGAGCAAGAGGCGAGGATTTCACCCTGTTTGGTGACTGATTTTAATTATTTAATTTTATATGGGACAACTGCTCTGCATACAAACCATTAGGGCCCCAACCCTGCAAGCCTGTAAGCATACAAAGAACCCTGTAAGGTGCATACTGTCCTAAAAAGTAGCTTCAGTTTAGTTACACTCAACAACCAATTTCAACTACATCATCAACTGCAACAGTTACCATGGGGTTCCCTCCTATGAATATTAATAAAGAAATATGAATATTAATAAAGAAATAACACAGGGAAATACTCCTATAGCATTAAGAAGCAAGGAACACACCAGAGAACACTGAGCAGCGTAACTCTCAGATGCAATAACCCTGCGTTTACCTTTAGAGTCTTCTCTAGTATTTTAACAGTATTAGGGCAAAGCCAGGTCAGAGCTCTGTCCGAAGCGTTTCAGAAGCGCTTGCACTGACAGCAGCAGTTCAGAGGCGCTCAGAAGGGCCCCCGGCTTCCAGCACGACTACTGCCGGCCGTACAGCACGAGCAGCTTCCGAGCAGCTCGCTGGAGCCACGCTCCCTGGTGCTGATTAAGCCACAACCCCCGGCAGCCCCATGCCCCCTCCGTCCCCCCCCGGCAGCCCCTCACCTGCCCGCTCGTCCCCGCCGCACACCGGGCGCTTTGCTGCTGGCGGCGCCGGGCGGGGCGGGCCCCGGGGGCGGCACCGGCAGCGGGGGAGGCGCCCGCGGGCCCCGGGGGCCGGGCCGGGGGCAGCCGTAGTGTGCGGGGGGCCGAGGTGTGCGGGGTGTCTGGGGCTGCAGCCAGCCCTGCCTCTGTTGTATAGGAAATATAAGCTGTATGGAAGCCTGCAGGTCTGCGAGGAGGGATGGAAATGCAAGCTGCAATGCTGTTGGAAGCTACAGAGAATTTAGGGAAATATATTAGCTTATGTGTGAAAGGTAAAGTTGGTAAGGAGAGGAATGCTGCTTTGCATCTCTTTTTGTATTACTTAACCAGGCGTTAGCTACTGCTAAAGCGCTATAAAGCAAGAAAAGTAAGAGACAACAATTTCTAACTCACTAGTTAAATTCTTTAACTAGTTAAAGAATTCTTTAAACTAGTAAATTCTTTAACTAGTGAGTACAAGTACCTCTGCCCTCCTGCACGGTCACCAGTCTGTCTGGAAGGATTCTTCTGAAATATGTTAGTCCTTCTATTGAGAGAGAAAAAAAAAAAAATCAATAGTTATGCAGACTTAATGAATATATTCTCATGACAGAATACTGCATGTTAACTTGTTCTTAAGTATCAATAGTCAAGTAGTATTAAGGAAATAAAATGCATTAGGATATACGAAGTATAACAAGCCCACGGATTTATCTTCTTTGTAAGATGTACTGCAGTTATAGCTGTGCTAACGTGCTCATAACAATGCTACACTTACTGCAAAGCAGAAGTTTCTGCCCTAACCATGGTATCCGTTAGAGACACAGAGGGCTGGCAGTTGGGTTTTAATCTTACTACAACCCTGAAGAGAGATAAAGTTGTATAACCTGCTGATGAACTACACCAGGGGATGGCTATGGCAAGTGGCAAATGCCTTCCTTTGTTCTGTGTCCTGGAACATACCATCAAATATAAAGAGAAGCTGATGGCTTTTTTTTTCGCATGGTTTCTGGCAAGGCCATAAGGAAGTAGCTGAAAGCTTATAATTTTGAGAACAACAGCAATTTTACAAAGCAGACTGCATGACGAGTATTTCAGGGGGAATTTGTGTTGCTTAAGAACTGAGCAAACAAGTAAAACATATAATTTTGGAAATTAAATAGCTTTCAGTCCAATATTGGCATGTACTGATAGCTGTGCTATTTTTTCAAGCCCAAGGGAATATGGGAAACAATAAGCCATTGCAGCTAGGTCTGAACAGGCCCCATGTTGTTATGTGGTTCCTTGTAATCAAATTTCCTCCTGGCTAGTAAGCAAACGATACAGCAAAACTGGGGAATTCTGTAAGGTCAGCTCTTGCTCAAGTGCCATATATGTGCACTAGGCAAATGGTTTCTCTACGTCACTGGTGAAATTACCACTGCAAGACAGCACTTGAGTTCAAATCAAGAGACTTTCAAGTTTTTCAGCTTTACTAGCTTAGTTAAGTAAGTATTAGGGAAATAATGACAATAACATTATCTTAGGAAGAATTTTTCCTACAGTGCAATTTTCACATGCTTTGCTTTTTTTCCTTTTTTTTTTTTTTTTCCCCCAGTGAGAAGGGAATCTCGAGTCATGGAAACAATCCTGACCATTTAAAAGGAAATAAACGATGGTAAAAGTCACAATGTAGGATGAAATATTTTTCTCCATACTTAATTAATTCTTTTTCCTTGAGCTCTGACACTATTTAAAACTTATCAACTGATTTTTACCTTTGGCCTCAATAAATACTCTTTTTATGTCTTTTTTCCTTTGGTCTTTCTTTCCATCTGGTAATCAGGCTTCCCTATGTTCACTCATTTTTAAATGTTTCACAAATGTAACAAATAACACTGGGAAATGTATTTAACAAAAATATTTGTTTACCCAGAAGTAAAAGCGAAATTTACTGCTTTTAGTCAATTACACTAAATAGCCACCTGGTGGCATTAGCCACTAAGTAAAATAAGGTTTTCTACTCCGGCTACACAGAAACGTACTTTGTTTTTGTGTCTATTCTGATTCATCAACAGCTGAAGTACACTTGTTAGATACTTTCTACCAAAATGAACATCTGCTTTGGCTTAAAGAGAATTTAAACACAAAAATATTCCCTCGCTTATCTGAAATGAATTAATTGAGGTTGCCAATATCAATTTGAGCCAGGTCTGTGCAGGTGTTATGATGCAATAGCAACCTGCCACTTTACCCAAAGTCCCTGCTTAATTCAAAGCACATCATAATAAAGGGCTGTAGTAAAATCATTTTACCCATTTCATGATGTGTGGGCCATAACGTTATATGAAGCAAACTATTGAAGTTTTCTGATAAAAGTACTAAAATATTAATCTAATTGAGATTTCTATGTTTTCATCATTTCTGTGGTATTGTTCTTTGTTTTGTTTGTTGTTTTAATTATTAATTTTACTGTACCTGAGATCCTATTATCCCATTTCACAGGGCACAGCGAGCTTGCTAGCAAAAGCACTAACCAACAAGTGCTTCAGTTTAAGGCACTTAAAACTGGATTACGTGGAACTACCAGGTGAATTGAAACCTAGTATAATGCTCTTCCACACACTGACAAATTTCTTTGCTACCCAATCTCAGTTCCACCTCATCTTCCTCTTGACAAAACATTATTAACAGTTACTTTAGGAACAGGATTGCTGAAGTCTTATGTCTCACCATATCTCACTAGTGTTAATTGGAACGATTTACAGTAAAATAAAAATGCTGGTAGTGATTCAGTAAGCAGGTCTAATATGTCCTACATGTAAAAAAAAAATTAGTCTGGTCACCCCACTCTCATAAGACCATTAATATCAAATTTATGCAAAGGTCTTATCAAAAGCACAGTAAAATGTATCTTAAAGTCTGTGAAAAAAATATATTAATAATAAAATTATAGTTGAACTTCTTTAATATGCATATGATATATGCATTGAATTTTGTGATTTTCTATTTAAATATATATGTATTTAACATATATTAACATAATTAACGTATTTAATACATACGTATATATGTATATGTATTAGCAGTGTAATTTTACAGAGACCATGAAGCAGTAACCATGGTTTGTTTGAAGCCAATGAGTAGAAGAGTGGCAAAGCTAGGATTAAAAACAAGACAAGAAATATTCCAGCAGTCCAAAAATTCACGATGACACCAAGTTCATCTCTGAAAGGTCAAACCAATACTGCCAAATGACTAGAGTAAAGGGCATTTATATGTTCAGTAAGAACAAACTGCAGAGGCTAGTGCCTTAGCCCCTTCATCTCATATGAATTCTTACTTACAAAACTATATTTTTTTTCACCCTACTGTTTTTCCCTGCGTATCAGGCTATTGCAATCTGTTTAGTTATTTAGAAGGGATTTAAACAAAGAAAGAGATAAAATGGTCTGGAGGTGATCAGTTGAATGTTCTGGCCAACACTTTCTCTCAATACTAGATTCTAAAGTCCAAGGCCACTTGTAAATTCCAGCTGGGCGTGTAATGTGTTTGAGAACAACACTGTTTTCAGCCGCTGTATGGCAAAGATCCAACTCACAGAAAAGGCTGCAATCTAACCAAATTGCAGAGAAACTTTTAAAGAAACGGAGCTTTCTTTCAAAATCAGGTTTGCATTTCTGAAGATCTCCCCATTAGAAGACAACAGCCAGCCAGAAGATTCAACACCTTTGAAACTTCCTGTTGTTTGAATCATCATATGTAATTCATGACCTGTAATTCAGGGATTTACAGGTCAGAAGTGTGGGGCATTGAGAAAAACTGTGTTATCATTTTAAATCGTATAAAGTCAAATATCTCCTGCATGCAGGCCAAAAGAATCTGCTTATAATTTTAGCCTGAAGTTAAGTTCTCTCTGTGCTAATTTACCTTTACTATTGTTATTGGAAGCTATTCTGGTATTTAAAAAGAAAAAAAAAAATACTGTCATGCAAATACTCTACTTTGCTACGCTTTGCAGTCAATCCTTAAAGTAACCATGAGCAATATGACTTAGGTATGATCTCACATCTAGCAAATAGGCCACCCAAAGCATATTGAGGCCACTGCTAGGATAAGTATTCTGTAATACTGGGGTGCAAAACAGAAAGCAGGAAGGGAGGGAGTACCAGGAAGATGTATATCACAGAATCACAGAATTTCCAGGTTGGAAGAGACCTCAAGATCATCAAGTCCAACCTCTGACCTAACACTAGCAGTCCCCACTAAACCATATCCCTAAGCTCTACATCTAAACGTCTTTTAAAGACCTCCAGGGATGGTGACTCCACCACTTCCCTGGGCAGCCTGCTCCAGTGTCTAACAACCCTTTCAGTAAAGTTCTTCCTAACATCCAACCTAAAACTCCCCTGGTGCAACTTAAGCCCATTCCCCCTTGTCCTGTCACCAGGCACGTGGGAGAACAGACCAACCCCCACCTCGCTACAGCCTCCTTTGAGGTACCTGTAGAGAGCGATAAGGTCGCCCCTGAACCTCCTTTTCTCCAGGCTGAACAAGCCCAGCTCCCTCAGCCGCTCCTCGTAGGACTTGTTCTCCAGGCCCCTCACCAGCTTCGTCGCCCTTCTCTGGACCTGCTCAAGCACCTCGATGTCCTTCTTGTAGCGAGGGGCCCAAAACTGAACACATATAAAAGAACTAAAATATTCTGGTATGAATATGTTTGAAAAAGATGGAAAATTATTTCCTGATCAATGGCATTGATCCACTCTTATTTTGAAGCTACTATTGATCTTTTCCTGCTGTGGTGTATCACATCACACACAAAGAAACTGCAAACTGACGATGAAACAGCACTGTGAAATTCACCATTTAGATGCCAGTGTAACAAATACTATTCATGACTGCTGTTAATTGTGCCCTATGTAATGTTTGCAATGCTAAATGGTAGCAGTTGCACATTGATCTTTTGGTGGTGCAACTCCCATATGCAGAAAACTGATTTAATTTACCACTGCTGAATTAACACAGGCCCAAAATCTTTGAGAGATGTGAAGCATATCGGGTGATATGGATGGAGAAAGGATTAGGGCAGTCTGTTCTGCTTTCCCCTTCATCAAGGGATCTGGTATATTCATTCAGTAACTTTGTAATAGTTCTTTTTTATCATATTGAATTGAAAGTTAATGAAATTATACTGTTCTAATTATTGACTTAATAACACTTAATGAACATCTTTGCTCTATAGCACATCAAGTCTTTAATTTAGATTGTTGATGTCTGTTCTAGCTACTGTGATAAACATTGGTCAAAATAACTGCTTTAGGGTTGGGAATCAGGAGGCTCTATGTTGGTTTGGTTTCCTACTGATTTTTGTCATGTGAAATTTAACAATCCTTTAACATAAACTTGGATACATTTCAAAAGCTGAATGGATATGCTAGCAGAGACATGTCAGTGCTGACCTAGCAAGGTGTTTCCCTGCTCCCAATGGAAATTCAAGTAGGGAAAACAGAAGCTACATTTGGAAATTTATTAGCACTGGTGAAATTACATTCACAAATACCCTTCTAGTTTAAAATGTTTTTCACAAGCACATACTTTAGGGTAACTATCCAAGGACTCAGTTACATGGGTATTATTTTTTCTTCCTGTCTTAGAACTGTTCACTGCTTAAGCAGCTACAAGATTTCTAAATCCTTCTCCGTTTTCAGCATGCACCAGGCCACTAGCTAGCCTGGAGGCAAAGGCACTGGTGTAAGGCTCTGTGGCAGCACAACTGCAAAGTCATTTCTGGATACTGAAGCCTGCTGAGGACCATAGCAAATATACAGTCCAGATCTCTTTCATTTACTGTTGACTTTGTTCCTGTGATTCCCGTACCTGTTGGAACTTATTTTATTTCCTTGCTAGGACACTTCCAATTCAGAGAAGTACACTACCAAAACAGGTAGTGTACTGACAGAGCTGGGCTTCTGTTGAGCACAAGCCTGTCCTGTGTATGAAGCATGCAGGTTTAGCAAGCCGGGTAAGGAATAAGGAGGCTGGGAAGAACAAAGAAGGGAGAATCCCATAGGGCACCATGGAAATATCCACGTGAAACAATCCAGCCTGGATCATCCACTCACACAGGGCTCCTAACAGGGCTGGGAGATCATGCAGGGGGAGCTTTTCCTAATTTTCCCTCAGCCTGTCTAGGGAATGCCTGGGGCATAAAACTTGATGTTTTCACTTACACTGTGAAAACCTTTTTCAATGATAACAAAAGTGTTAGCCGTAATGAGGAAAAAAAGATGCTTTAGAATTTTCTGTGGGAGGAGTGAGGGTGGGAGGGATTTACCTACCAAAGGATAACAAACTGAGTTTGAAATGGTTGGAAGTGTTTCCATAAACATCAAAGCCTTTCAGCTGTCCTTAAATGCATCTTAACTGGATGAATGCGTTGCCGCAAGACACAGCTATAGGGTGCATGGGATGACTGGAGGTAAATGGTTAAGTCTAAATTGCTTTGTGGTCTTCTCATAGCTCCACAAATATACTACCTTGGGAGGGAACGATAAACAGCATAACACAGTGACTGTAAATTGAGAAGCAAAATCGTTTCTTATGGAGTTCTAGGCCACAGAAATAGATTGACCTTCCGAGGCTGCAAGCCTGACCTTTACTGTGGGAGCAGCAAACGGCTGCAGGTGCTGCGGGTGCTGCAGCGCGCAGCCATGGCAGGGGCAGAGTCCTTCAGAGAAAGAAGGGCAAGAAGGGCTCTCTTTTTTAAAACCAGCACCTCACACCTCGGCTACAGGGCAGAAAGCCGGGGGTTGCGGGCGGGCAGACCCTGCGCGGGCACCGCCATTTCGCGGGGGGCTCAGCCCGGCCGCAGCCCCGCAGCGCCGGGGACGGAGCCGTCCCTCAGGGACCCGCTCGCACGGGCCAGGCCTGGCCGCGCCCCCGGGGCGGGCGCTTGGCTCTCGCGGGAGCTCGGCCGGCGCCGCCCGAGCCGGTGAAGTTTATTTGTAAAACAGCGAGAAAACGGCAGGACCGGGAGGGGCTCTGCGGGGTCTGTCGCTGTTGTTGGCGAGCGTGCGAGTGCCGCCTGCCCGCCCGGGGCCGCTCCCGCCCCGGCTCCTCTCAGCCTCGGCAGCCGCCGCCGCGGTCCCGCCCGTGAGTATGGCGGCCACGGGGCCCGGCGGCAGCGGGCGAGCGGGGAGGGCGGCGGGGTGACAGTGACAGGGTGACGGTGACAGAGTGACAGTGACAGGGCGGCGGGGTGACAGGTGTCAGGCGCGCCCCTCCCGGGGGCGGCTCGGGGCCGGGAGCTGACCCGCGGAGCTGCTGCCGCCGGCCGGGGGAGGGCTGAGGGCTCCCTGCCGCCCTGCTCCTCCTCCCCTTTCGCCCCATCCCCGCTCGCCCCGGGGCTGCGGAAGATGTAAGCGGCACCGGCGGCGTGAGGCGCTCCCGAGCGGCCGCCTGCTCCCCGGGCCGCCGCTGACGGGTTGGCTTCGTGTGTGTGTGTGTGTGTGTGTGTTCCCCCCGGCAGGGCCAGCCCCCAGCCGCCGGAGGAGCGGCAGGCAGCCGGCAGCAGCCATGGCGAGCGGTAGGGAGACGCGGCTGCTGCACCTCAACGAGATGGAGAAGCTGGACAAGACCCTCTTCAGGCTGGAGCAAGGTGGGGCGCGGCCGGCTGAGGGCAGCTCGGCAGCGGCGAGAGGGAGGGGGGCAGCCCGTGGTCGCGGCTGGGGGGGGGGGGGGGGAGGGCTGCCGGTTTGGGTTTGTTTTTCCCATTCTTTTAATATGAAACAGTTTCTGGTACGGTTACTTCCACTGCGGAGCCCTGAGGTGCAGCCTGGTTCGCAAACCTCGAGAAAACAGCGGCTGGGAGCCGGCAGTCTTCGTGTGAGGCGTTATTTACGGGACAGAGCTTCTCTCTGTGTGGCCGTGCTGTACTGACCTGAAAAAGTCCTCTTAAGTCAAACTCTGAAGTACTAATCTGCAACATGTTATGCAACACACCCCATCTTTAATAAAATAGCTTTGAAATATAACGGTGACACTAACTTCTTGGAAAGTCTGAGGTGACATTTCAGAATGCAGGATCCCCCAGCTCCTCCTAAATCTTCTTCTCGTGCCTGTCAGATTCCTTATCGCGGCGCTATGTTGGTGTTCTGCCTGCATAGTAATAAGAACTTGATGCTGTTTCTTGTTGAAAGTGTTCTTGAGTCTGTTTGCCAAAAAACAAAAACAAAAAACAGAACCGGACCACTATTATGCTGGTCATTAAATTCAGACTGAAATTAAAGCCACTCTGCTTAGAAATCATTTTTAACAATGCAGCAATATTTATTGCTCATAAATCTTTTTTTGTTTGTTTGTTTTCTGTTACTTTATGGAGTTGATCCAGGAACCTAATGTCAAAGTGGTTTAGTAGAGGAGCAAGATTTAGGTTCATGAGAATAAGAATTCTCTTCAAGTAAATTGATTTCAAATTTTTCTAACAATGTAATCTAAAAAAAATGCCATTAGTGAATACGTGCAGAGTTGACCCTAACCTCCATTATTAACCCTTCCTCCCAGTTCTGTAAATTTTGTTGGAAGGAGTTGGACAGAAATGCATGGCTACCAGACGTTCAAAATGTCTCTGCTGATGGCAGTCTCTGGGAGGGCATAGCTAATTTTGAGCGCAGCATTCTTGATATCAGTATAACTGTTACAGGAAATAAGATATCGATGGCATATATCCCTGTGCTCTAATTTTAGTAATCACTGTAATAAAATGTCAGGACATTACTGTTGAGAGTGTAGTTAACCTTCCTGAAATGACTTTCTAATGTAAGGATTTTTATTTATTTTTTTAATCAAATGAGCTTTGTTTTACCTGGCAGACATTCAGATGCTAAAACCACTATTGTATGTAAAGTTTTTGGGGTAATTGTGATTATGTTAATAAGAGAAGCTGTAAGCTTGGTGAGACTTTTGTTTAAATGTACTCAGACTTTGAGACCTGATCAATATCAGATCAGAGTTGCTGGGATTCTATTTCATGAGCAAGTATGAGTGTTATGTTGTTTGTTTGTTTGTGTTTGTGGTTTTTTTTCCTCCAATTGAAGATGCTAGAACTTGCCACTGTTCAATTTTTTTTTATACTTCATAATTAATTAGGGGTGTATTGATAATTTTGTCTCTATACAAATATTTGGGTTTCTTTTGCTTAAAATTCTAATTTTGTAGACTGTTAGGGCTAGTAGCTAGTCAGCTGCATGACTGGTATGTAACATAGTAAAAGCCATTGTGCAAGCACTTAGACCTCTTTCAGTCTAAGGGGCTCTGTAATTAGCCAGGTACGTGATGGAGGCTCTCATACCTGCAAGTGAAAACATATTCTGAAACCTCTGTACGACACTGATTTCTTCATATCCAGTTAGCAAACTACAGAATAATTTTAGGTCCTAGTGTTTTTAACGTAATTGTATTCTCTCTGTCATGGCTATCTTTAGTCTGAGTACTGCTCTTTCTGATGTGTGTGAGCTGCAGCACGTATACAAAGCTCTCTGACTTGCTGAGCTCTCAGTTTAACAGTCTGTACCCTGTAGATTACACACAAGTATACATCATTTTGCACTTGAAAGCGTAAGGAATTTAGTATTAAGTGAACTTTAAATGGAGAACAGATTTGAATGAATTTGAAATATTTTGTTTTCAAGTTTGTTCCTCTTTTTTTTTTTTTTTCCTATTTTCATGGATCAGCTTAATATATAGACTCAGTAAATTTAAGATTTACCTTTTAGATTTTTTTTTTAACAGTACTACATATAAAAATCTGCATAAAAATATGTGTAGTCTAATGACTGTGATCTTCTGCTGTATTTTGTTTCCTAGACTGTTTATATAATGAAGCAGAACAAATTGGAAAGGTACCATATAAGTAAAGGGAAAAAGACTTTATGTGAAGTGTGCAAGGAAAAACGTTTGGAGAATAGAAAATAGGGAGAAAATATGACTATTTGGCAAAAGGTTTTGGCAGATACGTTGGTATATTTTCTTCTTAACATAATACCAGATTATAACTTTTTATTACAGAGTAGAAATATCTAGTACTCCTGATGAGATGCCCGTGTTTTTGTGTTTCTTTTTTTTCCTTGAGGGTTTGAACTACAGTTCCGATTGGGCCCAACTCTTCAAGGCAAGCATGTTACCGTGTGCACTAATTATCCAGCTTCTGGAGAATTATTTGATCGCCACAAGTTCAGGACATTATCATGGCACAATCCCACAGGAAAAGAAGATGACTCTGACAAATATTGCAAATTAGATCTCCAGATTTCTGGATCATATCAATACTATTTCAGTCTTGGGTAAGTGAAGCACTATACTTACAGCCAAATGCAGTCTGCTCCCTTAGTTTATGTTTTTAAACTGAAGAAATCACTTTTAAGAAGAAAAACATAATTTTCCCCTGCATTTTTCAAATGCAAAAATAGAATCTATCTGAATCTGCTAGTGAAAGACAACAGCTTTTGTGGCTAAGACTTTCTGCAAAGTCATTTGAAGAATATACAGAACAATGATCAATTTTCTGTGTAAGTTGGAAAGGCAAGACATTTTTACAAGATTTCAAAATCATCAGTATTCTAAATATTCAAGTAAGATGTTTTCTCTTCATTGACCTGGGATGGTGTTTCTTGAAAGATGTATCTTTCCGGCACCGAGGTTCTGTCATTCTTTATTTCACATACTTCCTCTTTTGTTTCAACACAAGAGAATGACTGTAATGGCCTAGTATTCTGAGCTCCTGGAAGATAGGAGCTGCTGGCTAAATTCCCTCAGGCTTAGGTCTCTTTTTAGCTCAGGTCTCTTTCTCAGGATAGCGCTCCAAATAGAGGCCTTTGTGTAAAAGGTGGGCACTTGTGTTTTCTTTGTTACCATCTGTATTCTTAAAGGAGGAACCAGGGTAACAAAGGTATCACTTTTGTGGAGTTTAAAGCTCTGTAACCTAGTTGTATTCTTGTAAGCAAGTGGCATTAAGTGCAGTAGAGCGATGGTGCCTTGTAGATGAGTATCTGTTCAGTGTTTCCTGTTAGGTTCCCTGCAGTCCTTTCTCCCCCCAAACCCCCTAACCAGCCTGTTAAGGTACTGTATATTTGAAATTGCTCTGCTTGTTGGATTCTGCTTCTGTAACTGACTAGTACAATGTGCATCTACTGTGTAAATCAATGTAAATGTGAATCAATTTCTTCTAGAAATGAGAAAAGCGGTGGAGGTTACATAGTTGTGGATCCTATTTTGCGTGTTGGAGCTGATAACCATGTGTTACCTTTGGATTGCGTTACACTCCAGACATTCCTTGCTAAGTGTCTGGGACCATTTCATGAATGGGAAGATAGGCTCAAAGTGGCAAAAGAAACAGGTAATGACAATATACATATTAAAGGATATATGCTTGCTTTTTTAAATCTTGAGATGAGAAAACAAAGTTGCACTGAAGAGCTTCAGTATAAACAGTTAATTTGTCCTTTAGTTTGTAAATAAAGTATTTTCCACTAGATTAAATTTAATTAACAGATTAAGTCAGTGAAATGATTTAGATATTTGCAGAAGTGCAAAAATTCAGAATTTCCTGATAATAGGAAATTACTTTTGTTGTTTTGATTTCAGATAAATACCAGAGTTTGTAGAAATGACAGGATGATTTTTAAAACTTATATTATGCAGAATTTTAAGGGGAAGATTAAGCTGAATTTACAATGGATATTCCTGACACTAGGTTTAGATATGTGGTATACCTGTAATTTATGCTTCTGTCAATTAACTGCTTTGACTGAAATTCTATTTTCTTATTAAATAAATTATTTCTTATTACACAGGTTACAACATGATTCATTTTACACCACTGCAGAAGCTTGGACTGTCTAGATCATGTTATTCCCTGGCTGATCAGTTAGAAGTAAATCCTGAATTTTCAAGCCATAATAAAAAATGCACTTGGAGTGATATAGGAGCTCTTGTGGAAAAAATGAAGAATGAATGGAATATGCTTTGCATCACAGATGTGGTCTACAATCATACCGGTATGATTTCTGTGTGAACAATCAAATCGGTCCTATATTTCATCATCTCCTTTAACCTTTCTCCCTCTAACACATCTTTAAGTAGTGTTTTTAAGTAGCTTAGTTTTTCTGGTTTTGAGTTTCTCAAGTCTAGGAGAGTTCTTCACAATTACAACAGATACATCTCCATAACAGATGTAAAATAATTTTGTATTGTAACTTGCGTGAATAGAGCCCTTCGCAGAGATGAATTAATAAACTGTGTATGCATCTGTATTTTTCATAATATCGTGCTTATTTTTAAGATCTATGGTGTGCAGCGCCCACATAAATGAATGGAATCTGCATAATTAATTTATGTGGTGAACATAAACTGACTACTTGCTTGTTAAACAGGGTCGTTTTTATTGCTGCTTCAATTTGGTTCTAACATGCAGATAACAACCATGATAGGGACAAGAGGCTAGGATTAAGCAATGGAGGAAATGTTTCAGCTCTGTGTGTGTTGGTGGGAAGTGGTGGTGGGGGGGGGGTTGTTCTGTTTTTGTGTTGTTTTTTAAACATAGATATGCCAAAGCACTGAAGGTTTTTCATCTAATTGCAGTTCATAGCTAAAGGTGTGCGTTCTGTACAGAGGGACAGTGGGCTTTTTTCAGTATGACTGAGGAAGTTTAAATGATAACACTTCATTATTCATAAGCTTGATTATTTAGATAACGAGATTATTTTGATTATTCTGTAATCCTGAAGATGACAATAATTAGTATACATATGGCAGAGAAAACAACAAATGGCTGTGTATGTTCATGTCACAGTTCTCTGAGGTTTAAAAAACAAAACCATCACTAACAAAAATGGTTACATAGAGTTACTATGAGTTAGAAGAGTTATTTGCTTTTTTCTTTGGTGTTTACTGTTGTCAAACATTCCTATCCAATCAATCTGCAAAGTAATATGGGCCCATTTGTTTGCCCTTTCTGTTTGTTAAAATGTTACTCTCCTAAGTGTAGTTTTTGACCATATGTCTCAGGGAAGCTGGCTTTTTGACATTCTCAGCAGATAAACAGTTCTTGCACTTTCCCAACTAAAAGTCCATCTCTTTTATCATATGTTCTTGAGATCCCATCACCTTTTTACAGTATATATTTGCATGCTACCAAGGAAAATGTATTTACGGACAGAAATATCTATGTCTAATTATTATACTCAGGAATATAAGGAAAAAAGTCACATTGATATTTGGCTATGTTTGCAGAAGGACTTTATTTGGTTATATCAAGAGCTCAAATTAATTTTCAAGGGATGGATGAGTAAACTATTTAAGTTATACCATGGTGAAAGGATGTTTATAAGCATCTTCAAGTGATCATTATTCTGACTTAAATCATTAATCAAGATGTATTTGATGGGTTTATCTGCTTTCAAACTTATAAGCTTGCAATAAGACTGCTGGATTTTTTTTCCCTTGGGGTTGTTCATTATCAAAACTCTTGATTTGTAACTGGCTACAAACTTTGTTAAATGCCAAACTTAGCATAAGCAGAAATGCATATAAATGATAAATGTCTGCTAAAGTCATGGTGTTGCATGTGCAGGTAGATATTTTATGGGCTTTAATAATAAGAAAACTTATTAAATGTTTTTCCTTTTTTTTTTGTATAGCATGATAAGATGGAAATTGGACTGTGTTTCGCATTTTCATTGAACAGAAACTTCTAATTTAAAACCAGTTAATTCTTGCATATTGGGATGATTTAATTGTAATATATATTTCACAGACTCATTTGAATGTAAAAGATGTGAAATGCATAGTCAGTTATTTTGAGTGGATTATGGATACTGGCTCATGGTTATTAATTCCACAGTATATCTGCATTAAAAACCTAAAGCACTGTGTTGTCTCACACTAAATCTGCTAATGCTGGTAGCACTTACAGCTCATGAGCCCTCAGCTTACAGCAGTCATTATCATTAGAGTTTCTTCTTTCTAGCTGAGACCACTGTATGAAATGGTGATGCTTCCCCACCATTCCTGCCGTAAAGTCAGACAGCTCAATTTAAATGTGTGGTGGTTAAGCTGAAGTGTTGTTTTTTCTTGATTGTTGTTGTTTGTTGGTTTTGGTTTTTTACACACTGGAAAGGAGCAGAGAAAGCTTGTATAGTAGAGAATGGTGGGAATCAGTTTTTGATGTTAACATCTCTGTTAGTTTCTAATATGCATTAAACTTAAACATAGATGTACTTTTGGCATGTTAGTAGGAGTTATCATAGATAGACTTGCAAACCCTGCCTGGTAACTTGGTGCATGTTCACTTTTGGGGCTGCTATTCCCTTCAGAAGGGATATGAGTAGTAAATCATGGTTCTTGCTGCAAGAATACATTTAAATAAAAAGAGAGAGAGAGAAAGGAAAGCAATCTGGTTGGCCTAGAATGGCCTTTAACAGCCTGAGTTTATTATTGCTATATGCAACTTTAAAATAAGTAAAGTGCTTTATAGTTGTTTATGACATTTAAACCATGAAGTTCTTAACTTCCACAAATGGTTTGACCTTATAAACATGGAATTTTGCCATAGTCATAATGGACTTTAGATATGCAGGAGGGTGTTTAGAAGAGCTATTCATACTATAGAGTGAGAGATTACACTAGTTTCTTTACCTTTCATTTTTTAGTTTGAACATTGAATTAAGCAGACTTGTTTTTTTAGTTGTTCTGCTCTAATTTCAGGCATTTTATTTACTATTTTACTGTTTCCAGTATAATAACTTGTTATATTTTTTCTCTTCTGTTAGATGTTACTTCATTTTTCTCTGTTTTTGTAAATGTTAAGATGTGTTCTGTGAAGAACAAAATTTCTAAAAAAGCTTGTAAAACCTAAGCAGCAGTTTTCTTTTTATGTTTTTTTTGTATGTGAAGTTTTTCAATTGTTACATTCAAAAGAATGTATGGAAATTATTTTCAGTTAAATTGCGTGTTTGGGACAGTTCTGAAAAATGGAAAGAAATTAACTACTGAAACCTTTTTTGTTGTTGTTATTTTTCCAGAATTAAAGTTCTCATTGCATTATATGTATTTACTCATACCGTTGTATGCACATTATTGTCTGTATTAGAATATCACACCCATTTTTATTTAAAATGAAATGTGTGATTCATGACATAGTACCTTAGCTTCTTGGTGTTAAGATTTTTGTGTAAAACAACTAAGTATTCAGCTTGTGTACTTTTTTTTTTTTTTTCTTTTTCCATGCCTTTCTTGAATAAGCTACTAACAGTGAGTGGCTCAGGATGCATCCAGAATGTGGCTATAACCTTGTAAATTCCCCTCACCTGAAGCCAGCTTGGGTCTTAGATAGAGCTCTGTGGCACTTGACCTGTATGGTGGCTGATGGAAAGTGTATTGATAAAGGGGTCCCTCCGTTGATTGAAAATGATCACCACCTGAATGTAAGTAAATGAGAATTAAGTATATGGCAATGAACATTGTAAATAGCTGAATAAACCTTGAACAGTTCTAAGGTTGTGGAAATGCACAGAATATATACTTTGCAGATATATTTATTGAAATAATCCCTCATTTCACTATTTTTTTTCTGAACAAAGCACTTAGCTTTTTTGTGTGTTTATATTAATCGTGAACGTTAACTAACATAATTTTTATTTTTACAGTGTGTCCGTAAAATAATTTGGGAAGAGATATATCCAAAAATTAAACTGTGGGAATTTTTCCAAGTGGATGTTAATAAAGCTGTGGAACAATTTAGAACCCTTCTAACTCAAGGTAAAGAAAGTGTGTGTTGCTGGAACAGGTGGACTCTTTACCTATAATGTTTATTGAATTATAAATAAACTTAAAAAAAAAAAAAAAAAAAAAAAGAGCTGGAAAATAATAAAAAAAAAAAAAAATCCAATTTTTGGGGAGGTGTGAAAAATCTACCATGCTGACAGGAGCATGCAAGAATGTTCTGAGGAATGGTAAAGCATTTGAAGACTGTGCTTCATAGTCCGGGAAATAAATAACAAAGATTCTTTTTTTGTTTGTTTTTGCCAGGAGTCAATATTGTAACTGAGCACAGATGTTTTTGAGGAGCCAGCTCTGTCAGATCTTTTCCTTTGCACCCCTCTGTAACCTTTTGTCTACCCATATCTTACTTGTTCTCAAAATGTAAAAGTTGTCTTTTACATGTAATTTCTGTTTTCACTTTGTGACTAGTTTTCTATTTTGTCCTCAGGCAAAATGAGCACTAAATCTGATCCAAATCAACATCTTCAGATAGTTCAGGACCCTGAATATAGACGATTTGGCTGTACTGTAGATATGAATATAGCATTGGCAACCTTCATACCGCACAGGTATTGTATGATTAAGCAGAAGTTAAAATTGCAAGTGAAGTTAAATTTACAAAACCAAATAAATATCTTTTTTTTTTTTTCAAAGATAGGAAAAATCTTCTTTTAAATTCATTTTAATTATGTGTTTTAAAACTAAATTATTTAAATTGTTCTCTTCTTTGCATCTTCTTGCTAAGCAATGGACCAGGTGCAATAGAAGAGTGTTGCAACTGGTTTCGCAAGAGGATTGAGGAGCTGAATGCTGAGCAACACAGACAGATTCATCACCATCAAGAGCAGGTCTTACACTTTCTGTTTTTTAATGTTGAATTGCTTTAAATTGCAAATATATTCAGGCATTCTAATAATGCATAATTCAATTACTTCTAGGCAGTCAACTGTCTTGCGGGGACTGTGGTTTATGAACGACTGTCTGGTCATGGTCCTAAACTGGGTCCTATTAGTAGAAAATATCCTTTAGTTACCAGGTATTGTTTTTTGT
Source organism: Netta rufina (assembly GCF_964035555.1). Lineage (NCBI taxonomy): Eukaryota > Metazoa > Chordata > Aves > Anseriformes > Anatidae > Netta > Netta rufina. Next base: position 29,083,188 of record NC_140131.1, on the reverse strand, counting down.
TGTTGTTGAAAACTATTCATCTATCCAGGGAAAGTGAGTTCAAAATTAATTAAAAATAAACATAAGTGCAGCTGTATTTTCTTTCCCATAGATAAATGCCACTTTATCAATGAGATGACTATTTTTTAAAGCCACAATAATAACTCTTTATTAAATGAATGTGACTTAAGGCAGCTTGAAATAATACTCTGAGCACAATGAAGCCTTACATAGTGCAAATTGCTCTTGCAAATGGAGCAGGAGTGGAACTAGGAAAGTCTGATATACTTGATGCCATTAATGTATCTGAAGGGTTGAGGCTATAGTCTTACACTACCAGCTGACACCAAGGTAGTGGCAGCACCTGTCCTTTCTCCTCCAAAACATGATACAAAATAGAAAACTCACCATCATTTATAGTCTGACTTTTTGAATCTTTTGTCTACAAGCCAGTTCATAGCAGATATTTTAATTTCAAAGACAATGAATTTCGGTTTATGTATCTTTTTTGAATTATTTGTTAATTCCACAGGTATTTTACTTATCCATTCAAAGACATGACTGTGGAGGAAGAAGAAGCTATGATACATCACCCAGATAAAGCTTGCTATTTCATGGCCCATAATGGATGGGTTATGGGCGATGATCCTCTTAGAAACTTTGCAGAACCAGGTTTGTAAAAGAATTTTGAATCATTTTGTAAATGTTTTGATATTATAGCCGAAGCAAATATTTTATTTAGTCTAATTTTCCCATATGAAGTTGAAGTTTCCTATGAAGTTAAAAAAGCAGAATAGCAGGCAGATACTCACTTCATAGTGCTTTTATTTCCTATTCAGCACACTGAAGGTCAATTGTAAAAACTGGAATTTGAGATACAGCGTCACAAGATATGAGAGGGAAATTATCAGCTTTCTGTCAGTGAAAGGGAGACCTCCCCTACTTCTGTCATTGTTGCTTATCTTGCACTGTTCCAACACCACTACTTGTTGGCATTTTCATAAGGCATTAGAAAACTAGTACGATAAAAAGATTAATGGCATTTTGCTGCATTAGTGAGCAAAACCTGGCTTCTTGAAAAGTCCAGTGTGTGTATGTCAGGCAGTTGAAAGGTGGGCACCTGAGATGATGTTGAGATGGGACAGGGAAAGAGACAGCAGAGAGGGCTCTCTCTGCTCTCCTCTCAGCGTCAGCATTGAAGAAGTAGGTCGCCTCAGCTACATGTGGAGCTGCACCATAGTGAAGTCTCTGACAGCAGAACTGTGTAGGTAGAAACATGTTGAAAATTGCATTGATATGCTATTGTAAAATTGCTGGGAGTTATTATCTAAAGGAAAAGTTATATAATTAATTTCTGAATTAGCTCACAGATAATCTCTTCTTTTGGGAATGAGAGTGCTTTCTTCAAAACCCTCAAATACATGTATATTTGTACTTAAATAAAGATTACTTATCCAATCCAATTTTTTGTTGGATTCTTTTCAGTGCAGAAGGAGTGTGTAGACAGTTTTCAAAGTAATAGTCAAATATTAGAGTTACTCTCTGGGGTTTAATTCTTTTTTTCCAATTTCTCTTAGTACTTAAAAATTAAAAAAAAAAAAAAAGTTTTTTTTTGAGGGGGAGGGCGGAATGAGATTAGATAGTATTCCAGTTGAGGACAAAACTGTCTTTCTCCACAGAGACCAAACTGATCTATTTTTCTATTCTATAAAAATATTATTCTATTTTTTTCTATTCTATATCAAGATTTTGAGTTGATACTGTTATTAGAATTTTTACTCATCATCATAGCATTCTCCTACTCTTAAGAAGTAGAAAACGAATTGCCACATCTTCTTTTTGGTTCACATTCTGTCCTATAGCTCTTAGAGTGATTTTTTCCCCTTACAGGTTCAAATGTTTACTTGAGAAGGGAGCTTATTTGCTGGGGAGACAGTGTGAAACTGCGTTATGGGAACAAACCTGAAGACTGCCCATACCTCTGGGCACATATGAAAAAATACACTGAAATCACTGCCAAATATTTCCATGGCGTTCGTCTTGACAACTGTCACTCAACACCTATTCATGTAGCTGAGGTACGCAAAAATAAACACATTTACAATAAAACAGCTTCTGACTGTGACAAAAGTTCTGCACTGCTTCTACAGAATCTGTAGAATTGGCATGGCAGAGTGACTGAATTTTCTTGATAAAGTCTCTTGACTGGCAATGTTTAGGTTTAGGTATGGTTTCAGCTACTTTGAACAGTTAGCAAAATGGTATAGCTGTTGTATGTCTCCATTCTCCATTTCAGCTGAGATCTTGTAGATGCTGATGGGCATGGGTAAATTTTCTGTTGTGTATCTATGGACTGAAGTGCAATCACTGCCAGTATCTAGTATATCAGCTCTAGACTTGGTAATTTCCAAGACCTGGATGGCAAACAAACACTGATACTTTCCTGTATGTTTTGCTGTTGATGAAGTAAACAGAAAGTGTTTTACATTCCAGAATTTAAAAGTTGGTAAAGAACACTTACAGAAAGTTCAGTCAGACAGGATTATTGCTAACATTTATCACTTATTGTTTCCCAGTAAGTTCGCAACTGACTACATCCAGAAATTGTACTTAATTAGTAAAATATCTTTATATAGATTTGAGCTGTGCTAAGTCCTAGCTTGGGTACAGAGCTTCCCTACATCTGTGAAGAGCTCTCTTAAATCAGTTTATGCATCCACACCAAAGCTATAAGTGACTCCTAAATGCAGCCGTTTTCAAAAATTCTGCCATTCTTTCACTTGTTACTATTTTTTGAATGGTAACCCTGAAGGCTTTAACCAAAGTCCTGCAATAGTTTCTTATTTTAACAGATACATCTCTTATCCAACCTTTTGTTCTTGCATTTTGAGTCAAATTTTTGTTTAAAAACAAAGTTATAATTAGCTTACAATCTTCAGAAGATTTTTATAGAGATCTGTAGGTTATCTGAATAATTCTATAAAATAAAAACATAATTTTATGAATGCTACCTGTTAGTAATATTTTTTATGAACTGCATGTGTTAAGAACTCGTTTATGTTTGGTTAAGATTCACATCAATGATTGCGTATATGTAGCTGACAATGGATGACTTCCATTAAATATGTATTATGATCTATAGGAGATGCTGGCAACAGCCAGATCAGTCAGACCTAATCTTTATGTGATAGCTGAACTCTTCACGGGCAGTGAGTACATTGACAATGTTTTTGTCAACCGCCTGGGAATTACCAGCCTGATTAGAGGTACAATAAGCAGTTGAAAGTTATAAAGGATTGTCATGTATGGTTCAGAGTTTTTGATGTGACACTAACATTGGTATGCTTTTTTTTCCTTACGTATTTACGTTCTTTGCTTATGCAATTATCTTTTCTTTGTGTTGTATTTAATTTCTATCTTGTATCCTAATTCTTGATTTTTGCTTATGTTTATGTCGTCCTCTGTAACTCAACTCTTTTTTTTTTTTTTTGAATTCCTTAATTTTGGCTTTCTATTTGTCCTTGCTGCATGGCATTTTCCTATTGTCAATCCCTGCCTAGCTTTGAAACTTATCCACTTTTGTGTCTACCTTTCCCTTTTCTGTGGCTTTTTTGGCTGTGCTTTTTGCAGTACATGCTGGACACAGCTAGAAAATTGCGAGCAGATTTGTTTGTAGTGGCTGAACTGTTCACAGGAAATGAGGAGCTGGACAATATCTTTGTGAATAGGCTGGGCATTACCTCCTTAATAAGAGGTAGGCTTGCTATATATGTGGTGTCTTTCCAACCAGAGATTATAGAGGATGTACTTTTTCCAAAGAAATGTTTGCTTCTGGATTATGCACTTTTGATTTCGTACCCAACGTGATAAGAAGCACAGCTGTTGTATTGTGGCTTTCTGATACTCAGCAAAAAATACAGTACTAGCTGTAAATCAAGAAAAAACATCCTACATTAATTTACAGAAGGTTTCACTTGTGTTCTAGCAAGAGAAGAAGAAGCTGTAGCACAGCTCTGCTATGCAAGTGCTGCATTGTGTCTGATTATTGTTGCATGAATTTCTTAAGCCCACTGGGGAAGCCATTTCAGATTTTTGTGTTGTTTTTTTTTTTTTTTTTTTCTCCCTTCCCTACCTTCCCATATTATAGCAGACAGAATATTTCAAAGTTGAGTATCTACATTGGAGAATAAAGGTTTACTTTGATTTTTTTTAATGATTGAACACAGCAAAATAACAAATGTAAAATGCTGCATTAACGTCTCTGTGCATGCTGTAATATATGATGGTTATTCTTTTGCAAACACTTACCTATTTTCTTCTTTAGAGGCAATGACAGCTTATAATAGCCATGAGGAGGGAAGGTTAGTTTATCGTTTTGGAGGTGAACCTGTTGGCTCTTTTGTTCAGCCACGTTTGAGACCCCTGATGCCAGCTATTGCTCATGCACTGTTCATGGATATTACACATGATAATGAGTGTCCCATCCAGGTGAGCATTTAAACTGGAAACCAGTTTGTTTAACCTTTTCTAAATTGATGTTTCTGAACCTTGGGTGGGCTTGATGCAGACTGGATGCTTTTTTTTTTTTTTCTTTTTTTTTTTTGGGTGATATGTAGGAAAAATGTTGTTTCAGATCAAGTTTTTATCAAATGAAAAACATTTTATAACGAGTTCCACTGAATTCCAAGGTTTTGTCCTTTAAGGGAAAAGGTATACAAAGCTATTTAATGAGCTTTTTTGACTTTTTCATTCCAGCTGCTGTAAGCAGTTCTGTCTCTTATTCTTCATCCATTCTCCTAAGATCCCATTTTACAGGAGAGGATGAGAAAGACAGCAGTGTGAACTGGAGTGGGTTTTTGAGGGGTACTCTTAAATTGCTTTTGTACTGTATTTGTAGCAATTTTTTTCAGTAAATCTATTGTAATCACAAAAATTATGATTAAGAAAATTATGATAGCAATTGTTTCCTCTGTTAAACTGAGTGTATCCTACGTATGGTGAATTGGGAGGGATGAATTATGGATTTAATTAATTTTCTACCTATTTATTTTTTAACCTAGCACCGATCTGCATATGATGCTCTTCCCAGTGCAATGATTGTTTCCATGGCATGCTGTGCTACAGGTAGCACCAAAGGTTATGATGAACTTGTACCACACCAGGTCTGTGTTTACAGTTTAATTCCAAAATTCTTGCCCTATGATATCTTTTTTAATATTTGGGGAGGAGGGAGGGTAATTATTTTGTTTGGTTTTGTGGTGGTGGTGTTGTATTTGATGGTGGGTTTGGTGTTTTGTTTTGATTTTATTGATTACCAAGCAGTTTACTAGCTAGCATTACTTAAGATCATCCAATTTCATTGTATAGTTGAACCTGTAGTTCTTTTTTCAGAGTGGCTGATATTTGTTGAAATATTAATATCTTTACAGATATCCGTAGTATCTGAAGAGAGATTTTATGCAACATGGAATCCAGCAGCACACCTGACTTCTGGTGAAGTTAATTTCCAAACAGGAATTCTAGCAGGAAGGCTGGCCATAAACAGGCTGCATCAGGAGCTGGGAGCTAAAGGCTTTAATCAGGCAAGATATGAGGGTAACATTGGGACTTTTCTATATTTATTTTCTGAGTGAGCACAGTTTTGTAATGGTATGCCTTTTCTAGGTGTATGTAGATCAAGTTGATGAAGATATAGTGGCAGTGACAAGACATTGCCCTAACACACACCAGTCTGTTGTGGCTGTAAGTAGAACTGCTTTCAGAGATCCAAAGACTTCCTTCTACAGTAAAGAAGTGCCTGAAATGTGTATCCCAGGTAATCAGATCTCTTTTCAAGGGATGACAATTATACAAAAAAAAAAATCAAGTCATTCCAATTCTATATTTTCCAACGTTGAGTGTGTGAAATCAATATGAGAATTTTCAGTATGTAACATTTCTTATGTATGTACTAAAATGTATGCTCTAAAAGTGGTTAAACATTAAGAAACTTGCTTAGGTTTTTCAAAGGCATACTTACTGGAGTACACTTTCTGCTGTAAGTTTGCCATGCACGTGTGTTTGTGAAATGGTAAGAACTAGTTAACAGGTGATTAGTTTTACAGAAGTGAGAAGGTGATTAGTTTTACAGGGCAAGGGGAGGAAATTGCGATTTGTAAAGTGTTACACTGATTTAAATAAATAAATAAATAAATAAATAAACTCATATTTCTGAAGAGTAGCTTTCCATACTGGCTTTTTGTGTGTTATCCAGGTCTGTGTGTGTGTTTAAGTCAGTCACATTTGTATATGAAGACCATGCACAAGTGTCTACAGGACTTATACACCTTAGTTTGTAGATTATTTAGAGAACAGAGGAAATTATTTGAATATTAATAAGTTTTTACACTCTGAAAATACACCATCTGCAGTTTAGAAACTAATCTGATACAAAGTCTCCTAAAAGATAATAAGGAAACTAACTAGAAACAAACTAACTAGAGCTGACCAGTAAAAAAACAGGCTGTAATTGGTGATTGATTTAATGGTTAATTTATTATAGAAGAACAAAATTGCAGTTTTAAATACAACCCAGATGATGAATGTGTAATGAATGCTCATATGATTTATAGCACTCACATGTTTTGTCACCTTGTTATTCTTCAGTTGTACAAACCAGAGTTGCATTTTACATAGTTATTTCTTTAGTTTTAGGATTTGCTTCATGTTTGCAAAAGAATCTGTATTAACAGCTACAACATAATTTAACTTTTCTTAGGGAAAATTGAAGAAGTAGTACTTGAGGCTAGAACCATTGAGAGAAATACTAATCCTTACAAAAAAGATGAACGTTTTATAAATGGATTGCCTAACTTCACAGTGGAACTCAGAGAGCACATTCAGGTAATTAGCCTTATTCACCCATGTTCTGATGTAATATGTTGTCATTTATGATTTTTTATATTAGAAAAAATATTGAATTTCAGTTGCAAATATGTTTTCTCTTCTAAGATTAAAGACAGTAAAATTATAAAGCAAGCTGGAACTGCCATAAAAGGGCCAAATGAATTTGTTCAAGAAATAGAATTTGAAAATTTAACACCAGGAAGTGTAATAGTATTCAGGTACGTTATGATAATTGCCAAATAGATGTGTTAGTTAAAATAGAATGATAGGATTCTTTGTTTTGAGACTTAGGAAGAGTTACTTTAAGTGCTACATTCCTATAAATTATGCATTCATATTTCAGAGTTAGTCTTGATCCAAAGGCACAAGAGGCTGTTGGTGTACTCCGTAGTCATCTGATCCAGTTTAGTCCTCATTTTAAATCTGGAAGTCTTCCTGATGATCATTCAGCACCCATATTAAAAACATTATTTTCTTCGTAAGTATTCTTAAGGTTTCTGAAGTAGAACTGAGAAAGATATAGTAAGAGCAAAGGTCTGTACATTTAAAAGAAGGATTTGTTGTTGTTGTTGTTGTTTCTATGGATAAATTTGGATCGTCAGATTGTTATAAAAATTCTGAGATACTCCTTTTATATGCATAAGACCAAACAGGGTTAATACTTAAAAGGTTCCCAGACTCTTTTGTTCGTGTTCCGTATAACTGCTGCTTAAAGTAGACTTCCTAACATGGAGTGCTTGTCAGTGTTGGAGTATGATTGTTACAGTGTTTGTGCTTAATCTCTTAATATGGTGTTTCTAAATAGACTCAGAAACAACTGAGCAGCACTACTTAGGACATCTGAAAATTCAGGCTCTTAATTTTCAAGGTTAAGTAGTGAGGGAGTTTTATGTATTTAATTGCTTTAATGCAAGTCTGCAACTAGAATTGTTTGTAAAATCCTCTCTGTACTTCCATGCAAATGATGCTTTTGGGTTTGTATTTTTTCATCTTTATTTCAGAATTGCATCTAAACTAAGTTTGGCTGACCTAAATCAAGTGCTGTATAGGTGTGAGGCAGAAGAACAAGAAGATGGTGGCGGCTGTTACAATATACCAAACTGGTCACCGTTGAAGTATGCAGGCCTCCAAGGTAATAGTTTCAGCATTACATCTTTCTGTCATGGAAAGGGTAAAATAGAGCAGCTCAATCTAGATCATACCTTAGTACTGTTTAATGGTTAGTGCTACTGCTTGGATAAAAAACAGTAAGTTGTTTCTGCTTGACCGTGCTAATTGGTGTTATACCCCAAGAAATCAAATCATCACAACATAATTAAACAAGAACTTCTTTTTCTAGTACTGTGGGGGTTGCAAAATTAATTTTCAGTATATGTTTTAACACCAGTGCTCTATCATTAAAAAAAACAAATAAAATAAAATAAAAAGAAAACACATATAATGTGAAGCTAATGAGAGAAGTAATGTTTATTAAACCATATGCATTACCAGATAACTGAGGAGCATTGTTAATTTATCAGGCATATGAATTCCATCATGCTACTTATTTCACAGTGTGTTTTGTGACTGTCTGGGATGTACTCTCAGGAAACTGAGTTGTATCCTAACTCCCTGCAGATCAAGAAAAGTATTCTAGTTAAAGCCAGTTATTATAGCTGTTGCACTGTAGCTTTTCCTCTGGCTAATCATGTGTCCTTTAATACTGAGTTGGGTTTGTATCTTCAGGGTTAATGTCAGTAATGGCAGACATTAGACCAAAGAATGATTTGGGCCACCCATTTTGTGATAATTTAAGATCTGGAGATTGGATGATTGATTATGTCAGCAATCGTCTGATTTCACGTACTGGAGCCTGTGCAGAAGTAAGTAAAAATATATATTTGGTGACTTGGGGATTTCAAATGACTGCTTTGCTTCTTTTTCAATTATTACGATGTTTTTAAGTTCAGTCTGTCTGTAAAGTATTTATTGTCTAGGCAATTTCTTCTAGGAGATTAAACCATTAATATGTTTTTCTTCCCTCTTCTTAATCCTATTTAAGAGTAGGTTGCAAAAGGGAGATGGAAAATATTTAGGGCCTGAAGGGTTCCTTCTGCTTACTACCTTCTGCTCAAATGAAAATGAAGTAACCATTTTTTTAAGTGACTACTTTCAAAAGATGACCTAAATACCACTGAGGCATATGTGATTGTGATACAGTTACAGTAAGATTGCACAGCCAGGCACTGAGAAAGCAGGATTTGCTCCATCCCTGGAAATATTTAAAGACTGGAATAGGGCTTTGAGCAACTTGGTTGAGTGGAAGAGGAGCTGGAACCCCTCATGGGAGTGGAGTTGGAACTAGATGATCCTTAAGGTCCTGTCCAACCCAAACTATTCTATAATTTATGAAGATTCAAGTTAACTGTTTTATAACTCTTATATTATAACTCTTATAACTTCAATTTCCTATAAGGCAATTTCTGTATTCATTTCACAAGAGAAAGACATGTTTTGGGTAATGAAGGTGATGAATTTAATAAGAAAGAGTGTAACATTCTTACTTTGCTTTGTTCCTGAAGCCAAGTGTACTGATAAAAAGCAGAAAAAAGGGTAATTGAATGTTGAATGCTGTACGGAAGTGAATGATGACTCTGACTTCAGTTATGGGAGCTTGATGAAAGCAAGTTAGTCTGATAGTAGCCAGACTCAGTGCTCTTTCAAGATTGTTGCTTATTTTGTCTGCATACTTTTTGAGTTCTTAATTTGCAGTGTTTCTTTCTGTTCTGCAGAAAATATGAAGTAGCAATAGCTATATCAAAGTCTCGTGAAACTAAATTTTGCGATTTCAGTGTTTACATAGGTAATTTTCCCTCTAATTTCTATGTTAAAAGTATAGTGTTATATGTACTACATTGATGTGGTCTTCATCTGCAGGTTTTCAGTCTTTAGTGGTAGTGACTTTACAGTAGGTTGTCATTCAAAAGCACTGCAAGGAAAGAAAAATACTTTCAGGTGTCAACTACTTTGTCATGAAATGAAGATGGTGTAGCCCAAGAATCTAAAGTCACAGACCCAGATCAGCAGCCATCTGCATGAGTGGCCACACGTTATTCGGTCTTTGACAATTTTTCAGTCCCTTGTCTCAAGCTTCACCTCTTCAGTCTTGTCTTTTTTTAATCAATGAGAAACCTCCTTCCCACACTCGAGTCATAGTGACAGCTTTTGAGTTGCATCTTCCCTTTGCTTCTTAGTTTTAAAAACTTGTTTGTGTTGTTTGTGGAAATGTGCTATTTGCAAGAACTAATTTCTTTCCATAATTGCTGTTCTTGCCCATTTGTCATTGAACAATATAAAATTTTTCCCTACCATTCTTAGAGTTTGGCTGAAGTTTTGGAGCAGGGGGATACAGCAATTCTGCCACAAATATCTAGCATGGAATGCTTCTTGAATATGAATGGTTGCATGGTAGTGGTGATGCTAGTAACGGGCAATAGCATCAGCTGTGTGATGGCCAAGCATAATTTGGATATATAATACAATCTGTTCAAAATCTGTGATAAATATTTTAACTAGATGCATCCTAAAAGCACTGGTTTTGAACCCCGTTGTTATCAAGTGTTATCAGCTTCTAATAATATTATATTTTAATAGGTTGGTAAATGGTTGAAGGCCATGTTTATCTATTTAAAGAAAATTCCACGTTACCTTATCCCATGTTACTTTGATGCCATATTAGTGGGTGCATACACAACGCTTCTGGATGTGGGATGGCATCAGATGTCTAGGTATGCTTGGCATGTCAGATATGTAGAGTTATCTATAAACTGCACCTTTTATGTTTTATCTGTTGGAGAACGTCATTAGAATATTTTCATATTTGTGTTATCCAATGGAAAATGGTGAAATTGGTAGTGAAAAATCAATCTTCTAATAGCAGTGGCTGGGAAATTTGAGAGTTCAGATGTCTGTCCTGGATTTGAATTTATAACTACTGCTGGCATTGTGTAGGGGATGAAATGTTAAGCCAGAATTTCCCTGCAATGCTTCAGAAACTTTCTTGCTACGATCTTAGTGAAAATGCAAGGCTTCCTTAAAGTCTGAAGGAAAAATAAGATACCAGATTGTACTTGTTGATGCTTTGTTCCACCTAAATAAAAAAAAATAAAAATAAAAATAAAAAATAAACAACACAGTGCAGTACCAGCCACTAGGAGGAAAATTAACTCTATCCTAGCTGAAATCAGGACAGTTTCTTCTATAAGACCTTTAAATATCCTTCATATCTAAGTACTTTGCTTACTTCTGGAAATTGTTTGAACTTCAGTGTCATTTCTTGGAAAGCGAAAGAAGGTTGATTTAATGGAGGCTTTATTCTAGCTATGAGTATTCTAAATCACCATTATTTTGTAAAAATAAAGATGTTAAAATGGGCATAGAATTTGGTATGGATGTGATAGCATGTGGAACATAGTATATTTTATGAAAAAATACTTGGAGATGAACTGGTCAAGAATGCAAGTTTCATTATTTTTAGACAACGTACTAAATGATTTAATGAATTATTTTTACATGAATATATATATAAATTTATATATATACAAATGTGTCTTTAAAAATGATGACTAGGTTTTACAAGCTTTTATTTAAATAAAAAAAAATGATAAAATATTTTTGCTTTCTTATACTTTTGAGGTCTCAGATCTGTGTAAGTAAACCAATTTCACTATTTTGCCATCTTCCCTAAAAGTATGCAAAGCAAAAATGCTCCCATTGGCATTAATACATTAAAAATGTAAGGCTAATTTTGGGCACCTATTTTGGAAAAAAGAGGGGTATACAAAGTAAAGCTTATGTGCAAAATTAATGCATAATACTCAGAATAACTCATTGTTAGTCCATCGTATTTATTACACATAATATCTATTATACTTTTCTGTAAATGAAAAATGTAGACTGCTGTTGCTGAATGCAAAGGGTTTTGTTTTTGTTTTTAATTATGTTGAATTACAGCTTTGTGCAGAATGGATCAACATTTGTTAAACACCTTTCCTTGGGCTCAATCCAGATGTGTGGGATAGGAAAATACTCATGTCTGCCCGATCTGTCTCCTTCCTTACATGATGTTCCCTATAGACTGAATGAGATTACAAATGAGAAAGAACAGTGTTGTGTTTCTTTGGCAGCTGGTAAGTGAACACAACATTTACAACAAAACAAAACCTCACAAAGCAGTTAAATTGCTTTGAAAAACTATAAAGTTTTCTCCACTATGCTTGGGATCTAAATGTCAGCATCTGTATGTAAAATTTAGGTAGCTTTTTTCTTCACTTCTCTCCTGTGCTTTAACTTGTGTTCCAGATAAAGGTTTGACTGTTTAAAACTATGGCAGTTTTATCTAGCAGTATTTTTGGGGACAACCATTTTGGTTTTGCTCTTGGAAATAAAAGCTTGTAAATATTTTATTTAGAGACATTCTAAACTATATCCAATTTTACCCTGTATGGAGATCTGCAATTATGTTCTCTATCTTAATTATGTCTTTTGGAAAGAAAAATGTATACTTTCCATAATAGGCTTTAGTTTGTTTTTAAATGTGAATTTAAGAAGTGAATTGTAATGGAGTCTAAGCATGGATTTATTGTTTACAAGTTTTCAGAAAAATGTAAGAACCATTAGTGGACCAGAAGAACCTCTGGTCTGGACATGTCCCTGAAAGGGGCAACAATAGCTGCTTAGGAAAGAACATAAACACAGTCAGCAAACAGTATTTATTCCTCCAAATGTTCAGCCAGCATCTGGCAGTCCTTGAACTTGGCACTTTCCTAAATTGAAAGCATTAGCTCCTGTGTTTAGTGACTTAGAATGGATTTATTTTTCCCTAAGCTGGTCCATTCCTTTTTTGAAACTATAGAAACTTTTAGCATCTACAGGTTCTATGGCCTCTGTCTGTCTGGTTTTTGTTTTGTTTCTTCTTTTTTTTTTTTTTTTTTTTCTGCTGTCTGTCCTTCTCTTACGGAATTTTACTGCTTTTAGTTTCTGTTTTTTTTTTGTACCATTCCATTTGCCTGTTTTAGTGTTGCCTGGAAGCACAGACAAGCATTGTTCCCTTAATTTAGTCATAAAGATTAATTATATGAAAGGGCTTCCTTTTAAATATTCCCTTCACGTAGTTGAGTCTGTGATATTTTTAACTCTTGAATAGATTGTCATTCTCAAGTTGCTTATTGCCATATTCTATAAAATTAGGGAGGTGTGAAGGTCATCTTTGAGCATTAGCAAATGCTTTGAATAAGTACCTAATAGAAGCTACAATTTAGTTCGAGCAAGCATGCACAACAGACTATTGTTTTGAGCCTTTATTATGGAACTTTTTGTTTGTTAGACTGGAAAGTTAATAAATAGAAGAAAAGACAAGGATGGATTTCACTGTTTTAATTATTAAGAATGAGTCTTGCTGTTAAAGCATAAAAATACATGTCGTAATGTCTGCAGTAAGATGTAGCTCTAGAAGCTGCTGGAAAAAAGAAACAGGATTCCTTTTATAGTGGCTGAGAGTATTACTAGGCTGAAGAAATTCACAGCTCTCCAATCATTCCTTTTATGATACTGAGATAGCATGGCTTTCATACATAAACTCTTGCAAGCAGAGCATTATGTATATTGCCATACTTCTGGCTTTTTGTTCATTTTCTTTCTGTATTGTTTGTGGTTTTTGTTGTTTCGTTTTTTTTTTTTTTTTGTGGGGGGAGGAGGAAGGGAGAGGGGTAGGAGTTGTGTATTTTTTTTTATTATTATTATTTAAGGGTGACATCAAGTGCTTTAATCAAAAAAAAAAAAAAGAAAAACATGACTGTTACTGACATGCATAGTCTTTTGCATGATTTAGAAATTCTAGAAGTTAATTGTTCTAAAATGAGTTTCTATTTCAGGAAAAAAAAAAAAAGTAATTATGCATGTGAATATACTTTTACCTGTATAGTTCGTTACATACATGTGTTCTTGGAATTTCTGCCATATCAACAAATGAGTTCATCAATGACATTTCTTTTTAGGTTTACCTCACTTTTCTTCAGGGATTTTTCGCTCTTGGGGAAGGGATACCTTTATTGCACTGAGAGGTCTAATGTTAGTTACAGGGCGTTATCTAGAAGCAAGGTAAGAGTTGACTGATTCTTAGTTCTTACTGTTGCTTGAAATAGTTTTTCAGATAGTTAGGAAAAACTCATGCTCTTGCTCTTAAAACCTGGAAGAACATGCAACCTGTTAGAAACAGTTCATGTGCAAAATAAAACTTTAATGGTCTTAGATGGATTCGTAAGTTCTTTTTACATGGAATGAAAAATACTCCTCATATTGCCTTTTTTTTTTTTTTTTTTAGCATTGATAGCATATTCCAGTTCTGTATAGATAAGGGAGTTTTAGCCCATGTAATGCTACTGCTTGTCCTTAAAGTGATTATTTTAAGTATACTTGTGTTATTGTTACTGAGCAATAATTTGAAAATTACTTAAGAACTTGAAGTAGCAAGGGATTTCTATTTTGATCAGAAAGGTACGAAGGTCTATCATGATTTTTTGGTGACTGCTAATACTACTCTATTAAAACTAGAAATCAGCTAACTGGATTATTATCATCTGATATCTGTATATGATATGCTAATGTTTAGCCTGATAAATGAGTTAGATGTAAGCCAGACTTACTGAGCTGGTATTCCAATTAATCTTTCACTTTGGGCATAGCTCTCCACAAGACACGAACATAAAAGTTAGTTTAAATTAGCACTTGTTTATGTTGTTGTATGTTTGGCCAGCTAACTGCTACCTTTCTCATACAGTAATATCTGCGGTCTACTAGTATGTTTATATTCCCTTTTAAAACGAGTTGGAGTCCGTGTCTTCTGCAAGGTTTGCGCAAAGGTTCTCAAATGAAAATTCTCAACATTTCAGTTGCTGGCACCTCTCTGTATTTTAACAAGAAATTGTCACCTGCTCCTGCTCTCCCTCCCCGTCCACCCCAATCAAAAAGGTTACAAGGATGATCATAAACAGTAAACATCAGTAAAAACCTTTCCTCTGACCTCAGTGCGGTTTAGGTTGAGGGCCAATATCACAACCTATGAAAAATGAAATTGCCTTTACCATATTAGCAATGCCGTATGTTTCATAAAAACAAATGTATTTAAATTTATTCATACTGAGAAATTTGTAGAATAGATGAACTTTTATTGTAAAAGAAGTTTTTGTGCTAGTGAAGAATTTAAGTGAAGTCATGCCAAAATGCTACAGTTGGAAGCTACAAATCTGTATTTAAGATCCTATTTTTCTCTTTGACTTACTTTGCTATTTAGATGAACTTGTACATTTTGTAATTAATATTTGGCTAAATAATTGCCTGAAATTAACTTAATCAAGACGGTGTTTTATTTCTGTTCTAGAAACATAATTTTAGCATTTGGTGGGACTTTAAGACATGGTCTCATTCCCAACCTGCTCGGCCAGGGGACGCATGCCAGATACAACTGTCGTGATGCTGTATGGTGGTGGCTTCAGTGTATCCAGGACTACTGTAAAATTGTTCCAAATGGATTAGACATTCTCAGATGTCCTGTTTCCAGAATGTACCCAAGAGATGACTCTTCTCCTCAACCTGCAGGCAGCGTGGTAAAGATGACTTCTGATTTATAAGTCATGAATGCAGCTATAATTTTTAATGAAAGGATGCAATTTTTCTGTTTACAGGAACTTGGCAGTATTTGTTTTTCTATGGTGAAAGATGACTACAGTGCAAGAAGTACATATTTTAGGCACTTCTTAGTACATCTGCATTACTTGATTAGAAAATTGTAGGGTGGAACTGGGGATGAAGAAAGAAAAAATCCATTGGCTTTACTTCTAAATTTTTCTTTGCTTTCAGTCTTGAAAAAATTTTATATTAATAATTCTATAATACTAAAAAATTTATAAAATGTATCCCATTGATAAAGACGCTATTGAAAATGCTAGATGCTTTTCTTTTGAATTCTAAAAAACTAGAGGCTAAGAATTGCTACTATTGGCACAATAGATACAGCCTTTTTAGTACTTTTTTATTTTGCCTTTCTCCTATCACCCAAACATGCAATCAATCTAGGATCAGCCGCTTTATGAAGTAATACAGGAAGCAATGCAACGACACATGGAAGGCATAAATTTCCGAGAAAGGAATGCCGGCCCACAGATAGATCAAAACATGAGAGATGAAGGTAACAAAATATAACACACTTGCTATGCAATTCAAAAGGTTAAGATTATATTCTTTTCCTCAAGTTATTAAGTTTATTTTTCAAAAAGTGTTTAATGCTATTAAAACAATATTACTTAAGGTAAATTTAATGTTTTAAGAGTGCTTGTTTTCTTTCAGCAACTGTTTATATGTTGTGGTGCAATTTTTTTTGAAAGTTCACTCAAAAAGTATAGCTGCCTTCAGAAACCCACTTCACATCTCTTGTGTGAAGGTTTTTCATTTATTTAGGATGTTTGGGCTCAGCATGCATTTGGGGTTTTGTGTCAGTTAATGTACAGGCTTCGTACATGATATTCTTGCTTGGCAGGTTTTAATGTAACAGCGGGTGTTGACCGTGAAACTGGCTTTGTCTTCGGAGGGAACCGTTTCAATTGTGGCACCTGGATGGATAAAATGGGGGAGAGTGACAGAGCTCGCAACAGAGGAATTCCTGCTACTCCGAGGTACAAAATCTAACCTATGTGGGGGGCTGATTTCTTTTCAGCTGAAGTTCTTCTCCACAATTATACCTTTTGTTAACACATCTGAGAGGTGCTCTCAGTGCTCTATGTGTTTCTAACTTCTGTTTGACTGCTCAAGTATTAATTGTGTTTTTAATTTGTGCTCCTTTAAAGAAAAGAGGTGTATTTTTAGCAGGGGAAGCCCTCATCTTCATGGACTTTGCTCCATGCCAGGAGCGAAAGTTTTAAATTCAAGTAGTAAAACATAACAGGAAAAATTAGATGCTTGCAATACTAGATTACTGGAAAAATTTTTATTTAGACTGGTTATGAATAACTTTTTATTATAAAATATATTAAAATCACACAATTATAAGTATTTCTTATTTAGAATTCAAAAATATTTGCAACATCTAAGCTTAAGGCAAAAATAAAATGTTTTTAAAAATTAGCTCTTTTCTTGCAAATTTACAGCACTAGGGTATTCTTTAGTGAAATAAACTGTTTGATTTTCTTGCTTGATGCTGAAGGCCAAGTACTATGTGAGATGAGGAGAAATACTGTGGCAGTGTGGTAGGCTTCTGCAACAAATTACAAACCTAACCAGTATGATTTAAAGCAAGCCAGAAAATGAGATACAATGACAGACTAAGCGTCCTGTGCAGGAGTCTCCCAGTTTTTGGTTGGTTGTTGTTTGAGTTTTTCTTGTACAATTGTAAATTTTCGTCTTGGATTACAAACAGTAAAATATAATGGTCTTATTTCATAAAGGAGATATGTCAGGTTTCCTCAGTGAAAGAGTTCTATGGAGTGACAGTATTGTGTAAAAAAAAAAAAAAAAAAAAAGTTGCAATCCTAGCAACTATCAGTATATCTCTAATGCATACCTTTTGTTTACTAATAAATCAGAATCACAGAAGCTTTTGGCAAGCTAATTTATTTTCAACCTTCCAATATCACCTAGGATTTGCGTTTTGTTTCATTTGATTAATTCATGTCTTCCATGCAAGGATCTACTTTACTAATTTTCACAGACCAATTTTCAGCATTCAGATCATGTACAGACTGTGGCTGTAATAAGTGGTATTGTATTTAAATGATTTTTTTTTTCCATCTGGATGATAGTATTGGAAATCTTGTTTGTCCTCCTGAATTGTGTTTTGTTTGTGGTTTTTTGTTTTATTTTTCACTTTTTTCTTTCTTCGCTGAATTTGTATTCAAAGCTAATAGCAGAGTTATGAAATTGAATGATGTTGCTGTGAATGACTGGTGACTATTTACTAACAAAAGTCAGTTTAAGTTTTCAAATTCTTGGCCTTCTTAATAACAGTGAGGGAAAAGTAATTTAAAAAACATGTATGTTGGAAATAATATTCTTGTATACCGGAAATTATCCGGAGAAGACTATGAGAATGTATGTGGCAACACTTGATAGACATGGTACACAGTTTTGAGGCAAAATATTAACTTTAAAAAAAATCAGGTATGATGTGGGCTGCAACACAAAATGGGAAAAATTAAGTATCTGAATAATCTGTCCTTAAAGTTCAACAAGTAACTGAAAACAATCTGTATCCTTAATGGCCTTCTTAAAGTAATTTTTGGACTTACTTACTATTATCATTTTAGAGATGGCTCTGCTGTGGAAATCGTTGGCTTGTGCAAGTCAACTGTTCGCTGGCTTCTGGATTTATCTAGGAAAAACGAGTTTCCATTCCATGGAGTCACCATAAAAAGACATGGTAAAGACACACATATCTCACAATTTCATGATTGGAATATAAATATAACTGAAACGAGCTGGTGGCAGTGTAACATCAGGGATGAATATCAAAACCATTCAAGAAGGTTTAGGAGGAAAAGTGGAAAAACTTGGGAAAGGATCTAGTATAGGTAAAATCTTTAGTTACCACAAAAGTTTATTACAATCAACATTCTCTGGTCAACCTATCAAATATTTTATTCTGTATAATAGGGTGTGGATTTCAAAGGAATTTTGGAGCCTATATCCAATTTCTTGCATAATAATTATATCACTGATATCCATTTATCACAATGAAACACATTATTACAGAAGGTGAAGTAAAATGACACAAGATACATCTGTTTTGATCCTATGTTGTAAATATTGGCAACTTACCTAAGTATCTTTAGATGCAAGAGATGGCATGTTAACGTGCTGAAAAACGTTGATTAAAAATTTTAGACTTATTCAATTAATTAGTTACCATAGATCATTGTATCTCATACTGTTTACTCAGCTAATTAAAGCAAATGAGAAAATTTGTCTTGTAAAAAGTTGTGCAGGTGTTGGAATTGATCTACAGTATAATTCAACTTCTAAATAATTCCCTTTTTGCAATGCTTCAATGACCTCTGTGTTAGGAATATCATAAGTAATACTGTAATAAACAGAACTAGGCATAAGCACACTTCTCTTGTTACCACTGTGGCCGTTTTCAGAAAATGAAATCCACATGTAATATCTTTCAGGAAAGGAGGAAACTATCACATATGATGAATGGGACAGAAAAATTCAAGCACACTTTGAAAAGCTCTTCTTTGTGTCTGAGAACCCAGCAGATCCAAATGAAAAACATCCAAATCTTGTTCACAAACGTGGAATTTATAAAGACAGCTATGGAGCTTCAAGTCCATGGTGTGATTACCAACTCAGACCAAATTTTACAATAGCAATGGTTGTGGTAAGTGAGGCGTATTAGGGGGGAAGTATTTTTACTTAAAACTGTTTTATTTATTATTGAACTTATAATGCCATGCAGACAGACTTTATATCAGGAATATATATTGATTAGGATAAAGTTTCAAAGCTTGTTTTCTTTTCCTTGCTTTTAATAATGATCTGTCTTAAAATATCCACTAAAAGTATATCCCTGACAGAACTCAGCTATATGAAATGGCTGTCCAAATTCATCACTGGGATAAATTTGAAATGTTCACTGTATTCACTGTATTCAAAGTGTTTGTGGGTTTTTGTTTGTTTTTTAGGTTAGGATGAGGAGGGGGAAGTCCCCTTAAATTAGCTAAAAAGCACGGGGTCGTTTATTTTCATTGTAAAGGACTTCAGTAATAGTCTTTTCCAAGTGTATTTAAAATAAATAGTCCAAAGCAATAGCTTTTGTCATCTTGCTTACTCTGACTTGTAGGTTCTGTAAGAGTAACTGTATTTTAATTCAGTAATATGATAGCTAGGGCTTTTGTGGTCTTCTACATTCATATACATAGTCCTGTGTTTGTACGTGTGCAGAGTTTACTGAGTAAATCGTTATTATTTTACTAGGCACCTGAGTTGTTCACACCTGAGAGAGCTTGGAAAGCTCTGCAGATAGCAGAGGAAAAACTACTTGGTCCGTTAGGCATGAAAACTTTAGACCCAGAGTAAGTATAGTAGGGATAAGAATAAGTGTTAAAACATGCCAGTATGGATTATTTAATGTGTGGGTGTAATGTTTCGTTTGTTAAAATCCTCACGTATACCTGTAAAATAAGGCTGCAATAAATGCTTCAGGAACAAGTATTTTGCTGTTCTAAAAGTCCATGCAGTTGCTTTTATTTATGTAGACAAGCGGCAGGTGGCTTTGGATGCCACATAGCAGGCAAGTCAAATATGCTATCAAAATTGCATTGTAATGTTTACTTGTATATGATACAGCATAAGCATACAGTGTATGCATTGCAGTTCGAATAAAAACATAAGGGCAAAATTACAAATATGTCATTCCAAGATTTTAACTGTTTTCCCACTAGTTTAAAGAGTATTTGGAATTCCATTGTCGTGTAAAAGCAAAACCCGATGGAGACTTCCCTGACCTAACCATCATCAAATCTAAATGCCATGACAATTTTTTTGTTCATTTCTGCATCCTAATTTATGCCTTATTTTAGTTAATGCTTTGTTTACAAAATTTCTCTTTTTTTTTTTTTCTTGCAGTGATATGGTGTACTGTGGAGTATATGATAATGCTCTTGACAACGACAACTATAATGTAGCCAGAGGTTTTAACTATCACCAAGGACCTGTAAGAGTCAGTTTATTCCATTTCAGAATAAGTGCTGATAATTTTTCAAAATGACAGCTATAACCCTCTCTTATCATCCTTTTCTTAGGAATGGCTGTGGCCAATTGGATATTTCCTACGTGCCAAATTGTACTTCTCAAAGCTAATTGGTCCACAGATATACGCAAAAACTGTAGTTATGATAAAGAATGTGCTTTCTCGCCACTATGTTCACCTTGAAAGGTAATACAGCAGCTAACAGGTTCAAAATATTCAGTAACTAGTGGTATCCACTATCCAATTGCATATAAAAGTATATAATATTATCCTATGATATAGAAGTCTGTGGTATAAATAACATCTATAATGTCTCAAGTCTATAATATAAATAACATCTGTTTTCTACATACAAAGTCCAGTGCTATAAATTCTATTGCAGATCTCAAGTCAGGTTTCAAGGACAGCTGCAATCTCATGCTGTTTATAGATTTTTAGAATTACTACTTACCTACGTATGAAAGACTGGGGAAAATACATTTTGTGTAAAAACTAGGAATCTTAATTTTGTACAAAAAATGAATTTCAACAAAAAAATGTTGGGTGTCTTTTTTTTGTTTCTTTTTTTTAATAAAAGTATTTATAAACAGCCTGCAAAACAAAAGAATTACAGGGCTAGTGGTGACAGAATAAAAATATGGCAGATAAGTTTATGCGATATATTGTTTGTATATATTGAATAAATATATATTGAATGTGTAATCTAACAAGAATGCTCTTTGTTTTTCCGTTATAAGGTCGTCCTGGAAAGGGCTTCCAGAGCTGACCAATGAAAATGGACAATATTGCCCTTTCAGCTGTGAAACTCAGGCCTGGTCAATTGGTGTTATCCTTGAAATCCTTTATGATTTGTGAAAGTTTTTGATTGATGTGATGAAACTTCTGGGTCTTCTCATTATTGGGCATAAATGAACACTTGGCTTACACTGCAACAGAAATGTCCTGCTCTGCACAATCACTAACTGCATCCTGACTTTCAAAAATGCTGAAAGCGAGCAGATCCTATGCTGAGTAACTGTGTGGGGCTTGTTTTTCTTTTGAAAATCAGGCCAAGAAAATAAAATAAAACTGCAGTGCACATGTAATGCAGAAACTTTTAGTAAGGAGCATTTGCACAAATTTATTTTAGGTAGCTTTGAAATTTAGACATCTCAAGTCAAAATCATACGTATAACAAAGCAGGGTGATTCTTTACTGAGCTAAACATATGAAGAACAGCTCTCTTGTTTTTATTTTTGTTTTTTGTTTTTTTTTGTCTCTTTAAGAATAAATGGTTATTTGCAAATGCATGCTTGAGGAGTAGTAGACTAACATACAGCAACATACGCTAATAAAAGCTGAGTACTTTGTCTTGACCTGTATTGGGAGGAGGAGCTGTATGTGTTCATTTGAACACTCCATTAAGTAAACACAGAAATAAGTTTACAAAACATGTAAACCTTTGAAGTTGCATATAATATTTCCAAAGACCTTTAACTACTCTTTAGAGTTAATTCTTGAGCAATGATGAGACAATATCCTGTGCTAATCCATTTATAAATGTATTTAAATACTAGGAGTCTTGCAGCAAACTTATTTATTCATTTAAATGTGATTTTTCACTATGAGAAATTCGTAAGAAACGTGCATGCGCATAAAATGGACTGCGTATATGTTAAGGGAGCCCATATATCTTTGGTTATGGAAAATATATGGCCACCTCAGGTCTTTATTCTTAGTAAAATCCTGGCTTTGTTGAAGCAAATAGAAACAATATCAGTAGGAAAAGAAATTAACCTACCACTGGTGAAAATGGGGTTTTAAAGACTTGTGAAATTACACCAGTAGGAATAAGCAGGCTACCTCTACGTGTAGTTCTTTGGGAACAACATCCAGTGAACAAAATGCAAAACACCTGTGTTCTTTAATGTATAGATACCTGCATGCCCTTACTGACCTCTGTTTAGCGTTCCCAAACTGAAAGCATTTGGCAAAAGTGCAGTTGTAATTCTCCGCTCTCTATTCATGTGGGTTTTACATCTTAGTGGTAAAACAGGTAGAATAAATAGGTTGAAGTTGATGCTGACAGCTTCCTGCATCACAAGGGGGAAAAACAAAATCAACAGTGCATTTCTTAATGTCAAACAACATACTGAAAATGAAATATATACATGATGAAATTATAACACACTAGTAACACATAGGTCAATATTTTATTGTACCAGTATTTTAAAGTTTTTTTGTTGTTTTTTTTTTTTTACCCTTTTCTTAAAGTCTGAAGTGTAGCGCAAGTGTGCTGCCTTTTTCAGG